>NC_138028.1:137030950-138230950 GCF_964106645.2 Podarcis pityusensis | reverse complement strand
CGGGAAGTGTGCTGTCTCCCTGGGGCTAAGATCCAAGATGTAACTGAACGATTGCAAGGAATCATAAAACCCACTGACAAATACCCCTTCCTCTTGGTTCATGTGGGAACCAATGACACTGCAAGCAATAGCCTCCAGAAGATCGAAAGAGACTACGAGGCTCTACGCAGGAAATTGAAGCAATTAAATGCACAAATTGTCATCTCATCTGTCCTCTGAGTTGAACGACGTGGCCCAGGGAGAGAGGGAAAAATAGTGGAAGTGAACAGCTGGCTTCGCAAATGGTGTAAACAGGAACGGTTTGGATTCTTAGATCACGGACTGCAGTTTCTTGAAGATGGACTTCTGGCAAGCGATGGGCTGCACCTCACAACGGTTGGGAGGAATGTTTTTGCCAAAAATCTCAGAAACCTCATCAGAAGGGCTTTAAACTGACTAATGTGGGGGAGGGAGACAGTGCTCCTGAAGGTAGGAGTCTATCAATTGATGAAGATGATCATCCAAATGTCATAGACCAAATGGAGCAAACAGCACGCAGACCTAGTGGTGGGAGGAAAAAATCCTTAAATAAGAGACACGGGGGAATGATTAATGGACTTCAATGTCTGTACACTAATGCGCAAAGCATGGGAAATAAACAAGATGAGCTTGAGCTCTTGGTACAGCAAACTAAATATGACATAATAGGCATCACTGAAACCTGGTGGGATAAGTCCCACGATTGGAATGTAATAATGGAGGGATACAATCTATTTCAGAGAAACAGACCAGACAAGAAAGGAGGAGTGGCGTTATATGTCAGGGATATGTATACCTGTGAAGAGATCCAAGATTTAGAACCTCAAAGCCAAAGTGAGAGCATTTGGGTCAAAATTAAGGGAGAGAAGAATAACAGTGACCTCATTGTGGGAGTTTACTATAGATCCCCAAGCCAAACGGAGGACATAGATGCTGCCTTCCTGGAACAGATGGCCAAGCATGCAAAAGGAAGGGAGATAGTAGTAATGGGGGACTTCAATTACCCGAATATTTGTTGGATGTCAAACTCAGCCAAGAGCATAAGGTCAAACAGATTCCTCACTGTCCTTGCAGACAACTTCATTGTCCAGAAAGTGGGAGAAGCAACAAGAGGAACAGCCATTTTAGATCTGGTCCTAACCAATGTTGATGACCTGGTTAGTGGGGTAGAAGTGGAAGGATCATTAGGCGCAATTGATCATGCTCTTCTGAAGTTTACTATACAGCGGAAAGGAGCAGCCAAGCATACTAGGACTCAATTTCTTGACTTTAAGAAAGCCGACTTCATAAAACTTAGGGAAGTGCTGGGTGAGATCCCATGGACAGTAATACTAAAAGGAAAGGGAGTTCATGATGGCTGGGAGTTTGTTAAGAGGGAGATAGTAAAAGCATAACGTCAGGCAATACCAATGAGACGGAAACATGGAAGGTGCCTAAAGAAGCCAGGGTGGCTATCTAAAGAACTTTTAACTGAGTTAAGATTAAAAAAGGATGTGTACAAAAAATGGAAAAGGGGGGAAACCACCAAAGAGGAATTCAAACAAATAGCCAACATGTGTAGACACAAAGTCAGAAAAGCTAAAGCACAGAATGAACTCAGGCTTGCTAGAGAGGTTAAAAGCAACAAAAAAGGCTTTTATGGGTATGTTCGTAGCAAAAGGAAGAACAAAGAAACAGTGGGGTCACTCAGAGGAGAAGATGGTGAAATGCAAACAGGGGACACAGAAAGGGCTGAACTCCTCAATGCCTTCTTTGCCTCAGTCTTCTCCGATAAAGAAAACAATGCCCGACCTGAAGAATTTGGAGCAAATGATTCAGCAAAGGAAACACAGCCCAGAATAACTAAGGAGATAGTACAAGAATAGTTGGCTAGTTTAGATGTATTCAAGTCTCCAGGGCCAGATGAACTGCATCCAAGAGTATTAAAAGAACTGGCAGATGTGATCTCAGAACCACTGGCAGTCATCTTTGAGAATTCCTGGAGAACAGGCGAAGTCCCGGCAGACTGGAGGAGGGCAAATGTTGTCCCTATTTTCAAAAAGGGGAAAAGAGAGGACCCAAATAATTACCGCCCAGTCAGTCTGACATCAATACCAGGGAAGATTCTGGAGCAGATCATTAAGCAAACAGTCTGTGAGCACCTAGAAAGGAATGCTGTGATCACCAATAGTCAGCATGGATTTCTGAAAAATAAGGCATGTCAGACTTATCTCGTTTTTTGACAGAATTACAAGCCTGGTAGATGAAGGGAACGCAGTGGATGTAGCCTACCTTGATCTCAGCAAGGCATTTGACAAGGTGCCCCATGATATTCTTGTAAAGAAGCTGGTAAAATGCTGTCTTGACTATGCTACCACTCAGTGGATTTGTAACTGGCTGACTGACCGAACCCAAAGGGTGCTCATCAATGGTTCCTCTTCATCCTGGAGAAGAGTGACTAGTGGGGTGCCACAGGGTTCTGTCTTGGGCCCGGTCTTATTCAACATCTTTATCAACGACTTGGATGATGGACTCAAGGGCATCCTGATCAAATTTGCAGATGACACCAAATTGGGAGGAGTAGCTAATACCCCAGAGGACAGGATCACACTTCAAAACGACCTTGACAGATTAGAGAACTGGGCCAAAACAAACAAGATGAATTTTAACAGGGAGAAATGTAAAGTATTGCACTTGGGCAAAAAAAATGAGAGGCACAAATACAAATACACCTGGCTTGAGAGCAGTACATGTGAAAAGGATCTAGGAGTCTTGGTTGACCACAAACTTGACATGAGCCAACAGTGTGACGCGGCAGCTAAAAAAGCCAATGCAATTCTGGGCTGCATCAATAGAAGTATAGCATCTAGATCAAGGGAAGTAATAGTGCCACTGTATTTTGCTCTGGTCAGACCTCACCTGGAGTACTGTGTCCAGTTCTGGGCACCACAGTTCAAGAAAGACACTGACAAACTGGAACGTGTCCAGAGGAGGGCAACCAGAATGGTCAAAGGCCTGGAAACGATGCCTTATGAGGAACGGCTAAGGGAGCTGGGCATGTTTAGCCTGGAGAAGAGGAGGTTAAGGGGTGATATGATAGCCATGTTCAAATATATAAAAGGATGTCACATAGAGGAGGGAGAAAGCTTGTTTTCTGCTGCTCCAGAGAAGCGGACACGGAGTAATGGCTGCAAACTACAAGAAAGAAGATTCCACCTAAACATTAGGAAGAACTTCCTGACAGTAAGAGCTGTTTGACAGTGGAATTTGCTGCCAAGGAGTGTGGTGGAGTCTCCTTCTTTGGAGGTCTTTAAGCAGAGGCTTAACAACCATATGTCAGGAGTGCTCTGATGGTGTTTCCTGCTTGGCAGGGGGTTGGACTCGATGGCCCTTGTGGTCTCTTCCAACTCTATGATTCTATGTGTGCAGGGGAAAAAAATCTTGAGCCTGGATGTAGGTCAAATCTGTCAAGTGTCTCTGGGCGCAAGTCCCTGGAATTGTTGTAAATCTGGCCCATCCCAGCTTTCTCATCAGGACGTCTTTTAAGAGCAAGGGGTTTGTGAGCAGGGGATGAGCTGGAGTGCCAACAGGTGATGGAGGGCTGTCACTAAAGCTTCAGGAGTAAGTGAGTAGCAGGACAAGCTTGTGATGCCTACCAGGAGTGGGAATCAGGAACCAAGAGTAGAAACCACATTGAAAGGGAAGGGAGAAAAATATTTTGCCTTAATTTTTTTTTTGACAAAACAAAGATGGCACTTAGCATAAAATTAATCTCACTACAATAGGTAGACTATTGATGTGGTGATTAATCTACCATCTCATAGTATGATTTTATGATGTTTAGATACATCTCAATTTGTGCAGAATGGATTTTCTTCATCCCACTCAATCTCAGAAGCTTAAAAGCAAGCAATAGTACTCTTAAGAACTGGCAATATAACATTAAAATTAGTCAAATCAATTAATAATATTAATTTTATAAAGCAGCAGCAGCAGCAGCACAATCCAGTCTAGATAGAAAAAAAAGCGTGGATGTCCCTCAGATGCAACAAAGACTCTCCTCCCTGGAAGAGAGGGGAGTGGTTGTGGGCGGGAGCCCGAGCAGCGCCCCTAGCAGGGGGCATTAGCCCCCGGCCTCCTCCTCTCACCTGGCTGGCGCCCATGCCCCCTCGGCAGGCATCCAACCAGGTGCCTTCGAGGGGGCGTGTTCAGCAGCCTTTTGCGGCGGCGCCAGCCTCTCCTCGGCCTCATTCTTCTCCGTCCTCTCGTCGCGAGTCATCAGCTAGGAGTCATCACAGTCATCACAGGGAAGAGCCACGAGGTTTGGAGTCGGGGGGGGGGGTCTGTGTGTGTGGAGGCTGCCTGGTTCCTGGCTTGCCTTTTAACTTTAGGAGGCTTGCGTGCGCTCATTGCTTTACTGCTTTTAAAAACCCAGGCATCCAGGTTTGCCTTGCTGTGTCCATTTCATTTCCACCACTAATAAAAGTCTGAGAAAAGTTGAAGAACAGGATCTGTCGGGGTCGTCCTTAGACAGGGCTTCTGGTGATGGGATTCACTAATTAGATCCTGCCGTTAATGTAGACTCAAATGCTTGCTTAACCTGATCATGGACCCTGAGCAGTGTAGAGACTCACCCATTGAGCCCTATTGTTGTGGCAATGCCATGCCATAGTACTCAGTAGAAGGCTGATCTCCACAGTCTTCAGCCATGTCTTCTCCAGCTCTCCCGCTTTCCACATGGGGTGTGTGTGGGGATTGTTTCCTGAGCCAGGTTTTACTCTTTCCCCATAAAATAATAGAAATGCAGTGCAAACATTATCCTATATATTTATTGTTTGGCTTGTCTTGCACTGCACCTGGATTGCCTTGGGGGGGGAGTGGGGAGGGGGGGGAGATGATTTTTCACACTGTACACAGCAGCAGGTCAGCTACCCTTCTTCACCCAGTCTCCCAGACTCGGTCTCCTCTCCTTATTCCTTGGAGGGAACAGGGCATATCTAGCAATCGATAGGACAACCCAACTGTCAGAGTTGATATATCTGGCTAACAGGTCAAAGCTTAGAAAGGAATAAACATTTCTTAAACACTTGATAGCCTCAGGATATGAAGTTTAGTTTACAGATCAATATATAGAAACTGCATGTTAGGGTGACTTTGCACATGCATTTAAACACTCCAGCATAATACACTGCAGTTAATCTAAAAGAGAAGCTTCCAACCTCTTCTTCACAGCCATGCCAAAAGGAGAGGAGGAGGGGGATGGAGAATTCAAGCTCATGGGAAGGCTCGATTTGGCTCACTCCCATCATTATAAATCATAGCTCATTGTGGCTTTCAAACAGAACCACTGTCTGGTGTCAAATAAAGGTACTACACAAGCCCAAATCAACTTGCTTTTTAATGGTGAAATACCTTCAACTGATACCATGTAGGCCTGCACTATGACACATGTCATGTGAACAATACCCTTATTAGAGCCAGTGCACAGCATTACCATAACACAATTGCCACCATCAAACTATATAGCTGGTTTGCCTCCTAAAAATGTTCAGTAATACAATTCTAAAAGTGCACCTTATGAGTATGAGTTTCCAATACTACATCTTGGGGAAGAGCAGGAACTTGAGTGAGTGAACCCTCACCTCATCCATACCCAGAACCCGACTCATATTTTACATCTATCCCTCCATAACACAACAAGAGGGTCAACTGTTTCTTGGATCACTTGCTCAGTTAACAACCCTCCCAGGAGCCAGGTGGACTCACTCTGTAGGCATGTTTCCCAGCTTGAGGGAAGGGAAGTTGAGGTTTTGGAGAATATAACATGAATAGATGAGAGGTGATCAAGCAGTCAAGTTCTGCTCCTTCCTGGAAGATGGGGCAATGTGAACAGGCTCTGAATGGGAGGGCGGTTCAGGAGAAGACACCTTACCAGAAGAAAGAAAACCCTATCTATGCTCCCAGAGCTAGGACATACCAACAAAGTTAATTATATTTTAATTTTTGATTTAAACAAAAGCAGAAAGGGGAGAGAACTGAGGACACAATTTGCTTGTGTCTCATTTGAAGAGATGTTAACTACATTGGGTTAGATTCGGAGTATGCTAGTTGAAGTTAGTCCTAACTGTTGCAGTCCAGTTGATTCAATGGAAACTAAGTTCTAATGGCTTTGCCTGGCTCCAACCCATAGACAGCAACCAGGTCTTTACTGTTGATATGCATGATAGATTGAGAGATTTCACAGCTCACTGCAAACTCCTTGTGAATTAATAATACAACTGACACACCGTTGAATTTCTGCCCCTGTAGAAATTAAAGTGTGGGTGGATTCAGCAGCAGCAACCCATAATGATATAGAGTGCTATCCAAGGCCATGTTCTAAGAGAAGGACCCCCCCCCCCCCAGAGAGACATGTGGGTGAGGCAGGGAGAGAGAATGGGTGGAAATTGCCTCCCTCCTCATTTGACTGATGCCTTGTGATTCTCATCACAAGAACAAAATATATTTGTTGGCGGTCATCAGCATTACAGGAGAAAACCTCTTGTGTGGCAAAATCCAAAGGCGCACTCTCTCTGGGTGGGTGTGTTGCTACAATTCAGTTCCTTGTATTTGCAGGCTCAGGCTTTGCATTAATTGCGGCAGATGGTGGTACTGCAAATGGTTCAGCACTTGTGTCAACTGCCACATGCAATGGCTCCGTGATTATCTAAATGATGTTTGAATAGTGTGGGTGCAATCCACAACCACCAGAAATCCCATTGATTCTGAGTCATGTCCATGCTTGCCTTTCAGGTCTCCTTCAAAAGAAGTGAAAAAAATAACGCACAGAACAAAGCAGCTCCCACAAGACTCTCCTCAGCAAGCTTCCTGGCCCAGTTAGAGGCAGAAGGTCTTTTTCCTTTTTTGTGGCCTGGCAAGGCTGTGCCGCTTTTTGCCATAGGGAGGTGCCAGACCCTGGTCCCCATCACTCATCCAACTCTTTTTCTAACCTGAGTGCTCTCAAGACCTTTGGATTCCTTTCCTGAGAGGACAAATTTTTTTGCAGTGCCCTTGCTCCTTACTGTAGGCACACCGTTTGGGCCCTAGGGGTTTTTCCACAGAAAGGGTCGCCTATTGTGAACCTTGGCTGAGCCCCCCCCCCCCCGGACGTCCTTTGTCTTGAAATGCTGCCGCCCTCAAGTGGGTCTGCCTTTTCTCTGCTTCCTTTACTTCCACATCGTCTCTCTGTCTCCATACCTTTGTAGCAATCTTTACTAATTCAGCAACCCCAATTTATGAGTACTTAAACAGACAAAGAACTGAACTTGTAACAACACACCACATGTGTCACACATTATATATATTAAGGATTAAATAGAAGTTGCTGTTTGTCAGGTGATTAAAAGAGCAGCTGAATGAACAACAATGGCAAGTGAAATGATGTCATCTAGACAATGAAGTGACAATGGCCACAGCAATGGAGATACATCCTGGACATATCCTGTAATGGGGAGGGAAAACAGTTTTTTTAAGAGAAATTGTATCAAATTAAATTAACTTGGTTTAATTTGTAAAATCAATAATAAATAATTGGCCAAAGAAAGAGGACTTTCCCCTTTAACTCTCCAAAGTCATGGCCCTGCCACAGAATGCAAAATTTCTTCAAGTGGGTGTTGCCCCTCCAAGAGGCTCTAAGGGCTAATAATGCCATAATTTACGTATACAGTCCCTTTGGTGCCACGGACCTGTATAGCTGGAAGAACCAGAATCCTCCCTTCTCAGAGGACCCCAAAAACATTATTAGTCCATTTTGATCTATTGGATGCCCCCCCCCCCTACTTGGGAGGACATGCATAACCTTTTGGATATGTTTTTTAGATGCGTTTTTGACCACTTCTGAGAAAAGAGCCGTTTGGGCCCATGCTAAGACCCCAGCCTCTCGTGCCATAGGGGCAAATGTTGCCCAACTAGCTGAAGGTCACCCTGAGGTCCCCCCGGCAGGAACACGAGGATGGGAAGTGGGGACAGTGAAAGGTCAAGCAAAGGCAAAGGTGTATTTTCAGGATGTTTTAGGAGGAAGGCGATAAAGAAGGTAAATAAGCTGTTGAAGGTTCATTAGCTGGTGCCTAATGTCTGGATAGGCACCTCCTACCTATAATTGCCACTACCCAAGCAGTTTCTGCTGCTACAGGGTCCAGCTCACTAAACTGTCTCATTGTAGTAAAGATTCTCTCCCAAAACTTAGGCGACTCACCCTTTTCCCGCTGCAATTCATGAACCTTCGACAAATGATAAGAGGCTATGGTCTTAGCATGGGCCCAAACTGCTCTTTTCTCAGAAGTGGTCAAAAACACATCCCAAAGGTTGTGCGTGTTCTCCCATGAAGGAAGGGGGGGGGGGCGTCCAATAGATTGAAATGGATTAGTAATCTTTTTGGGATCCTCTGAGAAGGGAGGATTCTGGTTTTTCCAGGTCTGTGGCACTGAAGGGACTGTATATGTAAATTTCCCTGGACGTGTCTGGGAAAACCAAAGGTATGGCAACCCTGCCCCAGAGCCTCGTGGGGGGGACGGGGGCATCCATCCACTTGAGGGAATCTTGCATTCTGTGGCCAGGCCACGACTTCAGAAATTTAAAGGGGAAACTACTTTTTTGTCAGTTATTTCTATTAATTTTCCAAATTATTTGAAATTAAACCAAGTTTATTTAGTTTAATAAAATTTCCTAAAGAAGAAAATATTTTCCTCCCTGTTACAGGATACAAACCACGATGTATCTACATTATGTTGTTCATTCATTCAGCTGCCCTTTGTATCACCTTGCAAACAGCAACTTCCATTTAATCCTTAATGTATATAATCCGTAATGCATGTGCAGCCCTTCCTTTCATTTTTTGTTTCCAGACGTGGTGTGTTGTTACAAGTTCAGTTCTTTGTCTCTTTAAGCACTCATGCATCCTTCACTGGTGAGGTGTTTCACTGCCGTGTTGTCTCTTCAAGGCTGCATTCCAGTCTGGGGACATCAACCAGACAAACTTTGTCCACTGCATCCCCCCCCCCCCACCAGAACCACGTCTGGAGATAGTTATGAATAACATCCATTCACCCCAGGGGCACCAAGTATATGGGACGGAGGGCGCTTCAGCCCCCTCAGTATTAGGGCTCTGCCACCCCCTGTGCTGGGCCCCAACCCCCGCCACCAGGCAAGCACTTAGCAGCCAAGCAGGACCTGCAAGGGTGAACATCTCTCTCTGTGCACCTCATCCCATGTGCGCTGCAACCTGTCTCCGCCCTGGGTCAAGTTTGACCCAGGCATGGAGCTGCCCCAGCCTCTTTCTGCTCCAGAGGACCTGCACACGGTGCAGGCCAGTTGAGGAGAGGGGCGGCAGACTCACGCTCCTTGACCTGGTGGCTACAGCACCATCACAGCAGTCGGTCTGGACTCTACTGGGTCTGGGCTATCTTGTCTGATGATCACTGGGGTGACCCAAAGGCTTTAGTGGCCAATGCACCAATTTTGTTGCATAAATCTATGCTGGGTTCCAGATCCCCCCCCCCAATGGACCTGGCAAGAAAAAGGGAGTCAGAAGCACGCAGAGGCCCAATCATTCAACATTTGTGCTGATTAGAATAAGTAACCATGCTTAATCTGCTTTTGTACTCATTGCTTTGCTGCATGCATTCTAAGTACATTTTCCCTAAAGTAAGGTACAGTCATAAGTTGCAAGAACGCTAATGGAACATAGAGAGAGGGAGAGAATGGAACGTTGGCTCTGGGTAAGCAGATAAGATGAAGGAGAGAGCTAGCAGGACCTGTTGGCAACAAGTTTGGCAGGCAGAGCCGTGCAGAGACAAAACAAGTTACCTGCGAGTGTGGCACACCAACAACTTTGTCATTTGCACGCCATGGCTTCCTTGGACAGATTACAGGTCTGCCTTCAGTGGTTATCGAGCTGCCTTTCTAAATGAGCAACCCTGGGCTCCAAATGAATGTTTAATTTTCTCCTGTAAAACACTGGCTGATTAGTCTCCATTTTGTAAGCTACATAGCATTTGGGAAAGATAAATAAAGACATTTAGCAATAATCTGGTCTCTTACATATTGTCTTCAGGTGCCCTGAATTTATGTATTTTTGATGGGTTGCCAAAGTCTTGCAGCAATCATGTCCACAGCTTCTAAGCCAATCCTGGCCCACCTGTCAGAGCAGATCTTCAGTTCTCTCCAGACTGAAGTATTAATTAAGACTATATAACTCGGAGTTTAACTTCACAGCCATTCATCATAAACACAACATATTCAAATGCTGTAAAAGACGGGATAGGGAACAAACTACTAAATATAGAGCAGGTCTAATAAAAAACTGAGAATGCACCATGGGATTCAAAAGGAAACACGAGGATTTATACCCCAAGTACAGGCAGAGGGGATGCCAATCTTGTTTCCCTGTGTCTGTAGCAGGCTGATTTTCAGTCCACTGACATTCAAGGGAGTGATTCCAGTGAGTTTTATCTGCATCAGAGAAATAGATTCCATCAATATGCTTGTTGAAGGGCTCAGCCAGGAAGGTTAAAATATTTATCTGAAAGGATGTTGCAGTAAACAGAGTGCTTTAATTTGGTATATGCATGCTTAGGAACACAGCATGTTCACAACACATGAGACCCTCAGATGGTTGATAACATCAGTATCACTGCTCATGACAGAAAATTCCCAGTATTAACTATATAGCCATAACATCACATTTTGTAAAATTCATTTGTTTGATTCTGTTGTACATCACAAAAATCTTATGCAATCGTTTTGACATAACTAAGGCAAGCCCAATGGGCTTCTATATTCATCCAGAGAAAAATGAGTCTATTTTTGCTGCAATGCATGTGCTGAAGCATGTGTTCTTCATTTCTCCCAGTGCAAGGAATACATAAATTCATAGAGGCAGCACCAGAAGCCACATGAAACACAGTTCAGCGTAGCATTGGGTAGGTTTCCCTCACAGCAATGCTGCTGCTCAGCTCAAATGGTCAGATTTTGCTATCGTGCAAATAGAAGGCAATGGAGTTTGACACCGACCAGTTCTAAGGTGACAGACCCTCTGGGTCACTATGCCTAGAACACAGACACAGAACACAAGCAGCAGCTGGGGCAGTTGGAGGGTTTGGGGTAGATGTATCTCTTAGAACCTTTAAATAGGTCTTAATTAGAGACAGGCAAATGAGGCTTCATAAAAAGATCACCAGTGGAGGAGTTAGGGGAGTTCGTTTCAGAGGAAATGGATTCCTCTCCTCCGGAAAGTCCCCCAAACTATTAAGAAGCAGGTTCCCCATATGATTTAAAACAGAGGTGGAACTCCAGCTCTCATCCCGCCCAGCCTGCAATAGGGGAGTTGGGAGTCCACAAACATCTGGTGGGACACAGGTTCTCCACCCTGGTTTAAAGGATTCTTCAACTGGCAGCTTAATGGTCCTGAAGTAGAGCTGATCTACCTTTGATACCCCATTTCCCTCCATTCAGAGTTTTTCAGATTCTTTTTAAAAGAAAAGAAAAGAAAAGAAAAGAAAAGAAAAGAAAGAAAGAAAGAAAGAAAGAAAGAAAGAAAGAAAGAAAGAAAGAAAGAAGGAGGGAGGCCTGGAATGCTTTTGGGTATCTGGCCCCAGCAGGAAAATGGGCCAAATTTCTCTCTTTCATGGATAATGGGAGTCCTTGAGTGGCTTCCATTAATGATAGAACATTTCCTTGGTGGTTCTGAATTCTTATAAAAGAAAATAGTTGCTTCCTATGGTTTCTGAGGTAATGGCTTTAATCAGTTAACATTTTCTGCAGTTCTGAGGAAATTGCACAGATTAGTTTTGGTGTAGCAGTGCCTTTCTTGCAGATGCTTCCAAAGTATTCAAGACAGTGACTATCCTAAGTCTGATAACAGACGGTTAGCAATGCTTCATCTTAGCCCTACATCCATGTGAATCATGGAAGCTCACTGGGAGTAACTGTACGCCATTCATTTTGAATTTCAAACTCTGAGCATCAGTAAAGCTTTGACACATGACATAGCAAGACTGTGACAGCCTGGCTGCGGGTGAGCAGAAAATAAATATGGAGGGGATCACTACGAACTTGCTGGAAGCCATCAACACATCCCAGGTAGCTGGCAAAGACTGACGGTGAAAAATGCTTATGGATTTGCCTATTTCTTTTAGATTGCACTGAAGAGCACCTGGAAACAATTGCTCATTACAAAGGACAGGGAAGGCTGTCCTCCTAAGGTAGCAGGGAGATGCAATTACGGATTCTCCCTATGGCAGCTTCTTGGGCTATTTTTATATTATCTGACAAACACATGACTTTGGTTTACCAGGGATGCTGCACAACCTGTTTAAGTAGGAATCAAAGTGGAGTATTGAGCAGCTGCCGTGAAAATCAATGTGCCGTTGCAGTGAAAAGGATCTCCTACAAAAACCTCCCCAGCTCTGATTCCATTCCAGGCCACATGAAAGCATCTCCAGCAGTTAGTTACAAATATTCTTATGGAACATTCAAACTCTGATGCTGGGATTTACTGGTGGTTTTGGGCTGGATTTGCAGAGGAAGTGAACAAAGCAGGGCTTTATAAAAGCAAGACTTTTATTTTCGCACATGGAGGCTACAGTGGGTCATGTGTTCTAGCACCAGCCATTGCCACTACATGGGCCAGCCCTGTCCACAATTCTGTGTGTTTAGCAAATGGCAGGAGTTCTACACATGTTTCTATACACAGATGTGTTCTTTCAGCATGTGACTCTCTCTAGATGGGGAAAGGGAATAGAATGAACATGAGTGACAGAAATAAAGGATCCCTGCTGACCACACAGACTTACACTGATATGCACATCTTTGATAAGCTTCACAAGTTTGGTAGCTTTGGTACAAAAGAAAAACACCAGTTGTTCTTCTGCGCTGGTTCTTATAGAGGCTCAGCAGGAGGCAATCATGTAAGTTAACTGGAAGAAAGCTTCACTTCTGCTGCCAAAGCAAAGAAGACCTGTGTCATCTCCTCAAGGGCAATCCTGCTGGCCTGCATGGACCATTTATTCACTGAGCAGTAATATAGGGCTGCCATATTTCAAAAAGTAAAAACCAGGACATCCCGAAAGTTGTTGAACTTTCTCAACAAACTTGCCTAATATCCAGGATAAGGTACCACTTTTTGGAAATTCCGCCTTTGAAATCCCAGTAATGTCCGGGAAAATCCAGACATATGGCAGCCCTAAGTGATAAGAAGTAGTTGACATTTTGGAGCATGTTGTTGCCAGCTTCTTTCATGGCTCAGTATTTCATGGGTTTAGAGCCAAGATGTTTTCAGAGGTAATATTGGACAAAAGTAATTGATTTGTTTTTAAATTTTATTTTAAATATAAAACATACAGAACAAGTAAAATGGAAAGATAACATTCTTCCCAATACCCCATATGTGGCAACGGTATCAGAATACAGATGTTGTTCCACTATACTACATGGCATACCTACAGAATGGTAAGAGATGTACTGAAAGTTACAGTTTAGATTTCATTATGAGTTCCAGCTTTGGAGGAATACTGCTGGTAATGTGTTTTTCAACCCTTTACAGTAAACAATGTTTTAAGGAGGCAGAACATCATGGCTATAATCAAGCACACAACTGAACATGCATAACTCTGTTGGGTTGGTCCAACAAGGGAGTTCCTTATCCTCTGGCAGGGTCAGAGGGCTATGCTCACATGAGTAGGCTCACAGATACCTAACACAGTCTAGGGGTGTCCTTAGATGGTGCTATACCACTGGTTTTCAATGTGAAAACTGCCATATTGAAGGGTATGAAAATATTTGCGAAAATAACTGTTTTCCTCCCATTTTTTTCCAAACCTGCTCAGAGCCATTGTTTCCCCAATCTATTACAATTTCACCCACTTTTAAACATTGCAAATAAGCATTGCTCACATGCTTCTTTTCACTCGTACTGCTATGAGCTGTTGTGGCTGTTAATGCACATAAAATGCATGTGATGCACAGTGCTGTACACTGGTGCACATAAAAACAGGGCATGTTAACAGAGTCTAAAAGGACTTCAGAGAAGCTATTGCTGATTAGGAAGTCTATGAGTGGTTTCAAAGTGCTCGTTTTGACCTGTAAAGCCTTGAATGGCTCAGGACAGCAATACCCCAAGGACTGCCTCTTTCCATATGAGACCATCTTGAGGCCCTTCTTTGTGTGCCTCCCCCACAAGAGGTCTGGAGGGTGGCAACATGAGAATGAGCCTTTTTTTGCCGCGGCTCCCCGTCTGTGGAATGCTCTCCCCAGAGAGGCTTGCCTGGCACCTTCATTATACACCTTTAGGCTCCAGGCAAAAATGCTCCTCTTTAATCTGGCCTTTGACTGATTGACATCCTTTTTTTTTTTTTTTTTTTGCAAATAATTTTTATTTAAATTTTGAACAACAAAGAAAAACATGCACAATACATATCTCAAAAAAAGAAAAAAAGATAACAAGAACACACAAAAAAGAATACAATTCAACAATAAAAAACAAAAAACATAACAATTAAAAACAATATCTCTTTTCCATTTCCGTTTTTTTAATTTACTTATTTTCTGGACTTCCTCATACCTCCCTCTTTTGTATTCCAATCCAAATTGTTTGTCCAGCAATTTCTTTTCAACTTTTTTAATCCCAATCTTTAACTTTAATATAATATTATAATATATAACTTCAATTTCTTTAAACCTAATCTTTAATCTTAATATAATATAACCTTAAAATTTTCCCTCTTAATTGTCAAATTTCCACTTCTTTAAGCATCTTTAATCCTAATCTTAATCTTAATCTATCATTAACTTTAACCTGTATAGCTGGAAACCGCTTATTTTCAGTCCAACATCCCTCTAACATTCTTTAATTTTGCAATGTTTCTGAAGATAGTCTTTGAATTTCTTCCAATCTTCCTCCACCGACTCTTCTCCCTGGTCACGGATTCTACCAGTCATTTCCGCCAATTCCATATAGTCCATAAGTTTCATCTGCCATTCCTCCAGCGTGGGAAGTTCTTGTGTCTTCCAATATTTTGCAATGAGTATTCTTGCTGCTGTTGTTGCATACATAAAGAAAGTTCTATCCTTTTTTAACACCATTTGGCCGACTATGCCCAGGAGAAAGGCCTCTGGTTTCTTAGGGAAGGTATACTTAAATACCTTTTTTAATTCATTATATATCATTTCCCAGAAAACCTTAATCTTTGGGCACGTCCACCAAAGGTGAAAAAATGTACCTTCAGTTTCTTTACATTTCCAACATTTGTTATCGGGCAAGTGATAAATTTTTGCAAGCTTGACTGGGGTTATGTACCACCTGTATATCATTTTCATAATATTCTCTCTTAAGGCATTACATGCCGTAAATTTCATACCTGTGGTCCACAACTGTTCCCAGTCAGCAAACATAATGTTATGTCCAACATCTTGTGCCCATTTAATCATGGCCGATTTTACCGTTTCATCCTGAGTATTCCATTTCAGCAGCAAGTTATACATTCTTGACAAATTCTTAGTTTTGGGTTCTAACAGTTCTGTTTCTAATTTTGATCTTTCCACCTGGAAGCCAATTTTCCTGTCCAATTTAAATGCCTCCATTATCTGATAATAATGAAGCCAGTCTCGCACTTTGTTTTTTAGTTTTTCAAAACTCTGCAATTTCAGTCTATCTCCGTCTTGTTCCAAAATTTCCCAATATTTCGGCCATTTGACCTCCATATTGACCTTTTTCAAGGCTTTCGCTTCCATTGGTGACAGCCACCTTGGGGTTTTATTTTCTAGCAAATCCTTATATCTTAACCAAACATTAAATAGCGCTTTCCTGACAATGTGGTTTCTAAATGCTTTATGTGCTTTGACCTTATCATACCATAAATATGCATGCCATCCAAATACATTGTTAAAACCTTCCAAATCCAAAATGTCAGTGTTTTCAAGAAGTAGCCATTCTTTCAACCAGCAAAAAGCTGCTGATTCATAGTAAAGTTTGAGGTCTGGCAGGGCAAATCTGCCTCTTTCCTTTGCATCCGTTAAAATTTTAAATTTTATTCTGGGTTTCTTGCCCAGCCAGACAAATTTAGAAATATCTTTCTGCCACCTCTTGAAACAATCCATTTTGTCAACAATCTGCAAAGTTTGAAACAAAAACAACATTCTAGGCAATACATTCATTTTTATCGCAGCAATACGGCCTAGCAGTGAAAGCTTCAAATTTGACCAAATTTCTAAATCTTTTTTCACTTCGGACCAACATTTTTCATAGTTATCTTTAAATAAGTTCCCATTTTTTATTGTCATATTAATCCCCAGGTATTTCACTTTCTTAACCACTGTTAAACCTGTCACATTCTGAAACCTCTCTCTCTCCATTGGTGTTAAATTTTTCTCTAAAACCTTAGTTTTTAACTTATTCAATTTAAATCCTGCAACCTGACCAAATTCTTGAATCAATTCTAAAACCCTTTTGGTACTAGATTCTGGCTCCTGTAACGTCAATACTAAGTCATCTGCAAATGCTCTCAATTTGTACTGTTTAGTTCCGACCTGTATACCTTTAACCAACTTGTCCCTTCTAATCATATTCAGCAAAACCTCCAGGACCGAAATAAAAAGAAGTGGGGAAATAGGGCAACCTTGTCGTGTCCCTTTTTCAATTTTTAGTTCTTCCGTCACAACATTATTTAAAATTAGTTTAGCTTTTTGTTCTGAATAAATTGCACCTATACCATTCTCGAAACCTTGGCCTACCCCCATACCCTGCAGATTCTTCTTCATAAAATTCCAAGAAATATTGTCAAAGGCTTTCTCCGCGTCTACAAATATCAAGACTGCTTTAGTATTTATGTTCACTTCTAATTTTTCCAAAATATCAATTATATTCCTCAAGTTGTCAGACAAATGTCTTCCTGGGAGAAAGCCCGCTTGGTCTTTGTGAATCTCTTCCATCAACACTTTTTTAAATCTCTTAGCCAGAATATCTGCAAAAATTTTGTAATCCACATTAAGTAATGATATAGGGCGGTAGTTCTTAAGCTGTGTCTTTTCAGTCTCTGTCTTTGGTACAAGTGTAATATATGCTTCTTTCCACGACTCTGGTGCTCTTTTCCCCTCCATTATTTCGTTGCAGACCTCTTTCAAAGGTTGAATTAACCATTCTTTTAAAGATCTGTAGTATCTAGAAGTCAAGCCGTCTGGTCCTGGAGATTTACCCAATTGCATGTTTTGAATGGCGCCTTCTATTTCCTGTTCAGTTATTCTATGGTTCAAAATTAATTTATTTTCTTGAGATATTTTTTGTAATCCATTTGTTTTCAAAAATTGATCTAAGTCTGTTTCTTTCAATGGCCCTTGAGTGTATAATCGTTTAAAGTACCTCTGGAAACAACTTCTAATCTCTGCAGGATTCTGTATATTTCTTCCTTCCACTTCTAAGTTCGTAATCGTATTTAGTTTTTGTCTCTTTTTCATTTGCCATGCCAACAATTTGCCACATTTATTGGCCGACTCAAAAGTCTTTTGTCTCATTTGTTTAATTTTCCATTCTATTTCCTGGTTCATCATTTTCATGTATTGTACTTGATATAACTTTAACTCTCTCAAAATCTCTTGAGATTTGGGATTTACTCCCAATCTTTTTTCACATTCCTTTATTTTGTCATTATCTTATCCTTCTTCTCATTTTGAGTTCTTTTCTTTATTGCATTCTGTTGTATTAAGAACCCTCTCATAACTGCTTTACTTGCGTCCCAGATTACTCTTTTCTCCACTTTGGTACTAAGGTTTATCTCAAAGTAATCTCTCAGAGTTTTTTGGGCCTTCTTAAGGAATTCTTCATCTCTAAATAGGGTGTCATTCATCTTCCATCTGAAGGAGCCAGTTGGTGTTAGTCTCATTTCCATCTTAACAGCATTATGGTCGGAGCAAATTTTCGGGCATATTTCCACCTTTCTTGTCTTTGGTGCCATTCCTCTAGTTATCCAAATTTGGTCAATTCTTGTCCATGTCATTTTGGCTTCAGAAAAGAAAGTTCCCTCTTTAGCCATGGGGTTTCTTATTCTCCAAATGTCCACTAGATCCAAGTTGTCTGTCATGTCAAAAAAAGTTTTCAGTAGTCTACCATCCTTGGTGACTACCTGTCTTTGTGCCTTGTCCATATATGTAGATACCACTCCATTCATATCTCCCATCAAAATCATGTTGTAATCCATATGGTCCATCAGGGTCTCGTGCAACTTCTTAAAAAATTCAGATTTCCCATCATTTGGTGCATAAATTCCTACAATCAGAAATTTTTCTCCTTGTGTTTGAATTTCAATTGCCACAAATCTTCCTTGGTCATCTTTAAAAACAAATTTCGGTGATAAATTGTCTTTTGCATAAATCACAACCCCTCTTTTTTTTACTTTATCCGACGAAATAAACTCCTGACCAAGTCTTTTATTTATCAACAATTTCCTGTGTAATCTTGTTATATGTGTTTCTTGTAAACAAATTAGGTCCAATTGTTCCTTTTTTAATATATGAAATACTGATTTCCTTTTCTGAGGGGAATTCAAACCCCGACAGTTCCACGTTAGAAGTTGCAGGGCCATGATGTTATTATTTTAACTCTTCTCCTACTGCACCTAGTGCCTGTTCCTCGTCCGTCGGTGGTATCACTGTTTTCGAGCGGTCTTTTGGTTCCGGAGATAGTTCTTTTTGTAGGTCTTCTCCGTGGTCTCTCCAAAATTTATCTGATTTGACATCCAATGCCCTTTTAAAATGTGTTGGGAAGGGGGTTATTGGGTTGCTTTTTTTTATTATGCATTTTGTGTTTTTATTGTGTTTTTATCCTGTGAACCACCCTGAGACCTGAGGGTTTAGGGCAGTATACAAATTTAATAAATAAGAATAATAAATAATAAACACTAGTTTTACATACACTGTATCTACTGAAGTTAATACATATTACTTAAATTCATTATTTTCAATGGGGCTACTCTGAGACAACCAAGTTGATCCATGCAAAATTCCACCGTTACTTGGATTGAGAATCTTTCTGAAATTTGCCTCATATTAATTTCTCTCTGGATTTTGGAGTTCTGAACAAGGAATTCTCTGTTCCTCCATTTTTCATTTCTGAATTTTGTAAGGTATACAGGCCATGTAGCATTTACTGAATTCTTTCTTTCTTTCTTTCTTTCTTTCTTTCTTTCTTTCTTTCTTCTGCTCTTTTACTCTCCTTTTCTGGTGTGCATTTCGTGTCCTTTGAGAAAACATGACAAAAAAGCAGACCTGTGATCCTGTGTATGACTGCATCCATATTAGATTCACACAGAATTTCAGCCAATGAGAATGTACATGGGGTGTGCGGACTTAATGCAAATATATGTACCTTTGTTATGTACCATTTGGATCCCTTCCAGTCGGGATTCAGGCCTCATGGGACTGAAACTGCCTTGGTCGCACTGGTCGATGATCTCCGGCAGGCTAGGGACAAAGGTGAGAGCTGTTTCCTAGTTCTGCTGGATCTCTCAGCGGCTTTTGACACCATCGACCATAACATCCTTCTGGACCATCTAGAGGGGCTGGGAGCTGGGGGCACTGTCATACAGTGGTTCCGCTCCTTCCTCCTGGGCTGTGTTCAGAAAGTGGTGTTGGGGGATGAGTGTTCAGATCCCTGGGCTCTCACTTGTGTGGTGCCTCAGGGTTCTGTCCTCTGCCCCATGCTTTTCAACATCTACATGCAGCTGCTGGGAGAGATCATCAGGAGGTTTGGGTTGGATGTTCATCAGTATGCGGATGATACCCAGCTCTACCTCTCTTTCAAATCGGAACCAGTGAAGGCGGTGAAGGTCCTGTGTGAGTGTCTGGAGGCGGTTGGAGGATGGATGGCGGCTAACAGATTGAGTTGAATCCTGGCAAGACAGAAGTACTGTTTTGGGGGGACAGGAGGCGGGCAGGTGTGGAGGACTCCTGGTCCTGAATGGGGTAACTGTGCCCCTGAAGGACCAGGTGCACAGCCTGGGAGTCATTTTGGACTCACAGCTGTCCATGGAAGCACAGGTTATTTCTGTGTCCAGGGCAGCTGTCTACCAGCTCCACCTGGTACACAGGCTGAGTCCCTACCTGCCCATGGACTGTCTTGCCATAGTGGTGCATGCTCTAGTTATCTCCCGCTTGGACTACTGCAACGCGCTCTATGTGGGGCTACGTTTGAGGGTGACCCAGAAACTGCAATTAATCCAGAATGCGGCTGTCAGAGCTGCTTCCAGATCCTAGCTCACAGAGGATCACGCTAGCCAGCGATCATTAAATAAAAGTCTTTATTGAGTTACAGTTTCCATTCTCAAGCTGCTGCGTGCAACTCTACGTCTCATGGTTAGATCGGCGAAGCTCCATCTGCGTCTCCGCCCCTTGTACACCAACTTAATATCCTAGCCTTGCTCCACCTTTTCCGCCTGACTGTTCTTCTCTGGGTCCCTCTGCCCCCCGGGGTCTCTTCCTTCCTGGATTCCTCTGACGCTGACCCCCCTGACTCTTCTCCCTCCTTTCGGCGGGCTTTAGGACCTGGCTCCCTTTCCGGGCTGCCTACTGCGCCACCTTCCTGTGCATTTGAACTTGGCACGCGCGCCCAACCTTCCACCTTCCGTCTGACCGTTTCTTCGCTCCCCGATGGAGGTGTGGCCACTCCTGACTCGTGCCCTCCCCCCTGTTGTGAGCTGCCAGCGCTTGATCCCTGGCGCCCTTCCTCTTCCCTGCTCTCTGGCGGTGACGCTGGTCCTGATTTCCAACTGCTCCCCTCTGAGTCCCCTCTGGCTCTATCTTCCTGGGGTGTCCCCCTAGGCTCCCCCCTTGCCCTGGCCACTGGTGCTCCTTTCTGTGAATCTTCTGATTCACTGGAAAGACTCAGAGATCTCGGGTCATCGTCATCACTCATCTTTTCTTCTGCCTCCTCTCCCTCGCTCTCTGTTTCCTCCCTTGCCCTTGCCTCTGCTCCTGAACCCCTGACATCCATCCCCCCCTCGAAGCCCCCTCTTCCCCCCTCCCCTCCTTCCGGTGCGGGATCTGGGTGCTGCCGTGTCAGGGGGACGAATGTCGGATACAGTTCGCTTCCCGTGGCGGGCCGCCATCCGAAGTCTTCCGGTTCTTCCTCCCTGCTCTCGTCGACGACGGTCACCTCCGCTTCCATCTCTGTGCCGCCGTGCTCGAAACCCGGGTCGTCCCCGAAAACGTCCATGTCCGTCTCTCCCTCGTTGCCTTCTGGAGACGTTGCTCGTCCTGGACCCTCCAGCCACCTTCTGCGGAACTGCTCCTCTGGTCGATCATCCCACCAATACGAGGGTTCTGAAGCAGATCCCGAGGGTGACCCCTCTGGGGAACGGGCGTCTCGTGTCGGTTCCTCGTCCGAGTCGAACCCCCGGAACGTGCTGGCTGAAAGCGTGGGCGTGAAAAGCCAGTCGTCGAAAAAGTCTGCTGGCATTGGCCTATGTGGGAAGAGGGCATGAAACTCTTCTTTGAGCAGAGGTTTGTCTAAAGCGTAGCCCGGCACCCAGCTGTTGGCACTGGCCGGGGTGCCCTCCTTGGCGAGAAGGTATTCTACCCCCTCTTCCCCCCATCTGGAGTCCAAAATCTCCGTGACTTCGTTGATGCGCTCCTCCTGTGCCACTCCCCCTTGCCCGGTTCTCTCTCGGAGCGGACCCGGTGCCGTTCCTGGTTCCTGAAACCTGTGAGGTGCCTTGTAGGGAGTGAGCACCGATCTGTGGAACACCGGATGCATTCTGGAACCCTCCGGAAGAGCCAGCCTGAAAGCCACCGGGTTGACCTGTTCGTCGACTTGGTAGGGCCCCAGTTGTTTATGCCCTAGTTTCTTCTTCGCCAACGACCTGGCCGGCACTGCGTGGGCTGCTAACCAGACCCAGTCTCCCACATGGATCTCTTCGCCAACCCTTCTGTGTTTGTCCGCTTGTACCTTGTATGCGTGTTTAGCCAGCTCCAGGTGCCGCCGCAGCTGATCGTGGACCTCCTGCAACTCCGACGCGAACGCATCTGCTGTCTGCGGCTCCCCCTCCCCCATTCTTTCCAGTCCCGGGAAGGTTCTAGGGTGCCTCCCGTTGTTGGCGAAGAACGGCGTGACCCCCGTGGACACGTGCTTCGTGTTGTTGTAGGCGAACTCGGCGAGAGGCAGGTAATCCACCCACGTCGCAGGCTGTTGATTCGCATAACATCTCAGGTACTGCTGCATGATGGCATTGACCCGCTCCGCTTGCCCGTTGGTCTGCGGGTGTCTAGCCGACGCCAGGTTGATCTTGACGTTCAGGAAGCCCATCAGCCTCTGCCAGAAGTTCGAGATGAACTGTCGCCCTCGGTCGGACAGAATAGACCGCGGCAGACCGTGAACCTTGAACACGTGGTCTATGAACAGCTTGGCGGTTTGTTCCGCCGTGGCCACCTTCGCACACGGAATGAAATGTGCCATCTTGGAGAACAAATCCACCACCACCAGCACAGCCGTCTTGCCTCTCGAGCTGGGCAGATCCGTGACAAAGTCCAGGGCCACTCTCTCCCATGGCTCGAACAGAGTTTGCAGCGGTTCCAGCAGTCCGGCCGGCGGTCTGTGCACTGGTTTGGACCTCTGGCAGGTGTCACACCTCGCCACGTAGTCCGCGACTTCCCCTCTCATTCCGGGCCACCAGAAGTCTCTGGCTACTAATTCCACCGTCTTCTCCTTGCCAAAGTGCCCGGCAGTGGGCGCGTCGTGCAGCTGCTGCAGTACCTTGGCGCGAAGTTCGTCTCCCGGCACGTAGATGGCCCCTTTACGGATGAGCAAACCATCTCGCAGCTGGAACTCGTCGGTCGCTGCCGTGCCCCTGTGCACCTCTGCCATCTTTGCTTGCGCGAAGGAGTCATCCTGCAACGCTCGTCGCACCGCATCCAGGTCAACTGTCGCCGCCGCGCACGCCCACACTGTCGGTGCGAAGATGTGCATGGCGGCCGCTGGCGTTGCCTCCTCCAGATACTGTGGCTTACGGGAGAGAGCATCCGCCATGATGTTGGTGTCCCCCGGGACATACTCTATTCGGAAGTCGAAATTCGCAAAGAACTCAGCCCAACGTATCTGCCTCTGGTTCAGGAACTGTGCCGTGCGCCAGTGCTCTAGATTCTTGTGGTCCGTGCAGACCTGCACCGTGTGCTTGGCGCCGATCAGGAAGTGCCTCCACGCTTTGAACGCTGCATGAATGGCCAGCAACTCCCTGTCCCAGATGGTGTAGTTCTGTTCGGACTTGCTGAGCTTCCTTGAGTAAAACGCTCCCGGCCTCCAAACCCCCTGCGGGTCTTTCTGCAGCAGGACTGCTCCCACGGCTCTGTCCGAAGCGTCTGTCTCCACCCTCATCGGCCTGCTGGGGTTGACATGAAGCAGCTGCTCTTCCGACGCGAAGAGACGCTTGAGTGCCTGAAAGGACTGCTCCGCCTGCTCTGTCCAGATGAACTTCTTTTTCTTGGAGCTGAGCGTGTCCGTGATGGCCGCTGTCTGCATCGCAAAGCCTTTGATAAACTTGCGATAGAAGTTCGCGAAGCCGACAAACCGTTGGACCTCCTTCCGGTTGCGTGGGCTTTTCCAATCCAACACTGCTCGGACCTTGGCGCTGTCCATGGCGAGCCCTTTATCAGACAACTTGTAGCCCAGGAAATCCACCTCGGTCACGTCGAATTGGCACTTCTCCAGCTTGGCGTAAAGCCTATGTTGCTGTAGCCTGCTCAGCACTTCCTTGACGTGTCTGTCATGCTCCTGCTGCGATTCCGAAAAGATCAGGATGTCATCCAAGAAACAGACGCACGTCTTGTAGAGGAGCCCCGCCAACACGTGATGCATGAAAGCTTGAAAAACGTGGGAGCCATTTTGCAATCCAAAAGGCATAACTCTATATTCGTAGGTGCCCAGGGGCGTGAACATGGCTGTCTTCCACTCATCTCCCTCCCGCATGCGAATGAGGTTGTATGCCCCTCGCAGGTCCAACTTGGTGAACACTCTGCCCTTCCGTACCTTTGCGAGGAGGTCGTCGATTCGGGGCATGGGGAAGTCCGATGGCTTGGTCACACTGTTCAAGATGCGAAAGTCCACTACAAGTCTTTTTTGGGGCGTGTCCCGCTTCTTAACAAAGAATACCGGACTGCCCCCCGCTGCCTTGGACTCTCGGATGAAACCGCGCTCCAAATTATGATCTATGAACTCTTTGAGTTCCTGCAGTTCGTCCTCAGACATGGAATACAGCTTCCCTTTGGGCAGCGCCGCCCCCGGCAGCAGGTCAATTTTGCAGTCATATGGTCTGTGGGGGGGTAGCCTGTCTGCCTCTTTCTCGCAGAAAACCTCCAAAAATTCTGCGTACTTGTGGGGAACCGCTTGCAGCGTGCCTAGCTGCAGCTGTGACTCCTCTTCCCCTCCTTCCTGCCTGGGCACGATGCAGTGTTCAGCGCAAAAGGAAGAGCCGAAGGTCAGCTGCCTCTGGTACCAAGCCAGCGTCGGGCTGTGCTTGTCCAGCCAACTCATGCCCAATACAATGGGCGTGTCCGATAGTTGAGTGACATTGAAGCTGATGATTTCCCTGTGATTCCCAAGTCGCATCACCATTGGTGGCGTCTGCTTCACCACTTGCCCCCCTAGCAGCTCCCTGCCATCCACCGTGACAACCTGCAGGGGCAGCGTGGCAGGCAGCAACTGTATAGCATGCCGGTCGACAAAGTCCTGCCCTATAAAGTCCGCATTGCTTCCGGAGTCAATGGTGATCGGCACGTCCATGGTGATTCCATTGGGCAGCTGGAGCGACGCGGTGAGCTTCACTACCGGTTTGGGCGGGAGGGGGTCCATGGGCTGTAAAATCTCTGGGGACTGCTTCACTGACACGTCTGGCTGGGCCCCAGTGCCTCTTCTTCCAACCAGACTCCTTCGTTTCCCTGCTGTGGTTGTCCTTGCTGCGTTGCTGCAGTTACCATTGCTGAGGCTGCAGTGTGCTTGTGGAGCCTCTGGGGACACTCTTTCGCCATATGCTGTGGATCATCGCAGATGTAACACTTCCTGTTCCCTCTAGGAGGCTTCGCTTTCACTGCTGCCGGTGCTAGGGCTCTGGCTGCTGACTGAGCCCTTGCACCTCCAACCTCCATAGGTTCCGCTCCTCCTCCTGGCGGAGGCGTGGATTGCGCACGCGCTGCTTCTCTGGGAAGGAAGGAGGAGCCCCTGGCTGGTTCGCGCCCTCCACGCCCTTCGTCCCTGCTCCACGGACGTCCTTCCAGCCACACCCCCACCGCCAGCGCCCTCTGAACGATCTCCTGCGTGGTCCGGGGTCTCTCCCCCCTCGCAATTTCATCTTTAACCGAGCCGTGCAATCCCTCCCAAAACAGGTCTCTTACAGGAGCCGAATCTCTGTCCCATTCCAGGGCACTGACCAAAGCGAAAAAGCGGGCATAGTACTGCCTTACGCTGGCCCTCCCTTGCTTCAGTCCATGTATCTCCTGCCGAGCAAGATCCACGTCAATGCTTGATAAAAAGCACCCATCCATCGCTTTAATAAAGGCATCCGCATTTTGGAGCGCCGGATCCTTATCTCTCCACAAATTGCGCAGCCATGCTTTAGCATCTCCATGCAAATGGGACATGATGAATCCCACCTTCTCTTGCTCATCTCTAAAGTCTTTGTTCAGCAGTTGCAGTGCACACATTACATCTGCTCTAAAGTTGGGGTACTGTTGCAAATTCCCATCGAAGTGAGAGACCAGACCGCCTGTTCGTCTCCCCAACCCAATCCCCTCCGGTTTGGGTGTCAGTTGCCCTTGCTTCGTAAGCACTTCCAACCTGACCTGGAGATCCCTGTAGGCGGCAGCTGCGTCCTCCTCTCTCTTCCTGGATGCAAGAGCCTCGGCATTCAGTCGTGTCACTGCTTCTCTGAGTTCCACTATCTGCTGTTCGGCCGTCATGTTGTCTGCCGTTCGTGAGCTCGCTAGTAGGCACCCGCTTTCTCTCCTCTCCGCGAGGACGTAGATGCCCACAATTATCAGATGGAGCTTACTGTCAGAGCTGCTTCCAGATCCTAGCTCACAGAGGATCACGCTAGCCAGCGATCATTAAATAAAAGTCTTTATTGAGTTACAGTTTCCATTCTCAAGCTGCTGCGTGCAACTCTACGTCTCATGGTTAGATCGGCGAAGCTCCATCTGCGTCTCCGCCCCTTGTACACCAACTTAATATCCTAGCCTTGCTCCACCTTTTCCGCCTGACTGTTCTTCTCTGGGTCCCTCTGCCCCCCGGGGTCTCTTCCTTCCTGGATTCCTCTGACGCTGACGCTGACCCCCCTGACTCTTCTCCCTCCTTTCGGCGGGCTTTAGGACCTGGCTCCCTTTCCGGGCTGCCTACTGCGCCACCTTCCTGTGCATTTGAACTTGGCACGCGCGCCCAACCTTCCACCTTCCGTCTGACCGTTTCTTCGCTCCCCGATGGAGGTGTGGCCACTCCTGACTCGTGCCCTCCCCCCTGTTGTGAGCTGCCAGCGCTTGATCCCTGGTGCCCTTCCTCTTCCCTGCTCTCTGGCGGTGACGCTGGTCCTGATTTCCAACTGCTCCCCTCTGAGTCCCCTCTGGCTCTATCTTCCTGGGGTGTCCCCCTAGGCTCCCCCCTTGCCCTGGCCACTGGTGCTCCTTTCTGTGAATCTTCTGATTCACTGGAAAGACTCGGAGATCTCGGGTCGTCGTCATCACTCATCTTTTCTTCTGCCTCCTCTCCCTCGCTCTCTGTTTCCTCCCTTGCCCTTGCCTCTGCTCCTGAACCCCTGACAGCGGCAGATAGACTGGTGACTGGGAGTGGCTGCCGAGACCACATAACACCGGTCTTGAAAGACCTACATTGGCTCCCAGCACGTTTCCGAGCACAATTCAAAGTGTTGCTGCTTACCTTTAAAGCCCTAAACGGCCTTAGTCCAGTATATCTGAAGGAGCGTCTCCACCCCCATCGTTCTGCCCGGACACTAAGGTCCAGCTCCGAGGGCCTTCTGGTGGTTCCCTCACTGTGAGAAACCAAGTTACAGGGAACCAGGCAGAGGGCCTTCTTGGTAGTGGCACGCTCCCTGTGGAACGCCCTCCCACCAGATGTCAAAGAGAACAACTACTACCAGACTTTTAGAAGACATCTGAAGGCAGCCCTGTTTAGGGAAGCTTTTAATGTTTGATGTATTATGGTATTTTAATATTTTGTTGGAAGCCGCCCAGAGTGGCTGGGGAAGCCCAGCCAAATGGGCGGGGTATAAATAATAATTTATTATTATTATTATTATTATTATTATTATTATTATTATTTACCAAATTATTATTATTATTATTATTATTATTATTATTATTATTATTTACCAGTGTGAAGTCAATTTGTACATCAATAAAATACCACACAAAATGAATCTTAATCCTATTAAGGTAGCTTCTTCATAATGTATTCTCAGTGCACACAAACACATTTATATCCGTAACACTGGAGGAGAAGTAGGAATTGAAAGCTGTAGCATACTGTGTAGGCTCCAACACCAGAATTACAGGATTTTTTTTATTTTTTTCCTATGTGCAGATGGGGCCCCAGTCAAGTGTAGTGTTATGGGGAGATACACTTCCCCTGACAAGCGGCCTCCTACAGGTGTAAGTAACCAACCTTGTACTTTGAACATCTGGGCCATAGAATCAAGATGGGAACTAGCGGTCCTGATGGTGTTGGAGGAACTTTTCTAGTTAAAGCAGAACTCAAGAGTAGTAGAACACAGAGTAAGATGAACTGGGGGTGGGAGTGGGGGGAAGGAACAGAATGTGAAAATTCTTTAATGGATGTAGTATATCCATGTACACTTTTTGAAGGTATTTTCAGCCTTAAATTTGAATTTTCTAATAATGTTGACACTGCTTTGGGACAAAAACCATTCTGTTCAGGTTTTAACCAGACAAAACACAGTCAAAAAAGATTTGTATTGGAGTTTTTGTAAAAGTGTGCCCACTCGGGATTGCCCTCCACCTCAGATATTTCAAGGTAGAATAACCTTGTGCAAGTGCTAATTCTCCAGAGGGTCTGCGTACCTGCAATCAAGATTTACACTGTTGTGTATTTCTGAAAGAAATTCTCATGGTGTGAGGAGAAGGGATCGTAATCCAGAAACAGTTCAGAAGCACAGTGTGAAGAAGCAATCTGATGACTTCTTAACGTGATACCTTACAAAATCCAACAGAGTCACTGTATTCACAGAGGAACCTTCAGTTTGTGCAATGGGCTCTTACGGCTTGCAGGTGACTGCCCCAAGTACATGTCTTCTGGTGTCCTCAGGCCTGAAAGGAGTGGAGTGGAGGAAGATGGCTCTTTGTGAGGTGCTGTCTCCCTGTCCGCCTCCTCCTTTGAACATGTAAGTGGGTCAAGGTTGGGGTACATCATATTTTAACATTTGCTTGGCTTCCATTAGCAAACAACCCACCTGTGCCCAAAATACAGCCCCCAGCTTCAGATGTTCCCTGGGTAGAAGTGAAACGTCCTAAAAATAATTATACTCTGATTAGCATATATGCAAAGCAGGCAGCATGACATATTCCTATTCCCTTCTAGGGACTCTGAACAATATCCAAATGAAATTCTGAATTAAGGGGGAAAGGCCACAGATTCTTGAAGGATACTTGCTTTCATAGGAGCAGACTCATTGCCTCTTCCCACGCCTCCTTTCTTACACTTTGTCTATTAATGGGTTCTGCGCAGAACTCACTCTTGTGAAAAAGTGCAACACATGCCAGGACTCACAGGTTGGCCCACAGTGCAGATATGTCTCTCTTGGGGACTTTCGTACAGGCTGCATTTTAATCAGACTCCACAACCAATTTGCTTTGTGGGCTTAGGCACGAGATTTAAGCTCGGCAGCCTGGTTTCCATCCTCTCCTCCAAGCGGAACAGCTCCTACCTGAACTACGGCAGAGCTTTCAGGATTAATTAGTTAATGTTTGTAGAGACCTTTCAAAATGCAAAGCTCTGTGTAAATGTCAGCTCTTATTCTGAGTAAGCAGCTTCCCAGCGGCAAGCCACTCCATGCAAAGAGGTGGAAGCAGGAAGAACCACTGTTTCTGTTACCTGTGGGGATCTGTTAAGAATTATCTGGGTTTGGCTGATTTACCCTGAAAAAGCACCCTTTGCCTCACTTGAGTTCAGCCTAATGAAACACAAATCCAGTCTGAAAAGGTTTGGTGCTGTACCAGCCCACCAGTGGCAGTGAACGCCCGTCAGGGTCTGAGTCACCCAAGGCAGCAGAGGGGAAATGCCAGCTTGTCTTTTGTGCGGCATTTAAAACGTTCCTTTCTGAAGTCCCTCTTTCCTCCAAGATATATGTTCCACCCATAGGGTGGCAGAAACACACACACAGCACTTCCACTGGGAAGTCAAAAGAATGCTTTCCCCATTCTGTACACCTGAGGGGCACCAAGAGAACAGCGATGTTTTTGAAAGCCTGAGCTAAAACAGAAGGTGCTTTATGGAAATGAGATGGATGGATCTGCATGCCTCTTTGCCGGCATCGACAAGAAAAACCATTTCCCCAGCTTTTCACACTGGCACATCTGCTGGGCCTGACGAATAGGGAACAGCTTGTTCCCATTTCCAGCCTTTGGCCCTGCCGTATCTGCCAGCAGACTGCCTTATTAAAGCCTTGCTCTGTGTCACAGCATACACAGCAACAAGAACAACAACTGCACAATAACTTATGCCTCCGTGATGTCAAAGGGAAGTTTTCCATTTACTTTAATGGGTTTGGAAGCCAGCCCACACGACACACATTCCAGGGGAAAGTCCCCAACCGATTTATCATGACTGCCGAGTGTTATTATCTCTTACAGCGGCATGAAGTGGGCAAGTTGATCTATTTCAAGAGACCAAGCTCTATTGGTGCAGCAGCATACAAACCTTTGTGCTCATCAAAATGGCGGAGTGCAAAAACAGAAAGAGGGCAAATGGGTTCTTTTCTTATGACAAGCATTTTGAGTTGCTTGAGGTGGAGTAAACTTAAATGAGATAAGAGCACTCCAAGCACTTAAGCCAAATTTGCAGAAAACATAAAGAGCAGAAAACATGTACAGAGCCAACATCTGTAGGAATTTGAAGGGAAGTATAAGAGACCAAGGTGAACAAATTTCACAGAAGGGTTTCAAACTCCTCTCCTTATGATAAAATGTGCAGCCTAGGCCAGGCCTGTGCTACTTGTGATCAGGGATGTCAGAGGAATCTGTTGAAAATGGACTGTCAAGTGGCTTTCCTCCCACCTGCCCATTTGACCCCCATTGCAGTAATACAGATGATTGCTGTGGAAGCGAGTCACTTTAATTCTCAACAATGAACTTTGAAAAAACAGACACACATTATATGTTAAGATATACAAGTTGCTTTGCAATTTGTGCTATTTACATATTCATTGATGTATACAGGCGCCTCTTTGCTTTTCTTGTTTCTGGAGCAATGTTTGTTGCCAAAGGCAGCCTGCAATGAGACTGCAGACTTCAGCAAGACATACTCACAGGTAAGTGGGGTGGATACTAAGAGGTTCACTCTCCAAACTGAGCGAATGGGTGGCAAAATGGCAAATGCAATTCAATGTAAGCAAGAGTAAAGTGATGCATGTCAACTCGAAAAACTTAATTTTACATATATGCTCCTGGGGTCTGAGCTGGCAGGGACTGACCAGGAACAAGACCTTGGGGTCATGGTAGCTAGCTCAGTGACCGTGTTGAACCAGTGGGTGGCAGCTATGAAAAAGGCAAAATCCATGCTAGGGATCATTAGGAAATGAACTGAAAATTAAACTGCCGAGAAAAGAAGGTACTTCTTCACACACAGTTACAAATTCCAGACTCCCCAAGAAGAGGCAGATTGTTATACTATTTTGAAATGGAAGCTCTGTGAGGGGAATAGGAATTGCCTAGCGTCCCTGTGTTTAACAAACTACACTTCCTAGGATTCTTTGGGGGAAGACACGGCTGTTTTAAAGAGGCATGAGACTATTTTAAAGGTATAGTGCAGATGGGACCAGTGTCACTCAAAAGGAACAGTGCCCATGGCTGCTAGGTTGCTACGGTCATCGTGCCATGCCCTCTGCTTTGATACCTGGCTTACATGTCAGATAAAGATTAAAAGGGGGGAAAGGTAAAGGACCTCTGGATGATTAAGTCCACTCAAAGTCGACTATCTGGGAAAGTAGAAGCATAATGCTCTGCTCGCTGTGCATGCATTGCACACATAATGTCAGCCCCCTCAATGTTGGGTGCAGCTCTGTGCCTGTGCTCTAGAGAAAGGAGCCCCTAAGATGCCATGCCTCACAAACAGAGACAACTTTTGCAGCATGGAAAGAGGATTCATTTCAAAACCCATCACAATTGCTTAAGTGCCCTTTGTGCTCACAGGACCGGAAAACCTGTCATAGTGTCACAGGTGAACATGGCTCAGAGGCAATCAAATCTACAAAAGCCAGCCAGCTGTTCCTCAGTAAAATCAATCAGTGGTGATTCAGTTAAAGATAATTCATTCAAATCAGTCATTCATTAAACCATTTGCAATATTCAAAAATAGTCAGTTTGGTCTATAAGTTATGGTTTAACTCTTAAATAGCCAGCTCCTCTGGTGTTCTTCTTGACCTTGTTGTTGTTGTTGTTTAGTCGTTTAGTCGTGTCCAACTCTTCGTGACCCCATGGACCAGAGCATGCCAGGCACTCCTATCTTCCACTACCTCCCGCAGTTTGGTCAGACTCATGTTTGTAGCTTCGAGAACACTGTCCAACCATCTCGTCCTCTGTCGTCTCCTTCTCCTTGTGCCCTCAATCTTTCCCAGCATCAGGGTCTTTTCCAGGGAGTCTTCTCTTCTCATGAGGTGGCCAAAGTATTGGAGCCTCAGCTTCAGGATCTGTCCTTCCAGGGAGCACTCAGGGCTGATTTCCTTCAGAATGGAGAGCTTGGATCTTCTTGCAGTCCATGGGACTCTCAAGAGTCTCCTCCAGCACCATAATTCAAAAGCATCAATTCTTCGGCAATCAGCCTTCTTTATGGTCCAGCTCTCACTTCCATACATCACTGGGAAAACCATGGCTTTAACTACACAGACCTTTGTTGGTAAGGTGATGTCTCTGCTTTTAATGATCCTGTCTAGGTTTGCCATCGCCTTTCTCCCAAGGAGCAGGCATCTTTTAATTTCGTGACTGCTGTCACCATCTGCAGTGATCATGGAGCCCAAGAAAGTAAAATCTCTCACTGCCTCCATTTCTTCCCCTTCTATTTGCCAGGAGGTGATGGGACCAGTGGCCATGATCTTCGTTTTTTTGATGTTGAGCTTCAGACCATATTTTGTGCTCTCCTCTTTTACCCTCATTAAAAGGCTGTTTAATTCCTCCTCACTTTCTGACATCAAGGTTGTGTCATCTGCATATCAGAGGTTGTTGATATTTCTTCCAGTGATCTTAATTCCGGCTTGGGATTCATCCAGCCCAGCCTTTCGCATGATGACTTCTTGACCTTACTAATCTCTAAGTTGATTCAGTTCCCACCTGTAGCCTGTCCAATTGCATATAGTTCAAAATAAGTTCTTCTATAGCAACTAAATTTCCTTTGTGACCTCTGGTAATCTTCATAGCTTTCCATCCCCCCTCACTTTATGTGATATTTCTTCAAGCTTTCTTTATTTCCATGTAATTTTATTTTTTCCCAATTATTTTTATTGATTTTGCATAATTTTTAACAAATTGTGATCAAATTAATACAAATTTTATACAAATGATTACTTTAGTTAGACAAGAGATTTACCATACTAGACTACTTTGAGGTTATTAAGAAATGTATAAAAGTCTTAGTGGAAATTGAGCAGGTCATGTGTTGAGAGAAGGGATGAAAATTTGAAATGAAATCTGGAACTGTTATGGCACTGGGAGCAGTTTACACCTTAGGAAAGGATGGGTGTAAGGTACAATGCCTCAGAAATGTTTACTGCTTCTGTTCCAGAGAAAGAGGACTCACTTGAAAGCCCATCACTGGCAAAAGGTTTCCCTTGGGCAGTTTAAAGCTGGACTATCCTTTTGGCCATATGAGCATTACTCTGAAACTCCACCCTGGTCTTAAGGCAAAGGAAGCACTGCTCCAGCAATCCCATTCCAGGTGTCTGTCCCCCAAATGATCAAGATCACTCAACACCCCCCACCCCAATACCCATATCCTCAACTCTCTCTCACACACAGGTGGGAACAGGTTAGGTAGTCCAGGAGGAGTTCTCTCTGTTTTTGTCCTTCCTCCATCTCTTCCTTGCTCAGTAGCAGTGCTCACCACCTGCCTCCACTCAGGTGACTTGCATCTGCCAGTCAGATATGCGTTTTTATTCTGTGGCTGGAGGTGGGGGTCATTTGGGCAGCCCGAGTTTTCTTCTCTCTTTCATCAGTCAGCCTGAGGGGGTAGCAGCCAGCAAGTCTCTCTGTAAGTGGAAGCTTGAAATGATATTACTCTGGATATTATTGTTTATTATTCTAATAAAGAGGTGAGGGCTCAAAGTAGCTGTCAGAGAACTGCAAAATCTGCATTATGTGCTTTTGGTCATTTCATTTTCCTTTCGTTACAGGAGCCTGATTGGAAGTATATATGTGTGTGTGTTTCAGAGAGATTACCAACTCACTTTTCCTTTTGCCATTATTTCTTGTTCCTTTATTCTTCTGAATCAACTTGTCCTGTTTCTCTCACATTTCTCTTGTTACAGTGCAGTCCTCTAATACTCAGTAGTATGTCCAATTGAGTTCAATAGGGCTTGCTTCCAAGTAAATGAGTAATGAGTACAGCTTTACAGGGCAATCCTAACCATCTTCACTTGGAAGTTCTCCTGAAATCATTGGGGTTTATGCCAGCTAATGGGGCCATGCTGATGGAAAATCAGATCGCCTTCTGTGAAATTTAACTTCTAGTAACTATTCCTAAATTAGTACCAATACATATAAATTATTATATGCAGCTGAGTGAAGTGGTAGAGCCAATGGCTAGGACAGCTGACAATGTCTATGGGTGATCCTGATCCAGTCGCTCTCTCCTGGCCTAATGGACAGAGTTGGAGCCTTATAGCTGCTTTGAACTCACCAGGGTAAAGGTGGAATAAAAGTGTAATAAATAAAACAAATAAAGCTCTTCTGGCCTGTAGCACTTTAGGTGCAGGGAGATGAAAGAACGCGTCTTGAATGTTTCTTAACCTTAAAAACCAAATGGACCTCCATGCACATAGAAAACCAGTATGCCAGTTTAGAACACTGGCGTCTCATGGGGAGGGCCAGGGGACGGTGGCCCCAGGTGCATTGGGGGGCATTTTGCTCCTTGCCACCCTGCGCTGCACATCCCCGCTTGGCTCTGGTGGGCGGGGTGTCAGTGGTGAGGACTGGGCACAGGCTCCATTCCCCCTCCATGCACACCCCCCTGGGCACGCACACCCCAGGGTATGTGTGTGGCTGCCCCATGCACCAGCTGTGCATGCTATGCCCCTGGTTTAGAGTGCTCTCTCACATTCTATTTTTCTACATAGGGAGGGTATATTTTTGATTTTTAAGAAAGAGAGAAAATGAAAGGTTTTGCCACTACATTCAGTTTCATTTGTACAGTAAGCCCTCAACCCTCAAGGGTTCCATTCCAAGGTTTGTGCCTAAAGCAAATATCAAATATAGTCAAAACACTCTGGGTTCAATGACAGGTGGGATTGCCAAAGTCTTTTTATCTGGATGCATCCTTTCCACCCTGTTTTTCACATTCATTCATTCATTCATTCAATTATTTGCCAAGCGCATAAAACTGAATGTGCACAAGTTAAATGAACGTAAGTTGCGTGTTTACTGTAAACTGACCATCAGGATACCGAATTTTAAGAGTGACTACTTAAGTGAAATTAACACACCAAAATGCATCATATTAGGGGAATCTGTTTGCAAAAATGTCTGGATCAGGCAAAATACCACACACAAATGTATATTATTAGAAGAAATGGTGACAAAGTTTCACAATGACTTTTTTTAAAATAAAAAATGCTAACTGATGCACAAACTGAACTGGAAAAATGAAAAACAGACAGAATTTTATCAGATTTGTCCTTCCCTAGCACCTGTTCTTTATCCTCTCATGCTTAGAGGCACAGGTCTCTGACAAATATGGCAAGTTTGGCAGAAACATCATATCGTAACTTTTTTATTTGGAATACCTATATGGCTACTTGTAACTTACTTCCTTTGGAAGCTAGCATGTTTCATGTAGAAACATTAACTGTAGAGGTTAGGAAATCATAAAAAGACCTTAATAGGATAAAACTCATTCATAGGAGTAAGTGGAAAGGGCATATTCCCGCTTATGCTGTAAAGATTCTGGGGTATCTGTTGTCATTGAACTGACACATAATATTGAGTTTAACAAATAGATTCCAAACAAACACTGAAATCCATGTACGTTTACAGTGGGAGAAAAATTGGTATGTATCTGCGAAATGACCTTTCCAGGCTACTAAGTATAAAATGTTGAGGTCATTCGTGAAACGCTGGCAATCCAGGAAGGACTGGAGCATTTTAAAATGTGCCTTGAAGAACGAAATGACCTTTACTGTTTCACACTAAATTTAAATGGCTCTCGTGAGTCCTGATGTATTCTGCTTGTACTGTTTTAAAGGCAGGTTTGGAGCTTTTAGATATGGGACACCCACAGAAACATGACATTGTTCACGATGTAACAGGATTCAGTGCACACGCTGTTCTCCTTTCCCCCTTCATCTTGCCCCCATCTTCCTTCCTCTTCCCCACATTTCCTGATGCTGAGTTTCAGTTCTTCAGTTCCTTGGTTCAGGGACCTGCCTTTTTGTCTGCTGCCCTATAAAGCCTAGTATTTCCATTAGTGGAGCTGTATTAATAATTATAATACAGTAACTGCTACAGGAAAGGTTTCATCTAGATGGCTTATGGGCAAGCAAAGAATTTGGTTTCAAGCTTTAAGCTCCTGTAAAACTGCCATCCAAGGTGTGAATTCCATATTGTTCTCCTCTTGGGATGTTGGAAATGTCAACAAGTATCTGTGATGACACACTTTCTCTACAGTGGTACCTTGGGATACATACGCTTCAGGTTACAGACTCTGGTAACCTAGAAATAATACTTCGGGTTAAGAACTTTGCTTCAGGATGAGAACAGAAATTGCACGGTGGCGGCGCAGCAGCAGCGGGAGGCCCTATTAGCTAACATGGTGCTTCAGGTTAAGAACAGTTTCAGGTTAAGAACGGACCTCTGGAACGAATTAAGTACGTAACCAGAGGTACCACTGTAAACCAATAAATATGTATTAGAGGTTGTTGAGCTCACATCCCCAGGCTTAAAAACATGTGCTCCAGGGAGCTTGTGATACTAGCCTCATCTATGAGACTAGTATGACTCCCAAATTCTCCTCCGCCTGAGAGTTTGATCTGAGGCTGAAGGAAATTCTCCAAGGCAATTCTCACTCACCCAACTGCCTGTCCCCCAGCACTGATCCCTCAACCCCTTCCTCTGCATTTTCCCCACCCCAGTTATCAGCAGTGGCAGCATTCTGACAGCAACTGATGAATAGGAGGTTAGTGAAATAACATGTGGCTAACATAAGATTGATTAGTTTTTTGTTTTACTCAGTGTGACCTCAAAGTGGATTTTTGGATTGCATAAAAGGAGAGGAGCCATTTCCTCCCCAAACAGGTAATAGAATGGTTTAACCAATTCAAATTTGCCTCACCAAGTAAACGGGGTTTAAATGGAAGGCGAGGCATTTGGGTGGAGTGGGGTAGTTAGAAAGTCATCATTCTCATGGTAACACACCTCCAATCAAAATATTTTGTACTTGCCACATGACTGTGTCTTCATGTTGCAAGCTTCCCAGCCTAGCTTCCCCCAATGGTGGGCATCCATGATGGTGGGTTGGAGTTGATATTTTGCAATGCGATGATGTGTCTTGAAAACATAATGGCTGGAGAAGGTGGCATTTACCACGGGAACTCAAACAATAGTGACTATAATGTTCAAGTCTTGTCTTGATTGGCTCAGGAGTCAGAAGTGACAGCCAGAAGCAAGTGTGTCCCATGGGGGGCTACGGGTGTGCGATAATGTCCATTTCATTTGTTGCTAAACTTCTTCGGCTTTAACACAAATGGAGCAGGAGGAAACCAGGCAGTAGTGAAGATGGCCAACAGAACTGTGTTATATGAGGCCTCTAAAATTTCTGAAGGCAGCAAAGGAAACAATTATGTTTAAACTATGTCACATTTTACTGTGGCATAGTTTAAACATAATGAATCAACGTTCATTGGCTACTGATCATTACTAATTAGTTCTGCAATGACACAGATGACTTATGCCTTTAATTACATCTTGGTTGGGCCTTGAAAGTGACTGATATTTATTTCTCAGTTTATCCATCTCTCTTGCCTGTAGTTCTACACTCTGCATCATTCCTCTTTCAACTTTTACTATTTCTTTATCTCTCAATAGTCACAGGAAGTGTAGGGCAAAAAATGGGAAACGGGGTAGCCCTGTTTATTTGGATTAAATATTACTGTTGTGTCATGATTTGGGGTTAAAAGCCTAGCTTCAGGGAAGCTTCCTCCAGTCTTAAACTTTGAAGCCCTGATTTTCTTAAATAAATACCATTTTCAGTTTTGATTATTATAATTCTGTGTCTGGGATACATTTACACTTGCTTTTTCATGCCTACTTGGCGACTGAGAACTTTCAGCTATTCCTAAATTGGAGTAGGGGTAAGGAATAAGAGTTTTGGGCACACCATAATTCTTAGGGGCCTTTTTTGGTTTTATTTATTAAGACAATGGTTAGAAAAGTTAGATGGAGGAAATTGTTAACACCTTGGACCGGATCCTCAACACACCCCTCTTATCATATCAAGGATTGCTGCCTCAGTTCCTTGACATACTGTGCTGGAGAAGGCTCTATTCTGCCTGCAGCTTTCCTTTATTCTGCAGTAGTCTGTCTTGTACTGATGTAAAAACCAAAGGGAGCAGTTCTTCTGGTTAAAGATGTGACAGAAAAAAATAATTGTTCCGCAGTATATTGTCAACCATTCAAAATACAGTGGAACCTCGGTTGTCGAACAATTCAGAACCCGAACGCTGACAACCCGGAAATGAATGCTTCCATTTTCTAACGCGCCTCAGAAGTTGAACTGCATTTCTCCATTTTTTCAATGGATTTTGCTGACCGGCAATTGTGCCTCGGTTGTCAAACATTTCAGAAGTCAAACAGTCTTCCTGAATGGCTTACGTTCAACGACCAAGGTTCCACTGTACACCTTAGCAGCTGTGAAACAACAGGCTGTGTAATTTATATTGCCTCGCAGCACAGTTTTGACTATTTACTCCAAATTAAGTCCCATTGCTTTTGTTGGGGCTTACTCTCAAATAAAATACATAATCACTCACAAATCTCCATTTACCATTGAATTCAACAGGATTTATTTTTGAGCTGTTATTATTAGATTTAGTACCAACCGACTTAAGAAATACTTAATAAAATCTATTCATAAAGACCAAGCCGGATTCCTCCCTAACAGGCAATTAAAAGACAACGTAAAGCACATAATAAATATTATTGAATATTTGGAATTCAAGAACGATATCCCCGCGGCATTAATTTTCATCGATGCCGAAAAGGCTTTTGATAATGTATCCTGGTGGTTTTTATTAAAATGTATGGAGAGGGTAGGGATAGGGGGCCCTTTCATGGAAGGAATAAAAGTGATCTATTCAAGCCAAAGGGCTAAACTAATTATTAATAATAATTTAACTAATTCGTTTGTGATTTCGAAGGGTACAAGACAGGGGTGCCCTCTGTCCCCTCTCCTATTTATTATGGTGCTGGAAGTAATTACAAATAAAATAAGGAAAACATCAGAAATAAGAGGAATCAGAATTGGAGCAAAAGAGTATAAATTAAAGGCCTATGCCGATGATTTGGTAATATCGTTAGAAGATCCAGTAAAAGGTATCGGTAAAGTTCTAGAACTACTAGAAGAATTTGGAAAACTGTCCGGTTTTAAGCTAAATAAAGTTAAAACCAAGATGTTGACAAAGAACTTGGCTGAAGATTTAAGAAGCCAGTTAGAGCTGCAAACAGGAATCAAGGTGGTGAAAAAGTTGAAATATCTGGGTATCTGGGTCTCTACAAAAAACATAAACTTAGTAGAAGATAACTATATTAGGACCTGGAGAGAGATTAAAAAAGACTTAGATACCTGGAGTAGGATAAAACATTCCTGGTCAGGAAGAATGGCTGCAATTAAGATGAGTATTCTTCCAAGACTGCTGTTTTTATTTCAGAACATCCCGGTGATTAGAGGTACGACAATGTTTAAAGATTGGCAGAAAACTCTTTCCAGATTTATTTGGCAGGGCAAAAGAGCAAGAATTAAATTTAAACTACTTACAGATCGAAGAGATAGAGGAGGGTTTGCCGTCCCGAACTTAAAACTATACTATGAGGCCTCGTGCTTGTGCTGGATCAAAGAATGGATCGTTTTGAGAAACACAGATTTGTTAGATTTAGAGGGATTTAACACCAGATTCGGTTGGCACGCATATCTGTGGCACAATAAAGAGAGGGTACACAAAGGCTTCTCTAACCATATCATCAGAGGGGCGTTGCTTGAGGTATGGGACAGAAATAAAAGACTTATAGAAAAAGACACCCCCTGGTGGCTATCACCAATTGATATTCTAACAATCAAAAAATTAAACATGGAAAGTCAAAGATGGACCTATGAAGACCTCCTGGTAAGATCAGATAAAGGATGGAAAATCAGAACATATGAAGACTTAAAGGATAAATTAACGGGTTGGCTACAATTTCACCAAATTAATGTCTTATGGAACGAACATAAAAAAACAGGGATGAATGAGAAAAAGTCCAGATACCAGGTGGAAATACTAGAAGGTAATTCCAAACTCTTATCCAAAATGTATAATCAATTACTAGATTGGGATACTAAGGATGAAGAGATAAAGGAAGTTATGGTCAAATGGGCCATAGATCTTGGATACAACCTAGATTACGATAGGTGGGTGAAACTTTGGAACAAGGATATGAAGTTCACAGCATGTGTTGGACTCCGAGAAAATATGGAAAAAATGATGTACCGATGGTACATCACCCCTGTGAAATTAGAAAAAATGTATAAGACCAGAAACAAAACATGCTGGAAATGCAAAACAAAAGAGGGTGATTTCCACCACATGTGGTGGACTTGTGAAGAAGTGAAAAGGTTTTGGGGACTTATTTATGATGAATTTTAAAAAAAATTGAAATATACTTTTCCCAAAAAACCCGAAGCCTTCCTCCTGGGAATGGTCGGAGAGGAGATCAAGAAAGAAGACCAAATAATGTTCCAATATGCAACGGTGGCCGGCAGGATATTGTTAGCGCAAAATTGGAAAACCCCTAACATCCCAACTGTTAGAGAATGGCAAATTAAATTATTCGAGCATATAGAATTAGCAAAGACGACACAAAAAATCAGGCATCAAAAAAGTGTAAAATTTATCACCAATTGGAACAAATTCATAACATATATTTAGGAAATATTAAAATCACAGTAGGTGTAACATAAAGCCTGCGATGTATAGATAGAGGTTGTAAAATGATACCGCAGAAAGGTATTGTGGCTACATAGCCCAAAACCGAGATGGAGGGAAGTCAATCAATGTTACTTTATGAATTGATGTTGGTTAGTTTTTCGTTTGTTTTTTCTTTTTATGTGTTGCTTTGTCATTTTTCTTTTTCTTTTTTCGTTGTTCGTTTGTATGTTATTGTTCTTTCACTTTGTATGTTTTTGTCTTAAAAAAGAACTTAATAAAAAGAATTAAAAAAAAAAAAAGATTTAGTACCAACCCAGCAATATAAAACACAGTATTGAAAACAGTGCATGTTTTGGAGATTGCTATAAGGTTGCCATATTACAAAAAGTAAAAATCTGGGCAGAAAAGTTGAGATTTTTTTTGCAAAATCTTTTTTAAAAATTGAAGTTTTTGAGTTATTTTTAAGGAAATTTACATTAATTATCCTGGACACTGCATGAGCACTGCCAATTGAAGGGCTCTCAAAGAAGAGCTCCCTGTTCAAATGAGTCCTTAATATGAAGGCTCTCCAGTCCAAGCCCAGTTTAACTATAAAGATGATGAGATGTATTTCTATTTAACTCCACTATGATGAGATGTATTTCTATTTAAATTACAGTGGTACCCCGGGTTACAGACGCTTCAGGTTACAGACTCTGCTAACCCAGAAATAAGTACCTCAGGATGAGAACAGAAATCGTGCTCCGGCGGTGCAGTGGCAGCAGCGGGAGGCTGCATTAGCTAAAGTGGTACCTCAGGTTAAGAACAGTTTCAGGTTAAGAACGGACCTCCAGAACAAATTAAATTCTTAACCTGAGGTACCACTGTATAATTATTATTTTGCTGTGAATATGTATAATTTTTATCTCTCTTTTTGGGGTGTGTGTATATGAAGCATTTCCTCTTCTTTGGCAATGCTTAATGCAAGATGCAGACCCATGACTTTCAGAAACAGGCCATGGGGAGGAAGCTGAACTCTGGAGGATTAGCAACTCACCCTAAAGTTGGAGAATTCTTAAGAAAAATAGCAAATATGAAATGCTAAAAACACCAAGTTTCAGGTTAATAAATGCCTGCTTCCAAGGCAAGAAAGCAAAGTATTTCCACTTTTTTTTTTTTAGCTTGCGTGCAGGCAACAACAGACACAAAACAGCTGGGTAGAGGACATATTTACATCCTTCCAACAGCTGCCTCCCCTTACAGTTCCAAGAGCCAGCAGAAGCTGATACCTTCTGCCCAGTGAAGCCTATGAGACTCAAGGACAGAAAAATATGAGAGTAAGCTATCTTTAATATGTTTTAAACTGTTGCCAAGTTTTGCTGTGGAAACCACTTTGAGAACTTTTCTGTGAAAGTGGTAAATAAATAAATAATAGCAGAAGGCAGAAATGGAGACAAAATAAGCAGTGATCCTTCAGGGACAGGCTTCCTCCGCTTCATACTTATTTCACCTTTGTAATTCCTATGATGAGAATTCAAGAAATTCTAATTCTGTTCTGATCAACACACACATAGGATTTCATCCTCGCCAGGGAGATGTGGAAGCGCAGGACTGCTTGCAAACCTTGCCATGCTGAAAGTTGCTCTGAAATTTGGAATTCTGAGGCCGAGAAGCTACAAAAGATGTCCATTCCACCACCAGCCTCATTCCCCACAACGTACAACCAAGCCAGGGCTGGTCTAAAAGGTGTGTGATCGTTCATTCAGCCCCAGGCATTCACCCAGCCTGACTCTCACGTTGTTTAATGATCTGAGGCCTAGTCACCAGCATTTCTTTCAACCTGAGAAATGGGGATTTATGCAGTTAACTTTTAGTCATATTAGGCCCACTGAAATTAAAGAATCTAAACTAGCCACAGGCATCCATTTACTCTCGAGTAAAAGTCAGTTGGAGACAACCCTGACACAGTGGTCATCATTTTACTTCACACTTATTAATGGTTGGGTTAGCCCACTGAAGTGCAGGAGGGTTCAGGCATGACCCAAGACCAGATTTCAGCTCAAAGGAACAAGACTGAGCAACGGGGCATTTGGCCCACTATATATACCTTCAGCAGGCCCAGGCAAAGCACACCCCCTGCCTGCAATAGGTCGCCTGAATGCTGCACTTAGCGAATCACAACACTGGCCCCATCTCAGCAGGGATTGGCTGCCAGCAAGCTACTAACAATGTCATTGGAGGGGTTTAGAATCCCCTCTGTCCTTTGTTATGCAAATGAAGCTCCTGGAGGCCTAGGCCTGCATTGCATTGCGTGCATACAGTGTGGCTTCGGCCTACAGTCCTGCGTACATAACACCTACATTCTCCTTTGCCTGTCATTCAGTTTGATTGTGCAAATTCCTAAAGTTACTTCCTCAAACAGCGTTTGCTTTTGCTTCAACTTTCTGTTTTTCATGTAATGCATATTAGGAAAAGTAGCACTGATGGCTCGATGCTTTCACATTAGCTACTGAAATAAAGGCTCACTCTTGGTTAGTCACTGCCAGTTCATACCCCATAAGCATATAAGTGAAATTAAGTATATTTTTGCCCATTCACTCAGTTTGGAGCTCTTCACAATCCTTTTTTTGTTTTGCTTTAATGACCCCAAACAATCCTCTATTTGAAGGTGCCTTCTAGTGGAGAGTTGTGAGTCCAAGTTTGTTTTGAAGATAAGGAACCATAAAAAGGAAGAGGAGGAAGTTGCCCATCGGGGCTTAGCAGCACCTGGTCAGCAGAAAGATATCTTCCACACCGTGGTGAGATCTGCTGTAAAAGGTAAAAGGCACCTGGACAGTTAAGTCCAGTTGAATTCTACTATGAGGTGCAGCGCTCATCTCGCTTCAGGCTGAGCAAGCCGGTGTTTTTTCACAGACAGCTTTTCTGGGTCATGTGGCCAGCTTGACTAAACCGCTTCTGGTGCAATGACACTGTGACAGAGCGCATGGAAATGGTGCTTACCTTCCCGTCACAGCAGTACCTCTTTATCTACTTGCACTGGTATGCTTTCAAACTGCTAGGTTGGCAGGAACTGGGACAGAGCAACGGGAGCTCACCCCATCGTGTGGACTCAAACATCAGATCTGTTGTACAGTGGTACCTCAGGTTAAGTACTTAATTTGTTCCAGAGGTCCGTTCTTAACCTGAAACTGTTCTTAAGCTGAAGCACCACTTTAGCTAATGGGGCCTCCCGCTGCCGCTGCGCCGCCAGAGCATGATTTCTGTTCTCATCCTGAAGCAAAGTTCTTAACCTGAGGTAATATTTCTGGGTTAGCGGAGTCTGTAACCTGAAGTGTATGTAACCCGAGGTACCACTGTATCTCTATTAATTTATAGTAATTATTTCTAAATTTCTGTCTGTACATATAAATTATTGTATGAAAAGTTTATGCATATTGCCGTCTTCTATTTGGTGGTGCAATGTAAAAATAGGCCACCCTAATTCTCAATGACCACAGCTTTATTTGATTACACCAAGTGGTAACAAATGCTGTTGGAAGACTGCTGAATATACAAGCACTCTCTTTTGCCCTTTCAACTTCAACCTTTAACATTCCCAGTATTTGTACAGAAAACAATTGGAAGAATATTAAGGGATTTAGATGTTAATATCATCCAAACATGCCCATATCATCTTATTGTGCCATTTAGAATGGCATAGAACAACTGCCCTACTGTGTCCTACTTAGCACAAAGAGAACAATTTATGTTTCCCTAGACACAGGCATAACCACTCGAGCTGGAAATTAGTATTTTAAGAGATCTGAACAGCCATGTTTTTAGATTAGCATTTGTGCATTTAAAATTAGAATTCAATCTCTGAACTTTGGAGGCCAGGTTTGCAAGAACATTGCAACCATAAAGCATAATAAAAGTATATAATAAATGTCAGTGGCTTCTGAGAATGCATTTAGAGCAGATTCTTTTGAAATCATTTAAAGAATGGTTTGTGGGGAATTATTTTTTCCAAGTTTCCTTGTAAAGTCTATATACAGCCATCCCAATACTTATCTTGCATCTGGGCATACTTAAGATTCCACCACCACCAGACTGGAGCCAGAGCCAGCCTTCACAACCAATAACCAATAGGTAAATTCTCTTAGGGGGCAGACCAAGATTGGGCCTAACAATGTTCTCTTCTGATAGCCACCAAGTCCTTGAGGATATAAAGGCATTTGCAGCTTATTCCCCAAAGGAGTGGGGTTAACTGCAGGATATTTTCTCCAATGTTTTCTTCTGTTATCAGCCATACAGAGGTGGGGATTTACCCACAATGTTAATAAATAAATTAATTTTAACAGTATAAATTGAAGAGCACCACTAGTTTGAACCGATTTGATGAAAAACTATGTGTGTGCTAAAACAGATTTCTGCAATTGTTGTGCTTATTAAAAACAGAGAAAGAGGCAACAGCACCGGCCTTGACCCATAAGAATCGCATGTATCTCATAAATACACACATCTCTCTCTCTGTGTGTATCTGGATGCATATACTCTTTCTTGATCTGTCATTATAGTAGCCTTCATACAGTCTCTAGGTCCTCCCACTTTTAGGAAGTTGCCCTATTATGAGTCAATCCATTGGTCCATTTAGCTTCTTACTGTCTGCACTGACTGTCAGAAGCTCTCCAGCATGCCTGAGAGGTGTAATTTCTACCCTTGATATATTCAGGATGATTTACAATTCAAACATTATGTCACATTTGAACCCGAAGCCCTTGTGTGCATTCAGCTTGCGTCCTACCCTTTCCCAAGAATCTTTCCAATTCTCAGTACTGGCTGCATTCACATGGCAGTTTATTCCACTTTTACAACATTCCCCTAACTGTTAATTTCCCATTATATTTGAGCTTTCACACAACATATAAAAGCCACTTCTGGAAATATAGCATAAGCTTGGCATTCATTTTTGTGTTATTTGCTGCCAGGAAAAAAAGAGTTTTCATGCCCAGAGACCCAGGTGCCTGGTGTGGGTGTTGCTCCTCAAGGGGACTTTCCTTTAGGAAAATTTGGTTGTAGAAAGAAATTAGAGAGATAAAACGTTGTTGCTTCTAAAATAATAAAATGGGAGCAGAACAGGATAGGAGGGAGAAGCTGTTGCAGGAGATAATGGATGCAAAAGGAACCATGGAAGAAGTTGACAGTTTGGGGACAGGTTAAGAGATGAGTTAAGTATGAAAGGGGAAAGGGAAAGGGAGAGGAAAGATGAAATGCATGGCAAGGAGGGGGAAATATAAAATTAAAAGCCTGCTGTACTTAGCGCCTCCAGATAGGAAAATTCTTCCTAAAATTGGGAGCTCAGTAAAAATACTTTCTGAGTTAATGCCAGCAATTTAACTTTAGGAAAACTGAACTGTGGAACTCCTTTCTATAAAGAAAATGCAATGGCAAGGGATTTAGCAATTTTCTAAGATTGATTTGATATCCGTAGAAAATGATGTCGGTAACTGCCAGGTGATGATGCCACAACCCCATCTCCCTTTGCCTCCATTTTGTGACTGGCTTGGCTCCTGCAACACCATTTTGTGACTGGTGGGCCTCAGTATCATTCTGCCCTCTCAAAGAGTCCCTGGGGGTAGAAATTTTGAGAACACCTGATCCATGTGAACCTATTATGGTTTAATTTGTCCACAGCTTTTGAATGTAAAACTTGTAATTCAGTATTTAGTCCATAACTACAGCATACCTGATTAGCTCTTTGTTGGCACAGGGCACAGGGCACAGGGAATGGATGAATTCATGTTAAACATTAAGCTCCAAATTCTAACTGTATGGAATAAAAGTAATTGAACATCCAGCTATGTTGAGAACTGACCTGCAAGACTGAACTAATTAAAAAATAAAAGAGAGCGAATTGAACCACAGAGTTGAAATTCATGCAAACGAAGTACTGCAAATGAATAAATAAAAAACCTCAATGGCAGATATCCTCTTTCTTATAATCTCATTTGTATGTGACAGATTGCGGTAAAAGCAACCTTCTTGCCCAAAGCCAGCCAACACGCCCATCGTATGCACCCAATCATTAGTATGCCTTTCCCCCAATCTTTACATCTCCGCCCTCAAACTAGCATGTCAATAATTTTTTATAGTACAATTCCTTATCCTCAACATTTTGAATTGGCTCATAAAAATGGCTTCTGCTTGAGTGCATGTTTCTGTTTCATTTGTAATGAGTATTTTGACACTTGGGTGAATTCAACCTTTTGAGGCTGCCTAGTTAATACAGATGCCCCAGTCACCTGCCTGCTTCTTCATGGTCTCTCTCTCTGTCTTTGGCAATTCTGTACATTCTCCCCTGGGAGAAAGTTCCTCTGAGCAAAGAGCAGTGAGGTCACCTTTCTGATGAAACCAAAGTGCTCAGGGTGCTGAAAACAAACAGGAGGAGGATCTCTCCATGCTGAGTGAATAGGCAGTAAAATGGCAAATGCAGTTCTATGTAAACAAGTACAAACTGATGTATATCCAGGTGGGGTGGGGGGGTGGAACCATTGTGGCATTTGCCCCTAGGATGTGTCAAGGACAGGGTTAAAATTGGTGTGATGTGATTGGCTAGTGAGAATGCAAGGGGGGAGTAAAAGATAGAGTGGGAGATTTTGAAAAGACGGTTGAGGTCTGGGGGTTGACGGTTGAGGTTTGGGAGTTGGGAGTTGAGGTTTGTCAGTTGGGAGTTGAGGCTTGGGTGTTGGAGAAGGAAGAGGGTGGAATAGGCAGTGGGTTGGTAGAGTCATATTGTGAGAGAGTGAGAGGAATTGTTAGGGAGTTAGATAGATAGTTGGGAATAATTCAGTTTGAAGTTGTAGGAACTAAGATTTAAGAAACTGACAAGAGAAAAATAAACCGAAACCACACGCTTATTCCTGCACTTAAAAATAAACTTGATTATTTGTTTATGTCAACAACTGTCTGGACTCCGTGTGTCCCCATGAGAAGCGGGGTGGTGGCAGCGAAGAAAGCAACCGCAGTGGTGGCACAGGGTCAATAGACCATGAAACGTCCGGGGCACTGTGTGTGATCGCCACACACATGTATGAAAGATGTTGACCCACCCCAATGCTTGACAGCTGGGGGGGGGGGGAGGCCAATTCTATGCTAGGAATAGCTAGGGAATGAATTGAAAGTAAAACTGCCAATATCACAACGCCATTATACAAATGTGTGGTGCACTGCACTTGAAAAACAGTGTACAGTTTCCACCTCATCTCAAAAAGGATGTTATAGAGCTGGCAAGGGCAACCGATATTATTGGGATGATAGAGCAACTGCTGCGTGAAAAAAAGTTACAAATTTAGGGATGTTTTGCAGGCACACCTTCAAAAAAAGCAACAACTTGGGGGATGTTTTCATTTAGAGAAAAAGAGAAGATGGAGAGACATGAAAAAGGTGTGAAGGAGCTGGATAGAAAAATGTTCTTGCTCTCTCATAACACTAGAACTCGTGGGCATCCAGTGCAGCTGAATGTTGGAAGACTCAGGACAGACAACAGAAAAAATGCCTAGTTCAACTATGGAGCTTGCTCCCCCGTAAACCACACTGATTAGCCCTGCGCTAGAGAGGCTTTTCCACACCTCCTTGGAGGGCAACATCCTGCTCTTATCCCAGTCCCCTGGCTTGAGGCTGCTCCCAGTAAAAACATTCTGCTGGTAGCAGGGGCAGAGCTGCATTTGGGGGCCCTGGCAGGAGCAGATGGGTGGATTCCCTAAGGCGAGGAGAAGGCTTCCTATTGGGTGGGCCAGTTTGACTGCAGTGGAGCCATTATGGAGGGTACTGCAAACAAGAAGACAAAATGTAGACACATTTAAAATTGAGAAATTTGGATTAATTGATATGTGGTTTGGGTATGTCAGCCTTTAATCCAAAGTAATTTTAATAAGAATACTTAATTCATGCCAAAGCACTCTGATCAGTCCCCAAAGCCTAAGAGATGCCTGGGAGTAGTTAGCAAGTGTGCTGGTGCTCCGAGTTTTTGAAAGTGAAATTTTACCATTCTGTACTTATGCAAATATTTCTTCTGCAAAACTTATTTATTTACAAGTGAAAGGAATCCTGAGGCCTGACACATGAGGAACAGAAAGAAAATCACCAAGCGGTATTTCAGAGAAAAGTTTGCTAAATTCCTGTTCTCTATAACAGTCCTCGTATTTCCTATGGTTAATTGTGGTGTACAGCAGAGCCAGATGGCAATTGGAAATTACAGACAGAATGAAGTATCAGAAGCAACATAATCTGGAGGACAGCCATGGAATGCTTTGCAAGGAGGCAACAATCTGGAACAAATAGCCCAGCAGCACGCAGGAAAAGGTAAACAGAATGCTTGAAGTGGCGCTGGTTGTTTGAATGAAAAGACACCCAATCCCAAGCAGATGCAACATTTATGGAAATGTCCTACATAAATCCAAGTGTGAAAACATACACATGCAAGAGAAAAAGGGGGGAGAGAAAGAAAGAAAGAAAGAAAGAAAGAAAGAAAGAAAGAAAGAAAGAGAAGATTCAATTGGAGTCTGATTCATTGTTCTCTGAAGTCAATAATTTGGTTTCTACATTCTGGATATGCATTTACTATTCTTACTTTGAACAAATAGAAATACAGGGATATTTTTTTTAAAAAAAATGGAGCATAAAGGAATTGCCATCACAACAATCATGAAGATGTAAGTTTATTTTGATGTCCATGGATATTGGCCTTACAAGGGAATTCTTCTGTATATGAAAGGTGAATAATTTAAAACATTATCAGTGATGTTGGGGTTTTGTTTTCCATTTGAGGCAAGCATTATGATCTACGAGATTCTTCACTGGCTCAGATTAAAATCCAAATTGGAGGAACCACTCTGTTCTGCTCTACCCCATCTCCAAGGAAAGTGCCAGAAGGGGAGGAAAAAACTAAGTAAAGTTGAGGGAAGGGGCATTTCAAAAATTGCTATTTCACACTGGCGCTAATAAACAATTGACACTATATATTAGCTAGTGTGGCAAAATAGCTCCAAAACCTCTTTTGGGGGGGATTTGCCTAAAAAAGCTCAACAACTTTTCTGTCCGGACTTTCACTTTCTGACATATGGCAACCCTAGGTTATTGCTCAAAATCAGTTTGCAGGCTGCAAACATTTGGGACAGTGAGGAAGGATCTTATTAAAATGTGCTCATGCCATTCAAAAATTCAAATTGCAGAGTCTCCCAAATTGTGTAATGGTAGAAAGAGGCAAGCAACTGGGATGTGTTTGAAGAGTGGGAACAGAGGTGAGGCTGATTTGTAGCCGTTTCGAAAGAAGAATGCCATGGAGTATATTTTCCTTCTGTGCTTACTCCCTCGGGAATTTCAGTGGACGAGATGAGATTATTCTCACAAGTCATTTCCACTCAATGTGCCTCAGAAGACTCTTATATGGTGGCCGTTTTTGTAGTCATCTAAGCTGTGAACAGTATTAGCCTTTGGGGGAAAATTTGTTTCAAAGAACCTGTCAGACTTTATGGATGGTGTCTCTACCTTGTTACAGAGACACCCTCCCTTTTACTATTCAGATAAAACGTGAACATGGAAAGAAAAGGTGCACATGCAGGAAAACATCTTTTGTGGAGGAGGAATACAGGTAATCAACTCCCAGACACGATCATGAATTGCCCGTTGGATGGTGGAGTGTTTGCATTTTATGGATCTGTTGGGAAGCAACTAATACACAGTAAGAGCAATTCATAGCCGCCAACCTTGGTCTGCCAGATAATGTCCAGTGCAGCCCGAAATTGGGATAAAATAAAATGCATTGAAGCTTGTTCAATCCATATGAATCACTCCAGTTTTATATCATTTTTCTAGGACTCTGCATAGAAGGGGGGAATTTGAATTCAGTTCCCTAGGACTGAGGTGCCCCACCACCTTGCCTATTTCCTGCAACCATGTTTGCACTGCCCAGAGACCGATGTAGAGCCTAGCACAATCTGTCCATGCCTCTCACCCTAGTGCTTGTGTTGCCAGTGCCACCATTAATTCTGTGATACACCTTAAATACGTTGCACACAGTTGACATTTATGCACAGTTAATTTGGGTGCTATGGAGAATAGAGAGTAGAGATGGCAACAATACAAGAAACTGGGCAGATAGTGGGGCACATTAGGAAGGAGGATGCAGTAGGCATGGGGTGTGATAGGTTGGCACCGAACCAGGCTGGCTCTTTCCCTAATTTGCATATGAAACAAACACTGTTTCTTGTAATTCTGTATACAGATACCTTCAGCATTCTACATGCTGCTTCCTGCGGCCCTCTGTCAGTGCCAGCCACAGAGGATACAGGTAAATCAACTGTTTGAGTCTAGATAATCCTGCCAGGCAAGCCTTCCAGACTTTAGTTTCATATGAGAGTCCTCAGAGTCAGAAGAGACAGGCTCATCCATATCAAAGTGTTCCTTTACAGATAATCTTATATACATATATTTTATGTAATCCAGTTTCTCTTTATTTCTAGCCCATTGTGTCCTACACCTTCAGGGTAACTAACAAAAACAATTGTTGGTAAAACAGAACAATGTACTTGATCTAAGTTTAATTAATGCTTCCCACCCTTTCCCAACATTCATGAGTTCCAAAGGCCAATCAAAAGATGTAGGCTTGGGCTGGGGATGCGTCAATGGTGTGATACTCATTGGGGATCTCTAGCTCCCATATTATTGCTGTGGTCTGAACCACTGAGCCTCTTGGGCTTGCCAACTGTAAGGTCAACAGTTCGAATCTACACGACAAATCCTAGAATCTAGACCAATCCTAAACAAACTTGGGCTGATTTGGGTTGATTGAGGATTTTCCTAGAGTGTCAGGGCTCTAGACCAGATTGAGGAGTTGGTTGAGTGGTTAGGGTTGGTTGATGAGGAGGAGGAGGTTGGGAAGGACATGCAGGCAGCTATGCTCACCCATCTTTCTCACCGCTGACTGCATGATTAATTTCAGTTTGCATTTCTTAGTCCAGAAAGTATTGATCTGATGTGTAGAGATCTTTTCTATTCTAATTGATTCAAGAGGGTTCTGGAAGCTTCTTGATGTGAAAGGAACAAGCAGAAGGTGTGGTGTTCTGGTGTGGTGTTCTGAATGGTAAGCTTAGTGTTAAGCTTTAGACTTATTATAAGTTATTGTAAGTTTAAGTCTGCTGCAACTGGATGTCTTATGGACTGTGCCAATCCTGAATGTACAGTGGTACCTCAGGTTACATACGCTTCAGGTTACATATGCTTCAGGTTACAGACTCCGCTAACCCAGAAATATTACCTCGGGTTAAGAACTTTGCTTCAGGATGAGAACAGAAATCGTGCAGCGGCAGCAGGAGGCCCCATTAGCTAAAGTGGTACTTCAGGTTAAGAACAGACCTCCAGAATGAATTAAGTTCTTAACCCGAGGTACCACTGTATTGGATTTATGACCATTATGTTCATTTGCCTTCAGTAGCAGTAAAGCTCTGCTGGATGAAATACAATTGCCCCTGGCCTGTTTTTTGGGAATCCTGCAATGTGTTTAAGTTGTTACTCTGCTCACTATGCATTGGAATCTACTCTGGATCAATACTGAGTAGAATTTCTCAGTTCTCATACTGAGAGCCAGTATGGTGTAGTGGTTAAGAGCAGTAGTCTTGTAATCTGGTGAACCGGGTTCGCATCTCCACTCCTCCACCTGCAGCTGCTGGGTGACCTTGGGCTAGTCACACTTCTGTGAAGTCTCCCAGCCTCACTCACCTCACAGAGTGTTTGTTGTAGGGGAGGAAGGGAAAGGAGAACGTTAGCCGCTTTGAGACTCCTTAGGGTAGTGATAAAGTGGGATATCAAATCCAAACTCTTCTTCTTCTAGAATTTCAATGACATAATATGGGTTTAAAGCCCTAGTAAAACGTACAGCTGTGCTATGCCTCCAGTTTGATTTGGGGTCTGCAATGGGTCCTGGTCATCCCGGATTAGACTGGGCCCAAGACAGGATCGGTGTACGTATTTACACATGTGTGTGCACACATGGTAGGGCATAAGCACAGCCCACCTCCAGACCATTCTACGATGCTGGCTTGCGGTGTCCTGACTGTGATCCAATTCAGGCACATGAGGTGGCGACTGCCTTGGGCAGCAGGATCCACAGGCGCAGCAGATCCAGCCTCCAAGGAATCTCCCGCTGCTGCAGTGGCAGTGACAGCTGCAGCAAACTCCTTGGAGACTGGATTTATCACCCCTAGTGCTGCTAGTCTCTTCCTACCCTTGTTCCCAATGGCATTTTGTGTTTCGCCTCAGGTGTCCCAATGTATTGGACCCAGCCTGGGTGGCATCTAGAACTGTAGAAGCTGCTCCAGGAGGCTGCCTCACTTGTGATAAACCTTACATGTACAACAATACAAACACAGCACGTAGGCTTATAGTTAGTAGAGAATATATAATGGAATAATGATATCATTCAAATTATAGAACTAAGCCCATCAAAGTTCATATGTACAATATAACAGGGTGGTAGCGAGGACCGCCAAGCCGTGTGTTCAAAATAGATGTCTAAGGACGTCTCACAATAGTCCTTCAAAAGTTTCAACGGAAGATGTCTCAAAAGCCTCAAAAGGTCATGTCTCCGGAATGATACTACTGTTTTGTAATAGTCTCTGTATTAGCCAACGTGTTGTGTTTGTATTGTGATTAAACCTTACATGTAGGCAGTGAATGCGTTTCCACCACATGCTGACTGTGCTGGACAGAATGGGTGCATTCTGAGCACTGGCTAGAATCTGCATTCAACACCACCAGCATCTTGGATTCCTTGGTGGATTATATGTAGCGTGGGCAGAATTCACAAGCTTTCCTTAATCTGTCCAATGTGCCACAACAGTATAAATGAAATCTTCCCATAATGAATATATAGTCCTGTTCTTGAAAGCTGAACATTTGTAGTCCATGAAATATGCCCCAGCTCCATTGCAGGAGATATAGATCACTCTAAATCTTACGTAGACATAGCTGGGAGTAAACTGAACTCTCTGGGACTTACTTCCAAGTAAACATGCATAAATTGTATGTGTGTTTCCTTGTTGACTGGTATTTTGTTGTGGGCAAAGTTTGCAAATTGTGCATTCTGTCATTTTGACAGTAAGAAAATGCCTTCTGGTGCATACGTTTTGTACCATTTTTTAAAAGATCATTTAGATAACACAATATGGCAACCATATTGGAAGTGCATAACAGACCAGACTACCTTTTTTAAAAACACACACACAAAACGTGGTCTCCAATTTAGAGCATAACTAGGGCCAAGCTACAGCTAAATTATCTGCTTAGATTACAGTGGTACCTCGGGTTAAGAACTTAATTTGTTCTGGAGATCTGTTCTTAACCTGAAACTGTTCTTAACCCGAAGCAGCACTTTAGCTAATAGGGCCTCCCGCTGCCGCTGCACAATTTCTGTTCTCATCCTGAAGCAAAGTTCTTAACCCAAGGTAATATTTCTGGGTTAGCGGAGTCTGTAACCTGAAGCGTCTGTAACCCGAGGTACCACTGTATATGGATAGCTTAATCTTTCACCCAGCAATGCCACTCCTCCCAAGATACAAGCATTTGGTATCTTATAGCATACACCTCTAGCATCTTTGTGCTAAGAAGACATTCTGGCATCTTAGCAGCTTCCAGGAGAGGGGAGATGCGAGAAGAGTGTGTGCTACCTGAACACTTGAGTGTCTTGTGGTATGGGAAGCTGAATGGAAGAAGTCTAGGACTAGGGTAAAGGATAGGTGCAGTCCCCATTCAAATCTGCAGGCTTTTGCTATTGCCTTTATAGAGGCACCCAAATGCCCCCACTTTTAGTTGGCTACAGTTTTCAAAATTAATGTTTAATTCAACCAGGCAATAAGAAGAAAAAGGCCACATGCATGAAGGACCATTTGTTTTGTATTTTATTGAATTTCATTTATATTAAATTAAAAATATATTTCTGACAGATTCATGTAACAAAAAAGCAGAACAGTTTTCAAATTGTTCAGCTGGGATGATCAGTGTGGGATGAAGCTAAAGCAGGTTGCAATCTACATTTGTCCTAACAAACAGATAAGGTTTCCAAGGAACCTGGGAGGTAATACAGAAAAAGAACAATCCTAATCACACAAAGGGAAGGAAAAGAGACACTGGTTTCTCCCATAGCTTCCAAAAACAAAAGGAAAGGGAAATGATACTAAAATATATAGATAGCTAAATATTAACAAAAGTTAGTTATGTAATTTTTAACAGTGCATAATCCTTCATAGCCAAAAGATGAAAAAACTAAAGGTTAAAGTAACATTACACCACACACAATTTGTCATATCCTACTGTGTAAGCAGGTGCAGGAGGTTGAACACACCACAATAGTGCTAACACAGAATCACACAGAATGTCAGAATGAGACCTCCAATCGAACCTGCAAGGAGAGAAACAAATAGGGGGCAAATGGGAGGGGGAAGGAGAGAGGATGGAATCACAAGCCAATTACTTATATACAAATCAACCTTAAGACAATTATGTTCCAAGGAATGAGGCCCACAAAGGAAAATAAAAACTACATTATCCTTATTTACATATGCAACTAGCCATGTCTTTAACAAGCTATAAAAATACTATTCACATTTTCAAATTAACATACAGTAGTTTTGTTTTTAAATTTTTGTTTCAAAAAGGCAGCTAACTCTGAATGCATTGTGTCACATGAAATGAGGATGCAAAATCCACAATACATGGATGTATTGTGTCACTTTCCTGGAAGTTTACAAAGTGAAAGTATTTTGTTCTTTGCATTTTTAACAGTTGTACTAGGAATGGAGTGAAATAGCTAAACCCAGGATGTTCTCACAGCCCAATCCTAAGACATACTGCACTAGCAAATAATTTTGTTTAGGATGCAGCTTGGCTACAGTTCTGTCAACGAACAATGTTGCTACACTGGGAGAGATTCTTAAGAGACCGGGATTCAAATTTTTGTCTTTGTGTACACCATCCCTGGGTCCATCATCTAAAAACAGCAGAGCAAATTTGGGACTAAAGGAAGTTGACAAACTCACCACTTCTCTTTGTCAGAGTGTATCAGTTGTTAGAAACTGGTCCATAATTCAAGCTTCCTAAAAACCATGTGGCCAAATAATATTTGGAATAAAGAACTTTCAATGCTACCATAAACATGTTGTGTTTCTTGCATTTAACTAAATTTAGCTCCACTGAAACCAGTCGGACTACCAGGGCAATCCTATGCGTATCGTTGCAAAACTAAGCCCCACGGAGTTCAGTGGGGTTTACGAATAGGGAAGTGCGTATAGGATCGCAGCATTAATTGCCCCAAATCTGATCTGGGTTAGGAAGCAGATTGCGATGCATATTTATTTTAGAAAGGAAAGCAATTTCCATATTGAGTTTTATTCAGTAACAAATTAAAGGCTTTTTATTAATAGGGAAAAACATGTTAAACATGTTAGAATTTTTTTTAAAATGGGCTGCAATCTTAACAGGGAGTTCCAACCTAACAAAATACAGTGCATTGCATGTGCATAAAAATTATATGCAATACATTTGCTTTTACCTTTCTCTTTATCTGCTATGAAGAACTTAAAGTTACTTTGCAAACTAGGTGAGTTTACCAGGTAGCATGGCTTAGTCACTATAGAGCTAAACAACTGAATCATTCCTTTAGAATCATAGAGTTGGAAGGGACCCTGAGGATCATCTAGTCCAACCCCCTGCAATACAGGAATAAGCAGCTGTCCCATATGGGGATCAAACTTGCAACCTTGGCGTCATCAGACCACGCTCTAACCAACTGAGCGAGTGTGTGGATCTGGTGGCCAGAACTAGAAAAGAGGGTGAAAAAAACCAACCTGCAGGTTCATTTTGGAAAACACTCAACCCTATGGAGCGTTTCTTTTAAAAAAACAAAAACCCTCAGAAAATCAATATTTCAGCAGAGAAAAAGTTAAAGAACAGACATAATGTACATTGTACTGGCTTTGAGCTTGACCCACAGTTCTGTTAGGGTATATACTTGCATATACTTGGGTATATGCAAGTTTAGTCTCATTGAGAATTGTGGCTCACTCAGATGGGTGCAGAATGTGGCATGTGAACATGTAGATTGTTGCTGCTTGAACAGATTGAACCAGTTCCTTCCCATGTGTAGAACAGATACCCTGTCTGTACCCAAATGGCCAGTGATTTCAACTGGAATAAAAACTGTGCACACCCAAGCACTTCTTTTAACTGGATTATGCATTTCCTGTTTCCAGAGGATCATTTTGTTTCCTTGCATTCAAAGTTAGCTTACCTTTGCACAGCTGCTCAGTTTAATTATCGACCCATTTAACAGCAGTACCGTTTTATGCTACATATTTCATAGTACCTCACTTCAAAATAACGGATTACATATCTACACTTATAAAATACCATTCACAGTTTGTTACTGTGGTTATCGCCCCCAAAATGGTTTAGTCCGCTGAGAGCTTATGGATAATAATGCAAGCTGACTTTCATGCCAGTGGAAAGGAATTGTTTTCAAACAATGGTTATTTAAATAATCCAAATGAAGGTGCTTTTTCCTTGTGAGTAGCTGAAAGGTGCATTTCAACTGGCCCACCTTTCAGTGCGTCCTGTCACCCTGGATAGTACCTATTCAAATTTTGTTGTAAGGTTAGCCTCCCCTGTAAGTTAGCAAAAAGCTTGCTGTATCACCCTGATTTTCCCTCTCTCTTTTCATTGACTTTATGTTCCAGTCAGTTGCTAGGCCTAATGTTATTCATTTGCTGTAAATCCATGCCCATGAAAGCTGGTGTTTGACAAAGGACTCAGATTTGCAAGACTCTTACAGTTTTTTTAAAAAGCAAAGCATGCTTCTGCTTATCATGCTGGAAATTAATTTGAAAATTAGCAAGTTGTGTCTGCACAACAAGGAAGTTTTTTCCAGTAAGCATGAGTCCTGAATGCTGTATGGCTACTTGTTCACACTTCATGGTCCCTACTCATGTTCTACTAAAAACCTCCTTAACAACCCTCAGTTACTAATGCCTATCCTACAGCTTCTACCAACACAACTAGTGCAAAAGCAAAAACAACAACAAGAAGAACAAGAACACCCTTTGTAGCTGCTTCAGCATAATGCATGCAACTGATGATTTGTATGCAAAAAAGAAAACTTGCATAAATATTATTGATCTTCTAAATACATATTGAGTGCTGAAGTCCACCTTTCTTGGTGGAGACTTTGATGCAAAGTATGAACATCCCTTGCTATATGCTTTCAGAGGCTAAGGAAACTCACAACTTAATGAAGCTATGGTTCAGGAAAGAACTTACCTCTGTGCTGTGTAAATTGATCTGACACAAGTGTCTAACACAGGTACCATCGAAGTCAATTGGTTGTTCCCTGCTAAATTTCAGCTGGTTTGCATCAAGCCCCCAGGTGATTAAAGTCAAAGATGTGCATAAGCACATTTTCTGAAGTGGTAGGCTATGTGCGCACACAATAATTACAACGATCGCACCCAGTTGCAACATGCTACCGCAACAAGATCAATAATAATTACAGCTAACCGTATAATCACTCTGTGAATGTGGGAGTGAAATGTCACTGTTTGTGCTGTAGGGAATTACTTCACAAGGGAACAAGAAAATTGAAATCTATCCCTTGCTTGTTTTTAAGTGCAAACACTGAAGGAAGTAAAAGATACAAATTGGCCTTTTACATTCTGAAGTGCTGGTGTTTCTGGCCATGGAACATCCTTGGTTTACATTTGTCCCTAATTTTTAACAGTAGATATGTTAAATATCTACTGTTAATTTTTAACAGTAGACATAACATTTTCCTTGTAAAGCTTTAAACTGAGTCATGTAAAGAAATAGCATCCAAAGAAACAACTCCAAATGCTTACTCCAACATCATTTTATTTTTCTACAACCATGTTCCTAAAGGGCTTAAACCTGAACTCTAGGCAAGGTCAAATTACTGTATTTTCCCGTGTATAAGACTAGGTGGTTTTTTTTAAGCAAAAAATAGGTTTAAAATTGGGGCTTGTCTTATATATGGGTAGTGCTGAGGGGTGTTTTCTTAATTTGGAGTCCCCAAAAATAGGGGGCATCTTATACATGGGGGCATCTTATACACGGAAAAATATGGTAACTTAATTTAATTAACACAGCCACCCTTACAATCGGTCACTCTGACTTCCTTGGGAATGCTAGGCAATGCGTGAAGGATCTGTGAAGATCCTAGAAGCAGCTAAAAACATTCTCACCCAACTGTAATGCCCAGGATTCACTGAGGGAAAACCATGCCAGGTGTGTGTGTGTGTATATATATATATATATATATGAATGATATTTGTTAATATAGGCCATTTAGCCTAGATCTATGAGAACACTAAATCTAGTTCCTTTTATTCTTGGTCTGAGTACTTGTGCTTACTAGAGAACTTTGTATGGTTCAACAGCCGATAAAGTTGGGGCAGTATTATATACAGTGGTACCTCGGGTTACATACGCTTCAGGTTACAAACATCGCTAACCCAGAAATATTACCTCGGGTTAAGAACTTTGCTTCAGGATGAGAACAGAAATCGTGCTCTGGTGGCGCGGCAGCAGCAGGAGGCCCCATTAGATAAAGTGGTGCTTCAGGTTAAGAACAGTTTCAGGTTAAGAACGGACCTCCGGAATGAATTAACTACTCAACCCGAGGTACCACTGTATCCCATTTACCTGTTCTATGATACCGTCAAAAGTACCTCACATACTATGGGGCCAGCACAGTTACAACATCCTAAACACATCCATGCCAGATACCAACCATTTTCAGTGTATTTTGATGCCTTGTTAAATTAATGCCTATTATAGAAACACAGTGATTTCTTGCATGCATTAGTTTTGCTTTGCTGAATACTCAACATTAGCAGCACTGGGGAGTCTGAGTTTAAGTGAAAATGAGTGAATTATAAGGGGCATTGTTTTGAAAGCAAAGAGGAACATGGAAACCATAGAACTAAATTTCCCATTCCAATATGGAGAAAATTATAAAGATGGGATTGAAAGCATCACACACATCAAGTAAACCTTGGGAATCCAAATCTACCTTCCTGTCTGCTTGCACAGTAACTCTACAGCGCTAGTAGAAAGAAATTTCTTCCGCTCTGCCCTCCTCCATGTCTTCTGAACATTTAAAGGTATGGCTGCAGAAGGCAGATGGTGCAGATGGTGACAACAGTCATGAAATTAAAATACGCCTGCTCCTTGGGAGAAAGGCGATGGCAAACTTAGACAGTATCTTAAAAAGCAGAGACATCACCTTGCCAACAAAGGTCTGTATAGTTAAAGCCATGGTTTTCCCAGTGATGTATGGAAGTGAGAGCTGGACCATAAAGAAGGCTGATCGCCGAAGAATTGATGCTTTTGAATAATGTTGCTGGAGGAGACTCTTGAGAGTCCCATGGACTGCAAGAAGATCCAAGCTCTCCATTCTGAAGGAAATCAGCCCTGAGTGCTCCCTGGAAGGACAGATCCTGAAGCTGAGGCTCCAATACTTTGGCCACCTCATGAGAAGAGAAGACTCCCTGGAAAAGACCCTGATGTTGGGGAAGATAGAGGGCACAAGGAGAAGGGGATGACAGAGGATGAGATGGTTGGACAGTGTTCTCGAAGCTACAAACATGAGTCTGACCAAACTGCGGGAGGCAGTGGAAGATAGGAGTGCCTGGCGTGCTCTGGTCCATGGGGTCACGAAGAGTCGGACACGACTAAACGACTAAACAACAACGACAACAAAGCAGAGGGCTACAGAAAAGTCTTAAATGTAAATATAATTGTTGTTGTTTAGTCGTTTAGTCGTGTCCGACTCTTCATGACCCCATGGACCAGAGCAAATATAATTAAACAACACCAAATAAAGAGATACTTGCGTAGCTAAGGCACAAGGAAAACTACAACTAAAAACGTTCAGACAAGATGACTTTGCCTTTCCCCATTCCTTGACTGGGCAGAATGTTCCTCACTTCTGTTGTTTTTAACTGAGAATTTTGGAGCAATAAAGGTGATTTTTTTAAACAAATCAGCTGCTGGAAGCATGCAGCACTTTCAGCTTCAGTTTTGGCTTCTGGTTTTAATGAAGACTTTGAAAATGTAACTCGCAGTGTTTCCTTTGGGCTCTGAGCCCAAATAACAGCTGACAAGAAATTCACATCACACCTCTGTAAAGGGCAATATAAGGCAATGTATAATAATTCAGAGCGAAAAAAGCTCGCTCCCTTGGCGCATGTGCCTTTCAATAAACCATGGATAAAAAAAAGGGAAATGCTCTGAAATAATAATGAATTTTCATAAGGATTTTTTTAAAATTTAAAATCACAGACTGCTGCAAAATGTGGAGAACAATTTAAGGCTGGAAACATGGACAACTGAGAAGATTATTTGGGTTACCTGAAATATATATGAAATTCACAAATCCTTCCATTCATAGTCTGGACTGAGAACATGGCATGGAGGAAGGAGTTTTCCTTTCTGTCATTCCCAAAAGCCTGTAGAGATTTACTGTTGAACAAACTGGCATTAGGTGAATAATTGCAATCCCTTTTTTCATGTCACCACCTGGATAGGCCCTGCTAGTTCCCAAAACTTTAAAGTGGGGTAGGAGGGGAGCCACCCAGGTGTTGTGGGACTTCAGCTCCCATCCACCTCATCCTGTGTGGCCAGGGGTCAGAGATGATGAGAGTTGCAGTCCAGCAACACCTGGAAATCCCCTTCTGCTTTAAATAGATAGAAATGGACATGCATCCCGGCACCACTGGAATAAGAGATTCAAATGAGGTCACAGCCTGGATTTCATCTCACACAATCAATCAAACTGACTTCCTTATACATGCATTTCCCAGAATTAAAAGTTAATATGCTCCATCAGTTCATATTTTGAGAGAAGGTACTGCTATGGGGGGAGGAACTATTTACATTTTCTTTTACTCTGCGGGATTGTTTTCTTTATGCAGTACTTATCTTGAATTGCCAAAAGCCCTGCACATAAACAGGCTTCCATCTTTGGTTAGCCATAGGATGCCAAGATGCTTTGATGAATTTCTCTCCCCTGCCTCCCCCATTCTGTTCAAGTGCACAGGGAGGTTCTCAACTGCACAGGCTTTTACTCCTTATAGGAAGCAATATATATTACCATTTGGCTTGTAAAGGCTTTTTACATGTGGGGAGAGCAGGATTGCATGCTATCCCTTGAATTTGCGGAGAGCTTTCCATTTATGTTCATTGAGGCAGCTCAGTCCTATTGGACCTTAGGCTCTCAATAACTTATGCTCTGTCAAATATAAACAAACACACTAACCTGCTGAGGATTCCTGAACCACCAATTTTGAAACGGGTAATCTGGGGAACTGAAGTATTGCTAACTAACAGCACACAGCTCTGCATAGGATCCAACATTTGCAAAGGAGCCAAAACCAGCAGTTACCAGGAGAAGAGCTCCCCTGTATTGCTCTTCATTGTGAAATGGTCAGACATCTATCTGTCTGGAGACTTCTATATTTGAAGACCCAGGAAAACCACCATAACTTTGCCTCAGTAATCCTATGGTATATATGGCTATACCAGTGAAATCTCCACTGATGGTAGAAAATGTTTCCTTAACACTTGCAGCATCCGTAGTGTCAAAGAATGTTCTGCTTTCATCTAGCAGGCTCCCTAAGAATGTAGGAACCACCCTACTTAGTAGGCCATCTTATTTCCAATGGTGGTAGAAGCCTCTAAGTTGGATATGAAAATAACACTTTCTCCCTGTAGTCACCTCTGGGGCAATACAACTGGTTTTCAGAACCCCCTTAAAAGCCACTCTTTACCACCTCCCTCAGTGGGTAAACTAAAACGTCTGAAATCAGTGAGCAGCCAGCACTTGAACACCAATTCTTTGCGTTCTGCACACACTGCTTTTCTGCTGTGACAAATGGGAATTTGGCCAGCACATCAAGAGAATAAACTTCACCAGGCCTGCACACATTTCTGTCCATTGTGCAATTGATTCTGACACTAAACATTGTATTATGAATGTCTCCTTCCTTCTCACTGCAGTTTGACACATATTTTGAGTAACTAAACAATATTTTTAGAGAAACTGTGTAATTGGAAATAAGTTTCATGCCTACAGTAAGCACTCCTCTATCTGGCAATTAAATGCAGATACTTGAAATTAAGCATTTTCTGGAAGAACCCAAGTTTTGTACTGCTTTAGTGGAAGGAATGAAAAAATTCTACTCTCTCAGACAAAAAATGTAATTTCCAATAACTGGGCAGACTAATACTTTACATGCAGAAATAAGACCAATCCAATGTGAAGTCAGGTCTCACTCGGCTCCATCTTTAAAGCAAAACAAACCTAGAAATATGCATTATTAGCTCAATGAGGCTCAGGTCATATTACACCACGTAGTAACTTAGTACATAATTTGTTCAATTCTGGGCAGAGAGAGATTGAACTGGTTCAGGAAGTTCAAGAACCTGTAGTCTGAAAGACAGAGAAAGATATGCCTCCTGATATGGAATGCACTTTTGAGAACCAGAAATCCCCGAGTTCCTGCCTAGCAGCATCTCCTGTGCACAGACATAAAAGAGTCGACCGGGTGCAGCCACCGGAAGGCGGGCTAAGCACCATCATGTTTACTGGGACCCCCAGGGCAGTGGGAGCCAGTGTTGCTGACAGAATATATGAGAGTTGATGAGTTGGTACTCCTGCTTCCAGGGTGACCGGAATAACATGCTGGATCCCAGCGACAGGGAACAGTGGCTAGAGGGCAGTTATCACTCATCTTTAAATATACATTCATGCCATGTCTGGCTATCATCATATACCAAGGAGCCAGCAAACACAATAAACCCAAGCAAACGAACATCAAGAAGCAAAAGCAAAAGCTTCCATGGGTTTTCTCAAGACATGTCAAATGTCTATGACATTTCTTTGTGGATCACCAGTGCTTCCCAAAATGACCTCACAATCTGAGTTTGCTACTCGGACCGTACCAAGAGGCCACTCTTGGGTGACCATGGGATCTACAATGGCTTGTAGGATGATGTGCTTTCAAAATCTACCTTGGCCAGAGGATTGGGAGCTCCCCATGCCCTGGCTCCCTGCCCTGGTTCTTCTCTGCTCAACTTGCCTGGGGCTTTGGGCTGATAGCTGCAGAGCTATCACCTGTTCTGGACCCTGGATGTGACTGCTATGCAAGGAGTCCTGCCTTGGTCACTGAGAGCCTTTGGGGTCATTCTGTTGGTGTTTAAGAGAGGTTAGTAGGGCAGTGCTAAACCATTTTTAAAAGGCTGAGACTTTTAGCATTCCCTTTCCCCCCCCCACAGGTGTTTTGCCGCTTAAATTCCAGCCATAAATAAGTACTACTCTGTTGCATGATGACAGAGAGAGGCTGGAGCATCAGAGAAACATACTTTATGAGCAAATGGCTACCTATATCAAGTCAACTCCTGAAACTATGAGCTTTGTTCGTTTAGCAGAATAAACCTGAAAGCTAGCTCTTGAAATATCCCCTAACACGCTTCCCTAAAATGCTGAAGGCACCCCTTGACTTGTTCTCAGTCTAATAGGATATGTGAAGTATTTTGACTCAGCTCCCTGCCATTATTCGATGCGCTTGGTTTTAATCATTACTAAAGTGCATACAACAAAATACTATTGCCCCTCCTGCAATTTTATTCAACATATAGTGAGCCTGCAATCCATTTTCCTGGGATTAAGCCCCATTGAAATCAGTGGGGCTTACTTCTGAGTAGATAGGATTGCACTGTAAGAATGAGGGTGATCCCCCCCCCCCCGCCCCTACTAGATATTATGTCTTCAGAGCTGTATAAATAAACTCGAGCTAAAAAAAAAATCCAGTCATGAAGGGAACAAACTAAAAAAAAAACTTTTTTTAAAAAATTAAAAATAGCATGTAAAAGCCAGCAGAGAATGAAGGTTCGTAGATGAGAGAAAGCTTTGAAATTATTTACAGTTTTGACTGAGAATGTAATAGCCATGCACACCCGGAATTTCTAAAACCTTGCTTCGTGTTTCTTCTTTGTGCTAGGAAAGCAATAAGCAGGCCTCACCACAGTCTTTGTCTGCTAGTCCAAGTCAGTCCAGCACTTCTTCCCGCAATTCCCCTGCCCTGTAATCTGCTTTCCTTTCTGAGGCAGCACCAAGGCTAGTCACTCCTTCAACAGTTTTCCTGTGAGCAGTCGTTGCACTGATGAACAAAGTTCCAAAGACTTCACTTTGTTTTGGCATTTTCCACAGTCATCTTTTATATATATCTATATTTATATATCATTATAATAATAATTCATTTTACATTTTAAATTATTTTATTTTGCTGGTCACTTCCATATTGCTTCATTCAGATTCCAGAATACAGTTCAGGGTGAGGACAAAAATTAAAACCATAGCTTAAGTGCAAATGAATTTTCCAGTGATCTGCCATGTGCGTTTTCTTCTTTATGAATTGAAGTCTGCCTCCTGACCCTGCCTCCTTTAGAACAGGTCACCCTTAAACAAAAACAACCCCAAAACCATGAATTAAAAGAACAACAATGATGGATTTTCTCCCTCTGTCCAGTCCTCAGTATTCTCTACTTCTTCCCAACTTTAGCTGATAAACCAGAAGAAACTGAGGAGAAAATAGCTACATTTTGTATTCAAGAAGTATAAAACATCAACAGGAGGCTCTGTGCATATAAATCTTGGTTGGTGGCTTGCCCTCAAAAAATGAGATGTTGTTGTTTTCCCTATAATTTTGGCCTTTGTGTCCTGAAATCATTTTTGCTTTCAAAACATTTGTTCTCCTATTGACCTGTAGAAAACCTGTAGTGTCATGCACAGAAGCATGAAGAAGTTAGGTCTGTGCAGTTAGAAAACAGACCCCCAACTGCAGAAGTGGTGGAGAACGGGGGAACCGGCCGGAGAGTCATGTGATCTTCAGTGTGATCCCTTTGATGGATGGACAGATGGACGGACACAGTGAACAAGATGGGAATGGCAAGCTGGGCTAGCCATTTTGTTTATGTGGTAGAATATAAAGTGTTAAAGAAAGAAGTCGGATTCTCAATCTCATTACGTCATCACTCATGATATTAAAAATGTCCTTTCCTACCCTCTCTTTTCCCTCCCCCTGCCCAAAACCGCACTGCCCCCTCCAGGATTGCTCCGGTGGCTCTCAGCATTTCCTGCTGATAGAAGCTGGCACTGTTGTGACTTTCCCTGCAGCATCAAAGCTGAATTGCTACGCAGAGAACTAGTTGGACAGCAGGCAACACCGCCACCAGCTTTTACTAGTATTCATTGGCTTGTCTGACCTCCTGGCCCTGCGGGTGTACAGAAAGTGAGAAATGCCAGCCTTTCTCCCTCCCTTCCTCCCTCCCCGCTGCTTCATTCACTCTTTACTTTTCTTTCTTCCCGGCTTCCTGGAACAAATGACTTAACTGTGCCTTTCCATTTGCAGACAACCACCTGCAGGAAGAACTGGCAAGAAAAGGAGAAGAGAGGGTAAGAAGAAGGGACAGAAGAGAAGGGAGACAGAGACGGAGGAGAAAGGAGAGTGCTGGTATATGGGTCCCCCATGACTTCCACGCTTTGGGGATTACACCACTGTGTTTCGGTGTCTGTAGGGTGGAGGGGGCAGCATTGTGCCAGGCTTCAGGGAGAACTCTGAGAGGTATTCGGGGTTCTCTGCCACAATGGGCCGGATCCTTCCATTTTGTTTGTAAAAATATTTTGTGCTGTATTCCTGCAGGTAGTCCGGGTGCTGTAGGGTACTCCGTGGGGGCAGGCTGTGATTCCAGTAACCTGGGTTGTCAAACGCCTTCTTGGGTTTCTCTGGCAATGGAAGCCCGTTTTTCTTCAGGTACTCTGCATTCTCGAAGGTGCCTGTGAAGGTGTTGAGGTACAGTGGCTCGTTCACATACTCATCCTCTGCTTTGGGTGGGCCATTTTGGCCGTTGTGATATTCTGGGTTGTCCAGCGCTTGAAGATCACCATTTTTCCGCCGAGAGACAAATGGGTTCTCCTCCACAGGATTCAGGTGATCTAGAAATTATAAAACCCATATGAACCAAAGAAACAAACCACATCTGAATGGAACCTAATTTGAAACAAATTTGTTTTAATATTTCTATGTTGTCAAGCTGTACCATGATGGGTTACAAAAAAAGAAAACCAGCTGATATTAGGAAGAAACAGATGAGCATTGTGCTGGTGTTCCAAGTGGTTTAGTGGGCTGCACTTTAACAGACTTCATGAAGCAATGGATCAATATGGAAATGTCTCTAATTCCTAGCTAGAGAGAGAGTTGAGTCTGGGTGGGGGAATCTGTGGGCATCCATATCTTGGTTGTGCTGCCACTCCCATCAGCCCCATCCAGGATGCTCAAAGGCCAGGGATGGTGGCAGATAGTCCAGTAACATTGGGGGGGGGGTACAACTTCTCATTCCTGGATTAGAGCTTCTTGGGTACGGATCTAACACCAGCTAGTCATACAACATAAAACTGCCCTGTCACTACTCTTAGGTTCAAATAACCTTAGGTTGACACAAACTGTAGCTTATTTCAGGTCAGTGAAAACAAACTGACAGGAGTAAAGTTTTGTGTGATTTTATGATATCTATCTACCTGAAAGAAAAGGCTACTGTTTACTTAATCACTATCTTCGGATCTTTATTCTCTAAGAGGATGTCTTTGGAATAAAATTTATGCACCTTTACCTCTAACATCAGAAGCTTCTGTTTGTATGCACTCAGCCAGTGCCTTTCCATAAGGAGAGAACCCTGCAGCTGTAAAGTGCAGTCCTGGGATATTAACCTGCAAGGAGGCACCTCCATTTCTCACAGAGCTGAGCCCAAAGTACGCACAGCTGATCTGAACTTTTCCAGCAGTGCTGAAAATGTCTCCTGTTTACATTGCTTATCCTCAGGGAAACAATAACCACCACTGCCATATAATGTTATCTGGCAGATTATGAAAGTGCCACTAGCACAATTAAAAAATAAACAACACTGTTACATATTACATGGGCCATAGAAAAATACAATAGCCTCAAGGAACAAACCTAGCTAACTCCACTCTCAAATATGAATATGTTGATTTAAACAGTGCAGGAAATCCCAGATTAAAATGCAGGAGGCATGCAGATGCTTAGCGAGGGAGGAACTCTTCCACAACTCTAAAATGAAATACTTCATTTTAGAGAGAGAGAGGTGACCGAAAACTATCTGAATCAAGCTATCTCTCCTGGGTTAGAGATGTTACTGTAGCATTTTGGCTCAGGACATACGTGCACACTGACCTTCAGGTCTTTTTCACACAGTACATCTTAGACAAGCCAAAAGCCTGTGGTCTGCAGAAACAAAAGTGTGACGAGGAGTGCAAGAGAACTGTGGAAACTCAGTGGGCTGTTAGTAGCATGGCTAGAAGGTTAACGACAGGGGTGAGGACAGGAGGAAGGAAGGACATCTGCAGTGAGAAAGTCTCAACGTGCTCATCCAGTTATGTTCAAAAACAAAATCTCTTTTCTGCACCAGGTTTTCTCCCTTCTTTCACATCTGTCCCTGACTATAAGTGTCAATAATCTTTAAGATTGCTCTTTAGTAGTTTTTTCAATGTTTTCAGAGTGTAAGAGGTATGATGGCAGAGTAGTTCTAGACAGAGCACATAGACTATAGCAGGTGTCAAGTAGGCACAGGTGAAGCTCACACTTAATGGATTAAGCAAGTTAATCGTTCCAGTTTTGATTTTTTACAATTCCAGATATTGAGGTTTGACCAGAGAGACTTGCATTCAAATCCCTACATAGACATGAAGCTCACTGCATGATTTTGGGCCAGTCGTGGGTGAGACTGGATCCTTCAGCTAAAGATAACCTAATTTCTCATTGAAATATGATCTAAGTCACTGAAGTCTGAAGTTAAGCCCCACAGTGATTTTACCAGAAGTGGACTCTATTCTTTGGAGAAAAACAATGAATTATCAGGAGTATGTTACTTTTCTCTATATATTTTATAGCCTTGTAAATCTGCACAGGGTAACCTCCCTTTATTTCTTACACTCTAAATTTATCTAAATTTAACCTCTCCTTATCTTTTGCTAAGCTCACAATGTTATTGGGTAACTATCTCCTTCTCTTTGTGCAGCACAAATCCCTTTATTAGTATTGTCTTTGCCCTATAACTTATATCGAGGTGGAGCTCTTTAGAGAAAGAGTGGGGTTTAAACATTGATAATCAATCACCTCTGGAAGCCAAGCTGCTACGAGAAATTAGCCTTCAAAACCTTCAGATGCAGCTTAGGTCCTATTCCAAATCCAAAACCTTATGATTGCTATCACATGTATGTATCTACATACCTGTTTTGGGTTTTTCTGGCATTGGAGTCATGTATCCATCTTCATCCAGCTCGTTTCTTGGCCCCCGTTCAGGTATAAAAACTGTTGGGTCAGCGCTGTACCTCTGAGTGATGCTGTCTTCCTGTGAAAGGCTGGCCACTTGCTTCCGCAAGGTGCCATTGCAGCAAGTATCATCACAGATCTCTGCAGCACTTTGCATGATGGGAAGTTCTGGTGCTATGCTTGGCATGGCAGCTCGGTATGGCAAAGGAATTACTTGTTCGGTAGCCAAGCTGCCGTCTCTGTAGATAAACTGGTTCTGTAAGAAACACGACACGAGAGACTCATAAACGATTGTACTTGTGGGCTTTTGTGCATATAATATTACATTTTATTTTCATTTATTTGTTCAACTTGATATGTCCTTTCCCTGGTATTCCAATTAGAATAGACCTCAAGTATCACAGCACACATCTTCAAAAGAAAAAACCTTACAGAAGACCTAGTAAAATTTTGCCAAAAATTCAAAAACTGAGGGCAAAATAGAAAATTCCAGGCTGACATTCTATTAAATTCCTTTTTAATGCTATCATTTAGAACTTTCTGATCCATACATGTCAGTACTCGCCCTTGAATTATTTATATATATATATATATATATATATATATATATATATATATATAGTGTGTGCATATACTGCAAGAAATTCTGCCACTTTTTACCAAATTCATTTTGTTTTCCCTACAGTTCCTTAGATCAGTATTTCCCAACCTTGGGCCTCCAGCTGTTTTTGGACTACAACTCCCATAATCCTCAGCTAGCAAAACCAGTGGTCAGGGATGATGGGAATTGTAGTTCAGAAACAGCTGGAGGCCCAAGGTTGGGAAACACTGCCTTAGATGTTTCTCCCTAGCAGAAACCTCCCAAATCACCCAAAAAATTCCCTTTAGGTAAAACTCAGTGACAATTTAGACAGGTACATATCAGCATCACTCACAAATTTTGCTTAAGCAGTTCATATTGGCAGGAAATTCCACTTTTGCCACAGAATTTTGCTTTAGGCAAAACACTTTGGAAACACTTTTGTTCCCGGGCCTAAACCTGCAGAGTACTGGCGCCTCTTATTTTTGCTGCCTATGGCAGCCATTTTGTGCTGGTACCCAAAGCACTTTTATGACTACCAAGCCTCATTTTTTCAACAAAAAAGCACTGCAGCACAGTATCTGGTAAAGTAGCATGCATAGTTGAATTATCTTTGTTCTTTCAGAAATAAACTTTATATGGATATGGTTGAAATCTTTCATAAAAGGGTAGGGGATAACTTTCTTCTTCTTTCTTGTGGGCTTGTAGAGATTATTAATCAGTTACTCTTGCAGGAATTACCTGCTACTTTTGGAGCTCATCATCTCAAGAAATTATCATAAAACAAGATTTTCTGATGATCTTATATTGTACTTCCTGTCATTTTGTGTGTAGCTTCACCACATACTTTAAGTCTATATAAAGAGAGTGATTTTATATACAACTGTGACCTATATAGGGTCTTAGTTCTTGTAAATTTGAGAGGTGTTCTTTCTTACTTAACAGGTCGTGGGGGGGTATTCTGAGAGGTGCTATTCCCTTTAGCTTATATTTGTTACAAATAAGGGATGTTTGGGTTTTTTGCAGAGGGGAGTTATTGGTGCTTGTCCATTATTTTGACCATTATTTTGTTTAATGAGGTACTGTTTATTAGTATTATATGTCCATTTCCCCCGATATTTGTTATATTTTTTTTCTGTAACTGCTACAATGCCCTAATAAAGAACTTGGTACTAAAAATGCACTGGTATTGAAATTCATACCTTTTTGGATCAGTAACGCAGACTCTTGCCTCTGTGTATGTTGGAGAGAGACTGAAAAAGGGAATAATCTAAACTAGCTATTGAAAACTGCCTATCTTTCATTTCCAGCAGAAAACAAACATCTTAATACAGCGAATTTAAAATCAATTGGCATCTGTTATGTGTCACCTTCTTTTACTTATGAAGGAAGATTTTTCAAACTTCAGAGCTATTAATTATAAATTAAGACATGGGCACCTCTCCTTGGGGCATTCCAGTATCTGATAACTGATCAGAATGGAGACACACACACACACACACACACACACACACACATAGGGCCGGCACATCCATTAGGCAGGGTAAGGCCTCTGTCTCAGGCGGCCCTATTCCCTGAGGCAGCATCCCTGTGGGCACCCCACCTGCCCTGCTGCTTCCGCTGCCAGCACTGGTGCCCATTTTAGGTGAGATCTTGCCAAAATCATGTGGAATCTTGCAGATCATGTGAGACCTCATCTGAAATTGACACCAGTGCCAGCACTGCTTCTCTGCTGGCAGGGGTGGGTGGTGCAGAAAGTGGCAGCAGGGCAGGGTGGCACCTCCCATTTTGCCACAAGCGGTGCCACTCCTGCACACACCCCTAATTTAATGAGAAATGCAAGTAGCACATCCAAACTTACAGGGCTCTCCCCCCAGCAAGATACTTTTAGGCTCGAGAGCGGCTTCCTATTCCGTCTGTACTCCCTTGTTTTAAATCATAACAATTTCTGGTTATCAGGAAAGCTGAGAACGTAACTGACTAATGAATTAGCAACACCTGACAGTAAGATAAAATAGGAACTTATTCTGAAGCAGATATTAAACTCTGGTGATGTTTTATTTTGTAGAGTTCCAAGCTCTCAGTAGAATTTCCACTGAGATCAGAGAGACCACTCAGTCCCTCAAGAACATGGCAAGTTCTGGAACTAGAATTGAGGAAATGGGTGAGAGGCACGTGATGGAACTTAGAAAGAAAAGAGAAGGAATGAAATGTTTTTAAAAAGACAGACAAACCCCTAATTGATGAAGGTTGATTGGGAAATACTTACTCCTGACATAGGGGCGTAGGCAGGAGGAGGGCTGTGTCCAATTTCACTCTAATAGGAAAGAAAAATGGAATGATGGATATAGTAAGAGGTCGCATGAATGAAAAGAAGTCACATGAGCTCCATGAATCAATGAAGAAAAAACATGCACATTGGTGAGATTTACTCAAATCTCAGTCAAATTCAGCCCTTGATGCTCAGGGAAAACTCCCTAGGGAAAGGGATCCAAAAGCAGTTTTGCGTGAACTCAAGGTCTGGAGGGTTTGACTGGGAAATGGTTGAGAAAAGGCTGAAAAGATGGGAAGGCATGCAGCTTTTGTCCTCAAACCAAGAGTCACATGGAATGTCACCAACTATTGACCCACCTGATCTAAAAAGAAAGGGTTTGTTGCCCAAGAATGAAAATAAAGCAAGGACCGAATTGTCAGAATCTCTTATGTGGCAAATATTTATCAGACACACAAGCAGAACTGTCCTAAGATAGGTTCTCAAATGGCAAAAATTTAAAGTGGCATAAAAAACCTAATGTGGCAATAGTCAGGGAATATGCAACCCGACTGCTTGATACAGTTTTCAGATTTTTCTTTCAGTAAATATTTTCAGGTGTGTGTGACAGAGAGACAGAGAGAGAGAGAGAGAACAATACCACAGAACCAGACTACGTTTCCTAAGCAGCATTTAGAACGTAAAATGATTCATGTAATGGAGTATGTGGCATGAGTCCATCTTGGCGGTCTCCCCACTCTTTCTGCCATACAGTTCTCTTCAACTTCAAGCCTTTTTCAGATTGGGGTTGAAATGCAAGTTGGTAGAGCATGAGACACTTAATCTCAAGGCTGTGAGTTCGAGTCCCACTTTGGCCAAAAGATTCCTGCGTGGCAGGGGGTTGGACTAGATGACCCTCGTGATCACTTCCAACTCTACTATTCTATGTTTCGAGGGTCAAGAGGGCAATAAATGAAATTTTGTCGACATCCATTCAGATGCAGAAGAATGGCCCACTTTGTTTTCATTCATCACTCATTGATGTTCACCATCCTTCTAATAGTCTCTTCCTTTGTAATGATTTGATACTACTTGCATCTTTGTTCTGTACTACAGTAAACAGACTACAGGGCCAAACTAGGTGTGATGGTGGCCTCAATCAAGAAGGTAAGGTCAGTGGTAGAGTCTGGATTAAAAAGCAAAAATGAGGCATGGATGAGAAGCGGGGAACCCCCTGCCCCCGGTGGCTTATCTCTTCATTTTCTCACCCAAATATCCTTCTCAACCAGGTCATACACCAAAAGTTGACTTGTGCATGCAGAAGGTCTCTCAAAATCCGCCATCCTACTTGTGGACAAACAAACTGAGGAGGGTCATTTCACTCAGTTTCTCTGGGGAGAGGAGACATTCCCCAAGAGTTTCTCAGAGTGAGATTTACTGTTAGTAACAATAACACCAACCTACCTCACAAACAGCAGTGCTGTGAGGATGAATGATTCTAGGCGCTGCAATACACATTTTAATGAATAATACTACTGGTATTATTTTAGAAAGAAGGCAGAAAAAGATCAGGATTATTGCTGTGGGAGCAGCTTTTCCAGACAAGCAGCAACTCCTGCTATGAATTGCTCAACAAGCAGCCTGCATAAATACTTACACACCTAGTGAGCTTCCTGACAGATCTGTGAAGTGCAGAGTTGTCTCAAGGAGATTTCCTTTTATGAGTCTGCTAGCAGACCACTGTTTCTTAACAGTCCCACACAATAGGGTTGCATAAGTAAGCAAGTAGCAGAATAATTAGTGTCATATTCTAATGACGTGACCCCCCCCCCAAAAAAAAGTCCTGGGGAGCCTCTCTTTAACCCTGGTATAAAGCCTTGATATAATATAAAGCCTGTGTGAGTCCTGCCAGACATAGTCCCTGCTCTCTGCCTGGCTCAGTTCCACCTGGTTTGGAACAGATTCCAACTACAAAGATGGCTGCTGATGGTGCCTAGGGTCTTTCGTCGGTTTCAGGTCCTGGATAAGCCAAAACCTTAGTTTTGGCCCTGAGAACGCTTAACCCTCCTGCCAGCTAGGGAAACATTTCCTTGCATTATTCATTTAAACAAATGACATATGGGGAGAGGGGAAATACTACATTTGTGAAATGCACTTGGAATACTAATGACTATGGTTTTGTTGTACCTATATATTGATGGTTTGTTTACTGTTCTCTTGTGAGCTGCTTTGGGCATAATTTTGAAGAGCAGTAGGCAAATAAACTTCAGGATGATTATTTATAAGGTGTTTGCTTCTGTGGCTTCGTTGTGCACAGAACTACCATGTAATAACTCATTTAATAACTTTTAAACAATAGCATTGTTTTTCACAAAATTCATTTCTTTCAAATTTCTAGTCTCCATTCATAAAATAAATTGAAGGCTGACTTTCAAACTCGGCTGATTGACTTTTAAGAAAGGGGGATAGGATATAGGGTACAAGCAAGCAGTAGTCTTCATTGAGAAACCTTCAGGAGTACAAGAAAATATGCACAGATTAATGCATTTGGTGTGGTCAAAAACTGAGAACTTACTCAGACTTGCAGGAAGAAAACATGGTGTAGTTTTCATGGCAAAATAAGAGTCCAGAATGCCAAAAGCTGCTTGAACATATAAGGGAGAAGTCTACCCTAGCAACCTTCTCCCTGGCATGCTAACTTTCCACATGAAAGGAGGCTTTGACACATAGATTCATGCTCTGACAACTACAGAACGTACACTATGGAATTCAGTACCATAAGGTGTAGTGCCAGACACCAACTAGGACATCTTTCAAGGGGGACTCGTGAAATCCATGGAGGACAAAGCCTTCCATGGTTACTACTACCTCTGATGGCTCTATTACCTCCAGTGACAGACAGTTGCTGAGCTCATTTTGGAAACCAATGTTAGAGTAGAAGGCCTTTGGTCCAGCAGAGCTTGCCATTTGCTCTTAATCCACCAGAAGCATTTTCAGGTGGCTCAAAGTTCTCTGTGGACTTCCTTCTTCACTGTTTGAATCGCCTTTCAGAAAGGTACCACTACTAGTTGCATAAACCTTTTGAAAACATGATGATTTGTGAGGAAATACAGTGATGGTTCCCATGCCAAATAAGAGCTGTGGGGAGGGAGGTTCTTCGTTGGGGCTGCAGTGTTAACCAGTCTTCATCCTGACTGTGCTCCCCACATCACCATATACTTGCTATTTAAAGAAGGTTCAGACAACTGCAGGGGACATATTCACCATCACAACGTTTAGTCAGTGACCTGCCAAGCTCCAAAATTACAACAAGGAATACTGTGGAACCATTTTGATAAATGGTTTCCTTTCCCCCCCCTCTTAAAAACAAAATACTAAGCAAGGGGGGGGGGAATAAAGGGTGTTAGAGCTGCTTCAGCTTTTGTGTGTGTTTGGTCATTAAGTGATAAAAGTGCCATAGTCACAATTCCAAAAAAAGAATGCCAGGAAACAGCTGAAGCACAAATTAAATGCAACATAATTGTTTCTTAAATGTCGTTAAATTGCTTCCTAATTACAATGCAATGCCATAATTTTGGAAGCCTCAAAAATACCTGTTTGTACTTAAGATAAAAAAACAAAAAGGAGACCAGATTCCCGCCCCCGCTCCATCCACCTTCTCTTGTTTGTGAGCGTGGGTTCTGGAGGGAAAGGTGAATAATTTCTCACCAGCTAGAAAATTATGTATTGGCAGGGGAAGGGTTGGTGTTGAGTGAAGCAACAGGTTGAACCAATATTCTTGAATTACTACTATGCAATGCTTTTGACAGGCTAGGAAACAGAGGCGCTGCATGCCTGGGGTGTGTGCTCCCACAACGGCTGGTAGGAAGTGGAACCCAGTTGCCAAGGCACTGCTCCCACGTAGGAAAATCAAGACACTGAAATCCAGGGGGTGATGATTAACCTTTAGCACTGTAAACCAACAAATGATGGTGATACTAAATAGTAAAAAGAGAGCTTTGCCTGGGGCAGTGTGGGACAAGAGAATGGTGGCTGGGCACTGAAGACATCTTGCTATGGCCACTGTGAGAGCAGGTTGTTAAGGGAGATTGGGTTTCTTAAGGGAGGAAAAAGGAATAACTGTGAAGCCGTTGCTAAAGATGAACTGTTCTCCTCCAATTCTGTTCCACCTGTCCAGTTCAGAAGCCAGAGTTTGCTTGCCCTCCCCACACCCATAGTAACTTCACTGATCCTTTTCCCAGCTCTTGTATCATTTATAAAGTGCCTAAAACATTAAAGGGAAATGTAGCCATCTTAAAATCAAAGCAGCGCCTTTGCTGGCAGGCTATTATCTACAAATTTTATTTAATATCAACTTAAACTTATAATTAGCTACCTTTCCATTCTATTGAATGGGACAGGGACTTCAGTGCAAGAAGGGGAGTGAGTGTAAACAAGATGGGAGTGGGAATTGAGTGGCTGGGGGGGCGGGAATGTGTAGAGAGAAACATGTTATGGTCTGGATAGGTTATTTCCTGGTTCACACTGAGGAGCAAGGGGAAGAAACAAGGGCAGCCCATAGAACTCAATGGAGGACTGGGCACATTTGCATTAGCCCCCCCCCCCAAAAAAAACCAAAATTGGTGGGGGGTTGGGTGAGAGCAAAACAGGCCAATAAGAACTGAGCATGCTCAGTATGCACAGAATGCTGACTTTTGGGTGGGTAGGAGGAAAACCTGGGGGAGGGCGAATGCAATGGAGCGGCGAGACAGAAACACGTCCCACTGCAATGTTTTATTACAGAGGCATCTTACCTACTTTGTTTTTCTGGGGTCAATAGTGTCCTACTACTGTGCTCGTATCATCAAGTTATATGTTCCTTAAATATCACTATCAGCGTCATTCATGATTCTAGTCCACAAAAGCTCATGGTGCAATAAATGTGCTAAAGGTACTGCAATATGTTTTGAGGGATTACCCTGAGGAACGTTGTTGCTTTTGTTGTTTACCATGCTGCTGTTAGGTCCATAAATGTCAATAAGATCCCCTCAGGAAGCTGCCTTCTCATACTGAGTTAAACTGTTGAGGCTCAGTATTGTCTCTACACAGACTGGCAACAGCCCTCCGGGGGGGTCTCTCCCACTCCTACCTGGAGATGTCTGGGAGTCAATGTGGGCCCTTCATGCAAAGCATATGCTCTCCCATTGAGCCCCAGCCCTTCCCAGCACATGGCTAGGCTCCTAGAATTTGGATCTCAGGGAGACTTCCGGGGAGGTGCCTCCGGTAATGGCGGAATTCCTCTGACTGGGAGGAATCTGCTCCATGGAAATCTGGGTCTGGCTGCCACGGCGAAGGCGGAGACCCGTTAAAATCACAGGCGGAAGAAGCCTGTGAGCGTGGGATTCGGCAGGCACCTTTTGCGCCTCCCCCACTCGCGGGGAACCCCGGTTTTGGGGGCTCCGGAGCGACGTGGGGTGAGCGGCGCGGTGCATCGAATCGTCTGCTTCTTCCACGGAGCGAAGCCGCATAGCTGTTGCCGGAGAGCGCTGACCTTTTCCTGTGGACAATTGGACTTTAAAGTAATTACCCGTGAGTAGAGCTGAAGCGGAAGAATTGGATTTCTAAATGTTTAATTTGGTATCGTAACGGGGAGGTTCAAAACAGGAAGTCCGCCTTCCCCTTTTGTAAATAGACTGAGGCAATGAAGTTGCAAGCTGGAGTCCTGGAAAGTCTTTCGTAAAAGATTAAATTTCATCGGTAAAGAACATTAAACCCCCTCTTGGAGGCAGGAGAAGAGAGGGGGAAGTTGTGGATTGAGTATGCCTGCGGGAGAGAGCGAAGAGATTTAAAACACCGCCGCTCTGACCCTGGAAACGGGCTGCTAGTAGGACTGACATCTTTTGGAATGTTCATTGACAGCGTTTAGAACGTTCATTGACAGCTAGCTAAACAAGAGAAATACATTGTCTCTACTGTCTCCGGCTGCTTTAAAAAGGAGCAAAAGTAACTGAAAATTGAAACTAATTTGAAACTAATATTGGATTGTTTAAAAGAGGATACTATTGACTATTACAAATAGAAACTGTTTCCCCCTAGTGGAAGCCTTTGAAACCGGTTGCGTTACAAGAGCTGGGCTAGGGGAATTTCCAGATGCAAGTTAAAAACCGTGAGACTCTGGGACTGACCTTGAATCTTTTAAGTATTATGGTAAATGGAAGAGGAAAAACAGACCAGTCAACTGCTGACAAAACATTAAGGTCTGGGAGGACTTGGCAACAATCCAGGAGAGGTCCATCATCAGGCTTCCCTGCTGCTTCTGTTGCAGCCTTTGTACCAGTATATTTAAAACCAAGAGGAATGTCGACAGAAGAGGCTTTAGTGGCTGCATTATATAAGATAAATGACTCATTGGATCAGCTTAACAGGAAAATGGACACGATAAATGCGAAAGTGGATGTTTCAACTATTAAAATTAACTTAATTACAGAAAGTATAAACAATACCAATACAGAAACCACCCAGAAATTGATACAGGAACCTACTTTGATACGGCAAACTGCAGAGGAAGCCAGGGAAAAAGCTGTTGTTGTTGAATGTAAAGTAACACAACTGGAGAGAAAGAGAAAGAGAGCCCCAGCCCTACAGAGGCAATTTGATGAACATAAGTTGACGCTTGCTACGACTGAACTTAAAGAAAAACAGACGAATTTGAGGATTAGAGTTCACCTTTGGTGGACATGCCCAAGGATTAAGACACTTTGGGAGATGATTCATAATGAAATGAAAAAGGTATTTAAATACACCCTCTTGAAGAAACCAGAGGCCTTTCTCCTGGGCGTGGTCGGCCAATTGGTGTTAAAGAAGGATAGAACTTTTTTCACGTATGCAACAATAGCAGCAAGAATACTCATTGTGAAGTACTGGAAGACACAAGATTTAACTATTCGGGAAGAATGGCAGATGAAGTTGATGGACTATATGGAACTGGCGGAAACGACTGGCAGAAATTCGAGACCAGGGAGAAGAGTCGGTGGAAGAAGACTGGAAAAAGTTTAAGACTATGTATAGAAATACTGTAAAAATAATGAATGTTAGAAAAATGTTGGAATGAAGTTATATGGCTTTAGTAGAAATGCTATAAGGAATTAAGTATAAATAGATTAATAGAGTATTAAAGGGAAAAATAAGGTTAGAATATGTTAAGATAATTATAGGATAGAAAACAGAGGAAGATGGAAAGGAATTGCTGAAACAATTAACAATTTTAGTGGAATACAAAAAGGGAGGTGTGAGGAGGTCGTGCAAATAAGGGAACGAAAGTTAAGATATTGAAATTGTTTTCTGTTTTAAATGGTTTGTGTCTTGTTTTGTTAGTCTTGGTTTTTTTTGGTTTTTTTTTGTGTTTTTCTGTTTTGTTGTGTTTAAACGGTTGGAAAATTAATAAATACTATAAAAAAAAAATAGAATTTGGATCTCAGTTACACCCAAGAAGTGTTGTTGGACAGCTTTTTGAGAAGCAGTGCTGGAGCATATATTTGCCCAGGTTCATCCAGGAAACAGACACATGTTTTACGTCTTGTAGGGAAATGTCACTTTGGTCAGGAAACACAATTGCTGCTGAGCTGGAAGCCTAAGAAGTGCAACGAGGGGGCTAAAGCACATGTCCGTGCATTTGCATCAGGACTTCAGTCTGCACTGGAACAGCCACCCAAATCGTTCTTCTGCATGGTCCCTCCCATTATACTCTGTTGCCTTGGATCAGAGCTTTGTCCCCATTATCATTCAGGGCTGGTTTCTCTCGCTGCTTCCCTTCCTCCATGGCTACACGTCCTCCCTGTGGTGATAGGAAAAAGGATCCTCCTTCAAAGCTGCATTTGCTGCTTTTGAGGCAGCTGGAAACACAGGAGATCAGTGCCTCTGACGCTTACCATGTAGCACTGAGGGGGCGTCTTCAGGACACAAGCGTCCACGGCTCTCATTCATCGCTGCTGCAAACCTTGTACTCCCTAGCTTTGTACTTTTGCACAAACATTTGCTGTTCAGCTGCTCTGAAGCTGTTGGGGGATACAGACACATCTGAAAAGTGACTGCATTATTGGTGTCACTTTCTGTTAGGGATTGTATTTGATTGCCTGCTAATTTCACACTAGACGAGAGGGCTGCGATTTTCTCAGCAAAGGTTAAAGAATGACTATTTCAGTGGAGCTGTATGAAGATATGCACTACTGAAACGAGCAAAGACAAAGATCTGAGCTCCCAACTGCCAGGATTTCTCACCCTCCTATGCCTGCTTCAGTATCTCGTGAACAATTAAGTCCTGCTTGTCCGGCAGTATATTTGCCCTAATTTGCAAAATTGATATAAAAAATTTGCATATACAGAAGAAGATAAATGAGGTAATGGAACCAGGCACCTAAGGCTTTAATTGACAAGGAAATCATTAGATGTGTCCCTGTGAAATCTCAGGGTTCAGATTCAGATAAGCAGCTTAAAATTCAGTGAGGCGGAGGGGCCACTAGGGGCGCATCAGAAGATGGCTGACAATAACATCTCTCCGACCCACACAAGGTAATTTGGAGGCTGTGATGGGAGTCAATAGCCTCCCTACCCCCCCCCCAGGATTGTTGGGGGGGGGACTGCCCTTGCCTGCTGTGCCCTATACCACCCCCGAATTTGTGGGGATGGGGGCACTAGGCACAATGCCCTCCTGTGGGATTTCGGCGCTCCTGGACGCCGTCTGTGATCCGCGCCAAGAACTAGCTGCAAGAACTTCAAAAGAAACAATTTGGATAAAGCGAATGCACATATTTCAAGGAAGGAGGGGGAGTAAAGACTGCTAACAAAAGAGATCTCTGATAAAACAAGACGAGTCGGAGGAACAAGTATAAATCATGAGAAGATACGCCAAGACTCGGTATGGCAAAGGGACTGATGGGGGAGGGGGGGAAAACTTTCCTTTCTTTCCTTTATGTGATTAAACAAGAATCCCCCCCTCGCAAGTCAGAAATGTCGTTTTAAGGACTTAAGCTGTGGATTTAAGGCTGTGTGGAGATAAACTTTCGAACCAAAGCATGTTTTGAGAAGAGCGTGGAATGTATAAGGGCTTTGGAATGACGCAGTTAAAAGTGCCGTCGCCATATTGGGAAGTTCTGTCGGAGGACTTAAGTCTGGGAGGAGAAATAGAGAAATAGAGCTGTTTTTATATTGTGGGTGAAACTCCTCAGAGGGACTTAAGAACGACAGTTCTGTAATTAAAGATGGAAAGAGTGATGTTATCTATGAAGGCGATGATATATGGAAACCATCTCGATTTGAGGATTGGAAGAACGGAAAAATTCACACAGGATTATTATTGGTGTTTATCGGCTTAAGGAGACTATCAGAAGAGATCATAAAGAAAAAAGAGAAAATATATGAACAAGATGTGATGTGGAAACAGCAAGATAAGACTGGATAGAATTATGAACTTTGTTTGGACTGATTTGGACATTAACGCAGTAGCAAGAAGATGATCAGAATCCCCCTTCGGATCTTGAAATATGGGTCCCCTCAACAAAATTTAAAATTCGGCTTTGTAATTTGGAATTTATTGTGATTTGATTTGATTTGATTGGCCGGTTAATAAAAATTATTAAAAATAAATAAAATAAAATTCAGCGAGGCACCTCCCTCCCTCCCCTTTGTACTGTGTTGTTGACATCATAGGTGGGGTGGGGATGGCTTCACCCAATGAACATCATTTCCCCCCCTTCTGTGCCCATGCAATCCCTCCTGGAACTCCTGTTCATGAAACTCTCATCCATGTATGCATCTGCGGATGCGCAATGACCGCCTCAAATGTTCATATCACTGATCATTCCATATCCGGTTTTCTATTCAGACTGAAGTTGGTTTGAGAAAAACACATTATACAGCTGTATTTGTCAGGAAACGACAGGACTGATATGGCGTATATGAATTCAGCCTTAAAAACTAGCAGTGGGAGCACACTAGATGCAGAGTAATGTGGAGACACCATAAAAGGGGGGAAACCACCAAAGAGGAATTCAAACAAATAGCCAGCACGTGTAGACACAAAGTCAGAAAAGCTAAAGCACAGAATGAACTCAGGCTTGCTAGAGAGGTTAAAAGCAACAAAAAAGGCTTTTATGGGTATGTTTGTAGCAAAAGGAAGAACAAAGAAACAGTGGGGTCACTCAGAGGAGAAGATGGTGAAATGCAAACAAGGGGACACAGAAAGGGCTGAACTCCTCAATGCCTTCTTTGCCTCAGTCTTCTCCGATAAAGAAAACAATGCCCGACCTGAAGAATTTGGAGCAAATGATTCAGCAGAGGAAACACAGCCCAGAATAACTAAGGAGATAGTATAAGAATACTTGGCTAGTTTAGATGTATTCAAGTCTCCAGGGCCAGATGAACTGCATCCAAGAGTATTAAAAGAACTGGCAGATGTGATCTCAGAACCACTGGCAGTCATCTTTGAGAATTCCTGGAGAACAGGCGAAGTCCCGGCAGACTGGAGGAGGGCAAATGTTGTCCCTATATTCAAAAAGGGGAAAAGAGAGGACTCAAATAATTACCGCCCAGTCAGTCTGACATCAATACCAGGGAAGATTCTGGAGCAGATCATTAAGCAAACAGTCTGTGAGCACCTAGAAAGGAATGCTGTGATCACCAATAGTCAGCATGGATTTCTGAAAAATAAGTCATGTCAGACTAACCTGATCTCGTTTTTTGACAGAATTACAAGCCTGGTAGATGAAGGGAATGCAGTGGATGTAGCCTACCTTGATTTCAGCAAGGCATTTGACAAGGTGCCCCATGATATTCTTGTAAAGAAGCTGGTAAAATGTGGTCTTGACTATGCTACCACTCAGTGCATTTGTAACTGGCTGACTGACCGAACCCAAAGGGTGCTCATCAATGGTTCCTCTTCATCCTGGAGAAGAGTGACTAGTGGGGTGCCACAGGGTTCTGTCTTGGGCCCGGTCTTATTCAACATCTTTATCAACGACTTGGATGATGGACTCAAGGGCATCCTGATCAAATTTGCAGATGACACCAAACTGGGAGGGGTGGCTAACACCCCTGAGGACAGGATCACACTTCAAAACGACCTTGATAAATTAGAGAACTGGGCCAAAACAAACAAGATGAATTTTAACAGGGAGAAATGTAAAGTATTGCACTTGGGCAAAAAAAAATGAGAGGCACAAATACAAATACACCTGGCTTGAGAGCAGTACATGTGAAAAGGATCTAGGAGTCTTGGTTGACCACAAACTTGACATGAGCCAACAGTGTGACGTGGCAGCTAAAAAAGCCAATGCAATTCTGGGCTGCATCAATAGGAGTATAGCATCTAGATCAAGGGAAGTAATAGTGCCACTGTATTCTGCTCTGGTCAGACCTCACCTGGAGTACTGTGTCCAGTTCTGGGCACCACAGTCCAAGAAGGACACTGACAAACTGGAACGTGTCCAGAGGAGGGCAACCAAAATGGTCAAAGGCCTGGAAACGATGCCTTATGAGGAACGGCTAAGAGAGCTGGGCATGTTTAGCCTGGAGAAGAGGAGGTTAAGGGGTGATATGATAGCCATGTTCAAATATATAAAAGGATGTCACATAGAGGAGGGAGAAAGGTTGTTTTCTGCTGCTCCAGAGAAGCGGACACGGAGCAATGGATCCAAACTACAAGAAAGAAGATTCCACCTAAACATTAGGAAGAACTTCCTGACAGTAAGAGCTGTTCAACAGTGGAATTTGCTGCCAAGGAGTGGGGTGGAGTCTCCTTCTTTGGAGGTCTTTAAGCAGAGGCTTGACAACCATATGTCAGGAGTGCTCTGATGGTGTTTCCTGCTTGGCAGGGGGTTGGACTCGATGGCCCTTGTGGTCTCTTCTAACTCTATGATTCTATGATTCTATAGGGTTCTATACTGTACTTTGCTTCACCGTGAAACTCACTGGCTCAACCATTCTCTCAGCCTAACCTACCCCACGGCGTTGTTGGGAGTGTAAATGGGGGTATGCGCCCCACCCTGAATAGCCACTCTTTTGCAGACGTAAGAATGTGCTGGATGTGGAGGTTCTATTTGGCTGTCATGGCTAACAGCCACTCATAGACCTATTCCAAGGCTGGATTTAGGGGCAGATGGCCAGCATGGGGGGTGCCAGTTCACATGGCATAAATAAATGCACAGTTTCTGATCCTTGCATACAAATTTGTCATCTTCTGCAGCAGGAAATAATCTGGCATCAACTCTTAAAATGTGCTATATATGAAATAAGGCAAAAGAGTGAGATGCTCCTTGCCTAGTGGGCATTTGTCCTAGACTATGTATCTGTCTTCCAGAATCCCCCACACTTCCTTGTGGGGCTTAATATTGGGTTTCAGGCTCCCTCAGCATGGTGCCCTCGGGGTGTTCCGCACTACAATTCTCATCATCCCTAACCATTGGTCTTGCTGGCTGGAGCAGAAGGAAGTAATAGTCGAAAACCTCTGGAAGGAAACAGGTGAAGGAAGGCTACAGTATTCCCACAAAAGTGACAGGGAGGGGGTTAAAGTGAAAATTTTGAGGAATCTAAATTCCTGAATTATTTGGATCAATGGCTTCTGCACCAGTATTTGCATTATTGTAAATCTCGGCTTGATTTTGTTTGATTCAGCATTTTGCACGATGTGGAGCCCTGCTCCTGAGCAATGCAACCTTTGGGGAAGTGTGTGGCACATAGCCCAAGCAGCTCTCAGATGCTCTGCTTGACCATTTAAGAAATGTTAGGCCATAGCTCCTAAACTCTAATCCACAGAAACAATTAATAGGAAGCATGTCGGGAAAAGTCAATGAACCAAGTCCTCCTACCCTGGCAAGACGATATAGCTGCTCCACTAAGTTGAAAGATTTCAGAAAGAGCTCTGTGTGGAATAAGGACAGCTGGTTTATGCAAGTGGATCTGTGTAATATCCTACAGATACCCAAGCGGAAAAGCAGATAGAAAATACAATGCAGAGCCGTCCCATCAGCTCAGAGCAAATATTTCAAAGGAACAGGCTTGTATTTACAGCAGATCTGAACTGAACTGAAATTCAAATTGGAGAAAGCTCCCTGGAGGGGACCCACACCTCTTCCCCAGAGCCACATTGTTTTCTTCTGAGTATGGAACATAAAGCAGACAGACGCTGCCTTGCTTAGGAGAACCTAAAAGAAGGATATTTCAATCCACATCCAAAGGAGACAGGGACATTTCCCACCCCCCAAAAAAGAGGCATAGCAAAATGGAATATATGAATAAAGCAAAGGGGAAAGGACCTTCCCTGCATGTTTTTGCATTCTTTTCATGAAAGAAATAATGAGCTAGATAACGAGCCAGCAGGCTGTGGGGGAAGAAACAAGGGGGAGTGGCGGAGTGTGTCGATGGCTCGCCATTCCCTGAGCACTAATTGCAAGAAATAGGCCACAGCCATGCAGCTCCTGAGCTCCATGCCTGCTCTTGCCAATCTGAGTAGGGGGGGCAGGAACAGCAGGACCCTCCCCACTCTCCACCTCACAGCTCCTGAGCAGCCTTACTCTCCTGGTTGGTGCTGGGCCAGGACTGAGGAGTAGGACTCCAGGGGAACAGGAACAGAGACTCAAAGAGACCTGCTGACCAGTTGGCCTCTGGCTCCCTTATTCCACTCTCGCAGGCTGTCAGAGAGGGCCGGCGAAGGTGGTGATGCATTACATTAAATATATTTCCAATCAAAGAAACTGTCATACGCTGACCACAGTGGCAGTAGCACTGGGAATGCTTCCACTATTTCATACACCCTGACTCTGTTTTCAAGGAGAAGTGCTTGCTTCTGTTAGCTATCCCTGTTCCTATTTTGTCCTAATTTTTCCCCTTAAATTATTTTTATTATTATTCATTTTGTTTCTATACCGCTTTATATATTTTAATAAAAGATCTCAAAGCCATTTACAACACATTAATACCTCAAATAAAACAATCCAGAATAAAACAGTACTGCAGAAAGTCAAATAAAGCATGCATTTGAAGCCACAAAGATTTCGAGGTAAAACTGGAGGCGCTATTAGGGTGCGCATGCATGCAGCCAAGTGCATTAGCTTCCACTTCCTCAATGTTACTGAATGTGCTGAGTTGCAGAAGCTAGTCTAAGGAAATTGTAGCCAGATCTATGATGAGATTAAAAATGCAATCCCATCCTTGGTTTATGCCCACCCAATGAAGATGTGGAGTGGTAAAGCCCAGAGATAAGAGGAAAGGTCTTCTTCTGGATCAGGAATTGGGTAAGTGGCAGCAAGCAATGGAACAAATGGTAAGTTCTCCCAATAGAGAGATGTAGAAAGCAGAGTCCCCAAGAATCGGCATTGGGACCTGCGCTTTTTAACTTGTACATAAACCATTGAGAGTTATTGGGTAGCAGGCAGGTGGCCAAGTTCGCTGAAGATACTAAATTGTTCAGGGGTGTTAAAACCAAGAATGATTATGAAGAGCTCAAAAAGGATCTCTCCAAACTGGGTGAATGGGTGGCAAAACGGTAAATGCAATTCAATGTAAAACAAGTGTAAAATGATGCAAGTTGGGGCAATAATTTTAATTTCACATATATGGCTCCTGGGCCTGAAATAGCAGGGAGTGACCAGGAATGAGACCTCGGGGTCATCGTGGATGGCTCAGTGAAGATGTTGAAGCAGTGGGCAGCAGCTGTGAAAAGGGCAGCTTCAATTCTAGGGATCACTGGGAAAGGAAAGGAAAATAACTCTGCCAGTAGCATAATACTCTCATGACCGCACCCTGTGAGCATGATATCCTGGCGCAGGTGTGGGGAACCTTTGCCCTCTAGGTGGTGTTGCTCAAGTATGACTCCCATATCCCTGGCCACCAACTGTGCTTGCTGCGGCAGATGGGAGCTGCAGTTCAGCAACAGAGGTCCAAAGGCTCCCCACGCCTGCCCTAGTGTTTCTCTTCCCCGTTCCCAGCAGGGCTCCCAAGCCATGGAGTTGGGAGGGCATTGTGACGGGAATGCACGCATTTCCTCCGGCGCATGGCTGGTGTGTGCGTGCACCTGTCAAAGGAGTGTCCGTCTGCAGGTTGTTTGTGGGGCCAGAAGATTCAGGTCCTAGGGTGAGTGACGCCAGTTGTCTGGGCCTGTGCATGCTAGTGAGGGGTGTGTGGTTTCCTTTGCTGCTGCAGGGCTGTAATCCTGCACGCAAGGGGAGCAGAAAGATGTCACAGGGGAGATTTGCAACTCCTACGCGTGGGAATGAGAGTTACTGAAGAGTTTCAGGGAAGTGAGAACTGGGTAGAACTAGGTTCAAATAGGGCGAAGAATAGCATCTGCTGCCTTGAGGTCCTTGGAGGGCAGATGGAATATAAATGGAAGAATTAATTAATTCTGGGCCTGGCTACTGTGTGGACATCCTCAGCATGGAAGTATATGACTTGGATGTCATATTCTTGGCTCTTGGGGCCTCCATGAATGCCACTGGCAGGCCTGCGGCTACGATCGCTCTTGAGAGTGATATTCCTTTACTGCTGGGAGTCTATTGGATTGGATATTATGGTTGGAGATTCTGCTACAGTGACACTCCCACTTTTTTGCACCCCCTTCACATCTTTTTCCAGTTTGCATAATCCCTTGCATTATTATTATTTTTTTAATGTGGCATGAGTAAATTTTTATTCTGAAAGTGTAGCCCAGAGGAAAAAAGTTTGAGAACAACTGCTTCACACTGCCTCTCTGATCCTCCCATCCTGTCTAAATTTAAAACAAAACGAAAAGCCTTGTGATGTCTCAAGGGCGATACATTGCCAGGCTCCTATATTTTTAGGCCCTGGAGTTGGCAGTGAAACCAAGCTCTGTGTGATAGTGCAGTAGGATTGGAGTTCTGAACTTTAGAGTGGGGGGAAATTCCTCAAGAGGGAATCAAAAAGGTAACATGTTTGTGATGTGCTGCGAGGAGGAGGAGATGGGTTGGAAGCACAAAAAAGGCTTGATGAACGCATTTCACCTGCCCCTTCCCTCCTTTCCCTGTTTTTCCCCCAGTCTACTTTACACAGTAATCACAGGATATTCTGAGCCTCTCAAAAGCCATCAGCCCTCATTGAGAATGAAATAGAGCACATCTTCTCCAAAGCCTTTAGCGCAGCAATCATTACAGCATGTTGACTGGCCTGAACAGGGGAGCTCTTAGAGATGGATCTGCGGGGGGGGGGGGAGGGCAGCGAGAAGCCAGCCTAGACATGTGAATAGAAAGTTGATTATAATCTCCCCAATTTTATTACAGTTGTTGGGGGGGATGGTTAAAGAAGCCCATAAATGGGCACTCCTGGCCTCTTAAAGGAAAGAATGGTTGCCTTGATGAGATTTCCTATTTTTCAGGTGTTAGAAGAGTTTGGGGAATCTACTGGTAATATTACTTTACAAAAAAGAATGAAAGAAAGATTTGGAGAGAAAATAATCATTAACATTTTAAATCTAAATGTTATTTTCACCCCTGGGCCCCTGCCTTTGTTTCCTATACTATCACTGATTATTCCTTAAGAAAAACAGGGAATAATGAGGAAGGCAGTCTCCTGGGTCTTAGCAAAAATATATTTTCCTCCATAGCATTGCAGTAAAAATATATATGGCTCCTTTATATAGATTATATATGATTATGTATTATACTTACACCCCCACACACACCCCAGTTCTTCTCACATCAGATTGTTCAGACCAATTCAGACAGTGCCATTTTTCTCTTCAGGAAGGAAACCCACAACATTGTGCTGGTTTGTGGCTTGTACCATATACTGCTCACACATGAATTTCCGCCGCGTGTTCTATCAAAGTAGTCATCGCAGTGGGCCTGTAATAAATCTCCTGCTCTCATGCAGGTCGCCTGGGCCTCGTAGGTGTCAGAGTTTGGGGGGAGCCAGGATGCTGCCTTCTACAACTCAGACCATCGGTATGTCTAGCCCAGCACTGCATGGTTGACACAGGGTCTGGCTGTGGCTCCCCAGGCTGTGAGACAGGGATCTTTCCTAGCACTACCTGGAGATGCCATGGACTGAACTTGGGATTTTAAATGAATATATACAGCGCCTTACACTTTAGAAACAACATCACAGTGTGTGGAATCCTTTACACACAAAGCATATGTTCTACTGCTAAACAATGGCCCTTCAGCTAGAATCCTAAGGTGATAAGATGGAGGATCACGTTTTTGAAGGCTTTAACTTTTTTTTCCTAAAAAAAGCAAATTACCCTGCAAGTAAATAAACCAAGCCCTTCGGGTAGAAAGGCTCTAGTCAGCCTGTTCTTGTCAGTGCTGGTTTGTCCTTGAAGTTGCTGATTTGTTGATTATGTGGGCTTGTGAGTAGCTCTATCCAGTTCAAGAGTGAGAGCATTAAAAAAAATAAATTAGAATTTTAGACTTACAGTTTGCTAACTCTAGTTAAACTGAAAAGCAGCTATCAAGAGGCAACCTGACAGAACTGACTCTAAATAGGAAGATTGGAAGCTGCCTTAAACCAGGCTATTTGTCCATCTATCCCGGACTGCCTAGAGTGACTGGCAGCTGTGCTCCAGGGCTCCAGGCAAAGGCTTCCCACATCACCTGCTACCTGAGATTCTTATGACTGGTAACCCCATGATTTGAACCTGGGACCTTCTGCATGCAAAGCATGCAAAGCAATCATCAAAATTACAATCAACAGGAAAGACACCACGACCACAATACCTCATCATACCACTTTCTCTCTAACTTAGAGTTTTATTCTCTGCTTCACACCCAAAAAGTGGGATTTGTTCCATGTACAAAGAGCAGGAAGAAGGCTGGCACCAAAGAGTGGAAGGGGCAAGAATTTGTTGTGGCTCAGAGACCAGCCAAAAAGGCATTTGCATGGAGGACAGAACAAGGCCAGAGGGGCCACGAGATCATGCTCTATGTGTCCTTCATTCAAGCTAATGGGACTCAGGGAGATAAGGACCTAAGAGCCCCCCAAATCCTGGTGCCAGCATTGGCAAAGAAATTCCTTCTTTTTCTTTCTTTTTTTAAAAATCCATTCAACTAATGGGATAGTTTAATGAGACATTCATTTTTATTCCTATTTTAGATAAAAAATTCAATCTCTAGGAAAGAGTTCCAGACCCTTTAGATGTCAACTTTCCATGCCTGCTTTACTAAAGAGCACAGAAACTTTGCCATAAAATTTAATTTTCCAGTAACAATGAACATAAACTGTTTAAGCTGCATCAATTTATTCACCATTCATGATAATAGCGCCAATTATAATGGGCCCATTTAATGTCAATGTTCATTAGAGCAAACAAGGGTATATTCAAGTTACCAAAAGGAAACAGAATTTCCGGGCAAACATGTGGACTGAGTTTTAAATGCATTTCACTTGTTTTGTGTATACGTCCTACAACCACCAGTTATTTAATTCTGAAAGTGTATGTTATTCTAAAAGGGACTTCTATGAACACAGGAAGCCAGACCATTGGCTCACTCTAACTCAGTACTTACTGCTTTCTATGGCTGGCCCTTTCTGAGCCCTGCTACTTGGGGCCTTAGCTGAGAGGGGGACAACTTTTTCCTTCTCAGGACCTCATTGCAACTTGGGAAGGAGGAGGGCCTTCTCGGTGGCTATGCCCAAACTTTGGTACTCCCTCCCTAGAGAAGCTAGACTGGCTCCCTCCTCCTTGTTGTCCTTCCGATTTCCTTGTTCCAACAGGCTTTTGAGAACAGACTGCTTTTAATGAAGAGGCCGTGCTGTTTTTATTGTAATTATTTGTATGTTTTAAACAGATTTTGTATATGTATATAGTTTTAATTCTATCAATGCTTAATTGTTTGCTATTTTTTTTCTATGCTTTTAGCAGTTCTTATTTTTATCTTTAAGCGGACTTGAGGAAAAAAGGCGGGGTATAAATAAATATATAAAAGTAATAATAATAATAATAGTAATAATTATTACTATTGACCTTGATGGCAGAAAGTGAGGAGGAATTAAAGAACCTTTTCATGAGGGTGAAAGAGGAGAGCGCAAAATATGGTCTGAAGCTCAACATCAAAAAAAAACTAAGATCATGGCCACTGGTCCCATCACCTCCTGGCAAATAGAAGGGGCAGAAATGGAGGCAGTGAGAGATTTTACTTTCTTGGGCTACATGGTCACTGCAGATGGTGACAGCAGTCACAAAATTAAAAGACGCCTGCTCCTTGGAAGAAAGGCGATGGCAAACCTAGACAGCATCTTAAAAAGCAGAGACATCACCTTGCCAACATATAGTTAAAACCATGGTTTTCCCAGTAGTGATGTATGGAAGTGAGAGCTGGACCATAAAGAAGGCTGATCGCCAAAGAATTGATGCTTTTGAATTATGGTACTGGAGGAGACTCTTGAGAGTCCCATGGACTGCAAGAAGATCAAACGTATCCATTCTTAAGGAAATCAGCCCTGAGTGCTCACTGGAAGGACAGATCGTGAAGCTGAGGCTCCAATACTTTGGCCACCTCATGAGAAGAGAAGACTCCCTGGAAAAGACCCTGATGTTGGGAAAGATGGAGGGCACAGGGAGACGGGGACGACAGAGGACGAGATGGTTGGATAGTGTTCTCGAAGCTACAAACATGAGTCTGACCAAACTGCGGGAGGCAGTGGAAGACAGGAGTGCTCTGGTCCAGGGAGTCACGAAGAGTCGGACACGACTAAACGACTAAACAACAACAAAATAATATTGTATTAGTGGTCAAGAGACACGGAGCCAAAAGTACACAAGGTCTGACCCCATTTTTCTTTCTGCTAATCCTCCCCTCTGGTTTTGAAGGAGCTTCAGGTGAGACGCACCTGCCTTCCAGCCCCCACATGCAAACAGGGCTCCATAGAAGGATCCTATTCAGCTCTCCTCCATCTAGCTGCTCAAAACTTTACTCCTCTTTATCTTCCAAATGGTCCTAAACTGCATTGCTGAAAGAGCTTCTTTCTCAATCCACAGCCAACTGTATTTCAGTTAGGGAAACCAGCAATGGAGCCCCCCCCCCCAATGAGGCAACCATGCATGCTCTACAGACATGCTTCCAGGAACATATCAAGTCCAGTTTGCAAACCACTGCCCAATAAATTCCTCTGAGCCCACCTAACAAGGAGTGCAGAATGCCCACCACTGCTGCCTTCCCTGAGTGTATTGGGAAAGTGCTGGGAGTGGGACCTCCTGCATCAGTGGAGAAGCTGCTCTGTTGTACTCCCAGTTAAACATGAAGTTAATGCCACTGAAACCATCATGATTAAAGCATACTTACCTTTCAGTGGCTTGCTCACAATACATTTGTGCAAATTATTACTTTGGATTGTTTTCAGCTAAATAATTTTGTTCACTAGCCCTGGTAACATCTAGGCAACATGTTATACACAGGGCTGCCTTTGAATATAGTTCAGAAACTAACTACAGTTGGGAAAGAATTTGATGCACAGATTCCCAACCAGTACAAGACAGTCAGGATATATAAAAGCAATTCTGGCATGAGTGCCCTGGCTACCAATTAGTTTCCAAGACCGATTCAAAGTGCTGGCTTTGACCTATAAAGTTCTAGGTGGCTCTGGACCTCAATACCTCCTGTCCCTATTTGAATCAGCCTGGACCTTGTGATCATCATCTGAGATCTTTCACCATATGCCCTCTCCAAGGGAGGTCTAGAGGCTGGGCCTTTTCACTGGTGGCTCTCCGCTGATGGAATGCTCTCCCCAGGGAGGCATGCTGGGCACCATCCCAGGCTACTTTAGACCCTTGGTCTCTTTTAGTGGGTGAGGTGCGTCAAATGGCTTTGTATTTATACCAGTATTTTGTGGTTTTGTTTTCATTTTAAATTGGTTTTCATTTAAATAAATAATAAAAATAAAAATTTAGTGCTATGTTGAATTTGACCCTTTGTATCAAGGAAAAATACACCTGGTTAAAATAGATACAAATGCTTATATGGAGAGAGCTAGCTGAACTCATGAATGCATTTAGTGTCCTTGCAGGCAGGCAGGATGACACGTTACTGGCACATCCAGGTCTTAAGGTCAGTGGGTCAATCTTAGCTGAATGTATGTGTCAATGTGAGCCATGTTCATCGGGCATCTCTCCATGCTTCTGTGAAACAGCTATGAAGTGTCTTCCTGAAGCTGCAGCTGTATACCCACCTACTCAGGAGTAAGCTGTTTATGGGTTGTTGGAACCACTTTATTGAAATGTGTTGCTTTGTATGTTGCGCCTTTCTTGCTCTGAACCTTCCTACAAGTCACTTAGAGACTTTTTGAAGTACAGTGGTGCCCCGCAAGACGAATGCCTCGCAAGACGAAAAACTCGCTAGACGAAAGAGTTTTCTGTTTTTTGAGTCGTTCCGCAAGACGAATTTCCCTATGGGCTTGCTTCGCAAGACGAAACGTCTTGCAAGTTCTTGCGAGTTTGTTTCCTTTTTCTTAAAGCCGCTAAGCCGTTAATAGCCGCTAAGCCGCTAATAGCCGTGCTTCGCAAGACGAAAAAACCGCAAGACGAAGAGACTCACGGAACGGATTAATTTCGTCTTGCGAGGCACCACTGTAAGCTTCTAACAAGACAAATAAATAATACTAGTATTAATAATGAGTTCCCTTTGTGCTTCCATTTCCTAGGAAAATGTGGGCTTCATTGAACGTGATATTTAAACTGAGTCTGCGGATGACTTTGCCAGTTGGCTTTGTGTGCATTTGATTCTGGTTTAACATCATTGTTTGCTCTTACCCTGTTGGAGTCCATTCTTGCCCTGGATGTATAGATGGGTGGAGGAATGTTAAATGCCTGAGGAACTAGGTATTCTTCAGCATCCATCATGTCTTCCAGGTCTCCCTCATCCAGAAGATTCTGGAAAAACTTGCTGTCATTTGGGCTTGGGAGTTTCATGCGATCGTCACCCTAGATATGGTACATTGATGGAGAAGGGGGGGGAATCATCCTTTGGTTATTTCGCCTTACCAATAATCTTTCTGTTATAGCTATAGACTCTTATCTGTCTAGTTATTCTTGTTGCCCTCCATTATTATACAAGTGCATTATGCTCTCATATTTTCTCCAATCAAATTCTATTGTCCTTTACACATTTTCTGAACGGCTCTTTAAAACTAAATAAAGAAGGAAATTATTCTTGGTCAAAACTTGGGAATATGATGACAGAAGTGTAATAACTGTTATCAGTCAAACAAAAACCCCATTATTATTATTTCTACATTCCTATAATGGTGCTATTTGGGGGTGAAGGATGACCCAGGCCATCTGCTTTTGACAAGTTTGACTATTTTTGTGAAATGTTTGTCTTACTGAAGTTAAAATGATTGTAGACAGAGATAGACAGAAATAATTTTCATAATATCCTTATTCTGTTATAATCACCACCATCACCATCATTTCTTTAGCAATTTTTTTAACACTAAAAATCATCAACAGCCCTCTAAGGTACGTTAGTATTATTATCCCTATATTTTATTTAATTAAAACATTTATGTATCACCCCTTTTCAGTTTTGTGTACACACATACTACTACTAGTAACAACTAAAATCCTTAAAAACAAAACTGAAATTCAGAAGAATTTAAAATGCCTGGGTGGAATCTCTTTTCCTGAGGTTGAGGTGCTGATGATGGGATAGCCCTCACCTTTGCTGTTATGTAGCATATTGGCTGATAAAGGAGATCTTAACCCAGGGTCTTAACCCAGGGTTGATATGGGAAGAGGTATTCCTTTAGGTAAACTACTTAAGTCTCTCTAGATGCAGACGGTGCTTAGCCGCCTGCACAAATCCATAGCTCACTGCAAGCAGGCCTGATGCTCTATTACTGTCATCTCCAGGTGAAAGGATCAGGGGATCAGGGACTGGGGGGGGGGGCTGTTGAGGTTGTCACACTCGTCTGCTTCTGGTTGCGGTGCTCCACCAGCTAGGTCCCAGACTTCCTTCTCAACACTGGCCCTTGCAGGAACAGAAGCCTGACACTCTGGGAAACACGGCAGGCAATGTCACTCGAGGCAACAGCTGACGTTGTTCAAGTTGGCAATATTTCTTGACACATTTTAACTCTTTTTCTCAGTGCCTCAGTTGAAGCCACTTTGTGCAAACACTGGCCAAAGAAGCCCCCAAATAAGCAAAAAAGAATCAATCCATTTTACCTCTATCTGAGTAATTACTACAGTACTTAAAAAGGCTCTCTTGAGCATGGAAACTGAATATTAAGGTGCTGGTTTTATTAAATAGCTGCATTCAGTTTTTAAGAAAGGGGAAAAGCACTCCTTTTTTCCATTCATCTTAATAAGAGAATTTGGTATATATTCTTTTTTAAAAAAGAAATCACTTACAGAGCAGATGCTAAATGAAAATGTAAAAAGTGTTTGGGTTTGAAGTAAAATAAATAATTTAACTGAAATGTCATTTTATACTTGTTGTTCTGCCTTGTAATAGCATAATCACACAAATGGTGATGGGGAAAATATTTTCTCACTATATACAGCTCTTTAGCTGAATGAGGGGAAGGGAGAAGAGCCAGTACAGGCAGAGATCCCTATAAGCCAGGAATGGAAAACCTGCGGCAGGCCAGAGGTTGCTGATGCCAACTCCCATCAGCCCCAGCAGCATGGCCAATGGTCAAGGATGATGGGAGTTGTGGTCCAGCAACACAGAATCAGAGAATTGTAGAGCTGGAAGGGACCCTGGGGGTCATCTAGTCCAACCCCCTGCAATACAGGAATCTCAACAAGATCATGCATGACAAAACAGACCACAGATTTCCCAATCCATCTAGAATTAGAGTCCTCTTTCTTCCTCCGCCCCTGTCACATTCCATGGGAGTCCAGGGCACTGGAGGCCATTTCCACATCCATCTTGCTCCTCTGCCACTGGTCTGTCAAGTTACTTGAACTCCAGGAAACTCATAACTTGACAAGAGTTGTCATTCTCTGGAATGGGCTGTTGCAGTGAAACAGGACTCTGTTGAGCCTTATGGTGATCTCTCCATGTGCAGGCAAAGGACCACACACTACTCCAGTGAGTATCTTAAGTGCAGGCGTGTGAAACTAGTTGCATTCAGACTCTCCCTTAAAATGAATTTCAGAGAGACTCTGGGATTTCTTTAGAGGCAAAATATCTTGGGGACCCTCTGAAGCAGATTTGCAAGGGGAGCACTGAGGGTCTGGAGGGGAGAGACACAATGCTGAAAACTGCCCTCCTTCCTGTTCCTCTGAAGGGTTTCTTCCTTCTGCAGAAAGACACCATAGAACATTGCCCTTTGAAATTATCGTGATTTCTTCTTGGATGGAAATCCAGATGGAAGATGCAGCACCTCTGTGTGATCTAGCAATGGGGGCAGCTATGTGTGCCTCCACTCCACTCACTCAATGTCCCCATCACCATGTGATGGTGATAGAAAGGGCCATTTCTAGTTCTATTTCAATCTGCACAGCAGCAGCTGTGCTTTTTAGTTAACTAGTCACAAGTGGCTGGACCCTGTAAAGAATAAATAATATTTTGAAAGGCATCCATTGGACCACGTTATAAATGGTGGTTCAGATAATGGTGGTGTCAATTCAAAAAGAATCCATACATGCAAGGACAAGTAGGACAGAATGGTTTTTGTATCAGTCACATGCAAAATTTAAACCAGTTTGTCCATCTCTACTTTTGTACACCCATAGGCTACCCACTGGATTTTGCCTGAGGAATTTCAGTGAAACTCAAAAGGAGTTTTTCATTAGATTTAGGGATGTCTGAGAACTTCAGTACTATTTGTGAATTCTGATATGAATCGACCTAGTCTTCACCTCCCAGATTAATTATCAGATTGGGATTTAGTTATCTAACAAGTTTTCATACTACCTAATGTGCATTTTGATTTTTGAAAACTCTCTCTCTCTACATATATATATATGAGAAAATATGCAATTTGATATTGGTGCATTTAAAAAAATGGATTAATGCATATTATAGCAGAAAATGACATGGGCAGGAAATAGACTGATTCGCCCATCCCTAATTTGACTACCAAAATTACTAAGGACAACTTTGCACATCCTTAGCAGATTAAAATTTTTAAAATACCAAGATTATGCGATTACACAACTCTCCAAAATGTATTTGTGACATAACTCTGTTGGAAAACTCATGCATTATTCTGGAACATTAGTCAGAAACCAGGAATAGTAGTCGTACACTTGCAAATGTTTACTTGATAGTAAAAAAAGAGCTCATCCCTGTGTAACCTTTAAAATGATCTTATGAAAGCCCATTCAGAGAGAAAGTCTACTGCAGAGCTGCTCACCTGGATGACCAGGTATCTCTGAGGATCTCGAGCCATTCTAGAAAATTCAGCAGCCAATTCCTTGAACTTAGGCCGACTGTCAGCATCAATCATCCAACCTAAGGCCAGATACAATGAGAGGAAAAATGCTTCTTGTTAATAACAAGCAATGTATGGCTTTTCATAAACAGTTCGGTCCTTAAGAGGAGGTATAAACTCAAGGCACCACCCAGCTGAAGTTGGCTATATTATGGGCTATATTATGGCTTTTTATTCTTTACTGTACTCAGTACACCTTACATTTTCATTTCCTAAATATTTGTTCCCTATCATGGTTTAAGCTTACTTATTAAGAGCAGAAATCTTAAGCATATTTACTCTTTACTTATGGTACTTATAACCTGCCCTTTACATTTACAGTAAAATAATAAAAATGAACCCTGTTCAAAAATAGATAAAATAATATTGACCAGCTAAACATGTTAATCACAGATAAGATTCACATGGTAATAATTTAGTAAAACACACACTCAATCCACAATGCACTTTGCTTCACTGGACAAAGATCTGTCTTTACCTGTCAATAACAATGGAGCATGACACACATCATGGATGGGGTGTGTGTCATTCCATAAGCCTGGTGATAGAACAGAGAAGGACATCCCATGCACCCACACAATACAGACATTACTTGGCAAAAGGATACGAAGTACGGCCCCCTCTGCACATCTTAATGCAATGGTAGGAGACATTCCTTCAGATATTTGGACTTCAAGTCATTTAGGGCTTTATATGTCACCATAAGTATCCCGAAGGTGATTGCCAACTAGCACAGTCCTTTCGAAATAGGTATTATATGTGACGGTGGCAGTGCCCCAAAGGATCTTGGCCACTGTATTTTGCACCAGTTGCAATCTCTCAATTGCTTTCAATGGCAGCCACACACAGAATGCTTACAATAGTTCAGTCTGGAAGTTACCAGAGCATGGACAACTGTGGCCAGGTTATATCTCTGCCCAAGAAAGGCCGGAGCAGGCAAGCCATCTGGAGCTTGGAACAGGCACTTCTGGACAATGATTTCACCTGTTATTCAAGAGTACACAACTGCTCCTTCAAGGTGAGTAAAGCCCCATTAGAGCAGGGTGTCCCTCCAAAGCCTGGACCCAAGAACCAACCACAAACACAACACCACGGCTTTGCCTGGATTCAGTTTCAAATTATTGCCCCACTTCCAGTCTATTACAACTTCCACATGGCAGTTTAGCATCTGCATTGCTTCTCATAATTCAGATGGAACAGAGAGAGAGAAATGGTTGACACTTGCATAATGATCACACCTCGCTCGAAATTCCCCAATGACTATTACCACCAACTTTATATCAATATTAAATTCCATGGAAGACAAGATCAGACCCTGCAGGACTCTGCAGGTCAGCTTCCATAGGGTCAAGTAGAAGACTTCCATCCCCATTCTTTGAAACCATCTCAAGAGGGAGGAGCAGAACCATTGCAAAGCAGGGCCCTCCAACTCTCAACGCCCTCCATGGGTGTTCGAAGGAGGTACATATTGTACCTCCCAACTGTCCTGCTTTGAGCAGGACATCCCAGATTAACAGAAGTCACCCCAGCTTCCGTTTCAAATCCTGAATGTCCCAACTCCCCGTCTGCTGCCGCCTCAAGGCCTCCATTGAGGCCTGCCATGGCTGCAGACGTGCCTCAGGAAGCCGGGCCACACTTTTGAAAGTGAAGCGCCAACTTCCGGAAGTATATCAGCAGCCACAGCGGGCCTTGTGGCACAGGAGGGCTTGGCCTCATCCCAAGTGGCAGTGAGCTGACAAAGGTAAGGCGGCAGGTGGGCCAAGGCAGCATAGGTGTGCTTGCAGGTGTGTGGGGGGGGTGGACGGTGGCAGCGGCAGGCCAAGGTGGCGTGGTGGAGTTGCAGTTGCCTGGTGTCCTGGATTGGGATTGGGAAAAGTTGGAGACTATGAGGTACCATGGTCAATAGCATCAAAAGTCACTGGGAGGTTAAGGGGAATTAACACCTTCCCTCTCTCTTTCTTGATAAAGGCCATCAATCTGGGTGACAAAGGCAGTTCCAGTGCCAAACCAAGGCTTGAAATGGAGTCTAGGAAATGAGTCCTATTATACTCTCTTCCAAGATGACATGGTGCATATCTTAACTATCCCTTTTCTTTTCTGAGACACTTCCTTGTGTTGTTATTTTCATTTTTGATTTTCTCTATACTTGACACACAATTAAACCTTTCCCTGGAGTCTGAGGTTTCACTCAGTTGCTTGAGTTATCAGGCGATTCTGTTCCATGCAGCATGTTATTCATCTCTGCCTCATCTTTATGGCACAGTATAATGCAGATTGTGTGGAGTAAGCTGCAGAGGCTACTGTCACTCATTACAGGTGTCCTAGTGCTATAAAAAACCAACACATCACACAGCTTCTGAACCCCACTTGCAGCTACACTGGTTTGCTAATGGCTGGGTAGGTCCCAATTGTTTCTAATCTTCTCTACATCTCATGTTCCATTTATTATGATCCCCATTATGCTATGGGGAATTCTTTATCTTAAAAAAAATAAAGTAGAGAGGAAACCAAGCTTTCCAGAAGCATAAAATGGGATGGCTATTAAATATGACAGCTCTTGGATATCCTTGTCAAACTTTTTTATTGCCCCCCCCCCCGCATCATTTGTTAGTGTTGATTACACTGCAGAAGTACATCTGCGCATCTAAAGCCTGCTTGAATACTATGGCTGCTGCTACCTAGACATGTTTGATTTTTCACAGTATGGCATTTTGTTTCCTCTTATCTTTCTTCTTGCTGGTTCAGAGGAAGGCTCTCTGGAAATAGCTGGCTCTCCTCTGCTGCATGACCGAGGGCACAAAGTTTCACTAATAAGTATATTCTGCTCCGCAACAGCCACTAGTTTATCTCAGAGCAACCCTCTTCCACCCAAGATAGCATCAGCAATTTTTGAGGAATCTGTCATCATTTGGCAGGAAGTCTAAATAAAGTGGGTCTTATCTGTTGAAACCTCACCTCCACTCTTCCCCATTTAAATACCTAGAACCTGTGAGTGACACCTGACTGCTAGTGATGAAGTTGTACGTACAACTCAGGATGAGACTAGGACAACACCACATTAGCTTTGAGCATCTTGCCAAATGGTTTCCAGTGTAGAATCACATCCAGAGATCATGAGCTGGCTCACATATGGCCCTAGTGTGAGATTCTAGTGTGCTTGCACCCTTCCCCCACGTTAAGGCATAAGGCAAACTGCAGAGCTGGTATGTGCTTGCCTGTATATACACTGATCCTGCCCTGAATTTCATCTCCCTCAATAGAGGGGTGAGTGGATTACATGAGCAGGATATATACACATGGCTCTGGGGTCATAAACTATTCACCACATGTAACAAGTATCTCACTACACATAGAGGAAATGTGCAGACACACATGTGAACCAGCCTGCACAACTACAGGTCTGAGGTTCTGGTCTGTATCCCCCTGAGGTGGTTAACTTGAGCCTGCCTTGTTCCACTTCAAATTGCAAGTGAGGACTCGGAATGCTAATTTTGTTTACCTTGCATGCTGTTGCAGAAGGAAGGAAGTCATGACTCAACAAGTTGGGGACTGAGCATCCACCAGCAATGGCACAGTTCCCTCCCTGTGATTCTTTGGTGATGCTGAACTTGGTAGGATTCCTGGCCTTCCCCAACAAAGCTCTTGTGCGCTGCTGCAGCAGCCTGTCAGCTCAAGCGGTTAGCAGGATTAGCTTCTTTGTACTCTTAGTTTAATGTTTTCATCTGTACACACGAGCACCAAACCCCACGTGGAGGAAATGGCTGTGTGTTAATCTCATTTAAATTAAGTCAGAAACACCACAGAGACTTTCCTAATTCTTTTTAAATTAGAAGCTTGAGCTTCAGGGTCACACTTTCTAGCATGTGCACATTGGGAGAGGGGGGAGATGTGTTGGTGAGCATCCAGTTGCAAATAGCACAAATAATAATGATTTGCTCGGGATTCTTGCCTAACTCTTCTCTCCCCCCTGCCCTTAAAGATGCATATTTAGCAACTAAAATATCAGTGCCTCTCCACACTGGAACACTTCCTCCCAAAAGCTCAGTCTTTTCATATTAATCCAAGTTTTTTTAAATAAAACACGCTGGATTTTATTTCTTATTCACTATGTCATTTAGAGTCAACTTTCACCCCTTTAGAACCTTTAATAGGTGACTACCTGGGTACTGTAATTACGTGAAATGCTATCATCTAACAAATCAATTGTTATGGAAATGACAGCAATTTGTCTGCTACAATTTTGACTTCACAGCAATAATGTCTGATACTATCTGCTGGCAATAAGAATCCAAGCTAATGCAAGCGTATTCCATCAGACTCACATCCTTCACAAGTGTGAGGCTTGTGTGTAATATTTAGACATAATTGATGTAGCCTCCTGAATATAATGCTTCAAAACGGCAAGCCGTATTACAGAGGACTCACAACATTAATGAATGCAAGGTGTGACAGAGCACCGCTTCAATACAGCTCATCCGCACAGAGCTACAGCCCAACGAGAAATACTCACATTTCACCATCACCATGTAAACATCAATGGTGCAGATCGGAGGTTGTGGCAAGCGCTCCCCTTTCTCTAGCAAGTCAGGGATTTCTCTTGTTGGGATGCCATCGTAGGGCTTTCCACCGAAGGTCATAAGCTCCCAAATGGTGACACCTAAAACAGAAAAGCAATGGTCACATTTTAATGAATGCATACTTGAAACACACATTAGGAATCATTTATCTGGTTATAGTGGGATTTGCACCAGTTCATGTGCGGTCTTGTTTTAGGAACATGCAACGCAGAGCTCCTTCATGAGGCCTATTAGAGAAAATGCAATACCAGTGTCCCTCCACACGTGTTTAAGCACCACTGCCACCTCCTGCCCTGCAACATGGTAGAGGATGCTCCTGTGTAAGGAAATGGAGCTCTCTGTGAGCACTGGTGCTCTTAGAATCATAGAATCATAGAATCATAGAATCATAGAGTTGGAAGAGACCACAAGGGCCATCGAGTCCAACCCCCTGCCAAGCAGGAAACACCATCAGAGCACTCCTGACATATGGTTGTCAAGCCTCTGCTTAAAGACCTCCAAAGAAGGAGACTCCACCACACTCCTTGGCAGCAAATTCCACTGTCAAACAGCTCTTACTGTCAGGAAGTTCTTCCTAACGTTTAGGTGGAATCTTCTTTCTTGTAGTTTGGATCCATTGCTCCGTGTCCGCTTCTCTGGAGCAGCAGAAAACAACCTTTCTCCCTCCTCTATGTGACATCCTTTTATATATTTGAACATGGCTATCATATCACCCCTTAACCTCCTCTTCTCCAGGCTAAACATGCCCAGCTCCCTTAGCCGTTCCTCATAAGGCATCGTTTCCAGGCCTTTGACCATTTTGGTTGCCCTCCTCTGGACACGTTCCAGTTTGTCAGTGTCCTTCTTGAACTGTGGTGCCCAGAACTGGACACAGTACTCCAGGTGAGGTCTGACCAGAGCAGAATACAGTGGTCTTCCTGCCCACAATCACACACTGGATCAGATGGACTTCCAGCATTTCATGTGGCAAACTGAGAAAAGCAGTTTTCACTGATGCAAAAAGGATTTGTGAAGAAATCCCAGCACTCTGTTCTCCTATTGTTGCTGGGGTCAATCTACTAGAAAGTTGTCTTGACGAAGCCTCCTTGAATGAATAGTTAGGATCTTGAGTAGCTCCTCGGGGGACTGTGGCCAAAGTGTATTTTTTTAGCTGTTTTTATTCCACCCTTTAATCTGTTTTTATTCCAATTTTAGGCAGAAATGGGAAACCTGTGGTACCCTGACTGAAACGTGACTTGATGGAGATAGAGCATCTGTTTTGCATTCAAAAGGTCCCAGGTTCAAGCCCAGGAGCCTCCAGGTAGGGCTAGGATTGTCCCTTGTGTGACACCCTGGAGAACTGCTGCAGGCAGTGTGTCAATAGTGAGCTGGATGGACTACTAATGGCTGCATGGTCCTTTGGTATACAAAAAGTTGTTGGACTCCAACAGGCATCAGCTGCCTCCAGGCAGCACAGCCAATAGCAGGGGGTGAGGGGCGTTTGGGCTGACAACTTCTGGAGAGCCCACAGGTCCCTCAGCCCTGGTTCAAAACTGAAACATGTTCCCTGAATGCATAAAAGATAATGTATATAAAAGTTGGGGGGAAACCCCAGGGGAAAAACAAGACCAAAGAAGAGATCCTACAGTTTGCTGTTATAATCCTCAGCAGTTCCAAAGGAATATTACTTGATTCTTTCATCATTTAAGAACCTGGGACTTAAGGGAAGAATACTGCATATCAGCAAGGGGAAAATATTTAGAATGATTTGCAGGGGTGGAGTTTAAAAATTACGTCAATATTTTAAAATGTGGAAAAGTAAAAAATAAATTAAAATGCCACCTACACCAAAGAAACTTCTATTGTGAAGAGAGAGAAAACCCTATTTTCTAAAATAGCAAATTTTCTCTAACTTACCCTGAAAGCAAAAAAGTTATACTATTTTTATGTTTCATGTCACTCAAAATCAGTGACAGTGTGTGATGCATGTCTATATCATATATTTAGAAATGCCTTATGATTTATGGCAGTGCAATGTTTTTGTAACTGGGACACTATTTTCAAATGTCTTCAAAATTATTATTATTATTATTCTCTTTCAGCTGGGAAAGAAGATAAATAACACACACAAAGCCACAAGTAACTTTTTTTTTTATCCCCAAAGACCTAGTTTAATATCAAAACTACTCTCTTGTCCCAGCAGCTTCCTTATTTGGTCTTTTTTAATTCTTTTATTTTAAAGGTCATTTAAAATATGCCTCCAGTGTGGTAATCATATCTTGCAGGTTGTTACTTCCAGCCTGGAGAGGGGCAGGTAACGCAACTATTGATAGTGCATAGAGTACAAACATGTGGCGTTTCTCCCCCTCTAGCCACACATTTCAGCATCGGATCCAGGTATCTCTGGGGTGCCATATGGAGCTGGCAGAGTGGAAATCACGCACAAACATCCCACCCCAGCTGGCCAGCAGAAGAGCAGCAGGGCTTCACTTGCAGCAGTGGGGCAACCACTGAGTTCAGCCTCACGCTTCCTCTGGGCTGCTGTTCTTTGACTGACTGATATCGTCATCAAAATTAAAGATACATGCATGCATGCAAATCTTACTAGGTTAGAAAAATGAGAACGATATAGACTAAAACACCGCAACTGGAAGTAAATCTAAAACTCAATGCATTTAGAAATAGGAAACTAGCAATTACACACTATTAAGCACATTCATTACAACAAAAAAAGTGTATCACATATAAGAAACCATAGGGTTACAGATGCTGTCATGCGCACATTTAGCTGGCTGTAAGTTTCAGTGAATTTACTGGGACTTAACTTCTGAGTAAAGATGCATTGGGTATGGCTGCCCACCTGAGACCTCCTGCATTACATCAAACGTTCCAGGGCTGAGGTCTTTCTCTGTAGTGTTAATCCTTCCCAGAGAACACAGCTATTTTGCTAACTAGAGGCATATATCACAAAAGAGGCCATTGGATGTCTTTGTATATAAAATCCCAATGTCCATTTTTTTTCTTAGCTCAAGAGAAAATAAAGGTAGCCAGTTTGAAGAGCCAAATACTATATTTTGCTATCACATCCTAATAAGATTTCAGCTAGTACCACACGAGTGATTGTACTACTGTTGTTGCAAATACCTTTTGCAAGAGCAAGTGATGACCAAGTTTATTTTAATTGCTTCCTGCAGGCTTCATTCTCTCTGGTTCCACTATCAAAGGGGCAGGGAATCATTCCAGCAGCAGCTGGAAGAGCTCAGGAGGCAAACAGCCAGACAGGTGCCAATGAATTGAGCTTGATATTCCAATTAACTAAATTAAACTAATTCCCTGTTTATGGATTTCAGAGATTCCTCATGCGCTCGACCTTTCTTACAAATGGTAAGGTTATTTGGGAAGTACAAATGGATCCCATAATGATCAGTCTGCTTGCCTATCAGTTTAATCCTCACTTTATTTGTTCTGTGTTATAACAAATTTCCTTTTATGGTACAAAAATTCCCATCAGCCATTTTTTTAAAAAAACAACAACACCCAGAAACATTCACAGCTTTTCAACTTACCTTTTCTAAGGAGTAATGAAAACTATGGCCCCCAGCATTTTTTCTATATATCTTAAGCTAAGCAGAAAAGAACTGTTTTTTATGATGTGCCCCACTGCTACTAAGCTGCTGCTTGCACCAGTGAAGGCAGCATTACAGTTTGGAATATTTCACAGAAACAATTTGGAGATTCAGATTTTTCTTTTTGAAGAGAACCAACAGATGAGGAAGTGTGGAACAAAGCTTAGGGCAAGGACTCGCTTTATAGCATATCTAGCTAGGTAGGAGCAAGAGTCCTAACTTGCAGCAGTGGCTCTCAAATATAGTTCTTTGGAGTCTCAAACAGAAGTCATTCTCACCTGCTGGAAGACAGGAAAGACCAGACCTCCAAGCTGAACATTAGGTTAATGAAGTTTTTAAAAATTGACTTCCGGGTTGGCGCCTCTGGCAATGGCGGATTTCCTCCGATTGGGAGGAATCCGCTCCGTGGAAAACCGGGTCTGAACCGCCACGGCAAGGCGGAGACCCATCAAAAACCACAGGCGGGAGAAGCCTGTGGACGTGGGATTTGGCCGGCACCTTTGCGCCCCCGCCCTACTCACGGGGAAACCCGATTTCGGGGTTCCGGAGCGACGTGGGGTGAGTGGCGCGGTGCCTTGAATCGACTGCTTCTTTCACGGAGTGAAGCCGCATTGCTGTTGCCGGAGAGCGCTGACTTTTTCCCGTGGACAATTGGAGCTTAAATAACTGTCCGTGAGTAGAACGGAAAATTGGAATAAGGAATTTCTTTTAATTTGGCACTGAAGCGGGAAGGTCTAAACAGGAAGTCTGCCTTCCGCTTTTTGTAAATAGATTGAAGCAAAGACACGGCAAGCTAGAGCTTAGAAAATCATTGTAAAGGATCAATTTTCATCATTTAAAATTACTGAACCCCCCCTTGGAAGCAGGAGAAGAGGGGGGGACTTTTTCTGGACTGATTAAACTTGCAGAAGACAAGTAAAGAAAAGCAATTCTCCACCGTCCTGAACCTGGGAGCGGGGTGTCAGGACAGACGTCTTCGGGAAGTTCATTGACTATAGACAAACGTTTTTGACAGATAGTTAAAAGAAGAGAAACATATTGATTCCATTGTTCCCCTTCGCATCTAAAAGGAACAAAATATTGACAAAATATCTGAAAAAGGAAACTTTGTTGTTAGATTTGCTTTTTAAAAAAAAAAAGAAAGAAAGATGGATACAAATAGAAGTTTTTTTCCCTAGAGGGAGCTCGTGAAACTGTTATTAAATTCGAACTGGGGAGCTTTGCAGCTGCAATAGATTAAGATCGTGGGAACAGACTCTGACCTTCAACAACAATGTATTCGGAGGCTCTGGTGTTGGCCTTTTGTAAGACAAGTGCTTTATTGGAACAGTTACATGAGAAGATGGATTTGATGACTGTTGGGATCGGAAAGTTTGGACAGGCAGTGGGTACTTATATAGAACCCACTCAGGAGTTAACTCAGGAGTGTGCTTTGACAGATCAGATGAGGGAGGAGGCTGTTGCTGGACCTAGTGAGGCAGAGATGGAGGGAACTGTGGCCCAGCAGGAACATGAGTTGTTGGACTTGATGAATGAACCTGGAGAAAGCCAGATTTGGAGAGACAGAGTTCTGTTTGGTTTGGAGATGGGGGGCTGGATAGACCCCCCTATGGAGGGATGTTTTGACCTTTCAAGTCTGGCTTTGGGCTGGGAGGTGTCCGGGGTTGTGCAGGCCCTTAACTTTGGAGGGACTTTGAAACATGTTTTTAAATACCATATGGAGTTCAGTGTTGACTTTGGAAAAGGGGCTGATCTGTCGAGAAGGGACAAAAATATTGTCAAGCTGGAGTCTCCCCGAGTGAAAGGAGCAGAAGACAAAGTAAAGCACAGGTATAAATATGAAGAAGATCTGCGGATGGGACATGGAAGAGATCCAAGGGCCTCGGATATAAGGTTACCAGGTTGATGGACTAGATGGATGGGATAGAAAGGACTGACAAAACCCGAGACCAGGAGAAAGAAACGTTGGATGAAGATTGGAAGAAAGTTTTAAACAATTTATTTAGGAAAATTTTGTAAAAGTAAAGAGTATTAGAAAAATGTTGGAATGAAATTCTTTGGCTTTAGCAGAAATATTAAAAAGAATTATGTAAGAATACGTCATGGTTAAGAGAATTTGGTATAAATAAGATTTAAGTTTTAAGTTTTAGGGCCTTTTATGGTAAGATAAGGTTAAAATAGATTAAGGTAATTTAATGACAGAATATTATGAAAGATGGAAAGGATTTGCTAAGATAATTAATAACTAGAATACAAAAAAGGGAGGTATGAGGAGGTCGATGAAACAAGGTAATGACAGTTAATGATTTGGAAATATTGGATTTGTTTTTAAATTTTTTGTCTATTTTTGTTTTTTGATTTTGATGTATTATGTGTTTTGTTTTTTTCTCTTTTTGATCTTGTTTTTTTATTGATTCGTATTGTTTAAATGTTACTTGTTTTTTCCTTCTTTTTTTTTCTTTGTTTCTTTGTAATCTTAAAATTCTCAATAAATATTATTTAAAAAAAATAAATAAATAATGAAGTTTTTAAAAATTAATGCCAGGTGTGCAGAGAGGTAGCTTGCTACCAGCACCACACCTGTGGGGAGGGGAGGTTAAAGCCTTCCCTCCTCAGCTGCAGTCTAAATAAACATTTCTCCTTCCATATGGCAATTAGCTTTTGCCATGGAAAGTTCCCATTGGTGGCAATTTGATACCCACCCCCCAAAAAGCTCACGGCTGTGCATGGTAGAGGTGGGATATGTTACCAAGTGGTGCTGATAGCAATGTTCCTTCATGCCTGGTATTTAATTTTCAAAAAGCCACAACCTAATTGCTAATTGCTTCCTTAAGGGAACATGTAGTCAGGCCCTGAGGCTTCTACATGAAGCTCAGAGTCCAGCCACTGAATTTCCTCCTCCTTTGTACTAAAGAAAGTAAGATAAATGTCAGAAACAGGTTAGAAGAGCTCCATGCGTAGATACAAAGTAATGAATTAAACAAATAGGCTTTTGTTTTACCATAGCTCCAAACGTCAGTCTGATGTGTGAACTTCCTGTAATGTATACACTCAAGAGCCATCCACTTAATTGGCATCTAGGGTGACAAAAGAAAGCAAGCAAAAGCAATTAGTGTAGAAAAGGACATTTGCCCCCAAACCTGGGTTTTCAGTTCACATTACAGGCAGCCGTGGTCGGTGGGTTCTCATCCGGCTTCCCAGTGCTGAGCATCATTGGTGCTTACCAAGACAGGGAGGGGAGAAGAGGAGGGAGCTCATCCTGGTCCAGTGCCTGCACTGTACTGACCTCCCCCTGCCTTGTCCCTCCTCGCTCAGCAATTGGCGGTGGCGCTCAGTGTTGCTCTGCTCTGCCAACCACTGCTGGTTTCAGGCGGTGGCGGAGCTTCATGCTCCGGCACAAGGGGGGCGGAGAGCAGGCGGGGGCAGGGCTGGCGCATGTCCTGGGGGCAGGGCATGTGTCCTGGGGGTGTGGTGCGCCACCTGCGGAGGTGTGGCACCCCGCGCGGGCGGGGGGCAGCTGTGATGGCACCCCACCGGGATTGCGCTGCCGGGGGCGATGCGCTCCCCAAACACTCCTCTTCCTCCGCCGCAAGTGATTTCAGGAGCATCATTTGGCCTTGCTCAATGGTGAGGCTCAGAAAATAAACATATGCTAACGGTTTACATTATCAGTTACAATCTAATTATAGCTTTATTAATTGTCTGAATGTTCTTTCTCTCTTTAACAGTGCCTTGGGTCTCAAGTGCTGCCATAAGGAAATCTGGCTGTTTATTGTGAGCTGAAGTGCAGATTTGTAGGGAAAACATATATAAAAATCCCCGAGTGGACTGTCTAAAGCTATCTGCATTTTTCTTCCAGAAAATTAACAATGGAGGAGAAACATTTTTAAATCCCACTGTAGATGATGGGAATTCATTGGAATAGGAGTTGTGCAAAGCCCATCCCTTTACTTCTAGGAAGTGTTCTACCTTTCTGTTCCTGCCTCCATGAAGGAAATCTTTGCTTTCAGGAACCATGGCCATAAATCAGATGTGCATTGGCAGGAACAAGCATTGCAAAATGGATACCATTTAGCTATTCCATACTTTCAATGGGATATGTACTGAACTGCTGGTTCCATAGTAACTCAAACATCCAATCAGTTTGCGCAAAGTGTTTCCACAATCAGCGACAAGCTTGTTTAAGAGTTTCTGTAGCTTCTTAACCACTCTTTTCTTCACTCCAACTCAGCTTGCAGAAGAATTTGCATGTCTAGTCACCCTCATTTGCATGCCCTGCCACCAATAACTGGTTTTCCCAATGAAAAGTAAATTGAAATGAATTGGACGCAAGCAAGGTATGGGATAATTGTCTTTGTAATATTGGATTACTATGGCATCCCTGCAACAGAATACTATGAAACAGTTGTGGTTCCTCAGGCTTATAATGGTAGCAATCAGGACCAGACCAAGACATTTTAGCACCTGAGGCAAGTCACAAAATGGTACCCTCTCACTAGTGTAGAAGTGGTGAGTGAAGATCTATATTGGGAATAGGTGGGGGAGTCAAATCAACCTTACCCAACGGTTGACATGGGAATTAAACCCATCACTGGGGTGGCCCCTGCTCTGAAACACATGAGGTGGGTACAGAGCCCAGGAAACTCCACAGAACAGCTCCCATCATTTCCTCCCTAGGGGTGGGAGGAGACCAGTAGCACCTTTTCGCCAACAGGTGGCATGGGGGGGCACTGCCAAGGAGGGGGAGGATCCCACCTCCAAGGAGCACGATGCAACTGTCGCTGCCACTGTGGAAGCTGGCAATGCATTGCTTAGAGACTGGATCTGCTGCCTCTGTGGATCTTGCCACCTGAGGCAGTTGTCTCACCTTGTCTCATGGATGGGCAGCCCTGGTATCAAGATGGGGACCATGAAACTCACCTTCCCCAAAGGTTTATCAAGAAACAGGCTTAGGATCAAGGCCCTTTCAAATCCTGGATTTAATCCAACACCCACCTTTCCTCCATCAGCACTGTACTCTTTCTCATCCCCTTCCAGTAGCCTGGCCAAGCCAAAGTCTGTGATCTTCACATGGTTTGGTGATTTCACTAAGACATTCCTGGCTGCCAAGTCTCTGTGAACCAATCGCCTCTCTTCCAGGTACATCATTCCCTAAGAAGCAAAAAGTTTTTTTTAAATTGAGAACAGTTTTTAAGGTCCTGCTTTTGTAAAACATTTGCACAACATGCACCTTAGAAACATTCCCAGCTCTTGGATTAATGTGTGGACCAGAACTTACAGTAGCTGCCTCCCCTGATTCTACCCGTCTCTGAATATTGTGGCACAGTTCTCAGCAGTTTAAACATACCCAAACAAACATGTAAATATGTAAACTGAGACAAAATACACATGAAATATGCATTAAATGCTATTTTGAGATTTTTTTAGAAAGGAACATAATTATGGATAAAGTGGCACAGACCAGAAATAGATGGATTTGCCCATCAGTAATCTGTGTTTTCCTTCACAAACTGCTAAGTTTTGCAATTAGGACTTAGATTTTGTAGATATTTTATATTTCTCTCCCCCACATCATCATTTCTATTGGGTTTCTAAATTATTTTTTCTTTACAGACATAAAACAGGGACAGGTAACATTGATGTATACAAAACAAAGGAGCTGCAAGATGCCCATATAAAACCATATGGGTTTGTATATGATATCTTTCTATTTCAGTAGTTCTTTGACTATACTCTCGAGCTCAGGCAGCTGATCTTGAAAAGAGGCATGCCTTCAGTGAAATGTGTCAGCATTGAAGCAAAGGTCCTGCCAAGATGGCCATCATCCTTTTAATATTTCCCACTTTTTTGAGGACACCATGCAGGATCCCAAACTTCCCTTCTTCCAGTTTTGTATGAAGGATTCCATTGACTATTTCTGTTAAAATACAGCATGATCACATGGTTATTTTGAGAGCACTCTGTTTCTGGATGAACGGCCACGACTAAGTTAGGTCCATTAATTTTTCCAGGGACAATATTTTAATGTGCTGTTTTACTGGTCTCCTAATAAAGTTGCTCCTAGAAATTGGTAGCTATTTCACAATGGTGAACCTCAGAAGGTTCTCTCTCTCTCCCCCCCCCCCCCGTGTGTGTGTGTGTGCGCACGCGCGTGTGTGTGTGTGCGCGCGCAATGTTGTATTTACTATGAGAGACATCAGTCAGATTTTTCTGACTCAGGCTTTTGGCCTAAATGAGAAGATAGCTATGAGCATATTATTTTATTATTCCATTTCTCAATGCATATTTTGTAATATGGAAGCCAAACTATCCTTGTTTCATAAGGCTGTTATAAATTAAAAGTAACAAAGTAATAAAATCACCAAAGATTGATTCTAATAAAAAACAAAGATGCCTATATGAGCATTAGAATGGGGAAATTTTAGCTGTGTCATGGCTCAAAATACCAAGGGCCATAAAACCATTTGATTTTAACCTAGGAAATGTAGGAGGTGAAGTCACAATGGAACATTTTTGAAATTTATATAGGATGTCTTGTGCAAACTGCTCCTTTGGGGGCTTTTACTATTTACAATAGATTTTGTAGCAGCTGACAGTGAAGAGGTTTGGAAGCAGACCCACACACAAAAAAACCTCTTTGGACGCAGACTACACAGCATTGTTTTCAAATAGGCTTTAACTGGCCGAGGCAAGCACATTCTCTCTTGCCAATTGCAAATCAATGCTGCTGGCTGTGAAACATCAGAGCTCTGGAACACTGAAGGATTAACAGTTTCTGACATTAAACCCAAAGCCATAAAAATAAAAAGGCAGGCAAATAAATCACAGAGGGTCAAATGATTATGAGCAGTATATACTGGGGAGTGCTATAAAACACTAGATTGCTTTAGATGGCACCTGGGTCGAGCACAGGCATTAACATGATAGAAATCCCAAAGAGTGAAGAATCTTCCGCCTAATGAGGCCACAGTTCACCCAAACGTTATGCAGAGCAAGCCCCGTGAGACGGAAAGGAACAGGGGCTGGGTAAGCAGCCAAAAACATACTGTAGTAGTTAGCAACTACTGCACAAGCATGCAGAACTGGAATTTCCAAAATTAAACTGAACTCCTCACCACATACATGTGCTTTTCCAGTGAAGGCAATATTCATTAACCTTAAGTCGTACTTATTAACTTCGCAAAGGCTTACATGAGGGGTGGTGGAATGTTTTTCCCTAGGGTAAAATTCTCTCAGGGGAAAGTAGTTGGAGACCACAAATTGGCAGTGAACAGGGTCAAGGGCCAAAACACAGATAACCCCCCCCCCCCACCGGGAGGGAGAGACTCTCCTTTCTCAGCTTGCCTTCCTTGCTGTGTGTGAAGAAAGAGGATCCTCTTTCCCATTGCACAATGAGGAAATGAAGTGAAATGGAGATGCAGGAAGAAATCTGACCACCATCTTAATGTGCAAGACGACCAAGAACATGAGATGTGCATGCCTAAGGGCACTCAGAAAGGCCAAGACTGAGTTGAGAAGCCACCCACACCAACAAGCCCAGTGGCTCAGCTGCAGTGAGCAGGACACAGGGCTCGCTTTGCTAAGTTCCACGGTGACGCTTCACAACAAATGCTTCCTGGGTTTTTGGTTTTGGTTTTGCAGGATCGTGGCAGATAGTAAGCACTTTAGCACTATATCCGCTTAAGGATAGTCACAGTAAACTACATATTGATTTTTCCTCTCACCATCCTATTAAGGTGTTTTCTGAGTGGCTGAGCACACACAATATATACCCGAAAATAATTTTTTGTATTAAAACTCAAACGATATCAGGCAAAACGAAATGAAGCTAGAGAAGGATACCTAATGATGCTCTCTGGATATGTAGAATTCAGATATATATTTCCTGGATGCTTCATTTGACCTTTTCAAGCCTGATAGGAATGGTATTATGTACTTATATTTAACTGTATATAAGGATCATAAACACAGTAAGCAAATTGAATTTCACAGAGTGAAAACAAATACTTAAGAACTAGAAGACATATTCTCAAAGCAAAAGAAATTTAGAATAGTGGACAGCAAGTTTGAAACACCACTAGAAGCCAGTTCATATAAACATGCATGCACATATTGTAACTAATCTAAAATATATAATACATCTGGTGACTATAGTGCTTGTGTACTTTACTGCCAATCACAAAACAGAGATGCAGCAGAATTTATTTATTTAAAATGTGTATAGGCAACTCCCAATATTACCGGTATATTCAGAATATAATCAATAACTAGTCTTAACCATAAAGCACAACCAGAACAAAATACCAAAATACCAGCAATATCAGTAGAACTTAATTTGTTCTGGAGGTCTGTTCTTAACCTGAAACTGTTCTTAACTAGAGGCATGCTTTTGCTAAGGGGCCTCTTGCTGCCACTACGCCGCCGGCACACAATTTCCGTTCACATCCTGGGCAAAGTTCTCAGCTCGAGGTAACTCTTCCAGGTTAGCGGGGTTTGTAACCTGAAGCGTTTGTAACCTGAGGCAGTTGTAACTTGAGGTACCACTGTAATCACAGCAATCAGCCCAGTAATTACAAAGAGGTAGCACAAAATAATTGAAACTATTGCTGCATCATAGCATAAGAAGCTCAATTTGTAATAAATAAATAAACAAGAAAGAAATGTTGAACAACTGCCTGCTCCCAGAGGTGATGTGCGGAGGACTGTGACTCCTGGAGAAGAAACAGAGAGGAAGGTCCTCCTTCTCTTACATGCTCTGTATTCTCAAGGGTAAGAATGAGGTGCACCTTCAGTGAGAAGCTGGCATGCACTGGGCACTGGCACCAACCTAAGAAAAGTCGCCATTTAATATGAGACAATATGAGCAAGAAGGAAGTGTTAAAACTATACCTCCCCCCCCCCACTCTCACATATTGGAATCGGCCTGACCTTACAATTGATAACCTCCCTTATCACAATGACTACAAGCTTTTCCTTGCTGAGGATATCATTACAAGGGCAATTACTGCCAAACTCCTCTAACATCAAATCACTCTTTGAAACAGAGCCTAAAGACATTAAGAAGTCGAGCAGACATTAGAACCAGTTTTAACAAAAGGCACATTGAGGAAGTCTCCCTGGAACCTTAGCAGGAACAGGAGCAATCAATTAATTACAATAGCTGTCTTTATATCTACATAATGAAACACTTTACAGTTGGTGTTCTTGCATTGTTTCGTGCTTTCATTCCACCTACACAGGAAATAGAACTAAAACACCACCTAGCACCTGGCAAGGAACAAATGGCTTCCTAATTTTCCCCTCTTAAAATTAGAAAAAATAGTGCTGCAGTGAAATTTTTTCTGTTCTCCATCAAATAATGGGAAAATAAATTGCATTCAAATATTATTAAAGGGGAGGGGAAAGTATCACAGGTGGGTGAGGGGGGAAATCAGGTTTTTGTCACACTTGCCTTACTTTTGTGGTGGCAGGGAATGTTTGCGAGTGCCCTTTCTTTCATGCCACAAATTATCTCAGCGGTTCTCTGTTCCGTGCAGCCTTCCTGGGTGGCCTTGCTTCAATGAAAGGCCAGAGGAAGATGTCAGAAAGTGACTCCTCCCATAAGCCTCTTCACTTCAGGAAGAATGGGTAGCCAGGGAGGTTGCAGAAATGTTTACTGGATGGGAAAAAGGCAGGCTGGCAGGCCAGCTGGCCACCAACGGGCACCTCATTGGGTTGCCACACACCTGGATTTTCCTGGACATTACTGGGCTTTCAAAGGCAGAATTGACATCTGGGAGGAACTTCTGAAAGGTGGCGCTTTGTCCCAGATCTTAGGCAAGTCAATCGAAAAATTGCATTTTTGTAAAAAAACAAACAAACAAATAAAAGCTCAACAACTTTTAGGTGGTGTTCTGGTCTTTACTTTTTGAAATATGGCAACCCTATCACCTCACAGGAGATGTGGGTGGCGCTGTAGTCTAAACCACTGAGCCTAGGGCTTGCCAATCGGAACGTCGGCGGTTTGAGGCCCTGCGATGGGGTGAGCTCCCGTTGTTCAGTCCCTCCTCCTGCCAACCTAGCAGTTTGAAAGCACATCAAAGTGCAAGTAGATAAATAGGTACCGCTCCGGCGGAAAGGTAAACGGAATTTCTGTGCGCTGCTCTGGTTCGCCAGAAGCGGCTTAGTCATGCTGGCCACATGACCCGGAAAAACTGTCTGTGGACAAACGCCAACTTCCGCAGCCAATAAAGAGAGATGAGCGCTGCAACCCCAGTTGTTTGCGACTGGACTTAACTGTCAGGGGTCCTTTACCTTTTTATCACCTCACAAGGGAAGCTCCAAACCGAGCACCTACAGAAAGTGCTGTGAGAATAGGCAGATAAACAGAAGTTTCATTCACAAGAGAAGGGTAGATTTAAATGCAGCTCTACTTAAAATATCCTCCACCTATGGAGTGCCATAGAAGCAGAGTAATACTCAGGGAGTGAAGAAACAGTCAGGCAGCAATGAGATGCGGAACTGATTTCCTCCATAAAAGCTGAGGGACAGGAGTCACCCTTTGCTGTGCGGTTGCTGAGGTCATGCAGTTTCCTTCCAATCCTCATCAGGACTTGTTCACTAACAGGCTCTTGGGCTAGACTTTCCGCTGTGCCATGAGAGGTGCTTTAGAACTGAGAGGTGCCTCATGAATCTCTTAAATGCAGTTTAGCAAAAGGCCCGTGTGAGAGGGAAGCAGATGCTCTTCCCATGTCTGTGCGCTTTGCCTTGCAAATACCATCTGTCGGCATACAATCAGAGGGATATCACCATTCTAGACGTGTAACTATAAATGTAAGGATCTTGAATCAAATGTGGAAATTATTTTTAAAGCACAGAAGTGGTTACCGCCACGTTCCTGATAGCACTTGCTAGATGAAAATAGAAATATGCTTGCAAATAGCACTATTCTCATGCCAAGGTTTAGTTTCCACAGCCTGCCCTCTGCTGACTTAGAGGACAAGAGGGTGTTTATTCTATAAAAATAAATCAAGAGCATGAGCCAGATATTAGGGATTAACCCTGGTCAATCGAGATAGCAGGAGCAGATGTTATCAGGGCCAAAAAAATGACCGTAGATTTCTGTGACACGTACAGTGGTAGCTCAGGTTACAGACACTTCAGGTTACAGACTCCGCTAACCCAGAAATATTACCTTGGGTTAAGAACTTTGATTCAGGATGAGAACAGAAATTGCGCAGCGGCAGCGCGGGAGGCCCCATTCGCTAAAGTGGTACCTCACGTTAAGAACAGTTTCAGGTTAAGAACAGACCTCCAGAACAAATTAAGTTCTTAACCCGAGGTACCACTGTATATTAAGGAATAAAAGGGACCCACATTCTGAGTAAAATCATGCCCTCTGATTATTTTCTATCGCCCAGTAGAATGGACTAGAGAAAGAGAGTTTTATCCCACTCTGGGACAAACTAGTTAATAATCACTGAGGTAAAGGTATATAGGAGGGATTAGTGGAGAATACCCACCTGTTCCCTTCACAGCACACCTCCACATAGCCTGATGTCCTGGCCTAAAATGCCTTTCAGAAGCAGGCACTCCAATATCATCAGGAAAGAGTGGCCTTGCATTCACTACATTTTGTCCAATCCTAGAGGCACACTCTAATATGTAATATGAATACATAGGGACAAAATTCAACACAACGGGTGTGTGTGTGTGTGTGTGAAATGCCCAGAATTTTTGATTTCTTATTAAATGAACTAACCCTCATCTTAAAGTATCAGCAAGCAGTGGAGATTTCAAATGGGATATTCCAGAGACAACAATATCTTTAGGGAGGTTAAAAGTGGAGGAGCATTATTGCCATTTCTCACCATTTGGTTGTTAATATCTACATTTACTGCTGAAGTGCCTATTATCCCTTACAAAACATATCTGAACAGATTCTGCACTGAATGATAGCTAAACACCACTAGGGTGTTTTAAAGAGCAGTGTCAGACAAAATAACAGATATAACAAAATAATAATTTCTTCCCTCTGGTGCAGAAATCAATTAATTTATTCCACACTACCAAAGGAGATGTTGTGCCAAACTTGGAGAAGTTACATAATGTTCTGTATTCTGATACTGGCTTAGGTAAAAGTAAAGGTACCCCTGACCATTAGGTCCGGTCGTGACCGACTCTGGGGTTGTGGCGTTCATCCCGCTTTATTGGCCAAGGGAACCGGCGTACAGCTTCCGGATCATGTGGCCAGCATGACTAAGCCGCTTCTGGCGAACCAGAGCAGCGCACAGAAACGCCATTTACTGGTACCTTCCCGCCAGAGCGGTACCTATTTATCTACTTGCACTTTGACGTGCTTTGGAACTGCTAGGTTGGCAGGAGCAGGGACCGAGCAATGGGAGCTCACCCTGTCACGGGGATTTGAACCGCCAACCTTCTGATCGGCAAGTCCTAGGCTCTGTGGTTTAACCCACAGCGCCACCCGTGTCCCGATACTGGCTTAGAATCACCCAAAAAGGAGAATGAAGGTTTACTGCATCCTTTGCGGAGGCTGCCATTTGCTGCCTGGGGACAGAGCGGTCACCACACATGACCGGAGGAAGATGCGGGGCCTCCCCTTCTGGATGTGTGTTTTTGGTGTGAAGACGACTCCTAACCTGGGACCTACTGAGGACCTACTCCTGAGTGACATGTCCAGGATTATGCTGCTGCAGCTTTGAAGCTATTTGCACAGCCATGCAGTAAGAAACACAGTTCATCAGCTTAAGACTATTTGCCATACAATTTCAGATTTCCATACTATTATGATACATGGTTCTGGAAGTGTGACTGTCAGTAACTGTCTGTACAACTGTCTGGAAGTGTGACTGTGTGACTGTCAGTACAAATGGAGGCAGTGCAGGAAAAAACAACAACCAAGGCCTTAAGGAAATGAACTGTGATGGGAATGTACAGGGAATGTAGAGGAGGAATACAAGGTTGAGGGCCAGAATTGGAGAATTGGAGTGGGCAAGAGAACTGACTGGAAGGCAGGAGACGTTGCAGAGACCAAGGCTGCCCCTCTGGAAGGGGCCTTTTGTCAGCCTTATTTCAACAAACGATACAGAAGCATTTAGAAATTTCGTGATTTGTAACAATTAGTTATAGTTTTATTATCTCAAAACCAAAAGTAGCTACTCATATTTAAATATTAAGATATACAATTTAAAACCAGAGGCAGACATGAAAACTATGGAAATGTCAAAAAGGACTGCATCTGTGTAAGAAATGGATGCATCAAGAATGTTAACAGGAAGAATGGCTTCAATACTAGAACAGCAATTATAGTGAAAATATGCAATGAAACTATGCAACCATATATATATATATATATATATATATATATATATGCAGTATAAATTGTAACTCTGGCATTGTGAGCTAGATAACATAACATAATAATATTTTCTTCTTAAAAACCAGAGGGATAATCATGGATTATTAAGAGAGCAAAAATATGTCTCTAACACCAGGATCTTATAATTCTGTCCTGTAAGGGAGCTGAGTACCATCTTTCTAATGATTTAGTTATGATCTACCCAGAAGAGAGATAATGTGGATTTCCTGAAACATTAACCACATGCAAAGGCTCTTCTGACTAGCCCAGCGGAATACTAGCCGCCCTGCTCTGCTGTCCCCTCCCCCCTCCCCCCCATTGACCTCTTGCCAATACAATTACAACAGGGGGAGTGCATTGTGTACCTCATGCACTTTCTCCAAGAAGTGTATTTAAAATGGATTACTTCTGCTTCTCAGGCAGCAGATCAATAGAGATGTGGATTGCAGTTAAGTGTTGAGATGTCTGTGGGCTGCAGTAGTTATCCTTTGTGTCTCTTTAGAAATTAATTAAAAATCAATGGAGTGTGCAGCCCATTAATAAGGCAACTTCCACATTAACAGATACAAGTGCAGCCTTCCCTGGTTTGCAGAGAAAGCAAGCAAGGGCAATCAAGCCTCACTGGCACTTGAGACAATGGGAGGGATTCTGGCCACTTATTCCCCACACAATGGAGCTGCTGCCAGCGGGGTGTGCATTTGTGCAGGCCTGCTTTTAGCTCCCTTTATCCTCGTACTCTCTCTGTTGGTAATAAACAAGCAGGATGCTGTTTAAAGCAGCACTGGATATTCTCCGGTTTGGATTTTTGGTGAAGTGAGAATTTCTCCACTGCTGCTTCTGCAATTTCCTTCTGGCTGAGTTTAAAACTGTGCTTGACAAACCAAGCCGTCTCTCCCTCCCCTTTCCTTCCAATGCAAAAGTAGCTCAATTTATTAGCTGCTCAGTTCAGATGCTGCTGCATTCCGGACGGCCTCAGTGGAACACCTCCCTGCACCCGTGACTCTCCCAGCCCATCTGAAGACCTCCAGTCCTCCCCTCTGTGCTCTCAGCCCTGCTGTCAAGCCCCTTGCTGCCCTCCCACTCACTTCCAACATAGCTGGCTTGGGGGCAGAACCTCTTGCTCCCTGACACCCGCTTTGCCACCAGAGACCTGGCCAGTGCCCCCCACCCCCCACCTATGTTCTTTGAATAGACATCAGGAATCCCATAAATTAAAACTCATATCATGGATAGCTCAGCTGGTTAGAGCATGGTGCTAAAAAGACCAAGGTTGCAGGTTCAAACCCCGTATAGGACAGCTGCCTATTCCTGCATTGCAGGGGGCTGGACCAGGGTCCCTTCCAACTTGACCAGTCTATGATCCCAATTCTGAAACACCATTATTTAAGTCAACCACAAGTAACTGAATGAGACAGAATAAAAAGGCCTTGCTTCTGAGGAAATGCACTGGGCACATCATGGACTGTAACACATTTCCCAGCTTTGAGCATCACTTAGATCTTGAGGTTTTGCCTCCCCAATGTGCTTTTTATTGAGGGGGGAGTTACATTTGCATACACAGCTGTGTACATAAACAGTGGTTGCTTGCATGTGCAATCAGGTTGTGGGATTCTAACACAGGGCACATTCCTAGGCCCCATTTCCACTCAAACCTTGCCTGTTCCTACCACTGAAATTTGAGGTGGCTACGATGCAATGGCGACCCTGTGTTTTTAGAATATTTGATGAGCAATTTGATTACACCTCAGTCTGTTTGCTAAATTGACTCTTCCCCTGCTTCCAACATTTTATTCATTTAAATACATACCACTCTATCTGAATTTCAAGTCATTAAATCTAGACAACATTTGAGAATCATTGATCTCTTCCAGGGCCTGCACTAGTCTATGTGAACCATTTTGTTGTGTGCCTACACCAGGGGTCGGCAACATTTTAAAGCTGTGGGCCCGTCCACTGTCCCTCAGACCTTGTGGCAGGCCAGAGAAGCGGCACCGGGGGGGCGGGGGAGCTGGAAGAAGAGGCAAGAGGGGCAAGTAGTCCTCCTTCCCACCCCCACCCCCAGCCGCTGCGCTTACCTTCCCAGGGGCTGCCACCACCACCACTGCTTGCTGCTTCTCATGGGCAGGCAAAGGGAGCTCGTCCGCTCCACTTTCTGGCCCACAGGAACACCAGGGCGGCAGTGGCAGCGGAGGGAAGATGAGCGGCGCAAAAGGGCCGCCAACCCCTGGCCCACACCTAGGTTGCAGCAGCTAATGGGGAGATAAAAGAAGGAAGAACTTGAAATGGATGGCAAGGACACTCCAGTCGCTCAAAGAGATATTCCATAGACTGGTCCATTCACCCCAATTTAATTATCATATACTGACGGGAATCCTTTTAATCAAACCCAATACGTGTTTGAGCCTTCCATTATGTGTGCTGAATCTTCTTAGGTACTAGATTTATTTTTATCACTTTCTCATTATTACTTTGAAACTTTGTATTAGCCGTTAGTTTCCATTTGTCCTTAATATTTGAATTCAGGTCCTATAGCAAATGTTGTTTGAGCAGTTGCCACAAAGGACAATTTATGTCCCATCGCAGGCAGCTGCAGTAGTTCAAGGAGGATAAATCACCAGGTGGTAGAACAGTATAAGTAACCTACCCATCTAACTTTGTCTATGGTGGTTTGTGAATACAAGGTGTTGTTGTTGTTTAGTCATTTAGTCGTGTCCGACTCTTCGTGACCCCATGGACCAGAGCACGCCAGGCACTCCTGTCTTCCACTGCCTCCTGCAGTTTGGTCAAACTCATACTGTCCAACCATCTCATCCTCTGTCTTTTTTCCCCCCAAATAATTTTTATTAACAGGCCAATCAAATCACATTAATTCCAAATCACATTACTTCCAAATTACACAGCCAAATTTTTAAATTTTTGTTGGGGCACCCATGCTTCGAGCTCAGAAAGGGATCCAAACATCTCTCTTGCTGCTGCTTTAATGTACACAGTTCTGTCAAAATACTATTCACAGTTCTGTTCAATCTTCTCTTTGTTATTTTCCTCATCTTCTTGTTGTTATCATATATTCCTTTCTTTGTGATCTCTGGTAGTCTCCACAAGCGGGTTGAAAACAAATGTTGTTATATCCTGTGTGGATTTTACACTCCTCCAAGAGCCATATCAAAATAGACAGACGCCATTTCCGCACCTCCGTACAAAACATTCCCAAAGTCTGTCCGTTAATTTCCACAGGCCTGCCAGTCTCTCCTCAATTTTCTCAGGGGGCCCTGCCAGGTCAAATTCACAGTCCGGTATAATAACAAGCCATGGTCCTCCTCCCCCTCAATCATCCTGTGGCAGGCCTGCCGTAACAAATCTCTTTTTATTACTGCGTCACAAAGAGCTTTCATTCCTTTCCCGATGTTCCCACAGGCCATGTCTTTGATTAGTAATTTATTTCCACACAGTTCTTAATCATCCTGCTTGTAATCAGTAATTGCAACGATTCTTTCTTGGGGGGAGGGTTGTTAGGTACTCACATAAGATAAAAAAAAAAGTCCCCCCCTTTTCAGTCCCGCTCCGACATACCGATCCTTTGATGAATCTTCTTCTTGATTTATTATTGAGTCCAGCCCGTCGCTCCACTTCACAGAGATCACTTTAATTAGCAGTCTTATCTCCCGATCTTCACTCAAAATATGTGCATTTGCTTCTCTCTAATTGTTTACTTTGAGCTCCTGCAACCAGGACGCGCGATCAGAGACAGCTTCAGGGAGAGCCTTCTCCCACGAGGGCTGTGTGCCTAGTGCCCTCACCCCCTTCTTTCGAATCTGGGAGTGATTTATGGCAACCGCAGGCAAGGCAGTGTTCCCCATTCCCTTGGGGTAACAAGGGAGGCTGCATACTCCCATATCAGCCTCTTAATTACCTCATGTGAGCCGGAGAGATGGTATTGTCGGCCATCTTCCAATGCGCCCCTAGCGGCCCCCCATCTCATCCTCTGTCGTCCCCTTCTCCTTGTGCCCTCAATCTTTCCCAACATCAGGGTCTTCTCCAGGGAGTCTTCTCTTCTCGTGAGGTGGCCAAAGTATTGGAGCCTCAGCTTCAGGATCTATCCTTCCAGTGAGCACTCAGGGCTGATTTCCTTAAGAAAGGATAGGTTTGATCTTCTTGCAGTCCATGGGACTCTCAAGAGTCTCCTCCAGCACCATAATTCAAAAGTATCAATTCTTCAGCAATCAGCCTTCTTTATGGTCCAGTCACTTCCAAACATCACTACTGGGAAAACCAAAGCTTTAACTATACGGACCTTTGTTGGCAAGGTGATGTCTCTGCTTTTTAAGATGCTGTCTAGGTCTGTCATTGCTTTTCTCCCAAGAAGCAGGCGTCTTTTATTTTCGTGGCTGCTGTCACCATCTGCAGTGATCATGGAGCCCAAGAAAGTAAAATCTCTCACTGCCTCCATTTCGTCCCCTTCTATTTGCCAGGAGGTAGGAACTCTGAAAATGCTACTCACCTATTTATCATTCATGACTGAGGAAGCTGAGGTCACTTTGCATCCAAAAGTATGTACGGTCCACCAGAGACATAGAATCATAGAGTTGGAAGGGACCCTGAGGTCCAACCCCCTGCAATGCAGGAATAGGCAGTGGTCCCATATGGGGATTGGACCTGCAACCTTGGTGTTATCAGCACCATGTTCTAACCAACTGAGCTGTCCAGGCTGACTCCTAGTTGCAAGCATACGACTGCAGGATCAGGGAGCTTCGGCTGAGGTGTGGGATTCTTAGATCTTTGTAGAAGTTGGGCACATCTGAAAATCTGCCCACTCCGGACATCAGAAAGATATTAGTTTTAGGTACTTGAATGACTTTGATACAAATGAAGGGTCCTCAAAGGCTACCTAGCTCAGCCACCTGAAAGGAGACTTGCTCCTGAATCCCACTACCAAACAAAATCCTTCTGCATTTCAAGGTTCAGAATTACCTGTTTTGCAGAGTGGCACTGATACACCCAGAATCCCCAGTTCTTTTCACTTCCATTTTCAGACTTTTTAGCACAAGTGTGTATGCAAGTAAAGTCACGTGACACAGAATGGCGGGAAACCTACTTCCCCACCCTCACCCTGATTCTGAATGAGAACAAAGATTTTCAAGTTTTCTGGCAATTCTATTGGATTCTGTATTTCAGAACTAGATTCTGTACTGCTAAGTCTAGATATAGTTTTTGCAGCAGTAACTGTCTGAAATAGTTCACTGGAGTAAAAGATGCTGGATTATTATTATTTTTTAAAACCCACCATGCGCACACATAAATTTATGCCATTTCCTTAGGTGTCAAACTACCCCAGGTAGTATGAGCTACGATTATCAAACCACTTAATTTAATAATCCTATTCATTTTGATAAAGTCAATCTAGAGTTACTTTGAGGACTATAGTTAATTTTTTCTCCAGGCAAGGCAAAACAGCCAAGGGATAAAAGGATTTTCTTTGTTCTGTTCCATTTTTTGTTCCATTCCTCCTCAATTAATTTGGGTTTAAACAAATCTAAAATGTGCAGTTTAATGCAGCTTTTAGTTCCTTCAGTTCACACTGGCCTCTCTCTTCGTCCAGCCCCCACCCCCTTGCAAAAAAAAGGAGCCCTCTGCATCCAGCCCTCTGTTTCCAAAGTGACTGTTTTCCCTTACGAATAATGCTTGTGATACACTACTTCCATCATGAGAAAACACAAATTCTATGACTGGTATAAATTATTTCTATTAATTAACATTCTCCCCCCCCCCTTTATCCCTCACCCCCCACCCCACCCTTGTGTTAGACTTCCACTCTACTCAATTGCAATTTCTTTCCACTTCTATTACTTTCTTTCACACACTTTTAAACCAATTTTCTACTTCTTTTTCTCTTACACATTGTTATCCGTAATATTTAGTATTTCAGTATTTATAACAGAACTTGTTTATTCTAATAGGAGTTCTGATTTTTCAATATAATTTTGCAAGTATCCTTTAAACACTTTCCTTTTTTAAAAAATATTTTTTATTAAATTTTCCATTTTAACAATCCAATCAAATCACATTAAATATTCCAAATTCTACAAATACATATCATATAGTCCAAATATTCTGCCAAATTATAAATTTTTTGGGGGACTTCCCATGCTTCAAGTTTGGTGGGGCTCTGATCATCTTGTATTTCTACTGCCTTGAGTTTCAAATAGTTCCTTTAAATCTTCCTGTTGTTACCCTTCCTTCTTTCATGGCTTCTGATTTGTTTTCACAGGCGAGTTGAAGTAAACAATGATATGCTTCTGTGTGAAATTAGTATGCTTGACTCTCCCACTATTGCAGCTGGTAAGCCTATTGTTTGCAGTATATCCTCACACGCTGGTGTTTATGGCAAATCAATCCAGAAGTCTATTTTGCTGCTGGCAGACGCCATCTTCTCTCAGTTCGGATGAAATCAAATCTAAGCATTTACTCATTAATTTTCCCAGACCGGTTGCATCAAACATTAGCCTTTCCAGTGGAGATTTGCCAAGTCGGACTTGAAGTGCAGATATATTAACAAATTAAGAGCTCACCTCCCCCTATGACTATTTATCTCTGCAGTCTTTCCAAAGTTTTTTGAAGTCTCTCCAGCAGCTAGCGAGATCCTGCTCCTTTCTAATATCCATATTTGGAGAGTCTTTTATCTTCTTCCAAGCGTTTCACAGAACAAAAGCTTTAGTTATATAGTATTGTTATTTTCACACAGTTTATTTTCTCCCATCTCACTTGCTATAAATAATGTAAATGGTTCTTCGGGGCGGGGGGGGTTGTCAAGTATTGTAATAAATCGTGATTAAAAAAAAGCTTTACCCCCCCCTCCTTTTCCATTCCATTCCAACGTACCGGCTTAGATGTTATTCTTAGATGTTATTCTTTCTTTCTCTCCGTCACTCTTGGTGACGGTGGCTGGCTTAATTGGCAGATTAATTTTCCCCTCTTCGCTTGAAGCATGTCCAAAACTTAAACCCAATTTTTCATCTTAAGAAATGGAACTTGGTGTGCTCGCGGGGACAGCGTCCAGGAGATCCGAACTCCCTCGGGGGCTTTCCATCCAGTGCCCCCACCCCCTCCTTCTTTACGAACTGGGGGTGGTTTATTGGGCATCCGTGAATGAGACTGCATCTTCCCTTACACTGGGAAGAATTTGGGAGGCTGATTACTCCCATCTCAGCCTCTAAATTGCCTCGTGGGAGCTGGAGAGATGGTATTGTCGGCCATCTTCCGTGGCGCCTCAAGCGGAAGTCTCCTTTAAACACCTTCCAGTCCTTGTCTATCTTCTCTTTTGAGATCCTTACAATTTCTCTCATTGTTTTGGATATATTGTAATACTCCAATAATTTGGCAAGCCACTCTGTTTTTGTCGGTATAATACCACTTTCCCAATTTTTCGCAATCAATAGCCTTGCGGCTACTGTTGCAAAAAATTTCTTCTTCCTTTAGACCTCCTGGTACTATTCCCTATAGAAAACCTTCTGATGTTTTCCTGAATGAATATCTGAACTTTTTTTTCATTTCATTGTATATTGTTTCCCAAAATTGTTTCTCATTCTGAGTCACAGACAGCATCCCAATTACATCCCAATTAATTAACATTCTGATTGATTTATTATTTCTGGCTGTAATTGTGATGCTGTCTGTGACTCAGAATAATAATAATAATAATAATAATAATAATAATTTTTATTTATACCCCGCCCTCCCCAGCCAAGGCATTGTTTTCCATTGGTGGGGCGACATGCTGGGTCCTGGAATGGGATTCGGGAAACAAATAGGCAGGTTGATAAAGTCAAGAATTATATCTCTCTGTCTATGGAGACCATAGCCAGCTCACTCTTCCTTAGAGGTCTCTTCATCCAACTTCTGATGTTTATTAATATATTTGATATTTATTAATGTGCCTCCGTGAGGACTAGAATCAAAGGTGATAGTGCAATGATTTTGAAAAATGCCATAGAGTCTGCCTCAGGAGCAGGGATAGAGCAATATTTTTGTTCTTGCTTTGAGTAAGGAACAATGATGATCAAAACCAGATGGATGCACAATAGCTAGCCAGTTTGTGGCTTGAATGGAAGATACAATGAGCACTATTTAGAATGGCTGGATACATAAAGCAAGCCATTTGAATAGCAAAGTATATACATCTAGGTCCATTGTGCATACACAGTGCAAGATACAAAACAACCATTGGGGGACTGGAAAAAATTCTACATCCATATAAATTACTCAAAGGATGAAATAACTGTGTTTGGGAAGTTATCAGGGCAAAAATTACAAAGTTCCACATACCCCTAATTAGAAGCCATATATGGTGTGGGAGGAGCTTATCAGAGCTTGCAGAGCAGTGGCAGTTTGATCCATCTTTTAGATTTAGGGGAGCTAGTCTCAAACGTTTGTTGGGGGAGACCTAGGGTTGTTTTGTGGGGGGGAGTTATTTGTCCTGTCTTCACGCTTTTTATGATGGAGGACCGCTGTAGCCACCCACAACGACACGTTCTCAAGATGGAGGCGGAGGGAACAGCTGCAGTCGCCTGCGGTTCCTGCGCAATGTTTGCCATCTTGCCAAAGGTTGCAGGCAGCTTTACCTGCAGCAACTGCATGTTGATTGCCCTCTTAAAAGACAAAGTCCAGCAACTGGAGGAACGTGTAGCTACGCTCCAAAGAATTAGAGAGCTGGAGCTCTTCTTGGAAGCAACAGAGCACACCATCTCCACCAAGGAGGAGACAGGGGACTCCCCTGAGAAGGAGGCTAGTTCACCAACACAGGAGCCAGATATATGGAGAAACGTGACTCAAAGAAGTAGGAGGCCCAGGGTTCGCTCTGATTGTTTAGAAATACACAATCGCTTTGAGGTCCTCTCCCCTAGCATGGAAGACGAAGAGCAGACTCCATTTGAGAATCTCTCCCTCATTACAGTCGATCAGGTATATGAAGACGAGCAGCAAAGTCAGTCCTCAGGGAATGTGCAGGCGACCTTGGAACGGACAGCTCACGGAAGAACCCCGACCAAACCTAAGAGGAGGCGTGTAGTGGTGATAGGGGATTCCCTACTGAGGGGAACAGAAGCAGTGATCTGTGGGCCTGACAAGATGTCTCGGGAAGTGTGCTGTCTCCCCGGGGCTAAGATCCAAGATGTAACTGAACGACTGCAAGGAATCATAAAACCCACTGACAAATACCCCTTCCTCTTGGTTCATGTGGGAACCAATGACACTGCAAGCAATAGCCTCCAGAAGATCAAAAGAGACTACGAGGCTCTGGGCAGGAAATTGAAGCAATTAAATGCACAAATTGTCATCTCATCTGTCCTCCCAGTTGAACGACGTGGCCCAGGGAGAGAGGGAAAAATAGTGGAAGTGAACAGCTGGCTTCGCAAATGGTATAAACAGGAACGGTTTGGATTCTTAGATCACGGACTGCAGTTTCTTGAAGATGGACTTCTGGCAAGCGATGGGCTGCACCTCACAACGGTTGGGAGAAATGTTTTTGCCAAAAATCTCAGAAACCTCATCAGGAGGGCTTTAAACTGACTAATGTGGGGGAGGGAGACAGTGCTCCTGAAGGTAGGAGTCTATCAATTGATGAAGATGATCGTCCAAGTGTCATAGACCAAATGGAGCAAACAGCACGCAGACCTAGTGGTGGGAGGAAAAAATCCTTAAATAAGAGACACGGGGGAATGATTAATGGACTTCAATGTCTGTACACTAATGCGCAAAGCATGGGAAATAAACAAGATGAGCTTGAGCTCTTGGTACAGCAAACTAAATATGACATAATAGGCATCACTGAAACCTGGTGGGATAAGTCCCACGATTGGAATGTAATAATGGGGGGATACAATCTATTTCAGAGAAACAGACCAGACAAGAAAGGAGGAGGAGTGGCGTTATATGTCAGGGATGTGTATACCTGTGAAGAGATCCAAGATTTAGAACCTCAAAGCCAAAGTGAGAGCATTTGGGTCAAAATTAAGGGAAAGAAGAATAACAGTGACCTCATTGTGGGAGTTTACTATAGATCCCCAAGCCAAACGGAGGACATAGATGATGCCTTCCTGGAACAGATGGCCAAGCATGCAAAAGGAAGGGAGATAGTAGTAATGGGGGACTTCAATTACCCGGATATTTGTTGGATGTCAAACTCAGCCAAGAGCATAAGGTCAAACAGATTCCTCACTGGCCTTGCAGACAACTTCATTGTCCAGAAAGTGGGAGAAGCAACAAGAGGAACAGCCATTTTAGATCTGGTCCTAACCAATGTTGATGACCTGGTTAGTGGGGTAGAAGTGGAAGGATCATTAGGCGCAAGTGATCATGCTCTTCTGAAGTTTACTATACAGCGGAAAGGAGCAGCCAAGCATACTAGGACTCAATTTCTTGACTTTAAGAAAGCCGACTTCATAAAACTTAGGGAAGTGCTGGGTGAGATCCCATGGACAGTAATACTAAAAGGAAAGGGAGTTCATGATGGCTGGGAGTTTGTTAAGAGGGAGATACTAAAAGCACAACGTCAGGCAATACCAATGAGACGGAAACATGGAAGGTGCCTAAAGAAGCCAGGGTGGCTATCTAAAGAACTTTTAACTGAGTTAAGATTAAAAAAGGATGTGTACAAAAAATGGAAAAGGGGGGAAACCACCAAAGAGGAATTCAAACAAATAGCCAGCATGTGTAGAAACAAAGTCAGAAAAACTAAAGCACAGAATGAACTCAGGCTTGCCAGAGAGGTTAAAAGCAACAAAAAAGGCTTTTATGGGTATGTTCGTAGCAAAAGGAAGAACAAAGAAACAGTGGGGTCACTCAGAGGAGAAGATGGTGAAATGCAAACAGGGGACACAGAAAGGGCTGAACTCCTCAATGCCTTCTTTGCCTCAGTCTTCTCCGATAAAGAAAACAATGCCCGACCTGAAGAATTTGGAGCAAATGATTCAGCAGAGGAAACACAGCCCAGAATAACTAAGGAGATAGTACAAGAATACTTGGCTAGTTTAGATGTATTCAAGTCTCCAGGGCCAGATGAACTGCATCCAAGAGTATTAAAAGAACTGGCAGATGTGATCTCAGAACCACTGGCAGTCATCTTTGAGAATTCCTGGAGAACAGGCGAAGTCCCGGCAGACTGGAGGAGGGCAAATGTCCCTATATTCAAAAAGGGGAAAAGAGAGGACCCAAATAATTACCGCCCAGTCAGTTTGACATCAATACCAGGGAAGATTCTGGAGCAGATCATTAAGCAAACAGTCTGTGAGCACCTAGAAAGGAATGCTGTGATCACCAATAGTCAGCATGGATTTCTGAAAAATAAGTCATGTCAGACTAACCTGATCTCGTTTTTTGACAGAATTACAAGCCTGGTAGATGAAGGGAACGCAGTGGATGTAGCCTACCTTGATTTCAGCAAGGCATTTGACAAGGTGCCCCATGATATTCTTGTAAAGAAGCTGGTAAAATGCGGTCTTGACTATGCTACCACTCAGTGGATTTGTAACTGGCTGACTGACCGAACCCAAAGGGTGCTCATCAATGGTTCCTCTTCATCCTGGAGAAGAGTGACTAGTGGGGTGCCACAGGGTTCTGTCTTGAGCCCGGTCTTATTCAACATCTTTATCAACAACTTGGATGATGGACTCAAGGGCATCCTGATCAAATTTGCAGATGACACCAAACTGGGAGGGGTGGCTAACACCCCTGAGGACAGGATCACACTTCAAAACGACCTTGACAGATTAGAGAACTGGGCCAAAACAAACAAGATGAATTTTAACAGGGAGAAATGTAAGGTATTGCACTTGGGGAAAGAAAATGAGAGGCACAAATCCAAGATGGGTGACACCTGGCTTGAGAGCAGTACATGTGAAAAGGATCTAGGAGTCTTGGTTGACCACAAACTTGACATGAGCCAACAGTGTGACGTGGCAGCTAAAAAAGCCAATGCAATTCTGGGCTGCATCAATAGGAGTATAGCATCTAGATCAAGGGAAGTAATAGTGCCACTGTATTCTGCTCTGGTCAGACCTCACCTGGAGTACTGTGTCCAGTTCTGGGCACCACAGTTCAAGGAGGACACTGACAAACTGGAACGTGTCCAGAGGAGGGCAACCAAAATGGTCAAAGGCCTGGAAACGATGCCTTATGAGGAACGGCTAAGGGAGCTGGGCATGTTTAGCCTGGAGAAGAGGAGGTTAAGGGGTGATATGATAGCCATGTTCAAATATATAAAAGGATGTCACATAAAGGAGGGAGAAAGGTTGTTTTCTGCTGCTCCAGAGAAGCGGACACGGAGCAATGGATCCAAACTACAAGAAAGAAGATTCCACCTAAACATTAGGAAGAACTTCCTGACAGTAAGAGCTGTTCAACAGTGGAATTTGCTGCCAAGGAGTGGGGTGGAGTCTCCTTCTTTGGAGGTCTTTAAGCAGAGGCTTGACAACCATATGTCAGGAGTGCTCTGATGGTGTTTCCTGCTTGGCAGGGGGTTGGACTCGATGGCCCTTGTGGTCTCTTCCAGCTCTATGATTCTATGATTCTATGATTCCATGATAGCCATGTTCAAATATATAAAAGGATGTCACATAGAGGAGGGAGAAAGGTTGTTTTCTGCTCCTCCAGAGAAGCGGACACGGAGCAATGGATCCAAACTACAAGAAAGAAGATTCCACCTAAATATTAGGAAGAACTTCCTGACAGTAAGAGCTGTTCGACAGTGGAATTTGCTGCCAAGGAGTGGGGTGGAGTCTCCTTCTTTGGAGGTCTTTAAGCAGAGGCTTGACAACCATATGTCAGGAGTGCTCTGATGGTGTTTCCTGCTTGGCAGGGGGTTGGACTCGATGGCCCTTGTGGTCTCTTCCAACTCTATGATTCTATGATTCTATGATTCTCTATATATGATTTGTTGGATGACCATAGCTCTGAATACCATCTGTCAAGCAGTCTGCCTAGCTCTACCCCACAGAATTTGGGCAAAACATACTAAGCAACACACTGAGAAAAATGTATAGCACAGCCCTCCTGAGACAGTATCATCTGTGAATGCTCTACCACATAATAAAACCCCACACACCAAGCTACAATTTTTCTCCTTTGACATAGCTGCTTTCTATAAGTAGGAGTTTTAGGACATGTGGAGCCTGTTTGTTATGTTGTATCATTCCAACATTAAATCCAAGTGGCTCTCAACTAATTTCCATGGCCAGTTCAAGGTGCCATGTCTTACCTTTAAACCTCCAAACTGTTTGGAGCTGGAATATCTAAAGGGCCGTCTCTGGCCCCATGAACTTGCCCACACGTTACAGCCATCAGAAGAGGCCTTGCTCCATGTCAATCAGGAAGGACATGGATTTCTCATTAGTGATGCTCGGACTGTGGAACTCACTGGCTTGGAATGTTTTATGAAAATGCAGCCCCAATTCTGGTGTGTTTCCTGCAGGGTCCCCCCTCAGTTTTCAGTTGTTTTATTACTGTTGCTTTATGACAGGATCTCTAAACTTTCTTTTTCTTCCCCCCTCTTCTCCCTGCATGCACCCCTGAAATTGACTTGGGTTTTTTTGAGGGGGGGGGGAGAACACTAAGAGCAGCAGGCAGGCAACGAAGAGAGGGACGTCATTCTTTCTGGCAACCAGGAATGTGATTGCCTTAGTGTGCAGTTGAATTCCACCCATAGCTTTTACAGTAGTATGCCATGCTAGTCCTACTTGGAGTAGAGCCATTGTAGTTAATGGATTTGGCTAACTTTAATCATTAATCTCAGTGGGTCTTCTCTGAGCAGGATTTAGTCAAATGCCACTGATGGTGTCACATCCCTGCTTTTCACCTGTGAATGCTACAGAAGTTAATTTAAAAAATAATAATTAAGGATGAAATTCAGTGTCGCACTATGGTGAACATGCCATCAGCACAAACATTGCAGCTTGCCCCAGAAAAGTCCAGAGTGAATTCTTGAGCGCTGCCCCAGTGAGGCCATTTGCTTTCTCTGAATGTGCAGACCAGCCCTTAAGGATGACTGTATTCCAATATATTGCTTTTCCCCCCCTTTTAAGCTTAATGCTGCCAAACGAACAAGTAAAATGCTCATTTTCTCACTTCCTTTCCACATTCTGAACATCCCAGCGCCTTTTGTTTCTGCCCATTTTGCAGCTTTTCCTGCCCTCTCCAAAAACACCTTTCACTTTTTTGGTGTGTGTGCCTGGAAGGGCTAGGGATGGATCAGTCAAGAAGATCAAACAGCTTTGGAGTGGTTGCTAGGCCTCCTTTGCAGAGCCTAGGCAGGAGAGGCAGAGGCGTTGCCAGGCCCCTGTGCAGCCTGGTGTGAAATAGCCTTCCTCGCCCCCCCCCCCGAACTGTCCTCTGCAGCGGCAGGTTAGGGTTAGTGGCAGGGCGCTAACAGCTGGAAAACAGGCCCTTCAAATGACAGTGACGACCAAACCCAATTCCGCCTGCCCGTTTCATCCCACTGCACTTCTACTGCACACCCCCCAGTTCCACAATATAATGATGAATCAACCCTACCAGAAGCGAAAGAACCTTTGGCATGTTTAATGGGGTCACTGGTCCTGGCAGGGCTAATTCTGAAAGAGGAATGTGGATTAGTGTGGCCATCAGAAAAGAGACAGCAGCACTGCTTTAGGATGCTGATAGGAGAGAAAGAAAAATGAACTTTGTGAGACAACACGCACTTCTCAGGCGTCAGACTGAACAGAGTTTTAAAAGATACTTGTTTTTTATAGTCAGCGTGGATTTGTTTGAAAGGTCACTACTGCATTTTCTGTTCATTTTTATTAGCGAACTGTTTGTGCAAAAGTTGAATTACTCTCTGAAAATTCTAGAATTCTACTGTGTTTTCTATTTTGGGCTTTTATATTTGCATGAAAATGTAATGCTTTTACCTTTTATGATAAGGCTTAGCTCACCTTGAAATAATAACTGTATTAGCAGTTTTACTCACCCAAAACAGTTCAGTTTATTATGGGGGGGGGGGGATGAGTAAGCTTCTCCAGCCTATCATTAATTCTTACTGTTTTAATTATGAGGAATAAAATATTCTATGAAAGATTTTGTGAATAAAAAAAAACCTATGATGCAAATAATAACTACAAAATAAAACAGTGCTGATGAACGTTTATCTGAAGTGACATATTTATTGTAGAATTAGCAGTAGCTGCTTAGGATAGCTCAGTCAGTAGAGCATTAGGCACTTAATTCCAGGGTTGTAGGTTTGAGCCCAATTTAGGCAGAAAAAAATCCTGCATTGGGGGGGGGGTTGACTAGATGACCCGTGTGGTCCCTTCCAACTCTATGATCCTATGATTACATAGACATACAAACAAACCTGTAGGTTGGGGGAGGGCGAGGGGAGAAACCCGATGATGATTTTCAAATTATCCAAAATTATGCACACTCTACTCTTTTTCTCTGTATGTAAGTAGTTTTGATTAATATGAAGTGTATGCTTGGGGGGGGGATGTAATGTGTAAGCCAGGTGAATATAATCAACAACTTCCATGATCACAGTGGAATCAGTTGATGGGGAAGGTATCGCCTCTGTCCAAGAACTTACGGTCGATTCTATGTGTGCTACTGTAGGCCTCATACATTGTGCTATACACTGAAAGAAGTATCATACCACTTTAAACAGTCACAGCTCCCCACCCCACACCCCCAATCCTGTGAAATGTGGTTGTTAGGAGACTCCTATTTCCCACACAGCGTCTCCAGTCCCTCCTCCCAGGAAACTATTGGAATCATAGTTCTGTGAGGGGCATAGGGGTCTCCTAGCAACTCTCAACACAGGGATGTCTTCATTCTCCGCAATCTCGTTATCCTCCTTTGCACACGACTGGAACATATGTATACTGCAGAACTGGTTTGAGTAAAACAAAATAAAAATAAAAATGAGGCATTTAAATCCAAAGCATTTCCTAGTAATTCTTGCTTTTGGTTAAGAACAATCATACTTAATTGTGGACATCTCAGTGATTTGCAGAACCCCTTCATTATGGCAGAAAGGAAATCCCACAGGTAGGAGGGCCGACATAAAGGGCAGTCTTTACAAACTAAAGTCAAGCATTTCAATAGAGCTTGATTTTCACCACTGTAATCAACAAAAGATGCAGAAATTAGCCATTTATGAAAATCAGGCGACTCATTTAGTTAACCAAAAATTGGCTCAAGACTTGTGAGGGAATAAACATAGCTGTGTAATACTCTTTTCTTTGTAGAGTGAGCCCACCTTTACTAACTCTGAATACAAAATTAATAATGAGTCAGCACTCCAAAGAATTACAAGATGTTTCAAATGAAGACCTTTTTATGGTTCTCTTTTATGGTTTAAGTGCTGCCCACTTCTCTAAAATGCAAGAACTAGCATGATTATTCAATAGCATAATGTGATCTTTTATTATTGCTGATAATGAGCATTGTGTGCTCAAAGGGTGTAGATGGGTCTGTTTTTGTCTTGGAGCTCAATAGCTGGAAGACCAAGACAGCCAGTATATAGGAATTGCTAGGTCAAGATGATATGCTCAAAAGAAACTGGGAAACTCGAGAGAAACCAAAGAGAACAAAGGGAAAGTTTTAATGGAAAAAGTGAGTAAAGCTGTTATAATTTACAGGACAGAGGCTTAAAGAACAGCCATGGAAATAATCATTAACTTACAGAACTAAGCCATGTGGTGATGGCCTCTAACATTTTAATGATTAGATAAATTAATGGAGGATAGATCTATTAACAGCTATTATCCATGCCTTGCTAGCTAGGATTTCATTTTAAAGATATGAGACGTGTGTGGTTCTGTGAAAACAATGAATCATAATTCTGTTTCAGTTGATTAATTCACAGGATGAATTCTGCAGGCTAGTCCCAAAGACAAAATATGACTTAATCCCAATTTAATTATCAATTTATTTATTTGACACACTGAGGCTGAAAGCCTATGTTCACTTATTGGGGGGGGGGGGGCATCCCAGTGGACTTAATAGGGCTTTCCTCCAAGTAAACATGCATAGCATTGCACCACCAGAGAGCTCTTTGTTCTGAACACACTTGTGTCTCAACAAACCACATATATATTAAAATGAGGGACATGTTGCGTGTTCCCATTTATCCAAGGTTATTTACTGTTATTGTAGAGAGAGAGAAAATGGAGTTAATAAAAACTGGAATAAAGAGCTGAAGAATAAAATTTTCTAAGCGCGAAATAAATAAGTGTTGGTAAGGCTTTCACTCTAGATTTGAAAAATCTTAGGACTGAGGGCCCCTCCAGACTGACACTTTTTTGCAGGTGTATTCTGCAACATGTCATTGACACAATAATAGTGCATTGGTGGTAACTTGATATAAGAAGGAAACAAGCAAAAAATTTCTAGGTTGCACTATTTATTTCTACTGGAATTGGAATTATGCTTTATAGAGTTCGGTGGGTTTGTGCAATATTCAACATCTCAAAGCTTTTTATGATTCAAATCATTAAAAATTTGGGGGAAATACATAAAATGTTCAATTTCTTCATTGGCTAATTCAATTTCCCTCGACACCTGATACATTAGTGTCTTAGAATCCTAGGAATGAAATAAAACCTCCACACCTCCTCTTTATCGCAGAACATTAGCAGATCAGCTCCAAGAGATTGCTGTTCAATATCAGTTACTGAAATAGATGGCAGGTGTAATGAGATTGGATTCCAATTGGACTCTGCTACCCACCTACTGCAATTGGTTTTATTCTCTTAAGACTAACCAGAAAAGAACGCCAGATAAAAGTTTCCCTACAGGACATGAACAAGCAAAGCTAATTGCTCAACTCCACTGGCAAGCGGACCCATGGGAAGATGAGTACAGACATCTGGTCCCCACTGTGACATTTTAGAAATTACGCTCACTTTCAGTGCCAGTTTAGCTGAGAAAGCCTATGTTGGCTCATTAATGAATACAACAGGCAATAGGGTGCACATGGAGTGGAATGAGATGATGAGGTCCTGAGCTGGTAGAATGAGCTATGCCCCTTCCGGATGCTGGTGGGGAATGCCCTTTCTGAAATCTCCCACACACTAAAAACTCCATGCAGGTAACAAACAACCACAACTTCCTGCTCTGCTGTTTTCCTCCTTGCAGGGGGTTTAAGTTGGGAAACATTTAAACAGATGAGATTCCTACACCAGGAGTCTGAAGTGGTGCACTCCATTCTACACTGCATGTGTTGAGCAGGCCAGAGTTTCATAAACTTGGATGTCCAGGGAGAGAGTGAAATGTTTGATGCGAAGATGGAGATACAAAGGGTGTTGTTGTGATCTCTTCCCCCTGACTAATCTTCCTGCAACTCCTCCACCTGAATCCTGGCTGAAAGTAGTGCATGGCAGGAACAGGCAGTGACTATAAATGAAGGCAAATGATTTTTGTGAAACAGTGGACAGCTAACGTGAAATGAAGTAGTGCTGACCACCATCTTTTGAAATAAGGAGATGAGTGTTTGAGAAAAAGCAAAAAACAGAAAGATATGGCAAGAAATTTAGCTTGCAGGATTGTGAGTCCACACATTTATTTTTTTTAAAGCTACTTGGCTAAACTGGAATTTCTCCCCTCTTCAAGCAAGCAACAATTCTCATTCTGTCACCTCCACACATTATCATGCCAAAGCCAGTGCGGCCGTTTGGGTGTGTTTGGTACAAATGAGGCATGTGAGAGAAACCGTACAGATGCTCTCAGCTGGCAGAGGCTTGTGGAGAGATTGGTAAGAAACAAAATGTAAGAGAATGACTTTGTGGGAAGCTGGGCGTCACCACAATTCCCTCCAATGAGATCAGATTTTCCCCATGCACACAAGAAACCATAAAGTAAAGTAAGATTTTGACAGAATCAGCACCATTTTGATAGGAATATGGCATGATTGAGCCTATGCTTTCAAGTGTTTGGATACTGTAAACAAAGATAGACCAGAAACAGAACCCTGCTACTTGAACCCAAGAAGCCATCTCAGCGAGGGTGAGCCAGTTGCTTTTGGAAGGCCCACAAGCACGGCTTGAAGTCCACAGCCTTTCCCCACGTTTCATCCCCACCACCTCAAACAACTGACGTTGAACTTTATATTGCCTCGGAACCTAGACATTTGGTTTAGCTACTATGGCTAATACTCACTGATAGGCTTATTCTCCATGCATTTATCTAATGCTGGAAATAAACAGTGACTTTTCATCAGTTGCAAATATGCCTCCACAACATCAGTTTTGCTGACTTTTCATAAGAAAAAGAATTTTAAAACCTAAGATTCATACAGTTGCTCTTTGTGACAGATTGTCTGTGCTAGCTTCTCTCTGTGGGATTATACTCAAACATTCACATATTACAGCCACCATTGGATGTTTCAGCCTTCAAGTGATGAACATGTGTGTGAACTGGGTTTTGATGATGATTTACGGGTGACACTTTCCACACCAAGGATGCTTCATTACAGTTTATCTAATGTGTCAGACCTGGTGGTGATGGCTTCTTCACACATGACTAGTAATCACTTGAAGTTGTGGTTGTCAAGTGATGAACATGGCCACTGTATGGACTCCACCCAACCCAGAAAACAAAACAAGGACTTTGTACACCTGGTCATAGGGAATGCCATCACAAATATTGATAATATACAAATACCTATATTACCAAAGTTTTAAAAAAATAAATCATAAACCCATAAAGTTTATTCTATTATTCAGCTTGTTATATGATGTGCTTTTAAGGAATTAGTTAAAACACCACCAGCTTTTAACGTGGTTTTTTTCATGATAGGATCTTGTACATTAAGGACTGCCTCTCCCCATATGAACTGAGGCCCTTCCTGGTGTGCCTCCTCCAGGAGAGGTCTAGAGGGTGGCAGCACGAGAACGGGGCCTTTTCTGCAGTGGCTCCTTGCTTGTGGAATGCTCTCCCCAGAGAGGTTCGTCTGGTGCCTTCATTACATAACTTGAGGTGCCAGGCAAAAACGTCACTCTGTAACCATAACTTAGGCTGATTAATCATAGAATCATAGAGTTGGAAGAGACCACAAGGGCCATTGAGTCCAACCCCCTGCCAAGCAGGAAACACCATCAGAGCACTCCTGACATATGGTTGTCAAGCCTCTGCTTAAAGACCTCCAAAGAAGGAGACTCCACCCCACTCCTTGGCAGCAAATTCCACTGTCGAACAGCTCTTACTGTCAGGAAGTTCTTCCTAATGTTTAGGTGGAATCTTCTTTCTTGTAGTTTGGATCCATTGCTCCGTGTCCGCTTCTCTGGAGCAGCAGAAAACAACCTTTCTCCCTCCTCTATGTGACATCCTTTTATATATTTGAACATGGCTATCATATCACCCCTTAACCTCCTCTTCTCCAGGCTAAACATGCCCAGCTCCCTTAGCCGTTCCTCATAAGGCATCGTTTCCAGGCCTTTGACCATTGATTAAACAATCTATGGCATTTTAAACAGTGTGGGGAGGTATTGTTTTTTGTTTGCTATGTGTTATGTATTTTTATATTGTAAACTGTCCTGTGATCCTCAGAAGAAGAGTGGTGTACAAATTTTAATAATCTACTAGTACTAATATTTCCCTGAGAGCACTTACACACTGGCATTTGGGGGAAAAGCAATAGCCTTTTTCTGTTCATAGGCTTCATTCAGACTAACCACCTTATGTAAACTATAGCCTAGCCTGCTTTCATCTGATGAACAATAGCTTTTGTTTTGTTATTCATGAACTAGTACAGAAAATAACACCAAAAGCTGAGTAATTTGGCATGACGTCAGGACAGAATGTGAGGCAAGGGATCGCAACTCGTTCCACTGCCAAGTGATGTCCCCTTTCCTCACTCCAGTTTTAATTGTGAGCCTCGTAATTGTGTTGTTTAGTTGATGGAAACAGGATACTCCAGAACTCCATTAGCTTTCTCAACCCATAGGCAAAGGAAATCACTCTTCCTATCGGGGAAATAAGAAAGAGAAGCCCTCTCCCATTTGACTTGTCACAGCCTTCCTTCCAGTTTATTTAAGACCCAAACTGCACCTGACACCCAGAGACCCACGAGCAGTTTTCTAATATGCATGGGCAAGTGTAAAATGGAGGCTCCAGGAGCTTTAAATTTAATAGCAGAGGTACTATTGTTAGAAGGGGGTATTTAACCATTTTCCCAGAGACCATTTGCCCCCTGCCCCCCATTGAAATCACCTTCCTGCCAATTTCCCCAACCACAGTGTGAAAAATGCAGGAACTGTGTGTTCTCTCCTAACTAAATCTAACACACACACAACGAAATGCACCTCCCTTTTCCATCCAGAGAGCTACAGTATTTATGGGAATACAGAACACAGCAAGACAGGCCTCCTCTGCCATGATGTATTATTGGAGCAGGGCATAGCACAACTGGCCCTCTCAAATACTAGTTGACTTTTGTGTATTTAAGTCTTATACATCTGCAAAACAGAAATAACAACAGCCATGTGGATGCTTCTGTACATGCTTCATTCAGTAAAACAGACCTGGAACTCAGGCATCTGTACAGCCCAGAATAGCTCTGAACATGATGACTGGAGCAGACACAGTCTTCTCCTTTGTCATTGCTAATTGAATTCTGATGCTAACCCCAGGACACCTCCTCACAAATACAGGCTCATGAATGATACCCTTTGCAGGACCTTACTGTGACTGATTCTTCACAATTAATTTGACATGCCATTTTTGCAGTATATCCTAAAGAACAGGGTCTAAATCAGGGGAAATGTCTGGGAAAATCCTGACGTATGGCAGCCCATGTTATTACATTTGTGAAGGGGGGTATAATTTGAATGCATGCCACAAGGGGAGAAGACAGAGGACATATTGCATGCTCCTTGTGAATTGCAGGGAAGGGCAGAGTCAGGATTGAACCTGATGGCCAACCCTTGACCTCCATGCATCTGTACTCCAGTCAGGTATATAAACATAGGTCATGCAGCTAGGACCTGAAATATGCAAAGGTGTCAGAAGCTGCAGGGCTGGAATCATTTCTCATGTGCAGCTTGGAGCACCTACTGTACGCTACAGGGGCTCTGGACAGGGCTCACCCACCCAAGCTAGCCATTGGGCCCTCCTGAACAGAAAGGACGATAAAAGCCTCCATATTTAGGCTTTTAAGACAGAGGAACAAGGGTCTTCGGAGCTTTGTTTGGTTTGTTCCTCAGCTCAGACTCCTTGTCTGTGCTTCTGGGCCCCTGGCTCATTTCAAGAGTGTTGGCTGCCACCTCTGGCTGGTCAGCCATAATAGGAGGTCAGGAGACTGGGATGGAGGTTACCAAGCACTGCACTGGTGCAAAGGTGCCTAAAGTACCGTACTGAATCTCTTCCCAACCCGTGTTCACATTTATGCATTCTCTTCCTTATGAAGCAAATGGAAGCACTTTTTTACATATATAAAAAATGTCTGCCTGCCTTTCTGCTGAGTGTGTGCATATGTGTCACTGTCTGCCAGATTGTGCTGGCATGTATGTTCTGTCTCGAGACAGTATAGATGGGTCCAGGCTGCTTTTTAGTCTATCTTAAACATCCGAAACCAGAACTTTAATGATATGGGGATCAGGTTTCTAGATTTTGCACAGTTACTAGTTATTCCTTACATGCACATACCTGTACACTTGCTATTCTCCTAGGGTGGTATTTAGAATAGAATCATAGAATCATAGAGTTGGAAGAGACCACAAGGGCCATCGAGTCCAACCCCCTGCCATGCAGGAAACACCATCAGAGCACTCCTGACATATGGTTGTCAAGCCTCTGCTTAAAGACCTCCAAAGAAGGAGACTCCACCCCACTCCTTGGCAGCAAATTCCACTGTCGAACAGCTCTTACTGTCAGGAAGTTCTTCCTAATGTTTAGGTGGAATCTTCTTTCTTGTAGTTTGGAGCCATTGCTCCGTGTCCGCTTCTCTGGAGCAGCAGAAAACAACCTTTCTCCCTCCTCTATGTGACATCCTTTTATATATTTGAACATGGCTATCATATCACCCCTTAACCTCCTCTTCTCCAGGCTAAACATGCCCAGCTCCCTTAGCCATTCCTCATAAGGCATCGTTTCCAGGCCTTTGACCATTTTGGTTGCCCTCCTCTGGACACATTCCAGTTTGTCAGTGTCCTTCTTGAACTGTGGTGCCCAGAACTGGACACAGTACTCCAGGTGAGGTCTGACCAGAGCAGAATACAGTAGCACTATTACTTCCCTTGATCTAGATGCTATACTCCTATTGATGCAGCCCAGAATTGCATTGGCTTTTTTAGCTGCCGCGTCACACTGTTGGCTCATGTCAAGTTTGTGGTCAACCAAGACTCCTAGATCCTTTTCACATGTACTGCTCTCAAGCCAGGTGTCACCCATCTTGTATTTGTGCCTCTCATTTTTTTTGCCCAAGTGCAATACTTTACATTTCTCCCTGTTAAAATTCATCTTGTTTGTTTTGGCCCAGTTCTCTAATCTGTCAAGGTCGTTTTGAAGTGTGATCCTGTCCTCAGGAATGTTAGCCACCCCTCCCAGTTTGGTGTCATCTGCAAATTTGATCAGGATGCCCTTGAGTCCATCATCCAAATCGTTGATAAAGATGTTGAATAAGACCGGGCCCAAGACAGAACCCTGTGGCACCCCACTAGTCACTCTTCTCCAGGATGAAGAGGAACCATTGATGAGCACCCTTTGGGTTCGGTCAGTCAGCCAGTTACAAATCCACTGAGTGGTAGCATAGTCAAGACCACAGTTTACCAGCTTCTTTACAAGAATATCATGGGGCACCTTGTCAAATGCCTTGCTGAAATCAAGATAGGCTACATCCACTGCGTTCCCTTCATCTACCAGGCTTGTAATTCTGTCAAAAAACGAGATCAGGTTAGTCTGACATGACTTATTTTTCAGAAATCCATGCTGACTATTGGTGATCACAGCATTCCTTTCTAGGTGCTTACAGACTGTTTGCTTAATGATCTGCTCCAGAATCTTCCCTGGTATTGATGTCATACTGACTGGGTGGTAATTATTTAATTAAGTTTTATTCAGAGTAAGCCCACTGAAATTAATGAACATCTCTAAGTTAGGTCCATTAATGAAGGCTGGCAGCATCAACCCCACCAAATGGGAATCCCTTGCAGATGACCTGCAGATAGGGGCAGGTCCTGCAGATAGACAAATCCACAGCAGTGACCAGAGGAGGACCGCCCACTGGGAGGAGCAAAGAGAAAAGAAACTGCATGGTGCATCTGTAGCAGCACAACCAGACACCTTCATCTGCCCCAGCTGCAACAAAACATGTCTCTCCTGTATCAGTCTCTACAGCCACAGCAGGTGCTGTAAATCTCCAGCAGTTTGACCCCCAAAGGTGCATTCCTCCATTGTCTTCTGAGACAGACAGATGCCAGCCTGGACCCTGAGTAAAACTTAGTTGAATACCACCCCTACTATTAAATAGTATTCTGACTTACTCTTAAATCCTACCTAAGCCTTTACCCAAGTTAAATGCAAAATATATAATTTTGCAAAAGCAGACAAAGAACAAAAATGATACTACATAAAAAAACATGTAGATTAATTTCTTGAAATCAACCCCCTTGATGAATAATTGGCTTAGGTTTTAAAGATAGCATTCTTTCAATGAAAGCCCACAGTTCCTTTTGGAGATGCAGAGTTCTCCCGCGATGTATCTTAAAACAACCAACCTGTCAGCTTTACGTTTTCTATTCATTTATCATCAACAGCACGAAGGTGTGGAGGCAAAGGAAATGGGTGAGTCCCCCCCCCCCCTTTTTAAATCAGGTCTTTCATCCTGGTTAGCAATCCTACTTGGATCGACATAATAATTTTTGTTGCCACTGTGTCTGGGGGATGGAAATATGCTGTATCAAACATGCCACACTCAGGCAGCGTCTGGGATATCATATGAGCTGAGGGAGTTTGGGCCTTTGCTTATGTCAACAGCATGTCTCACATCTTTCCGCCACGGAGACATGAAGGTCACCAAGGAAGGGCACTTAAATCAACACAGGCCTCTCTGACAAGCTAAACTTAAGCCTACAAGGAAAATTGCTTCCCCCTCCCTTCTTCTTCTTGGGGGGGGGGGGGAATAAACCCTGGCCACGATTGCCAGCATCTTATCTCTGGGCCACCTGCAGGCTTTTAAGATAACCCGGGCTGCAGTATCTTGCCACAGGAAAGCAAACCCTCGGCTTGTTCATCCATTGTACAACAAAGTAATATACCTGCTAACATTTCCATTGAGATTACATTATTGATAATGCTTTCCTATTTAAGCTATAGGGCCCACTCATGCTGGAGCTGAGGACTAAGGTGAATGTGGGAGATTAGTAGAGGGAGGACTGTGTGCAAAGTGAGAGAGGAGAGAAAGGGAGTGATTTCTGCTTTCTGAGCAATAAAGATCAGATTTACAAGCTATTTTGATCACTGGGAAAGGCAGTCCATTCTTTTACTGCAGAGATCAATGATTGGTGGCCAAAAGGGGCTGGCTATGGCCCTCTGAGGGTTGCTGTCTGCCTCATCTACACCTGTCAGCCACTCTCTGTCTCCTTTCCCTTCATGCTTCTTGAAACACTACAGAAGAGACAGAGCACAGAGTACACAAGCAAGAGAGAGACATTCATCTCCTTTTCACAACCCATTTTCCTTACTGAGCTTTTACTTTTGGAGGAAGTTGGGTGAGAAACAAGAAGCATTAACAATGGCTGATTCTCCATCTCTGGAACTACAAAAACCAGCCGTTAGCCAGGTCTGTGTTCAACAATGTAAGATCTAACTTACACAACACATATGCAAGGGGAGAGCAAGTGGATTGCTTTTGCTGTGCAGCATGGATTATTAGCATGTGTTTGCACCAGAAGTGGTGTGTGTGTTTCTAAAGGCATGCTACAACGCTCCAGAACTACTGGATTTCATCTTCCTCCTTATGTATTAAGTGCAAAAAATGCCATCAGGTGCTGTAATAAGAACTCAGTTGTCACAGAAATAGATGATCTGTTAGAATGGAGTGAACACTTTTAGGTTTTCAAATGCATGTGCAAAATAATGACGACTAGAAACATGTATGTTTAAGAATCAAAAGTGAAGATTTCTAACTGTGTCAAATATCAGATCCTATGTTAATCTTGCCAATGTGGAATCATTGACAACAAAATATTGACTGTCTAGGTTCATACAATAAAATTCAAATATTATTTACATGATTATTTGTCTCAGACAAAAGCATTTACCCAAGGTCAGGACATATTTTTCAGGACATCATTTCCCCCCCACTATTACTGTTGATATTATTAAGCTTATTCTGCAAAGTAAAACGAAAGCATTGCTGAAGCCCTTTAGGAAGACTTTTGTAAAATCCTTCACATATAATTACTTTTTTTCTCACAAGTTGTCCCTAGTGTTCAACACAATAGCATTCACTGAAGGAAGTCATGGGCTTTGTGCAAATGTTAAAAGATGCTTTATAATGGTACAAGTAAATAGGAGTATTATGTTACAGAGAAAACAAATTTTCTACTCTGCAATGGCAAATGAATAGCTTTGATGCTCTTCCTTCCACTATGAGAGGTAAACTTAGTACTTGGGTAGAAACTACAATGGCAAGCCTTTCATTCCTTGAAAGCTGCATTCAGGACCCCCCTTTCAGATCTATGGAGACACACTTGACTCTTTCCCCCACTCCCCATTCAAGTAAAACTGAGGAGTTCTTCACAGGCTTCAGATTTCATGAAAAGAAAGCACTTCAGCACAGGGGAAAGTGTGAAAACTACAGGCAGATGGTCACATGTGACAATCATACACAGGCAACAAAATGTACGTGCACTGAAGTGTATGTATGTAAAAAGCCATGCACAACTGCCATGGGGAGGGGTCTGCAGTCTATAGATTACTCTAATAATGACATGTAGCCTCTTTTGTCAGTGCTTGGGGCCCAGAAGGGAAGAGGCAGGTGCAGGCAGAGCAGAATTCAGGACCATGGACAGCTCTGAGCCCATGCTGCTCCCTTAGCTGCAGAAAGCTGTCCTTCCCGCAAAGCAACAGGGGCCCCGGGAAGCTTAAAGGCCTTGCCTTCTGGCGACTCCACCCCAGGACATAGCTGTGGTACAGAGGAAGCCACAGAGGAGTCATCCTCAAAGTCTGAGGGTGGTGGGAGAATCGAGTCCGTGGGCTGGGAGGGTCTCGAGAGGGGTGTTAAGGGCTTCTTCCAAGTGGAGTGATCTCCATCTTGACACAGAGTTCATGTGCTTCTAGCAGCATTTATACAACACCCACAGTATCTTCTTAAAGGAAGCACAGAAGCAAAATAGGCAGGTGTGCAAGACAGTGGGTCAATGGGGAAAGTTGATGGATATGCAAGTGGCAGGGGGCAAATTGCTAGGAGGAACAAAACCTTCAGACTCCATTGAACATGCAGAATTAGTTGTGAAGTTATTTGAAGCTTGGCCTTCATGGTTTTTTTAATCTATCTTTCAATCATACTTACGCATTGTTCTTCTTTGGAGAAGCTCAGAAGGACTTACATTGCCTATGCATCCCACAGAGGCCTCCATCCAGGGAGTTCAGAGGGCTAAACCTGCTTAATATCTGCAGTAGATAGCACTGAAGCATGTATAAGGTAGCTCATATATCTTTTCTCAATAATGCTCACAAACCCATCTGGGTACTATTGTCCCCATATTGCAGATGTGGGGACTGAGGCAGAGAGAGAGGGGAGGGGCTTTATGCCTGAGGTGGAATTTGAAACAGGAGCTTCAAAGCGTAAAAAATGTGTTTAAGTTTGCTGTTAAAGTTTAGAAGCCCCTGTTTCAAATTCCACCTCAGTGGAACTTGCTTCTGAGTAAATATCCACAGGATCGCACTGTCAACCCCTTAGCCAAGAATTTAGCTTGCTGTTGTTACTTGTTTCAGATATTTGCATACTACCCTACAATAAAATTTTCTCCAGAGTAAATAAAATTGTAAAAATATCAATACAATTCCTGGGAGCAGCTAAACAGCAGCATTAAATTGTAGTGTCAGGTGTCAAAATGGAAAGTAAGATAAAAAGGTCTTACCTGTTGCCAAAAAATAAATCCAAATAATGCCAAGTGAGCCTTCCAATGGCAGGCAGCACCACAGAGATGGCCCTGCCCTGGTTTCCGCCTGCCTCACATGAGATGCCAGGGCTCTTGGAGGCCTTCCAAAGATGGCACAGCCAGACTCATGTGGGAATAGGCACTAGTTTAAAAAACTTGTCTTTTGCTTTGGGTGCCCATTAGCAGTTTTCACACATGCACACAAATGCTGAGATATTCACTACACTTGCTTTCAGTATCATGTGTGAAAACACCTTAACACTTAAACTAGGGCTGGTGCAAATTGTTCTGTCAAATGGAGCCAATTTAACCTTAGCACAGGCCTCTCAAGCTGTATCAGCTCCTCCTCTAATAAACAAGGCATGGATATAAGTACAAATAGCAGCCAGTACTGAAGCACACGGGCAGAAGCCAGTCCTCCAAAATGTAAGCAGTAGGAGGAGGGGCAAAGGAAGAACAGAGAGAAAAGGCCGACTGGGATGTGTTATGGTTCTCAAGCTAAGATCAAATGCCTGCTTCTGTAAAGGGGAGGCAATGTCCAGCATGAGAATAAAGACTGCCAGGCTGCATGTACGTTTCAGGCACGATGTGGAAGGTGCCGAGAACTGAAACGCAAGGGGTTTATTCGACAAAAGAGAGAGCGCGCACAGTTCAGCTGAGGGGGGATCCATGTGCAAAGCCGTAACGCAATAAAATAAAAATAAAAATCCACCCCGTTGCTATGAAGAGAGCACTTATAGTTGTGCAGAGAGGAGGGGGGATGATTCTCAGTGAGAGATACAGATTCCTTCTCCTTCCGTCAGCTAGGTCTGTGCTTCCTAAGTTACAAATGGACTTGTAATAAGATATCAATAGCTGTATTAGAGAAAGGAACGGCAGGGATATTGATTGACTGATATGAAAAATATTAGATGGATGGCTCTATAAAGGAAATGCAGTGAACAACAGATAACCAGCTGGGATTTATTACCAAGATGGTTCTGGCTTTGGAGGAAGCGCTCGGCAATTTGGATCCTCCAATTGTGTGAGAAAAGAAGCTTTCCTCCTTCTAGAAAATATTCCTCAGTATGAAGAAAAATGTGTGTGCGTGTATGAAAAATACCCTTAAAAGGTAGCATATCTCTATGCTTCATAACTTCATGTACTGCATTGTCAACCAGACTGGCAGAGATGAGAAGGATGACAGCTCTCCAGAGAGCCCTGGCTGAAGCCGCTGTGCAGAAGCGTGGAACAGTACAGACCTGATCCTGCATGTAATGAGACCAAACAGAGCTGGAAGGTAAACATCCTTCCCCTCCACTCACGGCTTCTCTTCCAGCGCTGCAATAAATACATAAATAATGGAATATATATATGAGAGAGAGAAAGAGAAAGGAAGACTTGCAAAGGCAGCTGGCTGGCTTGTTGTCTGTCATACCTCACTATTTCTCCAGGTGCTGTTTCCCTAGGAAACTGACTTTACAGGAGAGGTTCTCGCAGCAGGTAGAAGTGCAGGAAAGATTTCAGGCTGGGGAGGAGAAAGAATGGAGATCTGCTGAAGTGCCCCTGCTGGGGGCCTTGAGACTTTCATCTTTGGATGCAGCTTTGTGGATGGAGCAGGCCTTTCAGATTCCTTGCGTGCTGTGGGCTTCACACAGTGTAATTCCACGCATGTTTACTCCAAAGTAAATTCCACTGTGTTCAGTGGGGTTTACTACAGCATACATGTACATGGAATTGCAGCCTGACAGAAGAAATCTGGGGGATTTCAGAAGATTAGGAAACATACACTCGCTATTTATTGTGGAGCCCCAGCAGTGCTGGCATGCAGACCTTTCTCATGACAAGATTCATGCCATCAAGATCTGCTTTTTTAACTTCCAGGAAACAGCACAAGAGCGGTTTTGAGCAGCATCTGTTTAGACTTAACATCTCTCAGAAGCTCACCATTTTAAAAATGTGATTTTCCATCAAGGTTGACATGAAAAACTGTTTATTGAAGACATATACAGTGGTACCTCGGGTTACATACGCTTCAGGTTACACACTCCACTAACCCAGAAATAGTGCTTCAGGTTAAGAACTTTGCTTCAGGATGAGAACAGAAATCGTGCTCCGGCAGCGCGGCAGCAGCAGGAGGCCCCATTAGCTAAAGTGGTGCTTCAGGTTAAGAACAGTTTCAGGTTAAGTACAGACCTCCAGAATGAATTAAGTACTTAACCCGAGGTCCCACTGTAATATAGTTTGGTCATGCTAGGGTTGGATTATTGTCTCTTTGTGCTATAGGCATTCCTTCTGCACAATTTTGTCCATAGTGCTTCCCCTTTCTGTATTAAACGGAATTATTACTATTTTTAAATCCTCTCAAAAATACAAAATTTAATCATAGACTCTTAGAACTGTAGAATCGGAAGGGACCAGAAGGATCATGTAGGCCAACCCCCTGCAATGCAGGAATCTTTTGCCCAACGTGGGGCTTGAACCCACAGAGTCTCATGCTCCACTGATTGAGCTCTCCTAGCTTCTAATGTCTATTAATGGTTAAGAACTACATCGCAATATACAGAAGCGTGTTCTCTACATGACAATAGAGGCAGCACACATTTTAGGTGCAAACAAATGATGTTTGATTGCTGATGTGTGGGTCCTTTTGGACCTGGAAGAGGGAAGAATGGGGGGCAGGGTGGGGTGGCGCATGCTCCGCTGGCACGTGCAGGTGCCAAGAACAGAACTCCACGCGAAATGGTTGTCACTGTATATCTAGCTTACACAATATATGTGTGGTGGCACCTGGCTGACTAGGCAATACATTGCTGTTTCCCAGGTGCTTCAGAAACCCTGGTTTTTATATCCAGTCTGGGCTCACTTGTAGCTGATTCAAAGCAACTTGGAGGGCTGATTGAAATGGGGGGAAAGAGTGTGGCAGCTGTGCAAATGTGTCGTCTTGCTCTGGCTCTGTTGTCATTTGTCACTCTGCAGTGGCTGTGTGAAGTTGTGCAGCTCAGTAGGCCTGGGCTGCTAATGGTGACAACTTTTTAATACTGCCATATCATATAATAATTATCTCTGCAACTTATATAGGTCAGTTTTGAAGAAATAAAAAAATTCAAAGCTACCTGCAGTCCTCATTAAGGTTACATTTAAAATGTCCCCCTAAAGTTATTTGAAGTGCACACTCTTGCCTTATGCCTTTCTCTCTCTTGCTAATTATCCATTTTGTATATTATTTTACTATGTACACTGTGAGCACTTCAGGCACTGGGGCACTCTAAATAATAAAGAAGTCCTAGTACGTCTGCTGGCCTCTTCCTGAATCCAATTTCTGCATTCATGAACACTGACCTGCAAATATGCAGGATATCCAATTTGATGGCAATGACTCTTCATGGTCCTCACAAAACAAGCATGCTGGAAAAGCCTCATTAGCTGGTGACAGTTTCAGCTACAGGTCTTGCACATAAGTATTGCTGTGAATATTAGTTCCCATTAAATTAAAGCAGGAACAAACATTGCCACTCTAATGTGACATCCTGTCTTTCTAATTCCTCTGTAATTGGTATCCATGTAACTGACTGCTTGCGTTTCGCATGGAGTTATATACTAGGACACTCAGACACTGACATTCATCTGTGAGCAGAACAGAAATGGATTTGCCGTTTGTTGACTCCTAGCTGGGACCATTCAAACAACAATGCCCCCAAACAAGAAAATAGGAGAAATACTGTGTCACCTGGCTCTTGGAAGCCACAGCAAACTTACAGTTGGAAGGCAGTATACCAACCTGTGATGAAATGAGCACATAATATGGTGTTTATAATAATCAAAATGTTTTCTATGGAATCATTGTCATCTCTGTGCTTTCATTGTTGAAGATTTTTAAGATACTGGATTAAATGTTGCAGTTACCCAGAACATGGCATGTTATGCTAAAGAAAGGGTTCTCTAGTCAGACTCAGAGTATGTTCCACAAAGTTTCCAGGGCAGAGTTCAGTGATTTGTCTTGCCCATAGATTTAAAGTGGCATTGCTGGCTAGGTGGTGTTTGCTGACTACAGGCATTCTGCTGCCACTATTATCTGCTATTTTTAAAGAAAGCACTCTGCAGAAGCAAGACATATTTTATTCTTGAAAAACTGAATTTCGGCCACTTTCAGCATAAACTGAGAAATGAGTCAAAGACAACTGCAGAAGTTTTTAAAAATATGAGCCAAGCAAATGCCTAGTTAGTTCTATGTTTGACTGGTAGTCAGTGAACTCTCCTATGGGGTACCTTTGCATGAACATTTAATGGAGTGGCTTCATCCTGGCTTAGATTGACTTGTGGTCCTACTGCTCTCTTAATGGTCACCTACAGCCACAGAAAATGACATTGCAATGCAGTCCTGACTGCATTATGCTGCTGGTGAAAGATTTTGCACTCTGAGCCAACTGAATGGGCGGCATAGGCAGTAGCCTCCTTACCTGGCCATTGCTCCACCCCCCGGGCTGCTGGCTGATTTAAACTATGGCCAGGTGGGAGCCCTGCAGCCTCGGAGACTAGCCCAGGGGGTGGAGCAACGGCCAGCAGCTATGGCGTGGCTCCAGAGGCCAGATTGCAAAAGGGTCTTTCTGAACCCTGTGGCTACAGTTTAAACTACAGGCTCCATATCTATTCTGTGATGATTTGGGACGAGGGACCCATAGAGCACCAGTGCTCTTAGCATTTGGGCAATAGTTTGTGGGCAGGAGGCTGACAGTTGAACCCGATTGTATCCTGTATATTTTAAGATGATTCATGTGGAGTAGATACTACAGCCTGGAGGGGCTGAAGTGACCCACAAAATTGAGGATACGGAGTAGGCAGGACAAAATTGAAGTCAAATGCAGAAGAGGAAAAATATAATAGGTCAAAACAGGAAATGTAGCATATGCCCCACTCATTGACTATGTGCAAGAATTACGGTAAGAACCAAATACATATTCATGGGGGGGGGGGCTTTAGCCTGCATTAATCCTTTGTAATTATTGGGATCCTGAGCCCAGCAAGAGTTAAAATCTCATAGAAGTATCCCACAGGCATTACTTTTTTTTGGGGGGGTGACATTCTTAAATTAAAACCACTCTTCAAAAAATAAGAAAAAGAAAGGGGAGCAGAAAGGGGGTTAAATTCACCATGTTTCACTCCTCTTTAAGAAATGAGATTGCTCTGTTAAAACTATTAGATGGGTCATTTGGTGTCATGAGGGGGAGGAAATCACACTGACTCAAACAGCAGTGTGATAGGAATAATGGAGGTATTGTTACGTATACAGATGCAGAACGGCATATTCTTCCAAGGGCCCCAGTTTGTAGGAGGGATGAAGCACTCACAGGGCTTGTTCCTGTATTTTCATTTCTCCTATGAAGCAGCACTGCTGTTGCTTGAGCACAAGAGGGCAGAGTGACACTGCCCTGCCAGATGTACTGGGCATTAACACACCAGCCGACCTTGTGGGTGAGACCTGGCCTCATCCCTCAGAGTGAAGAGACTGTGCAAGGAAGAGAAATACTTGAAAGCAACAGCCCTTTAAAGTGGCTGCGTGTGCATGGGTGTAAGGGAGAGAAAATGAGAAAATGACAAGCTCCTCTCCTGAGCATATTTCACTTTTCTTCAAAAACTAAAACACTGCAGGCTCATCATACCGTTATTATTTGCTTTAAAAGTGCGTTTCATTATTTTGGTTCCCCTGGAGGTCATGAGTAAGGAATATTACTGCACATTACGAGGGGCCTTTCTGAGGATTGGGGTGTTGCAGAGAGAAACCAGAACTTCGACTCATTATTCTGATTACCCCAATCTCTCTTTATGCCCTTCAAACTCCCACAACATGACTCTTTCACCCCAGATCATCTCCATGTCAGGGACTTGACAAAAAATGAAAGACGTTTCACCATCCCTGTATGACAATAACAAGACAGATCAGTTGCATTGAGATGTGCAGTGCACTAAACTAAAGAGAGACTAAAGGAGATCCTTTGGCATATTGTGTCAATGGAATTGCAGTTCATTTGGTCTATTGGAGCAAGAGCTTAGAAGGCGACTTTTGAACCCTGAAAGGATCAACGATAATATGCTAACTTTTTAAGGGAAGTATTTATTTACCAGTCTATTTCCTGAAAGGTTTGTAAAGCAGAGAAGCCAGATCACTCACCAGAAAATTAGAAAACCAGGGTGCATTTTCTTTTAGATTTTCAGGGAAAACCAGGGTGCATTTTCTCAACACTTGTGCCTTCTTAAGAGCCTAGTGTGGTATTTAAATTTTCTGGAGAACTTTAGAAAGTTACCACAGGGACCAGGGCCTGGTGTCTGGGGTCAGAATCATGAAGCACCTACCAAACCACTGGCGCTGTGTGTGTGTGTGTGTGTGTGTGTGTGTGAGAGAGAGAGAGAGAGAGAGAGAGAGAGAGAGAGAGAGAGAGAGACTGCCAAGCCCAGGAGCCCTTGGCTCTGCTCCTACTCCTCGTTGCTCCCATTGCCTTTTCACAACCTCCCTCTGAGTCTGCAAGGAAAAGGATGAGCAATAATTAGCCTCTACTCATCTCAGCATCTCCAGAGCAGCCATTCAGATTGGGCCCACAAGAATAGGGCAAGCAGCCATTGGACCATATCTTGTCTAGTCCCTCCTCACAATGCTGGGCGGCACCACAGACTGCCAACTCAAGCATGGATATTGTAATGACTTGTATACTGTATTCTAAATGTTATTAGCCAAGCCTTATGAGGAACGGTTGAGGGAGTTGGGTATGTTTAGCCTGGAAAAGGGCAGACTAAGAGGAGATATGATAGCTGTCTTCAAATATGTAAAGGGCTGTTACTTGAAAGATAGGCAAGCTTGTTTTCTCCTTCTCCTTGTAGGGCTTGAACAAATGGCTTCAAGTTGCAGGAAAGGAGATTCCAACAAAATATCAGGAAAAACTTTCTGACAGTATGAACTGTTGGACAGTGGAATGGTCTCCCTCAGAAGGCGGTAGAGTCTCCTTCCTTGGAGCTTTTTAAGCAGAGGTTGGATGGCCATCTGTCATGGATGCTTTAGTGAGATTCCTGCATTGCAGGGGGTTGGACTAGATGACCCTCAGGGTCTCTTCCACCACTACAAACTCTATTATTCTAAGTGTCAATGCTTTATGTTTTGAATATTTGGGGAAACTAGAAAAGATACAGGACTGGTTAGGGGTGCTAAAACAACTTGATCTTTGTGAATTCTGATGTGATACGCACCACCTGGATTAATGCATGGGTTGGAATTTACCCCCCAAATGTTCCAGTGCACTACTTGGCTCAAAAAAAGCATCAAAATGTGCTTTGAAATGTGTGTTTTGAGAGAAAATACATTTATAAATGCAAACAGTTTAAAAATATGTACTGAAATATATAATGACATACAATTTTTAATGCTTTTTTAAAAAATGACCCCTGCCTCACAGTCACAGATTAATGTGGAAGAGAGACGGAACAGATTTATGGAGGAGACATCAACTCCATGATACAATAGGCCCAATTGGTCATCTGTTGACCGAAAGCTTAGTGATTCAAGGGACATGATGGATACCCCACAGGTCATCACAAGACTTTATAGGGGAAGAGGCCATAGATCAGTGAAAGGTTGAAAGTACTGATGGAGTGGGGAAGCAGAAAATCCCAAGGCAGGGCCACCCAATCCACATGGGGGGGGCGGGACGACAACGACAACCAGTGCTTTTTTTCTGGGGGGACGCAGGGGTATGCATACCCCTAAACATTTTGTGAATCTTTGTACTTTTGTTCATTTACTGTATTTATTTCCCCCAATTTGAACTATAAAATGGTGATTTTCTTGAGTCAAAATGAGAGTACTCCTAAACATTTGTAAAGAAAAAAAGCACCCGGGGGGGGGGGACAGAAAAGGCCCTCTTTGAGGCTGCCAGCTTCAGTGGGAGCCTCATGAAGAGGGTGTCCAAAAGGGGTCTTAAAATTTGGGTATGCCCCTAAGGGGGCAGTCAGTCTTTCCAGCAGCCTGATACAGAACAATACAGAACTAGAAGAATAGACAAGATAGAGCAAGATAATCCTAACTCCGCATATGACATGACATGATGTCAGCAAGCAAGCAAGCAACAGCTGATGTCAGAAGAAAAAGCATGGAACTTAATTTGGGGGGCTGGAATTACGGAAACACAATATGAACTAATTGCAGCCTTCATTTCTTGACAGGTTTTATTGCTTTTACATGTGAAATTATTAATTGTGGGCTTTCTTTCTGGAATTCAGATATTTTATATACAGCTTCAGCCAAAATGCATGTTATATCGATCTGAACTTTGGTATTTCAAGCATGTCCCATTTTCTTAAACTGTTAGAAGGCCATTTTAAACCTCGGAAACAGCCTTACCTCACTTGGTGTGTTTTTTTGACTGCCACTTCAGAGCTAAAGATAAGCCATAAAAATGGCTGTATTTACCTCATCTTCCCCACGCCACTCACCCCGAGATCTACCCTCCAAATATAGTGTCATTGACCTGAATAAAACGTTCAGATCCGTTGTGTCCTTGCAATGTTAATTTTGGAGCAGGTATTTTATTTTTCCTGTTACTAAGAAGAATGCAGTCAGACAACCGTATATCTGAATGCTGTAGGCCAGCTTTTCGACTTCACATCCCAGCGCTACACTTGGACAATAACTGGAAATCTCTTCACCAGCCACAAAATTACAATCTGCAAAGCAGGCCCCAGTGGCATCCATATTCTAGGGTTATTCAGCTAGATGTTCTGGCTGAAGTCTTCTCCCTCAGGCTTTGTGGCTACAGTTCATGCCTGCGTGACCTTCAGTTTTACAGAAACAGCCCCGGGGCTTGTGGAATATTCTGCAGTGTGCCTATACAGCAAAATGCATTACTAAATAAAAATAAATAATGCATCTAGTTTTTGATTTAGAATTTAGGCTAAATTTCCTTCACGGCAAATAACAAATATTCATGATGTAGTTTACCAATATTTAACTGGGTGGCTGAGTATTTCTGGAGGGTGCTACTTGCATGCACATCTTGTAGTTCAATAGGGTCATGTAAGACTAACTGGCAAGGCCTTCGAATGTAAAAGCTCCAACCCTCAGTTTCTCTGGCATCTCTGAGTGGGACCCAAGACCTTAGACAGCCCCTGAGAGTCAGCATAGGCTCTGCTGAGTTACACAGACCCCTGGCCTCACTCCGTGCAAGGCAGTTAGCTACACTCCTTGTGGCAAACCCAGAGAGGCCGACCGGAATGGGCTGGCCACTCAACCACTTCTCACCCGACATTATATATATGAAATGCTTTGATATATTGACCATTCATAAGCATTTCTCAGAGAATGTAAGAATAAAAGGACACGTCCATCTTTGGGAGAGTGCTGAGGCTTATTTTAAAAATGGTAATGTAGGAGAACATTAAAGGCAATGCTTAGGGAATAAACACAGCTGGTGTTCTTTTATAAAAGAAAAGGAACCAGAGAAGGTTTTTACTTGATGTCCCCATATGGGATTGCTGATTAAATAATTGAAAATAATCAGGTATATTTTACCAAATTTACACACACACAACCTCTTCAAGGTCATCTTTGGCAAAACCGGAACCTAAGATTGTTTTAAATGTGGGTGCCAGGAATTAAATATTACATGAATGATAAAAAATGCATTTTCTCCTATTGAGCTATGGGCTCTTCCTGGATATTCGCAGATTCGTAAGTATGCAATGGAGACCTTTTCTAAAAAAAAACCCCAAAACAAAACCTGTATACATCCTAACACGTTACTACTAATTAAACCAATAATAAAAATGGAATAGATTATGGCAGAGGTTAAGATTTAGAGAATCATTTTACTAAAAAATTTTGGATTTTTTTTTTAAATAGTTTTTACTAGGATAGAGTAACTGAGCCCCAGTCACTTCCCCAAATGGAAAATGGGTGCCCTGAGAGCCCGTGTCATTGCTGGCTGGCACCTCGCCTTTTCTAGTGCTGGGTAAGGTCCATGGGTCCTCCAGACCAGAGAGGGGAGCTGTGGTGATGAAGGAGATGCCTGAGGGTCAAAAGCTGATGTCAAGCAGAGACCTGCTGTTCCCCGGCTTCCTCTTGTGAGCAGCTCTTTCTGATTTCTTACAGCATCCCTATCCCCACTACTCTGAAAATTCTACATGGCCTATTTTTCTTTATGAAACTTTTTGCAGTGCTTGGTGCCCCTCCAATAAAATTATCTTCCCAATTAGGAACCAAGGACTCTCTATTAGTCTTTTGCAGATCGTTGCTTACACAAGTCATCGTAAATCAGAACCAGAGTATTTTATACACACTTTGCAATCAAATAAATGACTGTAGAGTGTGAGCTGGAATGGCATGAGGATGGAACTGCAAATCAAACCTGGAATTCTAATCCTGCAAGAAAGATCCTCATTCAGATCAAGAGCCCTTGCCCTTTGGGTTACGCTCACTTTATGGTTTCTTTATACTGATTAAGTGTCATAACAGGGTTTATCTCACAGCAGCAATATTTGCCATGCTTCTCACCATTATGCATCTCTGTAGATTCGTCAGAAATGTTGTCTGTGTGGAATACAAGTGAGATGTGCAACACAATGTTGCAGTGAATCCACACTGAACAGGAAAAGAGCCTTAGGATGCCAGCTAAGCCCTGTTCAGGATACTATACGCTATAAATGGCCAACTAAGGTGGGCTATTCTACTTTCTTTCTCCCTCCCGCCCATTTTCCATTTCCCTCCTCCACATTACGTGGGGAGGGAGGTTGTCCCCTTGAGGAGTAATTCAGCGCCACACTCTTCCTCTCATTCTGCTGCAGGAGCAGGAATTTCTGCTTGCCATGCAGAAAGATCACCCCTCTTCTCCTCCCCCCACTGTTCTGGGGGCTCTCCTGACCTTCCCATGTGTATTTTGGGAGAGAGATGGGGGCAGGAGATGAGGAAAACCCTGCTGTGTTGGCAACAGGCTTCCACTAGCACACTGGGTTAGTTGAATCTGGGCCAACTGCTTTTTTAAAATAGTTTATTGTGTTTCTGCAAACCTCTGATTTCCCCAAGCATCCTGACACCCCCCCCCCGCCCCAGTTTGGCTACATTCCTATCTTCTGCAACAGAAAAATAAAGATCTGCCTTGCTTTATCTGGATCCTGCCCCCATCCATTCATCTCTGACCAATCATGGACTTAGGGGACTCGGTCCCTTGGGGAGCTGGGCAGAAAAAGCCAAACCCCAATTTTTCTACATAAGTGCTCACCCTCTGAATTTGCTATTTGAGGGAGCAATTTGTGTATCCACCAACCATCATCCACTTTGTACTGCTTACTTTTATTGTACAGTTTGCTTCAGAAATTAGGGAAACCTGAGTTTTACAGGTTGCTGATTTAGAACTGTCACCCTGAACCAGCCCCCTTGTTTACTTGTGCAAAAAGCACCCATAGCTGTAAGGTCACTGTCTGCTTGGGGTGGGGGGTTGATCTTCCAATAAACTGCTGTTGTATATGCAGCCCAAGACTGACAAGGGGGAAGATGAGAGAGACTGACTAATGGTAGCAGGACTTTCTGCCAACATGCAAAGCAAAACACAGATGTCTCTTTAATTTCAATGATGGGGCACAGCAGAGGTTTGCTTGTGGTGGGATAAAAATAGCATAAATGAAACAAGGGTTCATTTGGGACATAGAAGGATGGTGAAATAGTGGAGGGAACATGGAGCAGCGCAGTTCCAGAACTCTTATTATTTTTTTAGAGCAAGTATGATAGCATTATTAGCCAAAGTGCCAGAGTAATTGATGACAATCGAATGGAGTGATAAAGAGAATGAGGAAAACAATCAAGCAGAAGCTGGATACTTTTCTGTGATGTTTAAATGGTAACACTTCTTTACAAGATTGTTTACATTTCTAATTAAAAGCTAAAGGCAGCCTTTCAGCTGCCTGAAGTTATTTTGCTCAATGCGTTTTACAACTTCAATTTATTCAGTGAACATAGAATCACAGATTTGTAGACCATGAGGATCATCTAGTCCAAGCCCAGCAGGGCAGAAATATGGGGCTCAACATGGGGCTCTCACTCCTGACCCTGAGATTAAGAGCCACATGCTCTATCAACTGATCTCATAGAATCATAGAATCATAGAGTTGGAAGAGACCACAAGGGCCATCGAGTCCAACCCCCTGCCAAGCAGGAAACACCATCAGAGCACTCCTGACATATGGTTGTCAAGCCTCTGCTTAAAGACCTCCAAAGAAGGAGACTCCACCCCACTCCTTGGCAGCAAATTCCACTGTTGAACAGCTCTTACTGTCAGGAAGTTCTTCCTAATGTTTAGGTGGAATCTTCTTTCTTGTAGTTTGGATCCATTGCTCCGTGTCCGCTTCTCTGGAGCAGCAGAAAACAACCTTTCTCCCTCCTCTATGTGACATCCTTTTATATATTTGAACATGGCTATCATGGAATCATAGAATCATAGAATCATAGAATCATAGAGCTGGAAGAGACCACAAGGGCCATCGAGTCCAACCCCCTGCCAAGCAGGAAACACCATCAGAGCACTCCTGACATATGGTTGTCAAGCCTCTGCTTAAAGACCTCCAAAGAAGGAGACTCCACCCCACTCCTTGGCAGCAAATTCCACTGTTGAACAGCTCTTACTGTCAGGAAGTTCTTCCTAATGTTTAGGTGGAATCTTCTTTCTTGTAGTTTGGATCCATTGCTCCGTGTCCGCTTCTCTGGAGCAGCAGAAAACAAGCTTTCTCCCTCCTCTATGTGACATCCTTTTATATATTTGAACATGGCTATCATATCACCCCTTAACCTCCTCTTCTCCAGGCTAAACATGCCCAGCTCCCTTAGCCGTTCCTCATAAGGCATCGTTTCCAGGCCTTTGACCATTTTGGTTGCCCTCCTCTGGACACGTTCCAGTTTGTCAGTGTCCTCCTTGAACTGTGGTGCCCAGAACTGGACACAGTACTCCAGGTGAGGTCTGACCAGAGCAGAATACAGTGGCACTATTACTTCCCTTGATCTAGATGCTATACTCCTATTGATGCAGCCCAGAATTGCATTGGCTTTTTTAGCTGCCGCGTCACACTGTTGGCTCATGTCAAGTTTGTGGTCAACTCCTAGATCCTTTTCACATGTACTGCTCTCAAGCCAGGTGCCCCCCATCTTGGATTTGTGCCTCTCATTTTTTTTGCCCAAGTGCAATACTTTACATTTCTCCCTGTTAAAATTCATCTTGTTTGTTTTGGCCCAGTTCTCTAATCTGTCAAGGTCGTTTTGAAGTGTGATCCTGTCCTCTGGGGTGTTAGCCACCCCTCCCAGTTTGGTGTCATCTGCAAATTTGATCAGGATGCCCTTGAGTCCATCATCCAAATCGTTGATAAAGATGTTGAATAAGACCGGGCCCAAGACAGAACCCTGTGGCACCTCACTAGTCACTCTTCTCCAGGATGAAGAGGAACCATTGATGAGCACCCTTTGGGTTCGGTCAGTCAGCCAGTTACAAATCCACTGAGTGGTAGCATAGATCTAGTCTATGACTGTTAGGAGGTTCCAATAAACTGAGTATGATGCCATGTACTGGGTGTAAGAAATATATACTTGCATGTATGTATATATACTTGCATGTATGTAAAGGGACCCCTGACCATTAGGTCCAGTCGCAAACAACTCTGGGGTTGCGGCGCTCATCTCGCTTTATTGGCCGAGGGAGCAGGCGTACAGCTTCCGGGTCATGTGGCCAGCATGCCTAAGCCGCTTCTGGCGAACCAGAGCAGCGCACGGAAACGCCGTTTACCTTCCTGCTGGAGCGGTACCTATTTATCTACTTGCACTTTGACGTGCTTTCGAACTGCTAGTATATAGAAGCATAGAATTGTAGAGTTGGAAGGAACTCGAGAGTCATCCAGTCTGACCCCTGCAGGAATGCAGGAATATATGTGGGCCAACACAAGCTGCTGGCACTTCTGGGCTGTCCTTGGGGGGTGCCCTATCTGGCCCCTCATAGTGACCTCTTGCTCTTTACAATTTACCACTGTGCTACTGACGAAGAGCAGCAACGTCTCTTCGCAGCCACCTGCATGTGCACACCTGGAGGAGCAGGGGCCACGCCGAGAGCGTCTTGCCTGGTGGGAGTTTTACCTTTTAAAGCAAAAGGTGTGCAAAAGGGTGAGAGTAGCTCACCCAGTCCAAGCTCCCCTCCCAGGCTGCTGCAGTGCTGGGAGTGATGGAGCATAGATGGGGGCCAGTTCAGGATTCAAGCTTGCAGCGGCTCCTGATCCTGGGTGGGGGGGACAGGTGCTTGCGTTAGCACAACTGTAACAGCCGTAATCTCACTCTGCTACAGCCAGAAAGAGCTTCTAAGCAAAGAAAGGAAAGAGGAGTGTGGGACTTCCCTTCCCCCTGGGGTGTTGGTGAAGTGGCCAGAGCAGCAGGTTAAGTTATTAAGTCAAATGACACGGATGTGGGAGAGCTATTGGGATTACATGGATGGAGCAGCGCTGTGCAGCCCCCGCCACTGGTCAAAGTAATTAGCTAGTATAATGAAGAGAGAGGGGAAGGGAGGGGAAGGAGGGGAGAAGAGTATTCAACACAGGAGTGTTGTATGGTCAGCATTTTCAATTCTCCAAGAATTCAAGACACAAATGCAATGCTGAGCTTTCAGTAATCTTTACGCATGGCTACCCATGAAGGGAATAATTAAGAAATGCAAGGGCTTCCCTGGGAAAACTCCGCCACACCTCAGATGAACGGAGGACCTCACCATGTCAGCTCCACCTTTTGCTTGCCTAAATAATAATAATAATAAAATGCAGTGGTGTTCCTGGAAATCAAACTGCTTTAATTTTCATTGTCTGTCAAAACTAAGTGGATTAAGCCAAGGGAAGGGCAGTATTTTAACAGAGGGGGGAGGGGGGGAGTGGAATAGTTTCCTTCATACCAAGCTGGATTTTTTTATCTGCCAGGAAATGCTTACTGAAGATTGTGCCTTCAAAGATATAAAACTCTCATTGGGCACGACCTAGTAAATAGTTAACCACACAATCGATATAAAAGGAAACAATGCACTGTATTGTACTGACTGGCTTTAAAGACAATGTGTTCCAACCAACGATCAATAAATAAGTTGCAAATCTTATAGAACATATAAAAAAGGAACTGTTATAGTTCAAAATCCTGTGTCTTCTGTTACATCAGAAGGCCTATTACAGAGCCTCATGGCTGCAATCTGCCCTCTACCACTGATGGGCAAACAGTCTTCCCAGTCAATCTGAAATGGTTTTCTGGTGCAAGCACTGCCACACTAGAATACCTCCAGGCCTCCCCAGCTCCCCAGCTAGTCTTCCCACATTGACCTAGCTGTGTTTTAAGCTGGTAAGGTGTACACAGCCTTAGTCTGTTGTCACAGTGAGGAACTGTGTTATTTAATGCCCAGTTTTATTTAAGTCATTACCTATCTCATTGGCCTATTTTATGCTTTGACCTGCCCTGAGGTTGCATGAAGAAGGGAAGACAAAAGCATTCTCCATAAATACATAAATGCCACCACATCAGTGCACATGCAGCATATAGCGGGCAATTTCTAAAATCGGGATATGACAATTTATAGAATGTTGACAGCACATCTAAGGAACAAAATAAAACCAACTTTAGCTGTCACACTTTAGAAGGGGCTGTCAGTGCCCTTTCATTTAAGTTGCCTTTCATGTCTCAGTTTCAAGATGTGAACAAGAGGCACTTCTGTTTCTCACCTGATGGACACCCTGCAAGGAACAATCAGGTAGATGAGTAAGGCCACGATCCAATGATTCCCTCAGGCTTGGAGGGTTCATGAGGACTTGATTGTGCTCAGCAGGAATCCTCTCATTTCCTGAGCAGCATATTCTCACATAGCTTCGTCTTCTTCTTTCTTCTTTGGTGATCATGTGTAGCCAAGTAAGATTGTCTTCCATGAACACAGTCTTAACAGTGAGCCGTAAGTGACTGTGGAGGCCAATTCTGGATCCACACATTCTTCCAAAGTGGAGACATAGGTTTCCGGGTGGGAGTTGATCACGGTGAGGGTTTGCCAAGTGTGCCTTCCTCTCAGCATGTTTCGTCCTGAGTTCGAGCATCTTCATAGTCCACGACACCTTTGGGAAAGGCTGTTCTCCAATTGGAGTGCTTGCAGGCCAGTGTTTCCCAGTTGTCGGTGTTTGTGTTACTTTTAAAAGATTTGCCTAGAGATATCCTTTAAATCCCTTTTGTTGACCACCATCATTACACCATATACAGCAGATGGTTTTGCACTCTGCATTTTTCTTGAAGCTGCTGAGCGGTGAAAATCATGTCTAATTTCCCACAAGTTCTGGATGCACCTAGTCTGACCTTGTTTTATCTACTTTACTTCTTATTTCCGAGGAATTTATATCCTGCTTTTCAGCACAAAGGCAGACAGAGAGTTCATCCACACTTCCGCTTGTCCTGTGCCAAGAAAGTATGTGTCCTAGCAGTTTTCTGCTTGTCGCATGCTTTGTAGGCATGGGTCCAAGCAGTTTTATTGCTAAATCGGAGCAAACATCAGTTCAGAGAAATTCTGAGTGATGGTTGTTCCTATTCAGCTGTAAACAGCAGGATTCCCCAGGGGAAAGTGTGGACGAGCCCAGAGTGACGAAGAGCCTTTTAAAAATGTTAACACAATGATCAGAACAGTGCATTATGTTATGAACATACTGGTTTAAAACAGGAATCTAAACAGACACAATGCACTGACAATGCTTGAGTGAATAAAAAGGTCTTCACCTGGGGCCAAAGAGACATCAGATGACACGATACAAATCTGTCTTAGGGCACCACAAGCGAAAAGACCCTATACTGGGTCACCACCCTCCCTGCCACTGAAGGGAGGGGGACAAAGCAGAGGCTGGTAGAAAGTAGTCATTTTAGGTGCTCAGGTCTCAAAACATTTAGGGCTCTAAAGATTAAAACCAGCCCCTTGAATTGTGCCCAGAAATGGACCAGGAAAAGGACAGTGCTTTGTAGAATGGTGAAATATGTTACAAACAACATAGTTACTGCATTTTATACCAACAGAATTTTTTGATCACTCTTCAGAAGAAGCACCCTGTATTCACAATGGGTTGCCAGTGAATTGTGAGCAGGCTGCCTTTAGGCAAGGCTGGGCTGCAGTTGGCACCCCAGCCTATGCTTCCGAAACATTTTGCCATGGATGCAACTCAGACTACCAAAGGCAGGGAGAGATGATGAGGATAAATACCCTACCCATCTGGCTAGGTTGCCCCGGCCACTCTGGCCAGCTTCCAACATATTAAAAACACTGCAGAACTCCAGACCAGACTGCATGTCTGGACCTTGAGAGGAAGTGCCACCCCATCCAGAACAGGAGGAATACCACGTCCCTGGTCAGAAAAACCAGCAGTTTTTCAATCTGCTCATATTAAATTTCTGTTACTTATTTAAGATAATGCATGACAAGTTGAATTCCCACTACACTTGCTGAGCTTATTAGTGTTGAAGTCCTTGAAACATGGGCTATGGTGACCTCAAAGTAATGATGCAGGAATTGTCATACGGTATCCAGAACCTCGTCTACCCAAAGTAGAAAACAGCATGAAGGACAGCCATAGGAAACCACCCCATTGCTTTAATTCCTGAAGCAATGGTGCGCAAGTCAGGCATACAGGTTGCCTGCCTTCTGAGAAATGCAGCTGCCACCATCTTGAATGGAATCTGTGCAACAGGAAGCAAGGTGGTCCTGCCGTTCTCACACCTCACTTTGCCCTTGAGCAGCTCCAACAGAAACAACTACTAAGGCACAAGGATCACGCAAATGTCAAGATACCTGGTGAAACTCACCAGTCAATTCATATTCTTCCATAGCCTTTGTAGACAAATAGGGAAGAAATGTTTTTTTCCCCAAAATCTATTTCCAACTTTAGAAGCTTGTTGCAAAGAGGGGGCAGTGAAAGAGTTGACAAATCTATTCATTTTTAAACTAACAGAAATACCATCCTAACTCACTCTGACAATATGTCTCATAGCAAAAGAAGCATTGTACAAGTTACCTTCTGTAATATAATCTTATCTTCCTATATTTTCTATATGCACTGTAACTGCTCAGGTAGAAGAGAACATGCCAAGAAGTCTAGGTAACATAACTTCAAGCTGTTCTCCAAACTTTTTGTTTTATTCTGTTTTATACCAAGAGCAGACAGCTCAGATTGTCTTCAGAGTGTGGAAAGTTCAAAGTGGATCACAGAGTGGATCTGAATGCATAACCAACCTTACCTGCTCTCAGATTTCAACATGGCTTCCCTTTGAGGAAATTTTATGTTCTTTCATATGCCTACCTTTCTTGCTTGCTTTCGTAGCTAACAAACTTTCTTCCCTAGTTTCAATTCAACCCCTATTGCAAACACACCAGCCTAAGGAAAGCAAACCATTCTGTCTTGAAGCTTCAGCCCCCCACCCTCACCCCATCTGCAAGAAGGAGATAATACTGGCAAGGAAATATTAATGAAATTATTAGGATTACTCATAAAGCACAATATACATGCTAAGAATTATTATTAATAATCCAACACATCGTAAATGTGTATAGCTCTGCCCACATTTCTGCTCAAAGGAAGAAAAGGTGGACGAGAAATAACCACATGTGTTTATGCTTAAAGTACCAGTAAATGGGAAAGATGCTTCCATTATGATGCTTTCCTTTGTAACCCACTTGATTTCCTTCTTCCCCTCATGCTGACGTATAGCATGGACATGGGATAGTGCACTGTGAACGTCTACCAATCTTAAGGATTATTTTCTTGCCACTTAGGGGAAGAAAGAATTGGGCCTGCTGAGAACCCCTAAGTGCATGTCATAAGCAGAACCATAATATTAGAGTCAGGAACCAATTCCACTCCTTTTACTTTAGTTGCAGCAGTACAGCATTCAGCTTCAGGCGGCACGAAATTTTTAAAAAAGGATGTTTGGGCCATTTGGAGGATCAAAGGCTCATGAGGATGATGGAGACTCTGGGAAAGGAAGGCAGTGACAAGCGAAGGAACTGGGAAAAAGACTGTGTGTTTGAGTGGGAAGAATACTATCTCACGGAAGTGTGTGTGGAAGGGCCATTGCTTAGAGGCTTTGCATGCAGAGAGTCCCAAGTTCCAATTCTGGCGTCTCCAGGCTGGGCTGACAAAACTCCCTGCCTGAAACCCTGGATATCTGCTGCCAGACAGAACTGTCGCTGCATGTACCAATGGTTCTGACTCAATATAAGCAGAGGTGGCACAATCCTCCTACTGAAGATGTTAAACAATATTTTAAAAAGTTCTCCTCAGAATCTCAAAGCCACACACTCTTTCCACACATATTTTATACTTCCTTGAATTGGCTGAGGCATTTCTGTCAACCTCCTGTTCTCTGTCCAATCAGCTCTCTGCACCAATCTTAATTCAAAAGTATAGCTGTGGCAAAGGCAGAGGGGGAAACTGGGCTCCAAGAATGTTTTTGACACTTCAGCATTGTGCCACTTGCTTGCCTCATTCTCCCTCCTCTGGCAGGCTGCAAACTACAGGCTGAGAACAAGGATGCGCCTTCGCAGCATGACGGCAGCGCGCATGCGCAACCCTTTTCCTAAGCTGTGTGGGCAGCTTGCGGAGGGGGAGTATGGCATTCTAACTGCAGAAAAAGGAGGGCAGCACCAATTCCAGGCTAAGAAAATGACCCTCTAAGAGGCAAAGCTGACAAGGTGCTGAAGAAATAGTACCAGTTATTTTCCCCAACATGCCAAAGGGTATGCAGTGTTCCCAGAGTGTTTTCTGCATCACAATTACGAGAGCTTCAACAAAGCAATTACCTGCATGGCTGTATCCAAAGCAATATTTTAGCTGGGATCTCCAAAAGGGAACTCCTAATTCACTGAAAGTCACTCAAATGGCTTGTTTGTTGTTTTTTAATAACGGAAAAGTAAAAATAATTGGTGTAATCTTTCTGGTATGATATTGTCACAAAAGAGTGCACTTACGTTGCTTAAACAGCCTTGGTAGAAAAAGAATAAAAGTAAGAGCTTTCTAAAAGCCAATAATTGCTTTCATAGAATCATAGAGTTGGAAGGGACCACAAGGGTCCTCTAGTCCAGCCCCCTGCAATGCAGGAGTCTTTTGTCCAACATGGGGCTCAAAACCACAGCCCTGAGATCAATAGTCTCATGCTCCACTGACTGAGCTATCCATTTTTATGGGACTACATTATACAGAAGAACTGTGTGGAAAGATTCAGAAGCACTTACTAAGAACACATCTTTGGCAGTGGGTATGTAATTCTGTTCACACATACATTAATGCACGTATCCTCCACATGTGCAGGGAATGGGGTGGCACCTGTTGACCAGGACACATTTAATCTAGGGCACAGTCCTTACCGGAGATGAGGTTTAATTAAAGAGTAGAAGATTTATGCACTTTTGACTACTCATCTGATAGCCATTGTTACCAGTGTGGTGTAGTGGTTAAGAGCGGTAGTCTCGTAATCTGGGGAACCGGGTTCGCGTCTCCGCTCCTCCACATGCAGCTGCTGGGTGACCTTGGGCCAGTCACACTTCTTTGAAGTCTCTCAGCCCCACTCACCTCACAGAGTGTTTGTTGTGGGGGAGGAAGGGAAAGGAGAATGTTAGCCGCTTTGAGACTCCTTAAAGGGAGTGAAAGGCGGGATATCAAATCCAAACTCTTCTTCTTCTTCTTTTAGTCACCATTATCTTTTGCAATGTACGTTAGCTGCTGTAAAGAAAACATAGGTGCAGGTGGAAGTTCCACTGATACAGCGAATTTCAAAAGCGCACAAGCATCGCTCAGACCATCTGAACAGTCTGAGAACTGGAGGAATCACTGTTCACTATGGGCCGCTATTCTCCCAAAGAAGAGAAGCCCAGTCTGGAAGACTTGCGTCTCATACACAGATCTGAAAGAGCTACAAAGGGTAAGCTACCCACTAGGTATACTCGACAGTATGCTAACACAGCTGTTGTAAATATAACTGTGGCTAGTAGCTCAAAACAGGTTTCAAATCCTGAGGTCTTGCAAGTGGTACAGGGTTTGTCTTCAAAGGACGAGAAACCATGCCCAAAGGCTGCAAGAGACAACACTGTTTCCTTAGACAGAAACAGAGCTAGAGCTCTAGTCCCATGGAAGAAAGGTAGCCAGGAGTGCAAGGCACGAGGCCATTCCAGTTGCAGGTAGTTCCAAAGGTGGAACGGGTACTACAGTGGTATACTATGTGTATGACAACTGTATGGTTACTTCACTTACTGCTGCATTATCCTATGCAGCATTGGTTACCTGAAATGGGGGAGGATGTTAGTATTTCATGCATCCGATCCTGCAGACGGCCTTATCTCTCTTCCGTTGTGGGTACTGTTGGATTGTACTTTTGCCTTTACTTTGCTCTGTTCTCTCTCGGAGCTGATGAGAGAGGACTCTATAATTCTTTGTCTGTACATAGTGTGTAAATAAATACGTAGATTAGCTCTGCGATGTCTCACGCTTCTTGCTGTGTAATGCTAGAAGACTAGTGTGCATATACCATCTGGCATATGTCGCTGAGCGCACTGGAGAAAAGGGGAAATGCCTTTTCCAGAGCTGCGCATTCCGGAGGACGCTCGGACAGTGGGGGGTGCAGGAGCACCTCAGGGCATTTTCCAACAATCTGAATGTATTAATAATATTTACAAGTTTATCTGCTGGATAGGTCAAACTGTGCAGGAAGAAGCAAAGCAAATGGAAGCCACTCACAGAGAACTGGACGTTGGCCACAGAGTCTCAGGTTCAATGGCCGGCATCTCCAGTTTGGGCTGAGAGGGACCAGCGCCTGGGACCCTGGAGAGCTGCTGCCAGCAGACAAGACTGAGCTAGATGAGCCAGTGGTCTGACTCAGAAGAAGGTGGCTTCTTACATTCCTATCACTGCTCCCTGGAAGCCCTCTGGCTGGAGACAGCAGCACTCCTGGTGCAAGAGGCTACGAACACCAGATCCTGTCAAGCAAGTGGGAAATTCACCCCTTTGAATTCTCTCGCTCTTTGAGAACTGGATTTATTTTAAGCGCTGTTGTATGTCTACTGTGGAAGGGAGAAAATGTATGCCTGTACAGGGGGAGTTGGAGAAGTCATATTTAATAGAGCTATAAAATTCTGCCCGTCTTGGATCAAATGCTCTGTCATTACTGTCAGGCAAAATTATGGCAAATCAGTATTAAAGGTGCATTTTGGGGGAGAAATCTATAGCGCTGCTTCTCACATTGATTGGTGAAAACAATTCAAATACGTCCACCTTTTTTAATATATCAAAGCTGTGGCTAGTAATGCTAAATTTGTGTGTGTGCATACACATGTATGCTCTGTTTCATTTTTCTTCTGTTTGCCACAGGAATAGCCTTTCAAACACATTCATTACTGTGACAACAAGTTGAATCTGTGATTCTCCATCTGCCTAAATTACATTAACCTCTATGCAACCTCATAATATCATTGGTGGGTTTTGTCTGAAATTTAAAACACTGCTAATATAAACTTCTAATATAAACTGAAGAGGGCAAATCATTGTCTTTCCCCACAAAACAATGTATCGCCTTTGCAATTCAATATAAATAACAAGCATGCTTAATTAAGGTGTTAAATAACATTTTCCATCTGTAATCATAACAGCCCCCATTGCCAAATACTCATCTGGCTTGAAGCATCATCTATAACTGAGCAGTGGCTATGAACACATCATGGTTCTCTCTCTCTCTCCCCCCCCCATATATATATGCACGCGCACACACACACACACACACAAACACACCCTCCAGAACTCTGGATAAAATCCAGATCTTTTTAAACTAAATGACAAGACACATATGAACATAAATACCATATTTTTCTGTGTAGAAGACATCCCCATGTATAAGACCACCCCTATTTTTAAAAAACCCAAAATTAAGAAATTAAGTTGTTTAGCTTTTGGGGGGGTTGGGGGAGGTCACTTCCTGCCCACCACTGCCGATCGCTTGCCACAGCCACTGCCGATCACATACCTTGCCCCAGCTGCCAATTGTCTGCCCACTCGCTGCGACCAACAGCCCACCCGCCCACTTGCTGCAGCCGCCAATCACCTGCCCAATTGCCGCAGCCACAGCCAATCGCCAGCAGGCCTTGCCGCAGCCACCAATCACCACTGCCAATCTCCTGCTTGTTGCTGCCATTAATCGCACGTCCCCCCCTCTGCATTCACTATCTGTGTATAAGACGACACCCAATTTTTGCTTTTTTTTTAATAGCAAGAAGCATCGTCAAATACATGGGAAAATATGGTAATTCTTAGTGCCCTTTTTAATTTAGGAAAATGTTATATGTGGCAGTTATATCAATGGATATTAACTATTCTAGATTTCCTGTTTTGTTTTCATGAAATATGTTACATTTATTTCATCCTCTAGTTAATCATTAGGACATGTAAACAAACTGGAGACAGAAGCAAGTTAAGTCCCTAAAGTACTATCAGGAAGTGCTAATTTGAATAATTTGGAAAATGCTAAACACATCAGATTGGTTTTGTTATGTAAACTTTACAGGTAAATTGGTGCTAAAAAAACTCAGAAGCTTCCTGTGATATCAGAAAAAAATCTTTTAATAACCTTTTGGGAAATATTTGTATCTCGATATTTTATATTCTAGCATTTGCCTGATGCTTCTTAGAGGGAGGACCAGAGGACAATGCAGACGAGACAATGGACTAATAAACACTTAGGTATGAATACTCATTCTTAAACCAAATGAGCTACCATGTTTCTATATGCCAGACTATTCTAAGTTCACTTACTGGAACCAAGAGGCACAGAATTGTTAATTTATACTGCGGCAACATCATCATGTAAGAATGGTCTACTTATGAGCTCCTCATGCAATGAAAGTGTTGATCTTGCTAACATTTTCATTAGGCCCCACACATAATTTCAAGAAAGACACCCATTCATTCATTCATTCATTTTAAGGCACTGTGGCCCAATGGGGTTGATAGGTCTTGTGATTTTAGCCTCCTTTTCCAACAAAGGACTAAATGGGATGGCAAGGTGATGACACCTAGGGAAACAAACGTTTTCTGCTTCGCTTGAGAACTTTTGCTATTCGTTCTGACTCTCCCCCTCCATGTGCCTCTGGTTCCTTCTGACTGACCAGGTGCAGCCAGACTTTTGCCTTGACCCAAATGATGCCCTTCAATGGGCCCGCTCCACCACATGTCGCAAAACTCTATCCCTGACCATCCCCTAACTCCCAGGCTTCTTCCCCAAGCCTCAGGGTCCGAGCCTCTTAATACGCAGCACACTTGCAGAGCAGATAATCACAATTTATAGCTCAGAATTAGATGCTGGAGTAATCATTTGCAAATGGTACCCAGGGCACACTATATCTTGTGACCTCAGTCAAAGAGGGCACCACTAATTTGTATTGCCATTTCACAGCTAAGCATATAATTTGCATGTTGCACTGCCAGCATCTTGAGGTTTGGAATGGCCATCTTTGAAAAAAACAAATGTTGCTGTTTCTAATAGGTTTTAAATAAAGCTCTGAACTGACCAGTTGTTGTGGAGAGGAGGCCGGTGGGTCTCACCAAGGGGAGGAGACTTTCTCATTCATTTTTATGTTTTTTAATAGCCTACGGGGACTTGATCTGGGGCACTGCATATAAAAATGGCTAAGTGGAAATATAGCTGTGGGGACACGGAAATCTTGACTCACCCTGACAATCCAGACCTGCCTTGCACAATTCTCTGAACTAGCAACAGATAACATACAGAAACCCACACAACAGCTGGCAGATATTTGATCTCCATTCCTCACATGCCTTGAAAGAACATAAATACCTTCTTGATGCAGTGCCATAGCTATGGAGGGTGGGGTTCTAGCTGAGTTTACTGCCCAGGTGAAGCATTCAGAGGGGCGCCACTGAGGCTCCCAGGCTGTGTGTGTGTGTGTCAAACTGGGTCTTTGACTCAGGTGAAATAAAGCCTAGTTTCACCCCTGCTTGATGCATCCCACTTTTTCACTTTTCCTCTTTCTCCTTCCCACTATCATTTGTAGCAGACAGATATATATATATCAGACATCTTTATTGAAAGTTAAAAAGCACATAATGCACTAAACATGGAGAGACGTAAACAAAAAAGAGAAAAAGGAAAAGAGAAACAGCACCCACGTGGAAGGGAAACAAAAGGGGAGAGGGGGGAAACCCCAAAATTGTATACAGTACTATACAAAGTTGTCATTGTAGACAGATAGAATGGACTTACAGACTCCTGTGTGGGGTGCAAGTATGTGAAAAAGATGGATAAATTGTAGCAAATGCTTACTTTAAGATGTATCACAGAATGTAGAAAACAAAGAGTTGCTTTCTACATGCATCAAACAACACAATGTGTTAGACCATTTCATTCTGAAGCAAATAAACTATACTGCTTCATAAAAGATAGGCACTAAAATATTGGAATGATTAGCTAATCTTTTAACAACCTGCCTCAAAAATGATGAATTCTGGAAAGAAGATTGCTGGGAGTGCTGTAATGGAGACAGTCACCTCAAATCATTTCATCCATAATTCTATTAGTCCTTGGCTATCTAAAATGGTCATTGCCAATGTACATCAGGGGGAAAAGTTTTATTTGCTGTACCTTTTATCTTAATAGCCTACTGTCACACTGTATTTAACATTTTAAAATTAGATTTGCTGTGACAGCTGCCTTTTTATACTATCTTGTAAAGCTAACTTCTAAGAATGCATCACAGACTTCTTAAATGCACTGCCAATGGCTCAGTTTGGTCTAATCTATCATTCTTGGCTTCTGAAGTAATTTCACTGGCATCTTGGCTTTTTTTTATCTGAAGGAGGCTAGAAGGTCATTCAGATAACTGGACCATACAGACCAGATCCAAGAAGATCTAAGTACGGATGCTTAAGGGGCCAGTTCAGAGATTTATTGTGCCATCTGGCCCCTACGTAGAATGATGGGGTCTACCGACAGCTGTGCCATCAAAGTGTGCAGGCACATGGAAGCTCATACCAATGACAAACTTAGTTGGTCTCTAAGGTGCTACTGGTAGGAATTTTTTAATTTTGTTCCATCAAGTAAATGTGTAGGAGGAGGATGATACACAGCACAATGTCAGCCACAACGCCATGCCAGAAAAGTTGCAGGGAGGTGATTATGATGTGGCCTACTACACTAACACAAATGTGCTCACATCCTGAACCAATGTTTGCAGTCAGTCCTTGGTTGGTGAGAATGCCTTTTCAGTGGTGGCACCTCAGCTGTGGATTGCTCTGCTCAGAAAGGCTAGCCTGACACCCACTCTGTGGTTGTTTTGGTCCCAGCTGAAGTCATTTTCATTTCCCCAGTCTTTTAAACTGCTGAACTGCTACACTTTCTAAATTTAACATTTGTGCTAAAATATTTTTTCGTCTTACTAGACAGTCCTTTGTTATTCTCTGCTGCTGAAGTTTTATGCTCCATCATATGTGCCACTTTTATAGCTGCATTTTAATGTTTTTATTTTAACTGTAAGTTGTTTTGGATGGAACACAAATGTTGTTCATATTTATGTAAGCAAACAAACAAACAAACAAACAAACACACACACACACAACAAAAACAACAACAGAAAGGAGAGCATGCCATGCAAGGAATTTTGGAAGGTGGGATAATGAACTGAGGAATCTCTCAGCGCTATAAAATACGGCTGAAAGATTTGCATGTGAGTCTCTGCCTGTTGCTATAGTACAACTGTGCAATGGCTTGGCTGCTGGGTTTGGGACTAGGCAAGAAGGAAACTGAAGTGAAGTACTACAGTGCAGAGAAGGGGGCAGTGATTTACCTTCTCCTTTCTGTATGTCTTATGGAGAGTTTGTGGAGTTAAGCTTTTTTGAAAGAGGCCCAGTGAAACAAGATGCTATTTTCTTAAAGGTTTGCCAGGGACAAAGGTTAAATTAATCATCCTTATTAAATTAGGTTAAATTAGTCATCCTTAAATCCCATTGAAATCAATGTGAAAAGGGCAACTAAATTCCAGGTCAAGGTCATTCTGTCAGGACTGCCATTTTGTAGCTAGGAACTGAAGCAGCTGGTGTTATTTAATGGACTGTGGCAGATAACTGCCAGAAACCTATAACAACAAAAAGTTGGGGATAGTGCATGTGTTATTCAGCAAACTGGGGTCCAAATCCTAGACAGGGTTCTTTTTCTAAAACAGAACAAAACAAAAACTCAGTATACAGATCTGACTGCTGCCATTTCTTCTCTTCAAAAGCTGTTTTTTCTTTGATGGTGGTAGGCATACATTTTTCATCTGTTCCAGCACACACGTAGAAAGGTTGAACTGCTAGAGGTTTTGCTGATGCTTTCATAACTTTGAGGACCACTGGCTTCCTTACTTTTAGGCACAAGAACTTCCTCACGTTGAGCACAAACCAGCAGGCACAAACTAATCTCCCCTGAAATGAATGGGAGTTGCAAAAGAGTCCCGAGTTCTTGCATAGCTCCTAATAATTTCAGTGGAACTTGCGCAGAAGAATCTCCCAGTGGATCTTACCATGTGCTTTCAATTAAAGTAGACTCAACAGATTAGCAAGACTATTTGCTGCCCACTGTTCATTTGACTACCTCTGAGTAAGCTTATGAAATGCAATTTATGGCCTCATTTCATCCTCTGAGTATTCTTTAAATTTTCATTTATAACACTGTCATATCAGTCTTTATGAGGCATTTGTAATCACAACAGTACAGAATGTTGTGAGTTTAGATTTGTACATAGACATAAATGCAGGTCATAAATTTTAAAGAAAAATGAGATGATGTGCTCTTGAGAATTGTGAATGAGGACAAAGGCAAATACAGCAAATATATATTTAGGATATACTGAGACAGTTTTGATTTACCATTTTACAGCTGTGAATGTGGTTATCTATGGATGATAAACAGCTTTTTTAGGTATTACACTTTAAAATTTTTGCTTTTTGACCTAACACACAGTAAAGCTTTTTGGAAACTAAAGAGAAAACAAAAACAGGTTCACAAAACAGCCGTTTTCGAGTAAATGTGTCAGCTATGCTACTTGTTCCTGGTACAGGAATCATTCCAAGAATTACCCTGTGGCAAGAAAATTTGAGATCAGTTCTGGAGTCCCTCCTTTTGTGCCTACCACTAAGAGAGGTTAGCTGAGCAGGTACAAGGGACAGGGCCTTTTCTGTGGTGTCCTCTTGACTTTGCAATTCTCTTCCAAGATATATTATCAGCTCTCCTTGGTAATGTATATACTTTAAAAAGGCAAGGAGATGCTTAAGAAGAGGACAAGCCGGTTGAACTGGTTCCCAGAACCTGCCTTCAGTAGGAATTATTGGCACAACTCCAAGTCATTCTCCCGGACAGAGCAGATCAATATACAAGTCATGCAAATGGATCTACTTCCAGCTTGCACGCTCCCGCCTTCTGTGTGCCTGCAGCTACTTCTGCCTGAAGCTTTGTCTCAACCTGCTATTACTACACACAATAGTGTCACTGACTTTCCACCAGCTACCCTTAGAACCCACAAACGTTCGCTTAGAAGTGAGAACTCAAGGACGTAAGAAGAGCCTCTTGACAGTGGCCCATCTGGTCCAGCCTCCTGTTCCCACATTGGCCAGCCAGATGCCCCTGGGAAGCAAGCAAGTGGGGCCTGAGCACATGAGCACCTGGCTCCAGAAACTCTTTTCTGAAGCACCACTGCCTCCTGGTGTGGAGGCAGCGCAAAGCCATCATGTCTAGTCGCCATTGATCAAGGAAGTCCCTCTGTGGTCACTGAGGCTGACTCCCAGGAAAGTGTGCACAGACCAGAACGCCACCTTGCTCGTTCTTGGCTTCATTTTACAAATCTGACCTCTGTTTCTCATCTTCAGGCGTTACGGACCCTCCTCAAGGTAGAACGCAGGTTGTTTGCTAAACCTCTCCAGGGTAACTAGGCATGAATACCCACTGCACCAATAGCCCTTTCCTATGCATGCCAATATAGATAAAATGTCCACAGACATGGGTATGCCAGTACAGATTGAAGCTGTATGTAAAGGATATATTATTCTCTGTGGACCCTTAAAAGGATGTACCGTAATTTCAGTCTGAGTTCCACAGATGCTATAACCTGCATGAGCAAAGTTAGACTCATACTGAGCCTAATGAGAAATGACAAGCCTTGTAAAATCACCCTAACCTGCCTTTTAAAACAGTGTTCTACCCCAACAAATGAACTCATTTCACTTCCTTTTGCCACTATCCACTAAAACCAAAGCCACTTCATCATTTATTGTTTAATTGTCATGATATATATCTGGGAAACTGCCGTTACAAACTTAAATTATTATACCAGTTACAATGGATGGCCAAGAAGGACTTCGCCTGTAAATTCTGTCTACTGAGATTGCTTTGGCATAGAAAAGTAAGGGGTGTACACTCTTGTATACTCTACACCCAGAGTCCCCAGTTTGAGAAGTGGTGTACACACACAATGCCAGCCATAATGCACATCTTGTTTCTTATGAAGCACTGCATTCTGAAGCATTTCTCCCCAAAGCAGATTCAATCTGAGTCGAGAAAAAGAACAACCCAGCTTTAAGCTGGCAATGTCTACACAGCCTTGGTTTGTTACCTAGGCAGCTGATCCTGAAGCGGGGGGGGGGGGGGATCAAAGGGCCTTCAATCTTGAGTTAAAGCTCTTTTGAACTGTATTGGAGGTCCTTCAAGCCACAGTCTTAGCCTCTATAGTGCTCAGATTGGGAGTCCTGCAGGTCAGGTGTTAGCTGCTTGCAAAATCTACCACCAGAGCTGCTGGCTGGAAGTGGGAGGTGGTAGCATCCAATTCTAGCTGGGAGCCTTACATAACAGGCTGCAATCCTTATAGCCTGCGAAGTCGGGTTGATACCAGAGGAATCTTCTGGTGAAACTTGTTGAGTAAGTCTCTGAAGGCCTGCTGACTTTCTCAGTCTTGGTCATCTTGTGACTGGGGGGTAGGCTACCTGAGCCTCCTTCTGGCTACCTGGCTACTGGCCTTGAGCCAGCTGGCTTTTGGCCAGCTACTTTTCTCTGGCCTGCACACCTGTTCTCCTTCAGGTACAAGAGCTTGATGTGTCCCTATGAAACTTGAACAGCCAGGAAATCTCTCTCTCTCTCTCTCTCTCTCTCTCTCTCTCTCTCTCTCTCTTTCTCTCTCTCTCTCTCTGTCTTTCTCCATAAATAGGTGGTGCACATTCCATTGAAGAACATAAGAGCAGCCTTACTGGATCAGACCACAGGCGCATCTAGTTCAGATTTCTGCTCCCACTGTGGCTGACCTAATGCCTCTATGTTGTTATTATTACACTGGCGCAATTTATGAATGGGTAAAAAGTTGGGGTGGGTGGGATCATGGCCCACCAGGGGGGAGGGGGGGTCTTCTTATGGCTTTTGACATGGGCAGATGCTGCCTTATCCCGCCCCCAGTGACATGTTTAGCACTGCCTTGTGCAAAGTTTGGGCAACAGAGAGGCAGGGCTGGCCACAAGCTGCATCATATGACCCTGGCCAGGCCTCCCCCCCTTAGTGAGGCTTGAGTGTAAGAACATTCAGTGGGCAGTCTCAACATGGGAACTCATGCCAGCCCAAGTTCAGGGGGAGCAAGCAAATAGTGCCTGAATCCCACCCCACCCCACAGTTGTCTTGTCTCAGTTTCTGATTGACCCTCTGTACTAACTGATTCCGCTCCAGCACTCTGTCTCCTTATTTGCTGTGCAAAAATTAAATGCTGGTTAATGTGCACATGTGTGTGTGTGTGAACATATGTGTCAATGACATTGCAGCACACAGGGATGAGAGCTTGTTTAAGTTCCTTTCGCAGCCATGATCTTTGCAAAAAATATCCTTCAGGGCAGTTAGCATTAGAAAAGAAATGGCTTCCCACTGGTGCCAATGGAAATTCCAGCCCCAACCCCTGCATGCTAGTTGCCATTCGGGAGATTTAGTACAGAGACTGCAGCAGGCTTAAATCTCCCTTTTCTGCACACTGAGAACAATCTTTACCTCCCTATTCTTGCTTTTTAAATTTTTTAAAACATGTGGCTGTGGTTGCAAATCACATAATTAATGTAAGGTCCAGTTAGGCTTGCCTGTTCTGCTTGGGGGGGGGGGACTGGCTCTATGGGCTCTTTCTTTTGTGTTTGCTTCTAGGCTCTCCTTCCACGCTGATGTGGTTTCCTACATGGCTTGAAAGATATGCTCAATTTGTTTTTGTCTTGCAAATGCAGATGGAAGTCTAGCAAATATAATAATAATCCCTTTAGCTTCTCTCAAGTCTTGCAGAGATATCACCTAAGGAAAAGCCTCCAGATTCATCTTGATGCTCAGAACTTTGCAATTTCAATGGCAAATCTAGTTTGAAGTATTCCTACTGCTTTCAAAATACTGCTTAGCTGAGTCCCATCGGGGAATCCATATAATGGTACTGCACTCACGTAAGAGACAATGCTGTTGGCCTGATGTATCCAAACTGCAATTTGCAGCTAACATTGTAAAGTGAGAGGAAAGTGATTTTGTTAGAGCTGCCAGATGGTGGCCCCCACATCACACATGAAAAACATATTTAAAGTACATAGCTCCCCTGCCCTAGAATCCTGGGAACTGTAGTCTACCCCTCACAGAGCTACAGTTCCCAGCACTTTTAATAAAGTTCCTATGATTCTTTGGCCACATGCTTTAAATGTATGGTGTGGATGTAATGCCCAAGGATGCCCTTCGTCTGACTTATCAGCCCAAAATGAAATGCAGCAATATTGCTGAAGGGAAGAACGGTGACACATGTGCAAGACTCCTCAATGTGTGGTGCTCTTACGGCTCCTTGTGTTGAGATTGCTGGCACATATGAATGGATTACTTTGTCAATTACTAGGTACAGAAGACTTCCAGAACTGCATTTTCTTCAATTTGGCTAAATTGCAGAACCAAGTAATGCATGTCAGCGCAAACAATGATAGACTGTTGGTCCTTAACAAGAAGATGCATCCAGAATTATCTTGTATTATTTATATTTCTCATTTATCAGGCAAAACATCAACAGCCCAAACACTAAAATGCTAATTAAGAAATGTGAGATGCAAGTAATGAGCCAGAAGGGTAGAATAAGAAATGTCTGGAAAGAATGCTGCTTAGGAAGATATGAATTGATAGTGAGGTGACACATTTGGAAAGGGCCTCGGACATCTACGCACACAATAGCGAATGAACCAAAGGCTGCGATACTTGGGTGCCAAATAACAACAAAATCAGGTTGTGTGAACTTTGGAACTACAAATGTGCCACTGTTTATTATGCCGTTAAGGCCTGATTCCAACACAACAATTCTAAACTCATTACTAGGAAATGCATCACAGCAGAACTTACTTTGGGGTAAGCAGGGATTGTGTGGGGCTCCATCTGTGGGCCTTTCTAACAGATGCAGCAGTACGACATTTCAAGAAAGAAGATTCCACCTAAACATTAGGAAGAACTTCCTGACAGTAAGAGCTGTTTGACAGTGGAATTTGCTGCCAAGGAGTGTGGTGGAGTCTCCTTCTTTGGAGGTCTTTAAGCAGAGGCTTGACAACCATATGTCAGGAGTGCTCTGATGGTGTTTCCTGCTTGGCAGGGGGTTGGACTCGATGGCCCTTGTGGTCTCTTCCAACTCTATGATTCTATGATTCTATTCTATGACATTATCTGGAAATGTGGAGAAGCAATCCTGGTCGAAAACAGGACAGGTTATCTTTAAAAGCCAATTCTAAATATTTTACTCCTCATGCCGAAGCAGTGCCATGCTAAACATAAAACAGAAGTTGAGAGACTCGCTGAGGGAAGGGGGATGGAGTGGTGTTAGATTCATAAGACAGAGAGCACAAAGGAGAGCACAGCGTTACTAGCACACAAAAGAGTCTTGCATAAGCCTGGCTGCCAATGGCGGCGCTGCAGGCCCCTCTTTCCAAGCCCACTTTCAGGGGGGGGGGGACCACAACCCTGCAGGCAAGAGCAGGGAGAAAGGAGGAGACATTAAGACAGGTGATGAAGAGGCAGGAGAAGGGGGTCGCTGGTGGGGCCGCTTGGCCTGCCTGACTGCAGAGGCTGATACATGCAGGAAGGATTTCAAGGCCCACGTCTTCAATGTAGGCCATTGTGGTGTCTGGGTTCAGGAGGAAAGCTGGAGGACACAGAAAGAAGAATCATGACAAATATGAGAATGGCTCCATGCTGAGAGTTAATTTGCACAAATGGGCTAGACAGAAACAGATGGCAGAGAGGGAAAGTGTTGACTAATGACACCTGACTGCCAGATGACCCTGTGGGTTTAAATGTCGGCATGACATCTGAATTGGTGCCAGGAGCTATTTGGTGCTGCCCCCTCCACTGCTTACCCTTCTCCTGCATTTTATTAAACTAGTAACTTTGGTGTGTTTGTGCACGTGCTTAATAACACACACCACAGTAAATTCCTAACAAACAAAATAGGAACACAATATCTGATTGGGAGGATCAATTGCATGCTGTGTGAAATATACAAATCACATCAATTTACCACATATTTGTTTTGTTTTGTTTAATTGTAGCAGAGTTTTGGACGGGCATTAGTCTTATTACCCTAAATAGGATGAAGAGGAGGAAATGTGAGTTTGAAAATATATTTTGTTGATGCCGGCACCCAGGCTGGAGACTATACTGTATTGGTTTTGAAAAGCAAAAGGTATGCACACATTATATCCAGGATCCAGAATATGATTAATAGCAGAAATAATGGTATGTGAATATTAATCTGAAATAACATATTTCATAATAAAGCACTTATAGAGACATTAATCACTTGAGATTTACAGTGTCTAGTTTGTAAGCTTCAGTGTTTTATTTCTATATTTATTGTTGTGGATTAGCTGCATTACAAATTTATAGTTTTGAACATTTTATTTTAGGGGAAAAGAAGTATTTTCTTAAATTCACAGCAATACAAAATGGCACCCAGACTATTATTTTGATACTTCAGCAATTCAAAAATAACCTAATATATAGATTTCTTGAATAATACAAAATAAAATTGCCTCAGGCCAAGACTTTTTATGCCAAGTCACAGTCCGGAGAAAAATTTTATGGCTACATTATAAACACGAAAAATATGGGTTTATAATGGAATTCCTGACAGACCTTAGCAGAAGCTGCTATAATATCTTGAATCTGATTTAGGAGAGGTTTTCAATAATACTGTTCCAAGACAGTCTGTCGGGGACTGCTAAGAAAAACATAATGGGTTTCTTTTTCCAACTGGCTTGCTGTATTTGATGATAGTCTAGGTGTTTTATGGAACATTATTCTGGAGCCCTTAACTCCGGTATAATCTGCCTGGCATCACACAGAATCTGTGGGGTGAGTTAGGTTTGCAGGTATTGTTTCAAGGAATAAAGGTTATGTTAACATCTTGCACAAACTAGTCATGATTAATTAGAGGATCTGAGAAAGAGCTTTTGCAGCCTTTTTGTTCTACAGACATATGAACATTTGTGAACATCTTGCTGTAATTTGGGTGATATCAGGAATTGGGGGATGTTCTGTCAGAATGAGACCACTGTAAAAATTGCCAGCAGCTTTTTGCCCTTCACTTAATAATTCAGATTAAAATGAAGTGAGTTGAACAAATAGCTAGTCCACTGTTAATATGATAATTCAGGAGTGAGGAACCTTTCACCAAATGTTGCTGAACCTCCCCTCATCCCTTGCCATTGGCTGTGCAACCGTTCTCCACGCCTGATGACAACCCTTCTGCTGTCAATTCTCTTCTCTCCCCCCACCTCACAGGCTGTGGTTTTGATGTTGTTGTGGAAGGGAAGTGGAAACTGCATCAGATTAGATTGGCTAATAACAGTCTGCTGCGCCTGGTCGGAGAGCACAGAATGCTGGTCAAGGAGAAGAAGGAGATGACTTTGTTTGCAGAATGTGTGACTAGGGAGAAAGTGACAGGCTGAGCATGAAGAAAATGGCAGCAAGGAAGAAAGAGAAAGTAGAAATGAGTCATATCACACGAGAGGGAAAGGGAATTTGAAAATGGAGGAGAGTGAACAGGAAAATATCCCCACATACAACCTTTAATTAAGGGGATGATATGCTTCACTGGCAGCCCTCCAAGGGCATTATGGCTGCCCTTCTTTGCAATGTGTTAGCCATAATTAATAATACTGTAGTAATTAGAGGAACATAGTCTGATGAGTGCTGTAGTTTTCAAAAGGACTCTGGGGAACGAAGCACTTTGCCTCTGTTGGAAATTAGTCTTCAGTCCAGTAGGATAGCTGCCGCTTTGCAACCATGTTAATCAAGACAGTGTTCCCATACTACCTGGCGATGTGAGCTTCATTTCTTCTGGTAACCCTTTAGAAATATCACTTGGCATGCACACAATTGCAATACAATTTTTAAAAATCTGCAGACCGCTATCTCTTTTGGGAGAACACAGCACATGAACAATTTGGATCAAGTCACCTGACAAACTAGAAGAAACTGTACACTCTTTCCAGCAGGATCATATTCTCTTCCTATGGTATTCCACTTTATCCTGCTTTGTTCTCAATGCATAAAAGTACTATTAGGTGGCTGGTACGATAATGTACTATATGTTATGTTAGTCACCTAACAAAGGGCATTGGCCTTGATACAGCTGGATCATGTTCCATCAGATGCCTTGGAGGAAAGGAAAGAACTTGCTGCTCAGAAGATGTCAGTGAGGTGGGCCTCACTGCAGAAAACATTCCAGGAGCAATGAGCCACAACTGAAAAGGTCTTCTTGTTGCCAACCCCAAGCCTCAGATTTCCATGTGTGCAGTCAGCTTGCTGGCACTTAAGATCTATTGATAAGGCCCTAAGGTCTTATTTGCTGCAGCGCCCTCTCAGAGATCTCCCTTCCAAGGGAGGTTTGCACAACCATTATTCCACAGATAAGGTAAAACTCCTTCCTATTCCAGGAGGTCTTGACTGTGGCATCACATGTTTTACAACAATTTGTCTGTGTTTAACTTTCTCCTCCCCCCACTTTCCCCTCCCCTTTTGGGTGTGAAGTTTTTATTGCATTTCGAGTGTGTAGAACTGCTGGGATACATTTTATGAACAGTGCTATATAATTTCAGATAAGTAAATCAAATAACCTGCATACATATTTTAAAGTGGATTCTGTTTTTATTTTTGTTGTATCTTGTGTTTTACATTGTTGTGACCTGTCCCTGAGATCACATGTTATGAGGGGTGAGATATAAATCATGTAAATAAATGAATATTTAGATGGGCAGAGCAATCCTAATGGGGGGGGGGGCGGGTTACCCAGTACTGTACTGGGAATGATTGGCATGGTGGACCATCTGAAGCCCTAACCCTATCTGTCAGGGTGAAAAGTGTGTGCATGGGGGGGGGGCACACACACACACTTTTTTCCAGGCTCCTCAGCTAGCAATGGGCCAACAGGATCCAGCAGATCCTTGGCCAGCTCTGCTACCTCATCCTCAAAACACCCTGATGCCCTATGCCAGCTATCACTTGCAAGAATACCACTAGCAGCCCCTGCTCTTGGCACAGTGTGGGCCTCCCCAGTGGAAGAACCTATCATAGGCAGAGCCAGGCAGAGAGAGGCCTCTGTCCAATCCTAAGCCCTCCGGGAGCACAGCTCAGAGGTAAGGGAGAGCTCCCAACCTCCTCTATGCCCTGTTGAAATTTCTAACGTAGGAAGACCATTCTCTAAAGTACAATATCTCTGGTTTACCATGTTCATTTAGAGTTACGAGTTCTCAGTGGTGATGTCTCCAACAGCTGCCCTGGAGGCTCATCGGAATGAGAGTCCGCGTATCTTCTGGGGGCAATCTTTAAGTCCCCCCCCCACCTTTAAGCAAGCATTTAATGGTTCGTTTTAGCAATCTTTATTTTTAAAGAATTTAAAACATATGTAAATTTTTATTATTGGTATGGTAGCATTTCATATTGTACCTTGTGGAAAAGAGAGGGAATGGATGAGAAACCTACTCAGCATAAGCAAGAAAATAAAATATAGCTGACGAACAAGCAGAGAATCTTGATCTTGAGATGGCTTGATAAGTCCTTGGTTTAAATTCTTCTCTGCTTCCCACTGAACTTCCTACCAGAGCAGCCCCATTAGTAAACTACATTTTATGTTAATGTACTTGCTTGGAGTGATAATTATCTCAGCCTTTCGCCCTGGTCCTTGCTAGTGTGAGTGTGTCAGTATAGCATAATAATTATACAATTAGCCTTGTCATGGCAAGGAGCTTTGGGAATAGAGACATCTTGAAGTTTAAAATGTGGACAGCTGATAGATGACAGTCATTAAACTCATCCTTTGTTCACTCCCTGATAGGCTTCTCAGAGAGCTATAAGCCAGGACTCCTTAATGAAAAATAAAGACCTTGAACCACAGCTACATCCCTTCACCTCCTCCCAACCTTTCCGCTCACCCCTGCTTCCTCCCTCTGCACACACAGTCTGTCCATCTTTCACTCCTGGCTGCTTCAAAATAACGAAAGCTGCTCCTAACTAGCACGTTTATCAATCAAATGCTGCCAAGGAGAATAAAAAGGAAAATGCTGCTCTCTAACAATGCGGCCAAATGGTCCTAATCTTAGAGCCATTTTGACCGTGGAGGCTTGCTCTCTCTCTCTCGGCTTATAATCAAGGTTGTTGCAGGAAATGTACTAGTGTTTCCTCAACTGGATTTTTTTAATGTGTGGAAATCTGCTTGGAGCCCAAGCAATTTTCTATCAGATGAGAATCCTGATCTCAGCTTTATTTTGTGCACAAAGGTGTATTAGCCTAACTGCAATGGGGAAAGTAGTTTTCAGCCACTGAAGCTGGCCAAAGATGACTAGTTATTTCTCCATGGGACTTAGCCCATAGGAGGATAATTTGCATTATTTTTGCCATACTCTCCATGTGGTCCATAAGGCTCACGATATGGCATGGATTCAGTGGGTGGCATTGCAACCCATCTTTCCCTATCAGCTTCCAGGACAAGAGAAAGGAGCAAGAGTTCATCTTGGTGCTGGGCTAGAAAGAACAAACTGTTCTTCTTTCCTATCCCTTGAAACCGACCAAGGAATGAAGAGTGAAATTGGGAATGATCTCCACCCACAGAAAATAAAATAAAAGCTAGGGATGATACCTAGATTCTTTAAGGAAGGGCACTTGGACCTTGTTGAAGCGGTTGCTCAAAAAATTCTGAAATGTGATTGTTAGTTTCATGATCGTGGGAGGTATGGAAAGAGATCTCTGCACAATTGCATTCTGAGTATTTACCCAGTAAATATATATAGAGAGAAAGAGAAAGCTCTGAGTTGCAAATGTACAACTTCTCTTTTTCCCTGAAGGAGGAAAAACCCTATGGGAGGCAGGCAACATCAGAGCCTGACTTTCTTTCCTGAGAAAATCTGATTCTGCCCATTTTCCTGGCTAACATTCTCTTTATTGTACTTTCTAGCCTCCCTCTCGATTGACGCTATGCTTTGCCTTGGTTAATGTAATTTTAGAATTCTTTTATATTCACAAGATGTTAAAAGGATCTCCCCCAGGATCTGATTTTCCTTCCCTGACATTCGAGTGTATCAAACTGCTTATTACCTTGGCTTATTATTATTATTGGAAAGTAACACTTATGGAATTATTTGAATGTAAAATGTGATAAGCAGACTTGACAGCCACCCAAGAAAGAAACAAATGGAAATACAGTTTAGACTGTAATTCACTATGGTGCTGCTAAGAGCACCTGCCATGCCCTAAGAAATGGTAAATGAGTTATAGCTGAATTCACATGACCAGCTTCTGTATTCAGTCACTGTAATATCAAGTGAAGCTTTGCATCTGTGAAACAGGCATCCCCATCAAGCATCAGAAACACACCCTTCTTATCACCTGATATCATTCACAAAAAGTAAACTTTTAAAGGAGGCGCTCCACACCTTCAGCAACTTGTTGCATACAGTGGTGCCTCGCAAGACAAAATTAATTCGTTCTGCGAGTTTTTTCGTCTTGCGAATTTTTCGTCTTGCGAAGCACGGTTTCCCATAGGAATGCATTGAACGGTTTTAAGAAGAAGGACGTTTTTGTTTTTCGTATTGCGAAGCATGCCCATAGGGAAATTCGTCTTGCGAAGCAACTCAAAATACGAAAAACTCTTTTGTCTTGCGAGTTTTTCGTCTTGCGAGGCATTCGTCTTGCGAGGTACCACTGTACATGGCATGTGTGCCTCTTATCTTCTTCCTAGATGGCAGAGTCCATGTCCTTACAACCTAACAAATACCGAAAACCATGCAAATTTTAATCAATGTGAAGAGCGTATGCAGGGATAATAATAATTTAATAATAATTTATTATTTATACCCCGCCCATCTGGCTGGGTTTCCCCAGGCACTCTGGGCAGCTTCCAACAAAACACTAAAATACAATAACCTATTAATCATAGAATCATAGAATTATAGAATCATAGAATCATAGAGTTGGAAGAGACCACAATGGCCATCGAGTCCAACCCCCTGCCAAGCAGGAAACACCATCAGAGCACTCCTGACATATGGTTGTCAAGCCTCTGCTTAAAGACCTCCAAAGAAGGAGACTCCACCACACTCCTTGGCAGCAAATTCCACTGTCAAACAGCTCTTACTGTCAGGAAGTTCTTCCTAATGTTTAGGTGGAATCTTCTTTCTTGTAGTTTGGATCCATTGCTCCGTGTCCGCTTCTCTGGAGCAGCAGAAAACAACCTTTCTCCCTCCTCTATGTGACATCCTTTTATATATTTGAACATGGCTATCATATCACCCCTTAACCTCCTCTTCTCCAGGCTAAACATGCCCAGCTCCCTTAGCCGTTCCTCATAAGGCATCATTTCCAGGCCTGTGACCATTTTGGTTGCCCTCCTCTGGACACGTTCCAGTTTGTCAGTGTCCTTCTTGAACTGTGGTGCCCAGAACTGGACACAGTACTCCAGGTGTGGTCTGACCAGAGCAGAATACAGTGGCACTATTACTTCCCTTGATCTAGATGCTATACTCCTATTGATGCAGCCCAGAATTGCATTGGCTTTTTTAGCTGCTGCGTCACACTGTTGGCTCATGTCAAGTTTGTGGTCAACCAAGACTCCTAGATCCTTTTCACATGTACTGCTCTCAAGCCAGGTGTCCCCCATCTTGGATTTGTGCCTCTCATTTTTTTTGCCCAAGTGCAATACTTTACATTTCTCCCTGTTAAAATTCATCTTGTTTGTTTTGGCCCAGTTCTCTAATCTGTCAAGGTCGTTTTGAAGTGTGATCCTGTCCTCAGGGGTGTTAGCCACCCCTCCCAGTTTGGTGTCATCTGCAAATTTGATCAGGATGCCCTTGAGTCCATCATCCAAGTCGTTGATAAAGATGTTGAATAAGACCGGGCCCAAGACAGAACCCTGTGGCACCCCACTAGTCACTCTTCTCCAGGATGAAGAGGAACCATTGATGAGCACCCTTTGGGTTCGGTCAGTCAGCCAGTTACAAATCCACTGAGTGGTAGCATAGTCAAGACCGCATTTTACCAGCTTCTTTACAAGAATATCATGGGGCACCTTGTCAAGTGCCTTGCTGAAATCAAGGTAGGCTACATCCACTGCGTTCCCTTCATCTACCAGGCTTGTAATTCTGTCAAAAAACGAGATCAGGTTAGTCTGACATGACTTATTTTTCAGAAATCCATGCTGACTGTTGGTGATCACAGCATTCCTTTCTAGGTGCTCACAGACTGTTTGCTTAATGATCTGCTCCAGAATCTTCCCTGGTATTGATGTCAGACTGACTGGGCGGTAATTATTTGGGTCCTCTCTTTTCCCCTTTTTGAAAATAGGGACAACATTTGCCCTCCTCCAGTCTGCCGGGACTTCGCCTGTTCTCCAGGAATTCTCAAAGATGACTGCCAGTGGTTCTGAGATCACATCTGCCAGTTCTTAAACATTAAAAGCTTCCCTAGGGCTGCCTTCAGATGTCTTCTAAAAGTTTGGTAATTATTTTTCTCTTTGACATCTGGTGGGAGGGTGTTCCACAGGGTGGGCGCCACTACCGAGAAGGCCTTCTGCCTGGTTCCCTGTAACTTGGCTTCTCGCAGTGAGGGAACCGCCAGAAGGCCCTCAGCGCTGGACCTCAGCGTCCGGGAAGAACAATGGAGGTGGAGACACTCCTTCAGGTATACTGGACCAAGGCCGTTTAGGGCTTTAAAGGTCAGCACCAACACTTTGAATTGCGCTCGGAAACGTACTGGGAGCCAGTGTAGGTCTTTCAAGACTGGTGTTATATTGTCTCGGCGGCCGCTCCCAGTCACCAGTCTAGCTGCCGCATTCTGGATTAGTTGTAGTTTCTGGGTCACCTTCAAAGGTAGCCCCACGTAGAGCGCATTGCAGTAGTCCAAGCGGGAGATAACCAGAGCATGCACCACTCTGCTGAGGCAGTCCGCAGGCAGATAGGGTCTCAGCCTACTTACCAGATGGAGCTGGTAAACAGCTGCCCTGGACACACATTTGACCTGTGCCTCCATGGACAGCTGTGAGTCCAAAATGACTCCCAGGCTGCACACCTGGTCCTTCAGGGGCACAGTTACCCCATTCAGGACCAGGGAATCCTCCACACCTGCCCACCTCCTGTCCCCCAAAAACAGTACTTCTGTCTTGTCAGGATTCAACCTCAATAGCCCTGGTTAACTCCACATTCCAGCGGGCCACCAGGGAATCAGCTGAAAGGCCATCAACTTGGGATAAAACATCCCCTGGAAACCATTTGGATCCATTAAGTGGCGGGGGCGGACCATCCGAATTGGTCCCGCCTCCCTGCAGAGGGGAAGGGTTGTGAAGAAGCCCAGTTGCACCAGGAAGTGATCTGACCATGGCACTTCTTTCGTTTCGCTTTTACCTAGTGTCAGATCACCAACATCCATAGAGGTGAACACCAGGTCCAAGGCATGTCCGCGGCTATGGGTTAGGCCAGACTTATTGGGATTTAATTCTAAATAGATATGCATTGAATTGCACTGTAATACTGTAACTCCTTGCTTAAATGCTGCCTGGAGAACTTTAGGGTTTGATGTACAGTAGCATGGAGGAGAATGTCATGAGGAGAATCCCAAACTATCTCAGCCCCAATGCCAACACAAGAGATTGCGCAAGTGAAAACCCGGCCACTTAACTCAATAGCAAGCCCATGCTGTCTATTCTACCACATGAGCACCAGTAAATAAATCTGAGATGAGAAGCCTGTGGCCTGCCAGATATTACTGCACGACAACTCCAATCTCCCCACCCACTGGCCATGCTGGCTGGAGTGGGTGGGGGCTGACAACGGCTGCAGTCTAAAACATCTGTAAGGACACAGCTTCCCAACTTTAAAAAAAAAACAGACCCCATCCTACCATGAACCTAAGGGGCAAGTATGCTTTTGAAATATTAGACAAGCCTTTCTCTTCATTTTTCACTAAGTCACTCAAATTTGCCAAATCAATCTCAAGAGAAAACTCAGTTGCTTCTCTGACAGAATATCTGCTGCAAAGAGCAAAATGAATTGAAAATACCCCTTAAAGCCTAAAATATAGACCATAGATGCATGAGAAAGGCCGCTGAGATTTCAGTCCTGAGTGGATAATGCTTAGAAACACGAACCAATCGCCAAACTTCAAAGGACATCACCAGAGGCTATTGGCCCCGGCAAGCCGACCGAGGGCCTCTGCAGGTTTTGCAACTCTTTATGCAAAAATCAAGACAGCTTGAAATGAACATCCATGCATAATGAGATCTTCTGAACCAGCAGGCGTAATAAAAAACACTGCAGAAAATATAACAAAGACCGACCCAGTGGGGTGACGCCCAGTGCAGCGCAGCCAACCTCATTAAGATAAACCATTCAATAAACAACATCCACCACTCAGCTAAAGGTAGCCTTTCCTCTTCCTCCCCTTCCATTTTCAGCCTTGATACAGAAAACTGTTGCAGAAGTGGATACAGAAAAAGATGCCGTTATTAAAAGGCAAGGGACGCGGGTGGCGCTGTGGGTTAAACCACAGAGCCTAGGGCTTGCCAATCAGAAGGTTGGCGGTTCGAATCCCTGCGATGGGGTGAGCTCCCGTTGTTCGGTCCCAGCTCCTGCCAACCTAGCAGTTCGAAAGCACATCAAAGTGCAAGTAGATAAATAGGTACCGCTCTGGCGGGAAGGTAAACAGCGTTTCTGTGCACTGATCTGGCTTGCCAGAAGCGGCTTAGTCATGCTGGCCACATGACCCGGAAGCTGTATGCCTGCTCCCTCGGCCAGTAAAGCGAGATGAGCACCGCAACCCCAGAGTCATCCGCGGCAGGACCTAATGGTCAGGGGTCCCTTTACTCTTTACCTTTATTAAAAGGCAAAAATCCAAAACTGCCTCTGGCCACACAAATAAGTGTCTGAGGAGGTCTCTGAATGTTCCTTGGCTCCTATCAGACCCCTGAATGTGCTCTGGGTAGCTTTCTAGGCAAGCACAATAAATCTTTCCAAACTGCTTTAGGAAATATAAAGCCAAGAATAAATCTTGTGCGTTGTGGCAAAGGAAGTACCTAACTACATATTCTAAAGGTACTCTTTTCTTTTCATTTCCCCCATAAGACTCCGGATTAGAGAAAAGCTGGGTTCTCCTAAGATTTAAACAGAGCTAAGCTGAATTGTCATGACTTTTGATCATCATGTCAAAATTTAAGGGTTAGACGACACAGCTGGTTTCCTTGGGCACTGTAGCAAATTGCATGAAAACTGACAGTATGGGGTTCCCTTGTATGCTTAGAACTGTATGCAGGAGAGCATGGAATGTGTCATCCAGCCCACTCTGCCTGAACCCCCTCCTTCCCACAACATGTGACTTTTGAAGTTACAGCCTTCCATCCCCATGTGTTCTGCCTGCACTATTTGAAACTCCAATAAAGCAAGGGGAGCTGATGTGAATACAACAGGCTCTCATTGTCAGAAGTTACTCCTCGTGTGTAATCACGTACGGGAAGCCAATGTCTAAAAAGGGCTAACCATAGCTCAGAGATGTGCCAGGGCTGTCATGGGTTTGGTGTTTTTTTTTAAAAAAAAGACTGCACAGTTTTCTCTTTTCTAATCCACCTCAATGCATCCTTGTGAGGTCAGACTGAATCTGCCCCATTCTGTGGCATCAGTTTGGATGACATAGATCCCTGCAGACACTTTCTACTCCCTGCCTACTATAATCTGAAGCAGAAATGGCAAGTAAAGGGGCCAAACTTCTCCTGGTTGGTCACATGTCTGAGAGCACCCCGATAAAAGCGAAAACACAAATAAACCACCATCACCACACAGGAAAAACTGGTGTAACAAGGACAAGTCGAAATCCCTGGCATCTTTTTAAGTTTTGTGTGCAGAGAGTTTGTTTTATATGGAAATGCTCAATTATGCAATCCCACTCCTGAAATTTGGGGTTAAACAGTTGAAAAACTGTTCTTACCAATTCTTTTATTATTTGCACAGAGCTGGGTTAATATGAAAATTTTGGAGATAAAGTAACTACTTGTTCTACAGTAAGAAGTAGGTGTTTCTTTCTGTTTGTTTTTTTAAAGCAGAAGATATGAGTCAGCTGCTTTACTCTGTCACAGTTGTGCACAGATGATGTGTGTTGTTTTGCTGCACTTCTTTCTTGCCAAATATTTTTCTCTCTTTTAACATATATTGGTGTGTGTGTTTTTTAAAGGAATGGAGGAGCTGTGGCTTTCTATGGCGCAAGTCTTCAATTCCCATCAGTCCCAGCAATCATGGCCAGTGGGCAGGGAAGATGGGAGTGGCAGTCCAGCAACATCTAGAGGTTCCTCATCCCTCTGCTGTTACTCCCCAAGGACACACAGGCATCTTCAGTCACAGGCAGCCTGTGGTCCCCACTTTTACAGATTTGCCACCTGCATTGTGCAAGCTTGATAGTGCTTTCGAAAACAGTCAGACTATGCAATATCGAAACATGAAGACTTTGAAGTGGGGACCTGTAAGGCTCCATAATAAGAAACCGCATGACTCCCCCTTTGCTATCACAGTTACAATACCAATGCAATCACAATGGAATGATCTGCCATCTTCTTGTGATATATTTGAACCAGGGGTGCCAGCTCCTCTGATGGAAGCACTCCCCCCCCTGGAATTTTTAAGGAGGGGATTGAACCCCCTCAATATCCAGTGGCAACACTATGTCATTGCATGGCGTCCTGTGTAGGACGTCCTGGCATCGTGTGGGACGTCAGGGCATCACACACAAAGTCATGCACAACGTCAGGGCGTTGCGCGTGACACGTGACTTTGTTTCCCTCAATCGTGGCCACCAGCCGGTGCCAATGATTTGAACCACAAATTCTAGGGGACTGGGAACATCTGCCCGACCCTTGCAGGCTCATAGTTCTCACTTCCAGAAAGGCAAGTGGGGAAACATGCAATGGACACATACATGCCATCAAACTTCTAGGGAGAAACTGACCTTAGCATGTTACTAATCGAACAACACAGTTCTATGCATGCCTACTTGGAAGTAAGCACTACAGTTAGTGTACATACAAGAATTACTGAATTCCGTAAGGGGCCTTTTTCCTAGTCTCCTTTGCCCAAGTATCAAGGAAAACAGATCTGCTGCTGCAAATACATTTCATTTCTGAAGAGATGAAACTGATGAGCTTTATTCTATAATAACACAAGGTCAAAGTAATGTTAACCTTAGACCATGGTGATACAGAAAAAGATAGCTTAATTAAACTTTGCTGTTCCACCTCAAAAAAAATAAATTACCTTTTCCTTACAATAACCCTCCCCCTCTTTCCCTTAATGGTTCACATCAATTAATCCTACAATTTAGTCTTTAAAGAACAGCTTTCAAGTATGGCCTTTCAAGTATGTCAGTGCTAAACTATTAGTAAAATTCTTTCTCACTTTTCCTTAGCATCATTTCTTTAAAGACTTAATTTTAAATTTACTCATTTGGGAAACTAAGGCTGCAATGCTGGGAATAAGCCCAACTGAATTAAATAGGACTATTTCTGAGAATACATAGTTAGAGTCACCCTGTAATTCTGTACCCACTTGCTTAGAAGTAAGCCGAACTATGAAGACCTTCCCCTGAGCTGCCACATCATTTCCCTCAGCTACTAGCAGTACAACCGGGTGAGCGTCCTCAGGTTTAATGTGGCAGATTCCCAGATACGTGTGCAGAGATTGCAGCTGAAATTCACCGATGGTAAGAGGGATCCTGATATGATCTGATATTATAGCACAATCAACAAATTAATCAGGCTACAGATTTATATTTTATGTTTCTTTGGTCGCAATAACATCTGTAGGAATAAGAAACTAGTAGTGAAAAACGTTTGCATATTATCCCCAATTAATTGTTAGGGGAATTTCTTGTGGGTGTTTCACATCCAAGTTCCATTTTACTTTGTTTTACTTTCCTTCAGTGTCCCAGTTCTAATGTTTGCATCTTCCCTTTACAAAAACACTTTTTTCCCTATGAATTGGGAGGGTAGTTGTCCCTTCTCCTATTCCATCCCCAACGCTTCCTGATGAACTCAGTGTAACTTGTCAGGGTGGATGGGTGCCTGCGGAGCTTTGAGGCAGCATCACGAAGTAGCCTGTGATGAAACTGCCACTCTAGCAAATTAAAACACATGGGTTCATGGTATTCCATGAAGAATAGGTGCATGTCTAGAAGAAGGAAGGTCTAGACACTGGCCAGGAGGAAGGATGTGTGCGAGACCTAGCCAGGCCAAGCCATGTATTAAGGACTTCCAAAGCACCTGACATCCACTTCCCAGTCCACTGATCCAGTAAGGCAACAAAAGCAGGAGTTGCAATGGTTCCTGAAGAGCTATCATACATCCCTAGTGGGCTGGTCTAGGCCAACTGTGTTAAAAGTTTTGATGTCTTTAATGATGTGCCACGTTTTAAGGGAAGGAAGTGCCCAGGAAATGGAGAGTGACAGATCACACGCAGAATGTGGTATGTGGCCTGTGCCACCCCCTCAAATGGTTCCCCTTCACAGACTGCAAGAAAAAACCACCAGGATCAATGTTTCACATTTCATCCATTCAAATATTGATAAGAAAAGGTGGAAACAAGAAATATTTCAGTCCAAGAAATAGGAAAGAGCAAACACAATCTCCAAACTTTGTTTTTCTACATAGTTTCTGCAGGGAAACATGCAATGATATGGTGGAAGGGACTGATATTTGTTTTCGTTTTTATCTTGGTTATTTGAGAAAACAAAGACTGAATTATTGCAGCAAATTATTTACTCTGGTTCCTTTTCTCAAATCCCACAAGATATTTACCTACCTCAATTTGTTGCAGGTATGTGAGATCCAGTTCTCCAAAACTTGACTCTCGCTTTACATCATCAGCTTGATTGTCTTCTTCATTTAATTACATTTTATTTATCAATTTCAGAAAGTGATTTCTTCTCATATATCAGATTTGTTTTAGAGAAATAAGTGTATCAATAATGAAAAATGCATGAGATCTAAAGCTTGACCCAGTGGAAAAATCTTCAATATATACTTCCCAAGACTTCCCAAGGAAGCAAAAATCCACAGAGCCGGCTTTCTCCCTCCCAAACCCAATCACAACAAAACATATTCCATAAATTAATAGAATGCAAAATTTATTTTTGCACACCAGAGATATGGAGCCTAAGCAAACATCTCAAGCGGGGAATCTCAAAAGGTTTGAGATCTCAAGGAAAAAGCAGCAGCTGATTCTGTAAGAGCTTACCTTGGCTATCTGGACACACCAGTTCAGCAGCAGCTGGGAGCCAATGTTATCCTTGTGTTCATGAACGTAGTCCAATAAGCAGCCGTGGGGCATCAGCTGAGTAACTAGCTGGATGGTTGGGCTCAAGCAGACTCCTAGTAGCCGTACCAGATGTGGATGATCCATGCTTGCCATTATAAGAGCTTCCTGCAATAAAAAGCCATATATTTAAAAGAGCCACTTAATACCACACTTCCGTGCCCAACTGAAGCTACTTGGGCTGGTCCCGCTATGTAGCACTGTGAGTGGGAGACAGGTGAAGGCAGGAATTGGTGTCTAAATGATGTTCCTGGTATCGATGGGGAAAGGTTGCAAACTGGGCTTCATTTCAGCAGTAAAATGTTTTGAGCTGGCAATGACAGCAACTTTGGCTACACTTATTAGGATGTCCACCATTTGCATTGCAAGCTGTGACTCCTTTCATAGGTACATCTGTGTACATCTTTGAATCTGGATTTACTAAACACATCATTTCAATGAATGCATCATTGCGCCATGGAGCAGGGACAGTGAAAAGCAAAAAAGGCAAAGAGGTTTCCTTTGAAAAAAGAAAAAGAAAAGCAGGAAGCTACTTTCTCTGTGTTCTCTTTCAAAATACATGCATTTCTGATAAGTTTTTTAAAAATAACCACAGTGCTTCCACATGTGGTGGTAAAAAATATCAAATGATCTTGCTGTTAGTAGCATGAAACCATCACGCCCAGTCCCCCAAAAGGGGTAGAAGGGTAGAGGGAAGCGGGGTGGGGGAATTATATAGGAGGGGAAGGAGGCTGGGTTTGTATTTGAGAAAATTGCTCATCAGAGCACAAAGAGCATTTGAAACCAAATTGCAGTGTATTTGCATAATGGTTCTTTTTTTCAAAAAAAGAAAGAAAGAAAAGATGAACAAGACATTAATTGTAGGGTGTGTGTATAATGAAAATAACAGATGGTTTAACCTTTTCTTTACTTCTGATATTTTTGAAATTATGTCAACTCATGTTTTTCAGGGCGGGCGTAAGGACTCAGTGTAACTCATGGCAGGTTTGGGCCAGCAAGGGAGCAGAGGCAGGAAGAGCAGTTCCATTTAAACCATTTGTTCCATGTTAAAATTAATACACGAGTCTGTTGCACGGGGTCACCGAGATGCAATGTTAGTCGCTTTTCGACTGACACCAGAAAATAGCACTGAAGGCCGGCAGAATAAATACATGTTGACAGGTACATTATCCCTTTTCGAGAAACAAAATAACTCTCTGGTTTATGCCCCCTCTTCCTCCCCATAAAGTTTTCTCTTTCTTTTCGGCAAAGAAGCAAGCGTTTCTATTTTAAACTGTGGCATTTTTCTTCATGTTGCCTGAATGGGATATGGATTCATTGTTTTTGCACACCAAAAATCAGTGGCAGGGGTGGGAAAATGGGAGAGACAAAAATATGTTGATAGACATATTAACTTCAGTGCATGATCTCCTGCTCATCTGCTATTTAATGCTCTATTTGAGATATGGAAAAAGCCATTTATAATGAATAACCAAACTGAGATGTGTTAGAATGTATTTATCCTGGAAACGTCCATATTGCATGCCCCAAGAAATGATCGAAGGAGGGTATAAAACATGTAGAGACTATACTATACCAATATCATAAACGAAGATTTTCATGCCTCAGTCAGCATGACCAATGTTCAGGGTTGATGGGAGTTGTAGTTCTACAATATGTGAAGGGCACCATGTTGGCTACCCCTGTACTATATGGTAATTGGTCTAAAGGATCATGAATCAATTTTGTCATTTGTATTGATGTAAACCTCCAGAACATATAGCTAACTATTTAGCTCTATCCCCAGTATATTTCATCTTATTGCTAAGGCTAGTGGCTAATGCAAATAAAGTTTCTATCTGTCCACTGTAATTGGACTAGTGATAGGCAAAGTTTTGGGTTCAATGTGGAACTAACATGACCTACTTAGTAACATTAGATTCTTTCATGCCCAGTTCTTAAATATGGACATGCTGTTGTTCTCCCAATGACATAGTGTAATTGGGCCCAAGCAGGTCTCCTCCCTCTGTGACCCTACCCCACCTCCTGAACTTGCAGTCAAGACCTGCAGCCTTCCAAGGCACACATGTTAGGTATCCAGGAAACTACATGCAACATACACAGACACACTTCAAAACATTGGCATGGTGATCTCTCAAAAGAGATGCCTCTTTTTTTTGCTCGTGGTTCTGAGCTAGGAGCCATTTTAGTCATGAATCTAGGCCCGTGGGCTTCAAGTCAACACAGGGATGGATGAAGCAATAGTTTAAGGCAGGGCTTTTTTTCAGCTGGAGCTCACTGGAGCTCAGCTCTGGCACCTCCCAGGTGGGCACCATTGCCATTCTATACCAGATCGTAGCTAAAAGGGCCGAGAAGCGATGTTGCCATTCTAAGAAAACAAGGGAGAAGTTAGTGGTGAGCTCCAGTGAGGGTGGATGATCACTAAGGAGTGGGTTCTTTCAGTGGTAGCAACCAGTTATGGAAAGGACTCCCTAGAGTGGCTTGCTGCGTGCCTACATTGTGGTCTGTGTGGCCTTTTTATTTTCTCAGCTGTTTTAAATACATAAGAACATATGATCCGTTTGCTGGATCAGGTCAGAGGTCTAGTCCAGCATCCTGTCCCCACACTGGCCAACCAGATGGCTGTGGGAAACACTGCCTCTGACAGTGGAGGTGGAACATGACATGCTTCCCTGTGGCGGCTTCAAGGCAGTCTTACATTGCTTTATGCTTTCTTTGTGCTGATTTTTATGCAGATTGTTGTTGTTGTTTAAACTTTGGTTGTATTACTATAGTTTTAATAAATGGTTTGTGTTGGGAACCTCCCAGAGCACCTTGCTGGATATATAAATGTCAAAAATAAATAAATGAAAATAAATGAATTTCAAATGTGGCATGACAACTTATACCAAATTTGTCTGTTTCAGCAGCCTTGCTACAATTTCCAGTTAGAGTGTGGCTCAGCACCACCTGCCTTCGTATGAATACACACAAAAATGGCCACAAATACACACAAAAATGGCCCTGTATTGTACCCATGAAACATGCAGACCTGGCCCAAAATCTTTCTGTGACTGCTTGATAAACTGAAAAGTTGTAATGCAATGCACCATGACACTGATAAATGTTTTTGCCTTTCTGAAAATATATGTATAAACGGATGCCTCCTTAAATTTGCCTTCCCCTGTTTTGGTTTTCTATATTGCAGCCACAAAGACTCTTTAAAGTACTTAAGAAGCTCACTGTACTCTGGGCTGGGAATTATTTGCAAAACCTCAAATGTGTGCTGTGTGACAGGAGAAAGATATTAGAGCGGACACACATTTTTTTCATTAATTTTATGGTACCTGTAATTGCTACAGCAAAGAAACATGTCTACAGTGCATGTCTGAGCAGCCTTTGGGAGGAAGCAATTACAAACTGATGTATCTTCAACATATTTTGCTTGCATATTAAGTTTTGAAGAACCTCCTGCAGAATGCATCCCTCTAGACCTGGCTAACTGCTGAAGCTGACGTAGCCATATGTGGACGAAAGAAAAAATTCAAGAGAGGAGTGAAAAGAGGTGCAAATATATAACTAACCATTTAGTTATATGCACAAACAAACAAACCTATCCCCAAGGGTCTCCCAAGAATATAAAGGCACCATTTGCTGACGCATCAGAATAGCTATGAGTCAATCTAGGTGTGACAGGATCAGTGATCTTGGTTTTTCAAGCAATGGGACAGCCTCACTTGTTGTTCATGTATAAAATGTTTATGGAAATCTTAAAGGGGGGGCAGTGAAATTATTCCTCGTCTTACCTCTGCATGCTTTTCTCCCAACTGAGCTCATTTCTAGTAACAGAGCTGAGCTGTGAGTGCTGGAGGCTGCTACTCTCAGAGCCAAAGAGGAAGAAATGAACCTGGGCTGATGGGAGCTCCAGCACATGAAGCGTCAGGCAGAGTTCATCCTCAAGGCAAGGAGGCCAGGGCACACTACCTGGCCCCTCCACTCCTTGACAGAAACAAAACCTAAGCATCTAATAATGTAACTCGATAAACTGCAAACAAACAAACAATTATGCAGGCAGAAAGCCAAAAGGGGTGTGGGGCCTTTCCAGTATTTTGCACTGCCTCTCACAAGTATGCCTATCTGCCTACTGGATCAATCTGTCTGTCTATCTATATCTATCATCTATCTATCATCTGCCTTGGGTGTGTCCTCTATGCAATGAGATTTATTTTCCTTTGTTTTCCATTCTTTACCTTAACTTTTCATTTGGGTGAACTTGAATCAGAACAACTGGAAGAGCAACCATTTTTGTCTGTTTGTCCAATCTTATCCTGTTGTTCTTACAGGGTCCCTTTGAGAGTAAGAATTCCAAATCAGACCAACATATTATTTCTTTGCTTCTCCAAAGAGGCCATGGAATCAGTAAGCAGGATTCTCCCCCAGGACAGTACTACTAAGGGGCCCGCAGTGTCTGCTCAACTTGAAACAATGTTGACATTTTGCAAACTCTGGTTTTCTGTACAGCTGCAATGCTCAATATGGAACGGGGGGGGGGGGGGGGCTTTTTCTTTTTACCCAAGGTAACCTCATTTGCAGAAGGCTCATGTTTTGAGCAGAGAGGCAGTGGTTCACTATCTCCATGCAACAATAGTCAATATTTTCCCTATCGCAATGGCTTGGCTTTGCCACCTGATTAATGAAGCAGCTGTAAAATGGTATTGACTGTTAATATCACTCTTATCACAAGCAAATTGGTATTACCTCTCCCAGTTATCCGGACATTTTCCTCAAGAAGATAATGCAAACAGTTAAGATAACACTAAGGCCCAGGCTATCTGTTGTTGACCTCATTTTTTAATTGCACAATAATGGTCTATTTGTCCAATTAACAACTAGTCTTCCGAACTAAAGCAAAAACCCTTCTGGAACTATTTTTAATCACTGTAGAGGCAAAATCTAAGATAACACACACACCACTTGTAACTAATAATACATATTTAAAACTAACAATGATGAAGCCAGGATCATACCACAGGGCAACATTAAGCACTAGTCAACATGAAAGGCTGACAACGGGTGCTGAATTCTAATAGCCAGCCAGAACTAAGTTAGTAAGGTTTCAGCCAAGCCTTACCAAATACTTGTCACTTTTCATTTTGGAGTCAAGTGAGACATTTTGGCAGTTTTGGGTAAACAACTTAACCAATATAATGTGAATATCAGTCTTTGTCTGGTGCTGCTGATTTCATTTAAATTTTTTGGATTAATCACATGAATGATCACACCCAATTAGGAATCATTGTAATAAAGTGGCATGACATCATGACGTAATGCCGCCAATGAGAGTTGGCTATATGATGGTGTCAATGAGGGAAATTAATTATTATGCCCACAGTCCTATGCATGGTTACTTAGAAGTAAGGCCCTTGAACTCAATAGGACTTAGTAGACAGTGAACATTGCAAGGAGTGTCAAAAATGTTAAAAAGGGAAGAGTTTTTTACATTGTTGAAAACTGAGCTGTTTTGCTTCAGATCTAGATGAATCAGTGTTATAGAGATTTTCAAATACTTGTTTTCAGTTATCATCTTTAAGGCCCTAGAAATGTGGCTGGTTTGTAAGTTATGCATAATCTGAGAGAATTTTGTTTCTCCAGGGGATTTCTGTTTGTTGATTTGTCCATCTTGGGAATATACCTGACAGATATTCAAAGTTCAGGGTGCTCTTACATGATGATAAGGCACCAGGAGCAATCAAACCTCCTGAGACCTCTGAGTATGTGCATTAGGACTCTTATCGAATTTACACCAGCAAAAATCTGTTTGATGTCCTTAACCTAATATGCTCCCTTTTCTAAATTATTGGCTCCTTCTCACATTGAAACAACAATGATTAATGGCACATTGTTCTTTTTCAGGGACTCTTTACCAACACTACTTTACGTTTTGCTGCTGATTTCTGAGCCATTGAACTGAGGTATATTATCACACTCTTGTGCTCAATCTGTTATCATGAAAAATCTAGAAAGTAATAACTTATCACTATAAAGTTCTCCTTTTTTAGAAAATAAAGTTTCAAAAATTGCTTAGCTGGCAAATTATATTTATATATACCCTATTTGATTGACTTTAATATCTAGACAGTTCTGCTTCAATCAGACATGTGCTGATTGACTGCTAACCTTGAACCATACAGCAACCTCATTGGAAGGCATTACATATACACTGAAGAAAATAATACCTTGTATTATTAACACACATCCCATAAAACCTTCATTTATTATCAGCCTAACAGCAACCTGGCATATACATTACCATTTAGAAATTGAAATACCAACGTGTCTACTCTGAATTGCTAATATAAGCTGGAGGCATGCAGAGAAAATTCCTAAATAATAGGAAGTTCTTTGATACAGACTTTCCATTTCTTATTGTGAAGCATTGGCACTAATTGCTCAGTTCTGGGTAACAAATTCAGCTTTTAAAGCTGGATGTTCTTTGCCTGTTTCTTTTTTTACTATAGTGGAAAGGGATTGTTTGGTAATTATGCCTCTCATTTTATTAATTTTAAATATTTCCTTCTCTTTGAACTTTGGGAAACTTTGAGGCAGCAGAAAAATTCTACGTTTGTAAGGAATGAGCAGGAGAATTCTAGCTTCAGCCCACACCGCAGTTACCAGGAGAATATTAGGAGCCAGAAACTTTGACAACAGAGACCAGAATGCCCAGGGACTTTTCTTTGAGGTTCCTTGGGTGGGCCATTGTTGTCCTCCATGTACCCGATATGTATAAATGTGACAGTCTTGATTCCACCCTTACGAATAACTTTGCTTAAAAAGTCTGTGCTTTTTAGGTTCTTTTCTTTCCTGGTTTTTGTTGAGCCAATTGGGAGCAGTGACCACTGTGCTATTAATTAAAAACATACGTAAATGGCCAATTGTAACCATCATCATCATCCAACATGGTGTCTTGGGCTAACCAAGTCAGAATGATGCAAATGGATGGTCTGCCAAGTATCCAGGGGAGGGCTGGATGGGGAGGTTTCTGCCGGAATTGGGGCAGCCTGATAGTGAGGGCCCTGGAGGCAGTAATGCAGCAGGGCTCCCCAGGAGAACACCGTGGCTTGGCCCTCCCTCCTAGTGCAGCCGCTGCTCCCCACCCTCTGCTACATTCTAATAGATAATGACTATGAAACATTGCTAGCCTTATCATCCACGAATTTGGCTTAACTCACTTTTAAAGCCATCTAAATTTGAAACCATCACTGTATCTTGTGGTAGCAAATTGCAAAGTTTACCTATGCTCTGGGCAATGAAATACTTTCTTTTGTCTGTCCTAAGTCTTCTTGAATCGGTCTGGGTTTTAGTGTTCTTGGGTGGTCTGGATTTTCGTGTTGCAAGGTGGTGGTGGGGATATTTTCCTTCTCTACACCATGCATGTTGTGAAAGGCATCTATCATATTCCCCACTTTATAAACTGAATGCAGGACTTCTGTTTTTATTCTTCTGTGGGAAGAATAGCTTACCTGGGTAAAATATAGTTAAAGCAGAAAAAAGAACACTGCCTTGAACATTTCCTTGTCTTCCTGCAAAATATCTAAAAGCAGGTAACTTTCACTGGTAATCAGGTTTCTGGTTTCCTAGAGGCTGATTGCTCCAAGGCATTGCTACATCACATATTTAGCTTTTAGGAACATCCTCAAGCCTAGCATCTCCAGAAAGGACGAAAATTTCCATTACACTCACAGTGGCCTTTTCTGCCTGGAAGTCACAACTGTATCAACAACCTGGGGGAAATCTGCAAACTGAACTCCCAAGGTAAGTAACTGCTCCTGTAAGAGACCCATGCCCCTAGGTTTGCCCGAGGGTTTGAGATTAAACCGACCAAACAGAATCATGCCACTTCCTACCAGTTGCAAAATGAGGTCCTCATTCTTTATGGAACCCCTCTGAAAATGTTCAGGATGACACCAACATGTCCCTAGGAGAAATTAGTTGTTTCACAGTGGAGAAGCCACTCTGGAAAAGCCCCTTATCACTGCACAAACCTGGTGTGCTCTTAGCGCATAGAAGACAAAGTCTGGCAAGCATTTTTGGCTAATCTTGTCAACATAGTGGGCAGTCTTATTGAAACTTTTGCTTACTGATCACAGAGTTCTAACCATCATGGTGTTAAATGCCTTACAAAATAAAACATGTCTGTTATTTTTCTGTACTTGGGGGTGGGGGTGGGGAGAAATCTGATGCCTGCATTCATCAAGCCAAGCCAAGCCTAGTTTTCTCTCTTTTTCCTCTGCAATCACTTTATCCATCAAACCCCCTTTGAGCTAACTTAATTTATTTCCTGCATGCTTGGCAGGAGTGGCAGCTGCAAGAGCACTGGTCAGTATTATTTATTATCTTTATGCATCACTAAACAAAACACTCTCCTTGGACATGAAAAGCTATTTCTAGGGATATTGGTGAGCCACAATACGTCTGGAGGAAGTCAAGAATCCCCTCGATCTTAATTATAAAACCATAAAAGAGACCAACTCCCTTTGCAGGCTCTCTTACCAGGAAACAAATGAGAATGGGAAATTTATTTCAAATCATAAATCCAAAAACCTTCAGTTTAATTTTTCCCAAGCTAACTTTCTCACCTAGCTAAGCAGCAGTGCCTTCTATTATTAGCTCCTGGCCCAATATTGGCTGACAAGCATCAGTCAAGCTGTCTTCACCTCAATGAGCTTGGGGACTCCCAAGGAACTCTACATATACAGACTTCTGCTTGCAACCCCTAATTATTTTCGAAGAGATAATGAAACATTTAAGTGCACAGAGGTTAGATTAAACTTGTAAGTGGATCAAAACCCTGGATGAAATTACAGCTTGTGCAACATCGCCTTTTAGAAATGCAAGACTGTTTCTTTTCTTTTTGCCTGATGAGATGTGTCAGACTTCATTGATTTCCTTCTCTACTAGTATCCTGGATAGTTTATTTTACTTTCTAATCAGGAGTGCACTCCATGGCATGTAGGTTATCTCTGCTTTGATGATAAGCTATTGGCTTTTGGCAACAGCCTCATGGCTAGTTAGAAATTCATGACACCTCCAAGTCAATTGACTTACAATGTATTAGGAGAAGGGAGGAGGGCTGGGAGACTTCATAGAGCACAGAAATTAATGTTGTTTTGAAAAGTTTCCACACAGCCAATTGGTGGGTCTCTTAGTACCTGCCTTTTCTTTCACAGACACAACACTATGATGCTTTATACCTTGATGTTTGTAAGGTGAATGACATTCACATTCCACCCACTGCTTCCCAAGTCTGCAAGTTTTTTAGGTTCCCTTATCTGCATCACCCATCATGGAGGCTATAAACCAGAGCAACCTCAAGGGCATGCACTGCAAGGGTAGAAAGATTGCTCCATTATATAACAGATACAAAACCATGGATGTTCAGCTAGCAGAGTTGCAGACACTCACAATTTGAGGTCACTGCTTTAAGGGCACTCCCCAATTTTAAGCTATGATTTCCTGACATTGTTTTTTCTCCCTTTCTCATTATTTCACTAAACAATCATATAACCAACAAAGGTTAGCCAAACTAATTAAAGTAAAGCAAAGCATATTGCAACAGATCTCACCTCCTTTCTAAATCTGCATTCGCAAAACAGATTCTGTGGAAGACAATTGCAGAGCAGAAGTATGTTGTAAACACTGGGCCAGCTTCAACTAATAAGCTGTGCTAACACAAGCCAGTGCTGCAAGTCCCCTTCGCACAATGGGGCTCCCCTCTCCCTCCCCCCCCAGTGTCCCTAATCAGCTCTGGGGTGATGGCAGAACCCACAGAAGAACATAAAGGAGAAGGAAGGAGGAGATCATTCCACCAGGCACACAGAAATGCTTGCATTGATGGGTAATCTGCTGAGTGCTACTTTGAATTCTACCCGCTTTGTTTTGCTCTAGTAACCCCATTTTCTAGATACCTTATTTTGACAGTTCTTGCAATGCCCAAGCTGCTAAATCTTTGCTGAGTTCTTTATAAAACCTCAGTTGCATTGAAAAAGAACTTTTTCTAAAACTGAGGTGCTAGATAGCTAAGCTCTAAGGTATTCAGGTGAAGCCTTTCAGGTGAAGTCAACCTCAGAATTTACAACCTCAGAGGAATGATGCAATTAATAATGGCAATATGATGCAATTATGAAATGCATTGAAGAACATAAGCTGAATGAAGGCAAGCCTTTACAGCAGTTACTCTAGTTTTAATTTAATCGTGAACCAAATTATGGACTTTATGGATGCCTTTAGCTATCTGTTACAAGAGATCTTTGTAAAAAAAAGAATGGAACACAAAGGAAAGATGAGGACTGAAATAACTTTTGAGTGAGACATATGAGAAATAGTATTTGCTGTGCTAGGGGGAAAGGTACCATTCAAACATAGGGATTTTTCTTTGCTACTGAATTCAATGTCCCCTGTTGAGAGAAATATAGGAGGGGGCTGCCCACATCATGTACTAGCATGATGCATTATGTCATTATAGTCATTATGGATACATTAGAAAGTTTTCAAGGGTACTGAAATGACAGCCCAGTTGCCAAATTGCCACGGCCTATTCTCCTTTAGCCGTACAGCATTTAAAAGGGGCCCAACTGGTCACAAAGCACTCCTTGGTTTCATTTTCTTTCTGCCACCCTTAAAAGATTAAACAAAAAGCAATGGCTCCTACTGCTAATCTCTTTGTCTTCTGCAGAATAACAGGCTTTCACTCTTGCATGTTTTTTGTGTTGTCGCTCTAATTGGCTAAATTAAAATAGACATCTGTGCATACGAATCAGAATAAAACATTTGCAACAACACATGTTGCTTTACTCATTCCACATGTCAAAGAGAAATGTCATCTTATCAGTTGCAAGGATAAAGTTCCAGAGCTTGTATCACAGAGCTGAGAAAGGTTCAGAAAAAGGCAACCAAAATGATCAAGGAGATGGAGCAAATCCCCTGCCAAGAAAGATCCAGGTGTTTTATTGTGATCTACAGGTCTGCAAGATATTCTGGGTTGTTTTCCCCCCTGTAACCTGAAATCCACCAATCAGCATCAAATGCAAACTACCGTAGTGGAAGGCAGAGACAGATGCAAAATGGTGGCGCCAATTACCTCCTGCAACCACCAGGCCATACACTATGATGAACTGCATATACAAGTGCAAATCCACATGTATGTTACTACAGATCAGAGGTTGCAACACAAAACTCTCAAACTGGTCAGCTGAACAAATGAAGGGCAACCAGTTAATTTAAACCAATAGCTTACAGGAGAGGAACACTGAAGCTGAGAGAGATGAGATTAGCACAAAGCCAGCCACAGCAGAGAACAAGTTATTGCTGATTCCCTTCAAAAACAGCATTCAAGGACAAAGCATCAACTCTTTCCAGTCATGCTGGGATGCAGACTATCCCATCCCACCCCAAATCAAATGTGAATCATGAAAGAATTTTTTTACCAGATAATATTCAATCTACCCATGTCCTCACTTGTGTGGAAGGAAGGCATGCCTGTTTCAGGATTGTATCCCCCTGTCTACTCCCAAGACATCATAACTTCCTTCCAGCTGCCATCACAGAACTTGAGAAAAATTGCACCAAACAATTAATTCTATCTCAAGTAGTCAATAAAATTTGAAGAACCCCCCCCCCAAAGTTGTCTAAATGTAATTTTATCAAGTGATTTGCTTTGCTTTCAAACGCTGCCCCTACCACAATCCCCTAAAGCAAACATTCTTGTCCCACAAAAGCCACCTCGCAAAAAAGGTACGTGACCCATCCACTCCCAGTACACAATAGTCCTGAGGAATATGGTATTATAGATCTCTAGGTGATTGGCAAAGGGTTAGCACAATTCCTAATCGATTAAGAGTAGCAGATTCCATTCCTCTTCTAATCCCGATACAGGGATTAATCCCCCAGCCCACAGATCCTCATATGCAGTAGCAGCCTGTATGTACCTGACTGTGTGTAGGGTTCTTTGCTGCTCGTCTATGCAACACACAATGGCACTGTGTTGTTTCAGAGTTCAAAAGATAAAGCAACAAAGTGGGCCAGAGTTCAGTGAGCTTGAGGAACACTGAGTTGGTACCATATTTAGGTGGACGCTCGGTGCCTAGTGAGTGCAGAGAGTTTGGCCACCAAATCCATGCAAGTTTGGTTCTTCCAGGGCAATTCTCTCTGGGCATCATAAGAGTGTGTTAATTGGAAGAAGTAGTTGCCATTGTGAAGCTAAACCACAAATAATGTGTGTAAACATGCATCGCTGGAACAGGGTATCCATTACTTACATCCATGAACTCCACATTGGCTTTGGGGCCAGTTGTCTCATTCAGGATTTTAATGGCCACAGGAATCTTCACACTCTCTCCCTCAGGAACCCAAACACCCTAAGATGTTGAAAAAGTGAAGAAAACCGTAACTCCAAATTAGCTACTTACAAAACATTTTTCAAAAAGAAATCAACTGAACCTTGTTATTTGCCACACGCCTAAGTTTATCTTAGTACTTTGAGGTAAATGATCCTTTGAGTCCAATTTACATTTTCTAACTGAAATACCTTGCAGAATACTGAGCAGCCCAATTCTGAGAACTGAACACAGCAGTTGAACACAGGATCTGGGCACTGAGTTCTAAGTCGCATGTATAATCAAAAGGCATTTTATCTTCATATTTCAGGAACCCCTTGAACACACTACCATCCTGTTGCCCTGATAGGCTGAAGGTTTCACCAGAGACACATAGTAGATGAACTAAGTCCATCAAAGGCACATACCTTATACACAGTTCCAAAGGCCCCAGATCCAAGGACTTTGACACGTTTCAGCTCTGTTTCTTTCAGAATGCGGAGCTGTGCCTGGTTGGGGGCTGTGCCACTGGGGGTCAAGGGTTCCACCAGCTGCAAAATAAAATTGGTGTTTAGTGAATGCTGGATACAAAAGTGGGAAACAGTGAAAAATGACAAGTCCCTATGCTAATTTCAATGATTTGTTCCTTAATATCAAGTTTCCATTGTAGTTTTTAATTATTTAACATAATAGGTTTCCCTCTTAATTGTTAATAAAACCTTTAAGTGGTTTCCAAAGACTATAAAATATTCTTTAACAATGTTAATAAAAGTTGAATACAAGTTGTGTTGTGTTGTGTTTTGTTTTTTTAAAAAATGACACTATAAATAAAATCAACAGTTAAAAATATGCTATACAGTAGTACCTCAGGTTAAGTACTTAATTCGTTCCGGAGGTCCGTACTTAACTTGAAACTGTTCTTAACCTGAAGCACCACTTTAGCTAATGGGGCCTCCTGCTGCTGCCCCACCGCCGGAGCACAATTTCTGTTCTCATCCTGAAGCAAAGTTCTTAACCTGAAGCACTATTTCTGGGTTAGGGGAGTCTGTAACCTGAAGTGTATGTAACCTGAAGCGTATGTAACCGGAGGTACCACTGTACTGGAGAATTTTGTGGAATCACAAAATGCTTTTGCGTTCTGCCTTCTCATGATGGGCACTGAATCATCAAAGTTTTGTGTTTGGCATGACCCAACCAATGATAAATGCACTATGTCAAATAGTAGAGACAGAAGCATGTGTTTATGTTTTCCACTGAATAAATGGATTTGATAGGTTGTTAATTCAAGCTGGATTGATAGTGATGAGAGAGACAGAACTTGAATGTAAGACTTCATAAAATGTACAGTGATGTTCTTGAACATCAATTTTAATTGTGATATATATCACAATGTTATCTGAACCACAGGATTTAACTGAACTCAGGCTGCAACCGTATACATACTAACCTGGCAGTAAGTCTCATGGAACTCAGTGGGACTTCTGACTAGACATGTATAGAAGTGCGCCAGGGTACCGACTTGAATAAAATATTGGGGGGCAGGTAATCTGCACCCCACATACCGGTAATCACAAGTCATGGTGCACACACATCATTTGAATGGAAACGCCCATCAACTTTTGTTTTTTGGGGGGGAACGACTCCCTAAAATATTTTATGGGGGGGGGGGACAAAGGGACCTTGGCTGCTATGAATTGTGCTTAGTGTTTAGTTTGCTTGTTTTTAAAGCCAGATCCCTGCAATAATCCAAGACATAATCTACACCCCATGACATTCAATGGCAAATCTTCCATTGTGTACATGCATCCTACATTAACTGACACTTCAAAAAAGAAAGGGAAGGAGAGAAGGATGGGATAAATTAGGGTTCAGTTCTAAAGCCAGACCACCAAGATGAGTTAGGATCCAGCAGATTTCCAGCTGAGCCTGCTCCCCACCCCCCAGTGTTCTGTGGGAGTGGGAGGGCTTGGGCTGGATCCTAAACCCATTCAGTTTGGCCACATGAGCTGGCAATCCAGCACAAATTAAGGTGACAAAAAAGTCAGTGTAACTCAAATACCATTTTAAGGGCTTAGGCCATCTCAGGCTGCAGCAGACCCACTAGTGTAGAAGAACTCTGCATTCTCAAACTTAAATGCAATCTCAGGTGTCACTTGTTGTTATGGCTGAGCATGTGTTTCTATCAAAATACCCATTTATGACAGATTACAGAAAGTATTGTTTTAAAATACGTCAATCCATCAAATAAACTGTAGGTTCCCATTCCAACTTGGTGTTATCCTGATACTTATCTCTGCAAGGATTACAAGAGATTGTGTTTATTAAGACTGCTCAAATGAATAAGCATTTCAATGTACAGGTAAGATTAAGGCCTTGGAAACATTTAGCTATCTGAGTACTCTGCCCAGAATGCTCTAAGAAATTTAGCTAGTTTCTTTCTTTTCATCACCATCAAGTAAGTGGTAAGTGTTGTCGTCATCCATAGATAAATGGTAGGTGAAACACGGTATTTGCCAGTATGACATCATTTGCTATTCAAAATGTTATGTTCCGGATATATTTCTTTATTTATAAAACCACACATACCCCACCTTTCAGTCTTAAAAAATGCCCCTAAGGAATCTTCAAATTATAATTGTAATTGTAATTACTCAAATAAAACAATAAAAAACCAATAGCAACAGCCATCAACCTGGGCCCCTCCAGATGTTTTGGGCTTCAACTTTCATCAGTACCTGGGGCTGGCTGTAGTCGAAAACATCTGGAGGACATGAGATTGGCAAAGGTGCCCAAGAACATAAACAGAAAGCCATTATAAACAGTCAGCACCTTAATATTTAATTGATCCACCTCCCTTTAGTCTGCTTTAAAGATAACGTTCACTCCAAGCTTTTTTCACAAGAAAGGGGATTTTGGGGGAGGTTGGATTATTTTTCACAATTACATAGTGCTGGAGACCCTAATTTAATGCACATGCCCCCACAAATGCTCTTCCATGTGCTATGAGTTGTAATCCAACAAACCATGTGAATGGAATTCAGTCAGAAGATCGTCAATTGATTAGAACTATACAGTGCACTTTTGATTGGAAATATATATTTCTGTAAAAATAAATGGGAAAAGACTAGCCTCTAAACACTGACAAATAGCCTGTCTTCTTTCAGGATAAGGAAAAATAATTAAGGGCTACTCTTGTTCAAATTGGGTTGAAACCACTGCAGTGTTTCAAAGTGTCTGTTTGCAAGGCTAAGTGCTCTGTGCATTGCCATTCGAGCACCATTATCATGCCTCTGTGAACATTGCGGACTACTTAATTAGTTGTATATAGACTACGCTGCGCAGGCAAAAATTATCGGGAACTGGGAATTACTTTATTAATCTAGAACAAAAACAAATAGCAAAGAACAAAGCCATGGACATAAACCTGACACCATAATTTTTACACTCTGCTTCCCTTAATTAACTTTCAAGCAGCCAGATGTATGCCAAACACTAAAAATAGGTGTGAGGAAGATATACGTTATGTGTACAAATTCTGATTTGTATTTTTATATAGTAGTTACAGTATCCAAATATACTCATACTCATCTAATTAATTCTTGTTATTATTTGCTATCATATTAAGTACATATAAATATGTTTAAAAGAACTAGTTAAATATGCAAGTTTAAAACCCTATTGGCCATCTTATACATTGGATACTTAAGATGTTCTACACATCTGACGACATCTCCAGATTTTGAAGTTAGGATGCTGCAATATTATGCCCACTTACCTGGGGAGGGGCTCGGTCCCGCTGAATTCCAGTCTACCGGAAGCAATGTAAAGCCATCATAACTAGAAGTCATTGACAGTTTTAGCCTCCATAAAGTTATCTGATTTGTTTTTCCCCATTCCTTTCCTTTCTTTGATGAAAGGAAATCTGTCCCCTTATTTCTTTACATCCCTGTTTACAGAAGTGTACATTTTAAAAGTCTCTGATTTTAAAAACAAAAAATGATTCAAGATGCCTCTTATGTCCCTCATCACACTTGAATTCAGTGCACTTTCTTCTAGAAAAGTAAGTGCTGAAACTCACCATGAAGGCCTCCCTCGTTCTCTTAAAATGGCAATGGTGCCCACCGGAGAGGTGCCAGAACTGAGTTCCAGTGAGTTCCGGCTGAAAAAAGCCCTGCTTGTACTACTGTATTATTCAGCAAGATTTTAATAATGTTAACTGCAAGACAATGCAGTGTGCCACCCTTCACTACCACTGCCACTAGTGCTAGCTGTGACAGCTGTGCTGCCTGGGGTACCTGGAGCTGGTTTTGGTGCAAAATATCTAGAAGGCACCAGGTTGGCAAAAGTTGTTTGATAATGACTTCCAAGTATTTTATCCAGTTAATTTTCACTGTGTCCAAATTACTCCCATTTTTCAGGCATCAAAATTTGACTCAAAATATTTCTCTCTGTGTGCACAGAAAATTATAATAGATCAGATCAGATCATCCATTCTCCTTATATTGTATAGTCAGTTGCGCAGTGGAGAGAATCTGAAGCCTTAGCACGATCTAGGATGTTGCAAAATGATTGCTACATCATTAGCATTTCCTACAACACTTGCATCGTGTAGCAAAGCAAACAGAGAAAACGGCCCTTAAGGCAAGAGCAGCAGAGCCAAAATACCTTGCTCAGCTGGCAGACAGCCTCTAGAAATCAGATGCCAAATGTTCAAGGTTTGAGAGTGTGGCACTATAACCAAACTGAGTGCTTCTAGGGTTATAGAGGAAGATTAAACATAGAGGGATAGTCTCTCCTATTCATTCAAAACACATAGAGCATCCTTAAAGCCATTTCAAAATTAGAATGCTTCAAAGCCAAACAATATTATTTCTTTAAAAATAAAAAAGCAAGACCAGTTTCTTCTGAACTGGTTACTTATGGCATGGCTATAAACCAGTCAAATCAAGGGTGGATCAATTAATAAATTTTAAGACAGAAAAAACAATAGAATTACAACTTCATCAAGGAATTTCCTTTACACTGATCTGCTATGAAATTAAAGCTTGTCTTCATCTAAGCCTAACACTACTGAGAAGAAATAGATTTCTGTTCCACTTGTAACTGCAAAGTAAAGCTGGATTTCTAAAGGCCAGCAGTTCAGATAAAGCAGGATCAAATCATGTTGGCAGTGTTTTGTTCATATACAGCATAGTTCTATACACTCTGAAAAACTTGTTAAACGGCTTGAAATAACCAACTGCATGTTTTGAGCTTGGACTGAAACGAGCAGTTTCAAATCAAGAGCAATGCATCTTGGGAGCCTGCACACATTAAATGTCAGGGGGCCTTAGGAAGAAAACTTTTATTCACAGCCCATCATTAAACAAAAGAGCTTTCAGATAACTTCAGCAACCTCTTCTCCAGCTCCCACCAACTAGGGTTGGCAATATGCACTTTTAAGGGACGCATAAAACATGTATTCACCAGGTGCAACTTTTTCCACCACAGAGATGCCGTGGCAAGACAAGCAGCAGCTGGCAACATTTTCTCATACTCTCATGCAGTGGACAAACATATGGAGTCAATTTTCCCCCAAATTAAATTTATCTGGTCTTCTTCAGCTTCACAGTCCTGAAATTTTGAGATGAGCACTCTTGATTGCAACCCATTTCAAGAGCTATCATCATGGATACCCAATGATACCAGTCCTCAAAAATAAATATTTTTTTGTGGAAAATGGGTAAGGATAATACATGGTTTAATCTCAAACTAATTTAAGGTAGTGGGGGAGAAACTCATACTGGGGGAAATGCTGTGAATTATACTCTTCTAGGAAAAGGCATTCAGGAACTCAGTACTAACTGGGGGCCAAATTTGAAGAGGGCCCCAAGTGTTTATGTACAATTGGAGACAGGTTTTCATTAAAAGTTCAGCAACCTGTTTGGGACAATTGTGGAGGGAATACACCCACACATACACACACTAATTCTACATAGTCAACATAATGGTACCCCATTATCAGTAGAGATATTTGGATGGGAAGAATTTCATGAACAACTCTTTATAGGAGAATAAAAACAATTTGGACAAAGCTGGACAGAAATGCCTTTGTATGTATCTAGTGCTTCGTTGCAGAAGAAAGAAAAACTCTTCACCTCAGTCTCCAAGAACCTTCGCAAAGCCCTCTTTTTTTTGATGCTCTTGCGCCTCACATAAACTGCAAACGTCAAGCCCAGAATGACGATGATGAAGAGTCCTCCAATCACTCCAGCAGCTATCAGGGGCGTTCTGTGAATCAGGAGCCAACAGTAAACTGTGAGTCACAGGAGCAGGTTTGTGTGCATGCTTACAAATTAAATTTTGTGAAGTGTAAGGATTTGTGAAGTTAGTATTGCAACATTTCAAATCACACAAAAACACAGTACGATTTGTGACAAAGTTTTTTTCTTTATCACATTCTGTTCTGTTGTTGTTGATGTTGTTTAAGCAGGCCATCATGCATGTTTGATGGGGAAGGAGGGCCCTGTGTGGAGAGGAGGCAGACAATTACCATGTGTTTTGATGACAAATGAAAACACTGAATGGAGAAACAAAGATTCACAGTGCAAGGGTTCCTCTCTGCCATTAAATGCCAATTAGAGATGCTCCACAATACTTGCATGAAGAAACTGCTACCCTAGGTAGAACCATGGGACAGGGTATTGCCAGAGGCCAGGCCAGCCCACCCATGAGGCAAGGGGCAGCAGATTTGGCCTCCAAGGAATGCATTGCCCACTGCTGCTTTTGCCACTGTGGCCGCAACAGCTATGGCATGCTCTGCTCTTTGGAGGCTGGATCTCCTTGGCAGCCTGCCCCTAATTCCACTGCTACAGCAGCAGCTCAGTGAACAGGAGGCACTGCAGGTCTCTCCGCACTCCTGGGGAAGAAATGTCAGGGGCTACCCTCTAGAGTCTCCTGGTCTCTGCATTCACCTGATATGATTCAAAGCAGGTCCTTTTCTTCCCCATGACAGCCTTTGATTCCCACTTCCCCCCTTGTCCTTGATCGAGATATTCACTCACCCCTCCTTCCCTGGAGAGGGTCACCATGTTGTGGTTCACTTTAGGTGCCAAAATGTCTTGGGCCAGCTCTGGCCAAATGTAGTAATTCACACAAAAAATGGGTTTTCCCCACAGAAGTAAAGACTGTACCTTGCAATTCCATGCAGTCTACTACTGTGAGCAGTTATTTTTGCAACTCGGGCATTGAGCATATTACTAGAAGTCATATCTAGTCATAAGAAGTTGAAAGTGGACAGTGCTCACACCAGATTCTCATTCCATTTGGGGACATTGATTAGTCGTGCTCAAATTGTCTGGAAAATGTTTTAAATTTGATTCTGGCAACAATACACTGACATTTTTAAGGGATGATAAACCCATCTAGACCAGCTTCCTATGCAAAAGCAAGATCCTCTAAAGTAATAGCTTATCTTAGCTGAACCATGTTATATTGTTAGGAAGATGAATGAAAGGTCAAGGAATTAGGGATCAGTTGCAATTTCAACAATTCCTCAAAATGAATTGTGACCTATTCAATACAATTTTGTCAAATCTCTCTGAGAAAATGTCAAGGTAGGAGTCTCATGGATGCCATTTGGGTAATATTATGAGAACTGTGTTTAAGTAGCAATATTTACCGTATATATTGTATATATTTATATACAAAGAAAGAGGTTTCCAATATTTATAACATTTGTCCTTGCAACCATCCTATGAGGTAGGCCACTATTTTTCCAACATCAGGTAGGCAAATGGGCTAGTTTTAGGAAAACTGCAAATCTACGCAGAAAAATTATGGCTGAGAAGCTGCACCTAGCATTTTTTCCCTTTGAGTCACACTCATCTGTCATTATTATTTTACATTATGCTTCTCCAAATGAAAATGAAAATTAAACACAGTTGGGTCCCATTAGTTTCAACTGAATTTAGGTATCTTTAACTTGCACCCACTGAATTTAACAAATTGATTAAATAAGCCTGTGTGTGTGTGTGTGTGTGTGTGAGCGCGCGCGCGCGCGCAAAGCCCCACAAGAACTTGTCACCTCTTCACAGTCCATCCATTTCTGTGTGAGAGGAAACTGGAGTAATGTGGTGCGTAGGGCTGTAGGGAAAAGGGGAAATCAGAGGAGCTTTGTGTGTGCAGATAAGACACAACCCATCAGAAGGAGAATCCTAGAACTAGTGGAAGATGACTGCTTACCACCTAATGGCAGACCCTCCAAGTGTCCCTATTTTCCAAGGAAAGTTCCAGATTTACAGACATTGTCCTGGTTTCTGATTTGATTCCAGAATGTCCCGCTTAGGATGTCCGTATTTTCACTGGAGAAATGTTGGAGGGTATGGTGTTATGCAACCCCCGAACCAAGGAGATAAGTTACTATACAACTTTTAGAAGACATCTGAAGGCAGCCCTGTATATGGAAGTTTTTTGGGGGTTTTTAATGTTTAATGTCCTATTATGGTTTTTTTTTACATCTTGGAAACTGCCCAGAGTGGCTGGGGAAATCCAATCAGAGGGGAGGGGGTATAAACAATAAAATGATTATAATTATAATAATAATTTTCATCGGAGAAATTTTGGAAGATATTTAATGGTGAAACTTGATGTAAGGAGGTAAAAACATGCCTTTCACCCATTACGTGCTGCTTCTCAATTTGGTGTCTATATGTTCTGATAAATGCTAAAGACAGATCCAAATGACTGCTGTCCTTTTTCATTTTCAAAGGAATAGCAGTGGCTGCTTCTTTGTCCCAGAGTGCATTGACAACACCTGAGATCTTTTGCACGGGGCACCAACTTACTTAATTAGCCCCTAGCCTTCTATATAGGTTGCTGGCTCTAGCATTTCCCTGACATAATATTCATCTGATGTTTGTTACAATCAATAGGTCATGTGCCTATCTGCACATGTGAAATGAACCTGAAAACACTAGAAAAAAGTTAATACTGATTGCAGAAAAATGCATTTCTAAGGCGACTTTTCTTTACTTGTACAAGCAGCTGACCCATAACATATGCTCCTTCCAGTGTCACTAATAATGTTTAATGTCTTAAGATGCTGAGCAAAGTCTGTGTGGGATGAGTTAATTAGTCCAGTCCTTCCCTGGTGCATTTTTTAAATAGCCATGTTGACCTTGTGCATGAAAGGCCACAAAAAGTAACCTGACATTATGACATTTGTAAGCACAAACTATCATAGTCTCATTATCATGGTATAATGTGCTTCTAAGCTGAATAAAATAAGGCCTATACAAGTTAAGGACAAAGACTTTCCACTTAGTTTTTAAATATACAGTAGTGCTAAGGCCAACATAAGTATTACTATTTACACTGAGCAGACAGAGTGGTCTGAGGGTATCTGATGGAGACAAACATATTCAAGGTTGGCCAACCAGAGAAATTAAAACACACTTTAAATGTTATATTTGCAGCTGTATAGCTGAGTCCCTGGTTAGCATGTTAAACAACAGCTGCTCCTATTCTAGACAGAGACAGCAAGAGGCAAGTGAAGCCTTGCAGTTTGTAACAGGCTCTTATTCCAAGGACTAATAATTCCCAAGCTCCTGTTGTTCCCACCTCACTCCTGCACAAGCAGGAGGAGCCAACTGGGTGTGGTACCAGAAAGTAGGAACAAAAGACATAATAAATCCGGGATACTGATCTACCAGGGGCAGTGGGAGCTAGTAGTCAAGACAACATTTTGAGGTCCCAGTTATATATCTGGACTCCAGAGTGATCAGGAAAAAATGATACTAGAACCCATGATAGGAAACAGTGGCTAAAGGACATCACTTGGGTTTAATGAATCCCTATTTCTGCCATATTACGATACTAGAAACAGAAGGAGCTTAAATAAAGGGACCCAAAGAAGGTGAAGGACAAAAGTCAACCAACCAGCTTTCCAGGACAGGCAAGGCCTTTTGGGGAGATAAGGACACCCATGTTGCAAATTTATCAAAAAGCCCATTGTGGGGCTTGAGGTATCTTCCCATAGATTGACTTCCTCAGCTGCTGCCAACCACAGACACTCCTAAGGCCCTCTGTGACCACCTTGCCCATGTCTTCCTGTGAGGAATATAGGGTCCTTCCTTGGCATGGTAGACAAGGCAGCCCTAGAGAGTGCTTGCCTCACTTGCACTTTTGCAGCTGTTTAACTGTTTAAACAGGTGCATTCCAGGACCAGCTCACCCACTAGACCTCATTCGGAGGAAGGACTGTTCCTCAGACCACAGTGTAGGTGACCCAGCCCTTTAGGGACAGTGCCTCCACTTCCTGCAGCTGCATCGTGATGGCAGCACTCCTAGACCCCTAGGTTGGGAACAGCAGCTAGTTGACTGCTGGGGGCAACTGCATCCACCACCACAGAAGCAACTAGCCAGCCAGTGTAACAGTGGTGAGTAGCTTTATGGGCAAATGGATTCTGGAGGAGTTCTGAAAGGGGGTCACTGATCCGTCGCTCCTCAACATCTGCCAGCTGATGCAAACACCTCACCTTGGCTCAAGGATGGGTCAGCCCTGGTTCGAAGTCTATTGCTAGAGCTAGGCAGATCTGTCTCAATATGAAACCAGGACAGGGAATCACTTGGGAAAAAGAAAGCAGGTGCTCCAAACTCTTTGGCGGAATAATGGGGTACCATAATAATTAGTAAAACAACATAATATTCCTTACTTGCTGGCATTAAGGAAGTCACGAATGGAAGACTTTAAATAAATGTTTTGACTCCTTAACTAGGAGTGATAAACAGTGAGCTGGCACTTATCTAGAAGAGATCAAGAGTGTACATATGCAATATTTTCCTTTCCTCTGTAACATCTGCTATTCAGTCCTGTACAGGCACACACACCAAATCAAGATGAAAGTTCAAAGTTAATATTGCAAAGGTACATGAGGTGGCTCAACAGGGGAGCATGTATCAACTTTCTAGCTATTTCAAAACATCAAAAACATCTACTGTCCCTATGGTACTGTCAGAATCAGGATTTGGAGCTTAATTACTTATATATGTTATTACTAAGTGTTTTAAGGTGTAGAGTAGAGAACAGGAAGAGACACTGTGAAGGAAAGCCAGGGGAGAGAACATCTGTTATCCTATCTTCTTTATTAAAATAGGTAATATAATATGTGAGTAGGCTGAGCATTGAAGCCCTTGTTGCTACAGAATTTATGAAAATAAATTAGCAATCTTTATTCGTGTTTCTACATAGGTTCCTATGAACATACCTAAGTGACATTTTCATAAAACTCCTTCTGCAAAGGAAGTTTTAATTATGTTGTATACTGCCTAGGTATCTGATTCACACAGATTTTATCAGTCCCTGTTTGAACTTGAGCATCTTTTACATCAGTCACCTAATGACACAGAGAGGCATTGAGTTGGACCATGTAATGAGGTATATGCAGAGAGTTCTATGTGCCTTAACAAGGTGCCTTCTCAGTCCCTCCCTCCCCCTGCCCTCCGGTAATACTGCACCCACAATTTGACGACTTTAAAATGCCTTACCCATCACTAAATATAAAAACTCCCCCTATGCACACCCTTCAACCTCCCCAAATCTGCTCCAGAGGGTTGGGGGAACCCCTAGAACAGATTTGGGGAGTGCAGGGGGAGATCCCACCATGCAAGCAGAAATCCTTGTGCTGATGGGATGCATTACTCAATATTGCTCTAGATACAACCCTTTCTTGAAGCCTCATGCAATAATGTTATTGAAGATTCCCCTCATTGCATTTGGATATGTTTTGTGCTTTAATAAATCTGAGCACCTCTAAGAGTTTGCTTTACGTAACTGTTTATTCAATTTCCCTCTTTTGTGGATTTATTCACGGTGGAACTTCCCCCAAGCAAATTAAAAGGTCACCAGAATCTTCTGGGCAGTAACTGGTGGGGTGCTGCTGCTCACCTGATCTCTGCTCAGTCTCATCCTTTGTGCTTACCAGAAGGTGGGTGGAGAGGGAAAGTGGCAGTGAGGTTGGTGCAGTGCAAATGCACCAGCAAAACCTTTGTCGCCTTCTTATAGGGGTACTGGCTGCAGCGATAACTTTTTTGGCCCAGAAATGGAAGACACTACAGCTCTTGTTGCAGTACAAGAATATGTGGACTCTGGCTACTGTAAAGAAAATAACTCAAATATCACACATTTCTAAGGGTAAGGAAGAACCGAACATCTCTACGCCATTTGGTAGGATGACATTTCTTATGTGTCCAATTCAGATATACAAAACTCCCTTCCCCACTTGCTGCTTGAAAAATATTATCTGCTCCCTATTTAGTGAGAAAATGCAACCTCTGAACTGCTCCTGTGTTTGGAAACTTATGTTTTTTTTGTTCGCCTGTACCTATGACTTAGCATTAATAAAGAAAACTTAATTTCCAAAAAGTGGGAAGGACACGAACATTCAGTGGACATTCTGTGGGTCGAGGAAACTGTAGCACAAATAATCAGGAAAAGTTAACATAAGAAGAACTTTCACAAGCTCTCTTCTTCAGTGTGTGTCTGATTTCACTAAAAGAATTAATGCTGTTTTTAAAATATGCCAAGTCAGGTCCTGTCTAATATAGATTGATTTAACTGTGACAGGAAAACATCTAAATCCACTAGATTGGACTCTCAGGTGAAACAGGTTCAACCTAAGCAAAAGAAGAGCTCTCTTTATACACTTGCTGCATATTTTCAATTTTCTACCCCCTCCACAAAAAATGAATATTTTCTTCTTCTTGGATCGAAGCAGTCTAGTGACTGTCAAGCCAGAAGGGGTGATTTGCAACTTGCGCCCTTATCTCTTCTTCAGAGAGTCTTTCCCTCCATGAAGCTTCTCTGTTAAACCCTGCAAATTTGGGTTAGGCTGTACTAGGCACGCTTCACTTTACCAAGTTGTATGTGGTTCTCTCCATGTTTATTTTTGTGCATTAAATGGAAAATGTGCTTTTTACAAATGTAAGCACGTATCACACTGAGCAGAAACATATTATGCACCAAGAGGTCAGTTTGCTCTGGTGACATCCATTCTAGGTACTTGGCAGTAGTTCAGATGTGGTCAGCATTTAGCAGGTGGCACAAATAGCTGTGTATAATTAACCTGATAGTTTCTTCCACTGATATTTAATTGGGGCACTGAATCAAGAACATGCTATGGGCAGCAATATTGATGGAAGAGAAATGGCCATACCATCCTACAAAAACTTAGCTGTTCCGCCTCTAACAGAATTGATAACTACTCACAGCTTTCATACAAAACTTGTCATGGTTGAGGCTACATTGTGCATTGCCAAACAGCATATTGTGTTTCAAAGTATTTTTTTAGTGGGGGCTGATGAGGCATGCTGGATGATTGGGGGACCATCCAGGAGCCTCTCTGCCTGTATTTCAGGAAAAGAAAATACTGGTGTTTTCAGACTTCCGGGTTGGCGCCTCTGGCAATGGCGGATTTCCTCCGATCGGGAGGAATCCGCTCCGTGGAAAAAAGAGTCTGAACCGCCACGGTGAGGCGGAGACCCATCAAAAACCACAGGCGGGAGAAGCCTGTGGACGTGGGATTCGGCTGGCACCTTTGCGCCCCCTCCACTCATGGGGAACCCCGGTTTCGGAGCGACGTGGGGTGAGTGGCGCGGTGCCTTGAATCGACTGCTTCTTTCACGGAGTGAAGCCGCATTGCTGTTGCCGGAGAGCGCTGACTTTTTCCTGTGGACAATTAGATCTTAAATAACTGTCCGTGAGTAGAACGGAAAATTGGATTAAGAAATTTCTTTTAACTTGACACTGAAGCGGGAAGGTCTAAACAGGAAGTCCGCCTTCCGCTTTTTGTAGATAGATTAAAGCAAAGACACGGCAACTAGAGTTTAGAAAGTCATCCGTAAAGGATTAATTTTCATCATCTAAAATTACTGAACCCCCCCTTGGAAGCAGGAGAAGAGGGGGGAACTTTTTCTGGACTGTTTAAACCTGCAGAAGAGAGTGTAAAGAAAAGCAATTTTCCATCGTCTTGAACCTGGGAGCGGCGTGTCAGGACAGACGTCTTTGGGAAGTTCATTGACTACAGACAAACGTTTTTGACAGATAGTTAAAAGAAGAGAAACATAGTGATTCCATTGTTCCCCTTCGCATCTAAAAGGAACAAAATATTGACAGAATACCTGAAAAAGGAAACTTTGTTGTTAGATCTGCTTTTTTAAAAAAAAGAGAGATGGATACAAATAGAAGCTTTCTCCCCCAGAGGGAGCTTGCGAAACTGTTATTAAATCTGAACTGGGGAGCTTTGCAGCTGCAATAGATTAAGATCGTGGGATCAGACTCTGACCTTGCACAAGAATGTACTCGGAGGCTCTGGTGCTTGCCTTCTGCAAGACAAGTGCTTTATTGGAACAGTTACATGAGAAGACGGATTTGATGACTGTTGCGATTGGAAATTTTGGACAGGCAGTGGGTATCTATATAGAACCCACTCAGGAATTAATCCAGGAGTGTGCTCTGACAGATCAGATGAGGGAGGAGGTTGTTGCTGGACCTCAGGAGGCAGAGATGGAGGGAACTGTGGCCCAGCAGGAACATGAGTTGTTGGATATGACAAATAAACCTGGAAAAAGCCAGATTTGGAGAGATAGAGTCTTGTTTGGCTTGGAGATGGGGGGCTGGATAGACCCCCCTATGCAGGGATGTTTTGACTTTTCAAGTCTGGCTTTGGACCGGGAGGAGTTTGGAGTTGTGGGGGCCCTTAACTTTGGAGGGACCTTGAAATATGCTTTTAAATACCACATGGAGTTCAGTGTGGATTATGGAAAAGGGGCTGATCTGTCAAGAAGGGACAAAAATATCGTCAAGCTGGAGTCTCCACGAATGAAAGGAGCAGAAGACAAAGTAAAGTACAGGTATAAACATGAAGAAGACCTGCGGAAGGGACATGGAAGAGATTTAAGGGCCTCGGACATAAGATTACCGGGTTAATGAACTAGATGGATGGGATAGAAAGGACTGACAAAACCCGAAACCAGGAGGAAGAGACGTTGGATGAAGATTGGAAGAAAGTTTTTAAAAAAATTATTTAGGAAAGTTTTGCAAAATTAATGAGTATTAGAAAAATGTTGGAACGAAATTATTTGTCTTTAGCAGAAATGTTTAAAAGAATTATGTAAGAATATGATATGGTTATGAGAAATTGGTATAAATAAGATTTAAGTTTTAAGTTTTAGGGTTTTTTATGGTAAGATAAGTTTAAAATAGATTAAGGTAATTTAATGACAGAATATCATGAAAGATGGAAAGGATTTGCTGAGATAATTAACAACTAGAATACAAAAAAGGGAGGTGTGAGGAGGTCGATGAAATAAGGTAATGACAGTTAAGGATTTGAGAATACTGGATCTGCTTTTAAATTTTTTTTGTTTATTTCTGCTTTTTGATTTTGATGTATTATGTGTTTTGCTTTTGCTTTTTGCTTTTGATTTTTATCGATTTGTATTGTTTAATTGTTATCTGTTTTTTCCTTCTTTTCTTCTTTGTTTTTTTGTAATCTTAAAATTCTCAATAAATATCATTTAAAAAAAAGAAAAAAAGAAAATACTGGTGTTTATTTCAATGCAAGCGTAAAATGTTCAAGGAAATTAATCATAGATCCAGGCATTGAAAATACATTCAGTCATATCTAAATTCAAGTGCATGTTCAGTAAATGCTGCAAATGCCAACATGTTTTCACATTCATGCCACAGTAAGGCCAGATTAACAAAGGAGGATATGGTAGGCAAGCGGGCATGTTATTTTGTGGGCTCTCACCACCCAAGATTCAGAGCATGGCAGAGGTCAAATGTTTGAATGGGAAGAAATCTGGAAGTACATAGGAAGAAAAGATGGCAAACAGCAGTATGTTTCACAAGCCAGAGATTAATGTACCTGGCAGTAGCAAGATGTACTTAGGATGAAGAGAGATTCAGCATTTTAAATGCGGTTGAAGTGCTTTGAACACAGAGATGCTGCACTTGTCTCCATGGTGGCAAATGTGCATCCATACCACTTTCCCCATATGTAATGTGTGATGTCAGCCTTTGCCCAGGCTCAGACTACACAGGTTGAATACTGAATGCCATTCCAATGCCTGGGGCAAGATGCCACTCAGCCGATCCTAAGAAGAGTTTGGATTTGATATCCCGCTTTATCACTACCCTAAGGAGTCTCAAAGCGGCTAACATTCTCCTTTCCCTTCCTCCCCCACAACAAACACTCTGTGAGGTGAGTGGGGCTGAGAGACTTCAGAGAAGTGTGACTGGCCCAAGGTCACCCAGCAGCTGCATGTGGAGGAGCGGAGAAGCGAACCCGGTTCCTCAGATTGCAAGACTACCGCTCCTAACCATTACACCACACTGGCTCTAAATTAACTGCCCAGGGTCTCCATAAACCATAATCTGGTTTTGTAATACTTGCGACATTAGTATTCTAATAAACTGCCCCCGAATTGGATAAGTATTTATACTTGCACTCAAGCTGCTTCTAAATATGCAAACCTTCACTTTCTGAAGTGTATGAGGGAACAAACTTCTCATAGGCTCATAAATATCAAGGAGAATTCAAGGTAGCTGCAGAACAAAACAAAAAAAAGTATACAGTATTTATTCCTGGGCCTGCCTTGATGCTACTTTGGGAGTTATCACTATTATATTACAAGAGCCGTATTCTGTCTGTGTAAATGCCCTACACAAGTTATAGCATGATTATCAAATCCCTCTTGATTATGGGAAAAGAGGCAAAATAAAGTCAAGAGTCTGGTGTAAATTAATGCAAGGCTTGCACATGATGCACATCCGCAGAATTCCAATGACTTGCACAGGATGCATTAACCATCAAAATACGGTGACTTTTAAAGGTGGATTGAATCCTTGGTTTTTCTTGTACCTTTATTGTCACACCGTATTGTGCTTCTTTTCATTAAGCTACTGCACAGCATTTTTATTTGATCCTCTGAATTCTATTGATATTGGTAATTTAAAGGAAAAGGGCTTTAGTGAAATATGGAATAAGGAAACCCTAAATTTCAGTTCTGTTACAATCTTAATTTTTTTTCATAAACACATTTTCGCACAAAGGAAGTTGAGTTGTTTCCTGTCGTTAAGGTTCTTGAGCTATTCTTACGTGGGGGGAAAGGGAGATTTGTTCAATCTGTCTTCAGAAATCCAATCAGAGATCTCCCATACTGCGTCAAATTTGACCCTGAATATCAGTTATCAAATACTGAAAATTGCTGCTGCATATGGTCAAATTCTGGCTGCAACCACATGTCATCTCACAGCTACTGTCAAATGTTCACTACCGCAGCAAAATCTTTTCATTCAAATGCTGATGGTGAATATAAAATATGTGCCTAGAATTTGGAGAACATTAGCACAACCAGAGGATAGTCAGCGGATACACTCTTTAAAAAATCATGTATGATAATTTTGAGAATTTGGGCAGTAAATTCAATTAAACTTCGATGTTGGGAAAATAAGCAATTTATTCCACTGTGTAAGAAGGATGCTGGGTTTCTGGAATGCTCCAGAACAGGACCAGAATAGTTAAGAAAGTACCAGCTATACTTCTAGTTGCATGAAGAAACACAAAAAAAGATTATGTGTTACTTCTTTAACTTTGCTACTCAAGCATTGCCAGCTAATGTCCCTGTATATGTCATTATTGCTGATATTTTCTCTCCCTCCCATCTTCTCCCTTATTTTTGGTTTCTTTCTGCATAACTTTTGTTGCATATTCTCATTTGTACAATTCATCCCCTTGTTTTTCAGATCCTACCTCATCTTACAGGCCAAGATACGTGCCTTTCCTAAAATCAAAGTGTGTTTGCAATTTTTTATATAAGACACCATTGCAAATAAGCTTATATATTGCTTAACAAACAAGGTTTTAAATTTGGATTGTTCGATCCTAGTTATGGCCCATTTTAATGGAGCTTATACAGATGACCAAACCACTCCAGGGGAACTTCTCTTATTGTCCCATCACATGATAAGGAAGATTGTCCCACACATCCAGGGCAGATGTGTGGTAAAATGTATGTTAAAATTGTTATCTGTATCTACCCACAGATTGCAGATATGGGATGGCCAGTTTGTGCCTTTATGCACACAAAAAGATGCAGTAGCAAGGCTTACAAGCGCCTGGTTTACAAGTGTTCATTGGAATTGGCCAATTAGCTTGCTTAGCCATTTCGAGTTAAGTAATATTTTATATTTTAGTTAGTATTAGCTATGGCTCCTTCAGCACCAGAGATGATGCCTAGATCATACCACCCATGGCAGATTTGTCCTAATTCAAACACTTAATGGGCTGGGGGAAGTCTTCACCTGACAGAGCAGTAAGCCCTCCCCTCCACTTGCCAATTTATCTGATTCTCCTCCTCCTGAAAAAACAGAGGGGATTGCATGAATATGATACAAAGGACCAGGCATCCCCATTCAGCTGCCATGCAAAACCTCTTGCTGTCCTGATGAATGGCTGAGCTGCGCCTCAGACATCATACTGTGTAAAACCTACATTCAGCAAGCTCAGCCATCATACAGCCAACTCAGTCCCCCTGGACTCTAAAAGCAACAAAAGCAAGCCCACGATCTATTTAGCTCTTGTTCACAGACATGTCGTAGGTTGTTTTTTTGACAGCCCTAGCTCTGCTACTGTACCTGATGCAAAGCTCACAGATAGCCATTTGGGTCAGCCCCACAGTGAAGTAAGTACCCTATCTGAACTAATATTTATGTTAGCAAAAGAGATTCTGTTTCTCAACTTAACAAACAGCGGGACTTTTCAGAACAGGTGGCCTTCCTTGTGATGAATCTGCACAAGTGGCAGAAATTTAGGCTTAGCATGTAATTTTGTTGACTGAGGTTCTTGGGCCTCATTCATTAATGAGGCACTAGAGAATCTTGGAATGTTCCCAAATTGCAGATTTTGTGTTTCTTCTCCGCCTAATGATGCATTCCTTTCAGGTGCTGTTTGTAATTACAGCTGAATGAAGCTGTGTAAAGTAAGTTTCTGAGGACATAGGTTTCAGAGTTATAAATAGGTACATACCAAAAAAAATCATAGTAACAGGGTGGGGTGGGGAATAAAACCTACATAGCAACTTGAAAAGGAACCCATTTCCAAGGACACAGAGATTGAGACAGAGTTTGCCAGAGCAGTAGAAGCACCACCTCTGTTCCTTTGCTCATGAGGTTTGATTTCTTGAAAGAATACAGTTCCTGCAGCTATCCAGTCTTTTCAAGGTGCTAAGATCAGTATTTCCTTCCCTAAAAAAATGAGGCGTTAGTACTCATATATGGATAACAAGTGCTGTAGGTGCAACCGTGTGGTGCAAACTGCGATTGGCAGCAATGAAAGAGGTAACAGTTCTCCATACCTGCCTAATTTTAATAGTTAAGGAATTCACTGAAGGTCTCCACTTAAAAGGAACAGTATTAAAAATGCACATGAAAGTATAGAATAAGTTGCTTCTTCCCTTAGACTGTTCCTAAGAAGTCAAAAAAATTGTACCTGACATTTTCAAAACAACAGCATCAGATTAGCCCCAAATGGGTGTTTGCACAATTAAGGAAGATCCAGTTTTCAGCTTCAGAAGCTCTTTCCATGCTTCAGAACATTTAGTCAGGTGACACACTGGGCTAGTCAAATAAGAACAAGCAAATGGTTACTTGATCACATCAACTGGGCTCCCATAGGCAGTAGCTGCATTGCCTATAGAACCATGGAAATGAGCCTGGTCATGTAATCTCCTTTCCTACTCTGGCATAGCTGGGAGATCAGAAGCATTTGCTTCCTGTGTTCAACTAACCTCAGTTTGTTGTTTTTCTGAACTGGGGCAAATGCCCTGGGGTGGTGCGTCCTGTTTCACTGCTTAAGGTGAAATGGAAAGTGCTGCCCCTGCCGCTGCCCCACGGCAGCATTCCTGACCCAGGTTCCGTGCGTCGGCAGGAAGTGGTGAGATCCTGCCAGAAACCAGCGCAGATGCTGGCAGCACTTCTCCAGCGGAGGTGGCGGGGCCCCCGCAGGTCCACTGCCTTGGGAGCTTCTGCCACCTGAGGTGACTGCTTCACCACACCTCATGGGCAGGCCAGCCCTGGTTTTAATTATGCCTTGTCTGAACAAGTCAAATTCAAGTCATGGTCTGCAGTTCAGACGTGTTCAGTTGAACCATTTAAAATAGCTGCAGTTCCCAGTTTCAACATAACAAACTGCAGGTAGCTGAAAACAGGAAGCTGCCTTAACATCAGGTCAGACTGTTTGTCCATCTAGTCTAGTATTGTCTACTCTGACTGGCAGTGGCTATCCAGGATCTCAGGCAGAGGGCCTTTTGTAGCACCTGCTGTTTGGTTCTTTAGAGGTTTCTGGGGAGAGAAACCAGGATCTTCTCAGTGCTTTGCACAGCAATGGTGCCTCCCTCAACACATTTTTCAGGTAAGTTCTCTAGTACATTATAAGTTGTTGTTTTTCCCAAAGGCCTCTGTTGGTAAATACTTTTTTGCATAGTCAATAGTACCAGTCCAAAGACAATTTTTTGCTTTATGCTCACAAATTCTATTTCCCTCTCTTTAAGTAGATTTTACGGTGTATTTTCTCTCTCTCTCACTCACTCTCTCACTCTCTGTCCCCACCAACTTTTACAGGATAATGTATATAATTATCCTATAAATATCTGGAACATATGGGAAACTTTAATCCATGCAGAAGAACAGAGCGTTATAAAAATGAAGATGACTATGAACATTCAGAGTTTATTAATGGCAAGCTTCCCATTCCCTATCATGTATTCTGTGCTGCTGAGTTACTGTGAAATTATAATGAAATCATACTGTGAAGCGGGTATCAAACACAACGAGGAAAAGGTTTCACTGCTTTACAAAGGATTTGCCGTTAATTAGCTCTTGTATACATACACAGTCAACAAAAAAGAAGAGCCTGATATCTGTAAAGGGATGAGTCGTGAAATATATTCAGAGTCGCAAAGTGATTTCATGCTCTTTATTCAGCTCATAGTGGTGAGGAGGAATGAATGAAAGTCCCCTCAAAGTATCTGCTTTATATACATTATTTACACAATGGGCTGCCCATGATTGGCTAATTCCGGAATTCTACTGTAAGCCAATCAGGTTGTGGATTCACTTCTATCTGGAGCATGATTGGGTGGTTCCTGCCAACCAATCATACTGCTGCATTGTTCTAGGACCAATCAGACTGCTGCATTCTGAATCCTATTGTTCTAGGACCAATCAGACTGCTGCATTTTGGATCCTATTGTTCTAGGACCAATCAGACTGCTGCAGTTTGGATCCTATTCAACTCAGTACATAACAAGTCGAAAGGAGAAATGCGCTTTTGTTCAATTGGAAGAAAAGGATGAAGAGAGTTAATATCCCCACACTGTTTCATGCAACCATCTCTCAGTGGGGAAGACTTGGCTAATTAGCTCCTGTTAGTTAAAAGGGGAAATGTGGAAATAAGAAAGACCTTCATTTAGGGTGTAAATCAGTACATACATCAGATTATACCAGGAAATATTAAAAACACAGTTTCCCCATGCTGACTACATCTGCCATATTATGATTGTTCATCTACCAGGAAAATAGAAAATTGTTCACATTGGCTTACAGGATTCTTTTGCTCTTAATTACACCTTGAATGCCTACTGTGAAAGCTGAAGTGCTGGCAATGTTTTCCCCAAATACAATTATGCTGCTTGGTTTTGAATATTGTACCACACACAGTTTGCCTTGCATCTGGCCTTTCATTTCAGTGCTCAGTAAAATGCAAAGCAAGAAAGCAAACTACAAAATCCCAAGTGCTTACTCTAAAGTGTCAGGTAGTCACCACCTATGATCTGTTCAGATATCACAAGGTTGGGTCATACCTCAGTTGTCGAACACAAACATTGCAAAAAGGTCTCAGCCTGGAGGGTTAAAAAGACCTTGCTCTCCCCAGGGCTTTGCAGAGTAGGAAAGGCAGTACTGGCAGGTGGAACAATGGTCTGACTTGGTGTAAGGAAGCCAGTTTATATGTGCATATATGAAGTTTTGTATGCCTTGTAATTGTGAGATACACCTGCCTTTATTGCACATATAAGTGGACCAGAAGCAATTCGTGTTGCATGTGAGTTTTATATACCTGAGGCACCCTAGTCAATCTTTTATTTAGTTATTTTGACAATTTGTACACAACTTACTGGCAATTGTCTTTAAGCCGTGTAACAATATAAAACAAAGTCAGTTAAAAATATAAAATCAGAATTTAGGTTAAAATGCCTGCTGAAGTTAAAAAGAGAAAGGCTTCAGTAATACTGGAAGTTCAAAAGTAAGGGGGTTTGTCTGACCTCAAACACAAGTTCCATAAAATTCCCAGTACTGAACACACAGTTTCAGGGGATATGAGCAGTGCATCTGAGCCATGGGGGACCACTTACAGTGACTTCCCCAAAGCCCCCAGTGATCGGGCTGGGATATAATGAGTTAGGCAATCCTTAAGGTATCCTGGACCCAGGAGTTAAGAGATTTTTAATTCATCTGCCCTCTATCTTGCCCTCCTCAGGACGAAGTCATTGCCCCACCAGTTAATGTGAGTGGCCTCATTCCCCAACCCCAGTGTGATCCATGCTAACTTTGTAAAACTGGTTGTCTGAATACCAAACAGCAAATGGTCTATCCCTGGAAGAGCTGTGGGAATGGGAAAAATGAATGGCAAACAGCTTCAGCATTTGACATCAGCAGGATGTGGCCTGGAAGGAAGCAGGCTCCTAACATCAGGCAGGAGTGGGTGGATTGGCCAGGTCCGTGAAATATCAAATGCCTCCTTGTGGCAGAAAGTGGCTTCAGGCGCATCAAAGGATGTGACTTTGAGGCCACTCTGTGGATGACTTTTGTTTAGTTTTGGTTGTTTAACATCTGCACAAAATTGCTAGATATGTTAATCTGGTTTATGTAGTAAGGTGCTGCCATCATACTGATGACACCCAACCCTATTTCTCTGAGGAAATGCTGAACTAGTGGCTGAATTTCCTTTGAAACAGAAGTGAAAAATATAACCTAAAACCCCACACACAGTTATGTATAGTTTCTTCTGATGTTCAAGATTGTATTCTAAAATTAAACAATTATTATAAATTATTTTAATTGCTGAATTATAGCTTTTTCATGGTTACTGCCCCACCTCCTATTTTAGCCATTCTCCAATACTTGGGAATTCAAAGGGAAGTGAGTGCTCAAAACTCCCTGGAGGTTAGGAGAAGATGGTCTGAGAACTGAAGCTCCAGCTGCTTGAAAATGCCAGGCTGCACTGCCATACAGTCCATGCAAGTCAGGACTAATTTTCTCATCATGATTTTCAGAGAATGTGTTGTAATATAGCCTTTTCCCAGTGCAATAAAGCGCCGTCAAGCAGAAACAACTGTGAAAAGTACAATAGAAAATCTTGGGACAGCTAGGTGGGTGGGTAGCAACAGTGAGCAGGCTGCAACCCATCTGCCAACTCACAGAACCACTGCCAACTAACTTTGGCACAGAGTCCTGCTCTCTCCTGTTCTCCTTGGCAAGTGCTTCCTAAGCCGGTTTTAGAGTTGATGGTGCCATTCTGTGCCAACTGCCCTATGCTAGGGAATTTTCAACTGGCAGGAACTGAGCAACATCTGGCTCCTTAGTGTTACAAGTGAGTAAGACAATTAGGAAATTATTCATGCCCATAGTCTGCACCAGATCTATATGCTGGTATACACTAGTGTGCAATTACAATGCGATTACAAGCTCTAAACAGACAATTATATGTTTGGCTGAGTCTGACAATAGGGGGATCTTTAGGGGACTTCATGCGATCCCAGTCTTAAATCAAGAAAACAAAAGTGATCAAATCCAACCAGCAGTCTGGGATGCCTGAAATCTTTCTGACACCTGAAGGAGCTTTGCAGCATATCTGCTCAGAAGTAAGCACTGATGTGTCCACAAGGTATATCCCCAATGGACAAGACTGCGAGCCTGAGCAATTATGTTCTTCTGCAGCAGAGCAAAAGACTTTGGATGTCACACAGAAAATATATCTGTTGAGTCCCATTCTGCACTCACTCCACCTGCCCTGTTTTCTATGCCCCCCGTGCAGGATCTCTCTCTGTGTGCCAGGAAGGAAATATATGGTGGCACAATGAGTTCGCTCAAGGGCTGCAGTGCATTTGATTGAAATTTCTTTTGAAAATACAAATATGTGTTGCTTCTTGATGATTTGCAATAACCAGGGCTGCTGTATGATCTTAACACATAATTCAAATATGGTACCAGACTCACCATATATAGTCTTTAGGCAAATTTCTATTTTGGTAACACTAGTCCTTCAAAAGCACACACAATTATTAATTAATTAAACAAACCAAAGATATTGAGACATTTTCAGAAACACACACTGAGTATTTGTATTACTTTTCTACCTGAAAGACAAACCAGAAAGAACTAGGTACAATTCTTTATGAGGTGATGCTGATTTAAATTAAAAAAAGGTAACAATTAGTTTTTAGGTTAGAAAAGAATGTTTGAACCAGGAGGTCATGTTAACCAGTTTGAATTGCTGGATACAAGTTACTAGTGAAGAGTTTATATTATTTTCATAGGAAAAGAAATGTTGCAATTGCTCTGAAAGAATCAACTGTATTTTAAAATCAAACAGATAATTATCATAGATTTATTAAATTAGGAAATATTCATGTAACTCAGATGAACTTTGCATATTTTGTAAAAGCTGGTATCAACCAGCTATGTCTATGTTTGGTATTGGAGGTGGGGGAGAGCAGGGAATAAGAGGGGACAACAGTTATTCATGTTATCAATGTCCAATTTCAAATTCAATAAATATAGATTTCTTTTTAAAAGGGAAATACTCACAAACTTATATTTCATTTTTGCTGTTGTGACTGTCCCCTCCACCCAAGAATCCTGGGTACTGAAGTTTGACAAGAAGGTTTAGAGTTCCCCATGGACCACTGTGGTACCTCGGGTTACAAACAGTCCTGCTTACGAACGCTTTGGGTTACGAACTCCACAAACCCGGAAGTAGGTGTTCTGGGTTGCGAACTTAGCCCCAGGATATGAACACAATCTGCTTCCGGGCCGCGGGAGGCCTATGTAGGGAATGCATGCCTCGGGTTAAGAATGGACTTCCAGAATGATTAAATTTGTAACCTGAGGTACCACTGTACTCTCCCTCACAAAATGATTGGGTTTTCTGCATAATCAGTTTAAGACTATGGTGAAGATATGGTGCATCTATATCTTCCTGTATTCAGTTACATGTGCTTCAGTCACCTTAAGCACTCTGAGGAACTTGTGAGGAGTTGCAGACAAGAATCAGTCTGCACACTGGCCAATCCATTTTCCAGAGCAAACTGGTTAGCACGATTCTCCCCTACTGTATAAAATATAGAAAAGGGCAAGAAGAAGAACAAAAAAGCAGGGATGACGGATGTTACCTAGCGTGTTGTAGTAAAGTGGACTGGCGTGTCCACGGATAGTAAATGCAGTCATGACTAGAGGGGCCTCTACACCTGCAGGCAATTACAGAACAGAAAATATCATTCACCATTCACAGGGGCCATGCACACACAAGCGCCTTTGCCCACACATGAACATGGGAGGTGTGGCAAGAGGAGCAAGTGCTCAGCAAGTACCTATCCATGAAACCAATGCAGTCCTCCAGGCGTGGGCCTATGCACCTGCAGCAAATCCCAATGGAAGGAAGGAGAAAGAGAAAAAACATGCATTAGCCATTGCATAGGCAAGAAAACAAAGACTCTGCATTCTGCCTTGGTCCAGGCAGTTGGCTATCATTCTCAGAATTAACCAAGTTGTCATGAAATCATTGCTGGGAACATTTTTTCAGTGCAAGATAACAAGCAACAGAGAACAAAATGAGACTGGCCAGGCTGTGGTTTTTGAGCTACTTACCTTCTAACAGTTCATTGTGGCATTGCGGAAATGACCAAAGACATGGTTTACCTGCTAAGGTGAGAGACCTACCAAATGCTATTTTCTCAGAGCAGTTGCTTAATCCGGCAGATTGATAGACAGTCATTAGTGACTGCAGCAGAGGGTTAAAAGACAAGAGACACACAACTAAATCCATTTTAAAATCTTGTATTAAATAGCAATCCGAGTATGAAAGTGCAATGAACCTAGCTGTTGGCAGTTTCCTTGTTCTTTCCACTTCATTTCTTACCTTGTTTTCATTTGACAAAACTCCTATTTTTATTTTTCCCATATAAACTGCCAAAACAGGTGGCTGCAGTTGTCTTAATAGATAGATGAACTTAACTGTATCCTACAGAAACTAGGTTCAGGTAAATTATAGCAGCCATGGAAAAGAAAGCTTCCTCTGGGGTGTGAGGTCTGGTTTTAAACACCACTCCGGGTATTAAAAGAAAGAAAGAGGATTCAGATGGGTGCATGGTAGTTCAGTTGTTTGCATTTCATCCAGCCACTGACCTTCTGGCAATATTTCTCCTTCACATGCCCTCTCTGCAGTTGCCATAAAACTGTGCTGATAACGAAAGAGGATGCAAACTTCTACCGTTTCTCTTCTGTAGCACATCAAAAGAAGCAGAGCATGGAGGCATTCTTTAACTATAAAAAAATGCCTTCTACGGATGCCGAAGTGTCCATTAGCCATCTAGGGAGCTGGCTGGCATAAAAGGGGAATCTCTCACCTTGGAGTCTTTTTCGCTTTTCTGCTTCACATATTCTCAAAGCTTCATGAACATGGTTGCATTTTGCGGGGGGGGGGAACCTCACCTGTTGTCTAAGTTGACAAAACCTTTCAATTTAAATGCACACAGCCTTCTTCTGTTTTATACGTTAGTTTTCTTTGGAAAGAAACACAGACTTCAGATTAAAGGAAGAATAAAATAAAACAAAACTCCCCCCTACTTCTGTTGAGTACCTTCACTGATCTAACCTGATCTATACACGCAAAGGAGAAAGAGAACATTGTGCACTGTGAGGTGATGGAATGTGTTTCTTAGTCATTGTTCTCAAAATGCTCACATTCCTTTTATTCTTGAAATGTGCCTACCATACAAAACATCTGAGATGGGTTTCAAAGGGTGCCTATGTATGTTGGTAACAGCTTTCCACACACAGGGCCCATCTCATCCAGCATTTCTGGCTGGCTGAGGAACTTGAGTGCTGTAATGAAAGAAAAGCTCTCTTGCACATCCAGGGCAAATCCACGGGGAAACTGGAAAAACACGGACTTGCAGAACAGGGAGGAGCTGGCACAGTTTTATTGAGGGTGATGGATATACTATATAAGACATTCCTGAATGAAATGCTAGCATCTAAGTTTTTTAAAGTGCTGTTCTGTTGAGTGGCATAAGGAGAAAAGACCACCTCCATCATTTGAAATGTCTACTATTGGCTACAGTGGAAATCAACTTATTGATTTGGAAGTGGGGAAGGGTACTGCCATTTCCTCATTAATTTGAACTTTTAAAATAAAAAAATCCACCTTAAAATGTAGTATTTCTGTATTTAAATTCTTAGATAAAATTCTCTCAAATATGCATTTCTAATCTCAAAATATGCATTTTAGAATACCGGGTATATTTTATCTGAGTGATACAGGCAGAGATTAGTGAGGACAACAGTGGGCTCACAATTCTATCATTCTATGTGGCTCAACTCACCTCTGCCTTCGGATGCCGTGCTGTACTTACATACAACAGTGCATCCTGGGAGAACTGGAATGGAGGTAGGGGCAAGGTCAGTCACAGGAATCTGGTGGCCCTGTCTGTGCCAGGCAAATACAAAATGGGATTCCTTGCTGGACCTGGTGTCAACAGTTGTGGACCCTACTGGAGCAACATGGCTCCAGAATTCGCTTTAGCATGCCACTGAGTTTGCTGGTAAGCGCAGGTCAGGTCAGTACTTGTAATATAAAATTCCTCAAGAATCTCTACTCAGAAATCATTGTTCCTGTTTAACTGAAATTATTCCTATTTTTGTGCTTTTTAAAGCTGTTTTTCTACATCATCTTGAGACATACATGTGAAAGGAGAGTAATTATTTGGTAAATAATAATACATGAAGTAGCATTCCAACCATTCCTATTGTGGGCCAAATAACCAAACAGGTATCACATTCTGATCACTGCTGATATTATTTCCATTTGCTTTGCACAGGGAGGAAAGAAACATTAAGTGCTGATTTCTATTGTGGAACCAAGAAGCTGGGGGGGATTATGAGTTGGAAAATGGGAAAGAAAAAAAAGGGAGGGAAAGTACTAATTCTGTCTCAGGGCATATCTAAATGAGTGCCTGACAGATGAGACATTAAATCTAGATTTCTGGGGCATTCATTATGACCCCTCAGTTTCCTTTTAATACTGAGTGACAGAAGTACATTTAATATAGGGAGCAATCTTCATAAAAGTATGAAGGAAAGTGTTGCTGAGTGGTACCTTGTTGCATTTTTGTTTTGTTTCGTTTAGCCATAAGATTAATATATTTCCCCTCATTTAGCTGCCTCTTTGTTCATCTGAGTCTAGAGTATTCTGAGTGGTGGCAAGATACCATGTTTTACTTTTAATAATGCAAAGATCAGGAAGTTATCAGGAAGCACATTTCACTGAACCAAAGCCAAACCACCTGCTACAGAAGGTAATTTTCCAGGGGTTTCAGAGTAGGCAGAGAGAAAGTTGGTAAAATTACTGTTAATGCTGTCATTTTTCATGGTTTGGCAGTCCTAAGAAAAACCACGTGTGAATTCTTATAGGAAGGGCTAGCAAAACAAAGATTCCTGTAGCAAAAGCAGCAGAACTGGGGGATTTGTTCCATGTGCTCCTTTATGAAGAGGGATACACATTTCATTCTCCATAGCCTCCAGAAGCTCCAGCAAAAGAAATAATTCATGGCACAACATATTGAAGAATATTACTTTTGCCTGGAGAAATTTCCTTCGCTGTCTGTCTGATTGTAAGGACTGAATTTCAACTTACAAATGGGTTTGGCCAACAATTTTTTTTCTGGTGCTGCTCGTATGCTCAACAGACTGCAGAAATTTAGTAAGTTATTCTCTACTCCACTCCCCACATCATAGAAATAAAAGAGGGAGAAAAAATTCACCAGTTAAATTCCTACATGTCAAGCTGTAGTTAAGGCATAGGAGCAGAACCAGTAAAATCTTTAGGAGCCTACCTATATAAATGGATAAAAAAATAAACTTTGCATGGCACTATCACTATATGAAGCATTCCCACTCCTTTCCACAATGGAATAATAAATGATATCATGTCCTACATGAAATCACATTATTTCTTCTCTCATAGCAAGTGAAGAGCAGACCAAGTGTTTTCACTTCATTTCACATCTTAGCTAAGCTACCTGGAGCAGTTTGCAATGTCACAGTTCCATCTTGAGTTAAAATTTAGTATTTACATGTTACACAAACATTCTGTTAATGGAGGACACCATTAGAAACGCTCTACACCTTTCTCTCTCACCCCATATCTGTTCTGTTACTTCGTTCCAATAGTCTCCCAATTTTCTTATTATATAACCCAGATTTTAAAGGGCCAAATGGAAGATGCCTCTGCAACAGATTCTGGCAGTGTCTCTGTGATCTTACTTTCATTTCCCTAATGGCTCTGTTGTAATTAGATTTGCAAAAACAGCAAAAGGTCTCATTTTGAATGGCAACAGCTGTTGACATCAACATTTTATTGAATAATTTACTGGTTTAATTTTAGCTGCAAAACAATAAAAGCCTCTTGTGAATGATTATTTTACAGGATGAAGATTTTGCTGTTGTTGCCTCATGCTTTTGGTTGGGCATAGCCAAACTGGCTCACTGAAGAAACCATCTTTAACTCAAGTGGCCCATATTAAACGTTCGCAGCTCACATTACTTCAGCTGTTGCAGTGCCAGGTTTCTTTATGATTATGCTAAAGTCTATATTCTGCATGCTAAACATTGGCATTTGAATATGCACTGATTTAGAGTCTTTGCTATTTGTAATGCATATCGTGTAAAAAATAAGCAAGTTTCTGACTGTAGATCATTTGCCTCCAAAGATGGGTAGAGAAAGCTGGCTGGGATCATAGAGCTGCAGGTCCCATTTATCAGTTGTTGTCTATGTTCATAGCCCTCTCCTTTAGAGACCAATTTTCTCTAGGGGCTGGGAGGGAGAGGAGAGGGGAAATGAGCTGATGAGAAAGATAAGAAAAATGGAAGGGATGACTCCATGATTCTGCTATCCCCTCAGGCTTCCTCTGCCTTGGCTCTAGGGAAGTCTTCAGAATTCTTGCCAGTCTGAAGCTGGAGATGTCTTAACTCAAGTTACGTTCAGGTGTGTCCTATGAAAGATAGAGCACCCTGAACCAAGTCAAGTTACTAAGCATAATGCTAAGCACTGAATGAGCTATTTATAGTATTTATAGGTAGTGTTCTGCCACAGACCAATGTTGCTTTCTGGGTAACCCAGATATCACTATGGGCAGATGCTGCTTAAAAGGGTGAAAGATTATGCAGTGAAATGCAGTATGGGTCAATCAGCAAGCCCAGTCTGCTTGATCTGGGCCACCTTGCTTGTGCGTGTATGTGTGTCTTCAATGGTTCATTCAGAAAGTTCTTCAGCCATAAGCACTATCTTTAGAAAAGCATCCCATTGAAGTCTTCTGGAAGCAAGTCCTTTATTTTTAACAATGTCCCATGACATCTGCTCAGCAAACATTACCAACTGAATTACCAATCAGAACCAAAGGAAAAGCTCATAAATAAATATGAATGAGAGTTTCTGTATTTGTATTGGGGTTGCTTCATCCACAAATGTGCACCATTCACAAGGGGCATTCAACAGAAAACAAGAGCCATTTTAATAGGTTTAGAGGAGAAATGTTAAACACTAGCCATTGGAACATAACAACTGAAGAGGAAATGTAATCACAGATGCCTAAAAGCAAAACCTTAGAAGATTATGTTGTTTTCCAGATATAGATGGGAATATTTTTCATCAAACAAACTATTTTGGTCACACTTTATTAAATTAGTACAGTAGCTGTATAGCTGTGGTAGATGAAGGAAAAAATAGTGAATGGATATTCCAATGAAAGGCATAATCTTTATACATTTTTATAAAATCTCAAAGGTCAGAGACATTCTAACAAAAACTGACTTCTGCATTTATAATGGCGCTATCAATATAAACAGCATTTTACCAAACTCAGGGATCTAAAGAGTTGGGTATGTTTAGCCTGGATAAAAGAGGACTGAGAGGAGATATGATCGCCATCTTCAAATATCTCAAGGAAAATGGAGCAAGCTTGTTTCCTCCTGCTTCAAAGGGTAGGACCTGAACCCATGGCTTCAAGTTACAAGAAAGGAGATTCTGACTAAACATCAGGAATAACTTTCTGATGGTAAGAAATGTTTGACAGTGGAACAGACTCCCACAAGAGGTGATGGACTCGGCTACATTGGAAAATTTTAAACAGAGGTTGGATGGCCATCTGTCCTGGATGCTTCAGTTGAGATCCCTGCATTGCAGGAGGTTGGACTAGATGATCCCTGGGGTCCCTTCCAACTCTACAATTCTATTATTAAAATAAACTATTTTAAAGTATCATTTTGCACACTGGCATCCATGCAACCTACACACACTCACTCTCTCACTCTATGGTACAACCCAGTCAAAGTCAAGCATGAGCTTCACTTTCCCAGTGAAATCACAGAGTCTCAAAATGCTTAACTTAGAATGTACCTGGCTCTATGTATATATTGCACAAATACCTACAGACTCACACAGACTCATATTGTCAGTAAAATCCAATCTACAAATATAAACAAAATGGGAAATTAAGACAGGCCGGCAAGCATACATTTCTTATTCTGCAGATATTTTAAAAAATATAACAACACACATTAACAATATTTTAAGCAAACATTGGGAACTATGGGGAAATGGCAATTACTTAAAGTATATAAGCTTACCCCTGAGTACAGTTTGGATGACAAGAGTGACATTCACGGTCTTCATCAGCATATTTGAATATGAAGCTGTTTGTCCCTTGTACACCATCAGGGCACTTTTCAACACAGTTGGGGCCATCTTTAAAATGGAAGCACTTGGTGCACTGGTCTGCTCCCTACACAGACAAAAGGAACTACAGTGTTCAGATCTCTTCCTCACCTTGGAGCTTCCCAAGAGCTACTGAGGATATACCAAATATAGTGCCCAATTTTTTTTGAAGCGCAAGATCTCTTAGTTTCTTCATGGGATCAACTGCATTTTTACTTTTATGGCTCATATTGAAGCCCTTGAAAAGCAGCAGGACTGTCTGCTTCCCATGCACTACTCCCTTCCCCCAATTCAAGAACTTGTACTGGATTTTATTTTTCTTTCTTTGAAGGAGATCCAAGCTAACACTCACCCAGCCCTGTTTCCCAACATAACAAAGCAAAACAACCCCCCACCCCCACCCCCACTAACCCTTAATATAAAACTTAAAACTCATTTGTGGTTATGTGTTGAAGTTTACAACCAGCCATTTGGAATAGTTAACCATAAAATAAAATATAATTAAGAGTAAGGTATATGTAGCAGCTATCTGTTATGGTATAATCCTGCTGCCTCTAGATTGTTCTCACCGGCCCCTGGCAGGTGATCCTCCTGTTGTCCATCTTCTCGCACTGAGGGTCGCACTCCACGCAGACAGAACCATTTGCAAACTCCCTGTATTCCCTGTGGAAATAGCAGGCAGGTTAAAGATGCTGGGGGGTCGAAACAGTAATTGGGCTGGTTCAGTTTCTGATGCAAACATGACTGCTCTGCCAGCGAGGACACTCATCTCCCCTGAGATTCCTGCATTGCAGGGGGCTGGACCAGATTACCCTCGGGGTCCCTTCCAACTCTATAATGCTATGACTCGATGATTCTACCAAACCAATCTCTTCTCTGGTTTTATCCAATTTACTTCCCACAAAAATATTGGTGGCTTGACAGCTGAGAAGACTGAGAATGAAGATGTGCCCCTGCTTTTTGTTCACAGTTCCTAAAAGCAAGGATACTGAGAGATTTTGTGTAGTGTGTGAAACTCTGGGCATGGAAAAGTGGAGGCAGCACCTACCTAAATAAAAAGACAAGTTTTGCAGATCCTGAAGAGGCTGCTAAAGGTTGTGATGAATTTGATCACCACTGGCCTAAAGTCAGCCAGAATGGTTTCCTCCATCTCATGGAACTGTAACTTTGGTAACTTTTTTGTTACAACTTAAACAACTCTCACAAGTTATTATCCAAATGCTATATACAAGAATTATCTCTGAGCTGCCTCTGAATTCATATCATTGGAACTGCCATCCGTGTTAACATGGTGCTGTGGATGGGAATTGTGTAGGACTATTAACCCCTACCTTTCCATCCTGAGAACAGTTTCAATGGCTCTGCCTAACACCAGGCGGACCTGGACTGGCCTAACAGTTGCCCATTCAGTTCCCAAACCCCTCTTTGCATACTAGATAGGCTTGTGATTCAAGGACCCGCCACCCACTTGGGGATAAGAAAGAGACATGGGCACAGTATATTAGGTTAATGGGCTAAGAAAGGCCACAACTTTATTGATTACAGCATGTGACAGGTATTGGCTTAGGCATTGGATAAAACAACAGAGCGTGACTCCACCCCCTCAGGGAGGGGTGAGTCTAACAAGGGTTAACCACCAGTGGGAGGAGCCTGTTGATGCAAATACAACTGAAAGCTCCCCCTGATGTCACCGGGGTTCGTGCCATCGCCCTAGCCACTAGCAGGGCATCGGATCCACGACCGCCGGATTCCTTTACTGGAATACCCATAAAGTGGAGGGGTAGGCGATGGCCACACCCTGCCCTCCAATACACAAACATATTCCAATGCCTAACCACCAATACCTAAAAGTTGTGACGATTTGCTACGAGGCAGGTGAAAAACCAAGTGGCCGGTGGCAATTTGCCAGTTGGATAAAAATTCCTACCAGGCCCCTTGGACAACCAAGGCAACCAACCACAGGTCCATAGCAATGTCAAGAACCAAGCAATGAACTAAAGGGAGGGAGGGTGGGTGGTCCGACGAAAACCAGCAGCGGAATGAAAGGGAAGTGCTGCCACGGCCACATGTGAGTGGCAAAACCCCGCCCCCAAGCCTCCACCTGATTTGATTGGCTACCTGAGGGTGTGGCACGGCCGCCAGGCCAGCTGGGCAGGGGCTGGAACGCACCCTGCCAAGGCGGGAAATGGCTCCTGCTCACAACTCCTCCCCTCTGTAAGGAGGAGAGGCTTTGTTGCAACACGAGGGAGGACACTGGGACAATGGCTGAAGCAGACTAATATTGTCTCCCTGCTCAGTTTTCCCATCACTGGTGAGTCTCCATTAGACAGATAACTCTAATGCTAGGTCTTGGGTAGAAGTGGCTCCTAGTAAAAAAACAACAACAACAAACAAACCACCCTCCCACCCATTCTATTAGAATTCTGCTGGTCTGGAGAAGGTATTTGCACAAGTCAAGCACTATGAGCACCAATTATTGGACCATACCACGATGCAGGGCTGGGGAAGCTGTGGCCCTCCCAGTGTTGTTAGAGCCCCCCAGCTCCAGCCAGCTCCGTCTATCAGGTAGGGTGGGAGTGCAACTCCAGCAACACCTGAGAAGCCTCAGGTTCCTCTTTGCCGATATAACACTGATTAGCTTTCACAGTTCACTGCTACCTATACCACCCCGGCTGCTGGATAGAAGGGGAACTGCAAGCAATTTCAGCCAGTGTCTCATATCACAGACCATAATCCTACTGGCCTGGAAGGATCAATCTGGTGCTGCCCAGTATAAAGACTCTTGGGTCTGGATACTTCCTCACTCTAAGTAATGTCACTGTGGGAAAATTGGCTCTCAGTCACCCTTTCTCCAGCTGATGTCTGACCAGTACCTAGCTGGTTTCCAGCCTGTCTCCTGTAACCTGTTTATGGACGGCCCACCTCCAAGGTTCCTCACTCCTGCAATAATTGGAGCCCCATATACTTGTCCATCTTCTTGTTTTCTTAATGTTATGAGACTTTTGTGTGTCAACTGAGAGTTTGTTTAGACCTTGGGTTAAAACCTGTAGGCTGAGAGGGAAGGTGTGTTCAAAGGAAAACGAAATGATATTGATTTTTTTTAATATATGCGTAACTTTGCATTAATGTAACATTTTTATATGTGACTGTGGGGTTTTTTGTAATATTTTGTTTAAGTTGTCTGTTGCTTCAGTTTTCTGCACACCGCTTAGAGATATTTTTAATATATTAAGCGGCATAAAAATAATCAACCAATCAATTCAAGAGATGAACTGCAGTACTCTATACGTAACATTAGTTGCATCCAGAGAGCGCTGCAGGGGGCTCTTCTGCTGAGGGCGGCTCTGTGCCGCAAGTTCGGGTGCGACCGAGCCAGTGAGACCCTGAGGCGGCCGGACGGCTCCGCCCTCCTGCGCACCTGGGACTGGGCAACCTGGGGGGGGGGGTGCCGGGCAGATCTTTGCACCCCAGCGCCACATATGCTTAAGACAGCCCTGCATCAGAGTATCAGTTTTCAGCAGTTTTAAGATGAGGGTCTGTCTTCCAACATATTTTCTCAATCACAACAAACCCAATGTGTCACCTCCCACTCCCACTTGCCTGCTCAGGAAGGCACAAAAGGACTATCATGTATGAGTAATAATAAACACGATGAGATTCCAGACAGCCTGTGAACTGTAATGTTTTGAAGTGCTCATGCAGAGCTCATCTGTTTTTTTTGCAGCACAACAGCAAGATCTGGTGAATGAGCCGAGAGACAGGCAAGAAAAAGAGCTATCTGAATGTAAATCTGTTTTCTGTATGTACTTTTTAGAGTCAGTGTGTGTGGGAATTCTGCGCAAAACTGGAGAAACAGAGCCAACCCACCAATTTCCTACTTTCAATGCTTAGCCTAAGGCTGGAACTACACTCTGGTGGCAGACTCAGTTTGGTGAGTTGGAGTCTCTACTAAAAGGCTATAAAGTGTGGGATAAACGACAATTTGCAGCAGAGAAGTGGCAGATGGAATGCGGATGCTGAAAGTTTCCCTGTGTAGATAGACAGAAACTTTATTTGCATTAGCCATAGCAATAAGATAAAATATATTGGGGATAGAGCTAAGTAGTCAGCTGTACAAAACCCCAATTTACCCTTGTGCTCCCGAGCCCCTTGGATCCCTGCTTTCCTTATGAAATGGGAAGCAGATGTCAATACCTCAGTTACAGGGAAAGCAGCAAAGGAAGGTGTTGAAGCATTCGCTGATTGGCATCACACACTCGCACCTCTGTTGTAAAGTATATGCACTATGATAAAATGCAAGCTCTGTATATTCTCATGGGATGGGAAGCACAAATAGAACCCCAGTTTAATGTTGGAAGAACAATTATAAGGATGTATGACTTGGTAATCCTAACTATTGCAATGCAATGATCAAAAATAGTGTTAAGCTGGGGAGGGGGCACCACAGAAGAGCATCATTACCAAGAAGGACAATTATGAAGCATATAATTATAATTTCTTGAAACTCAACTCTTGGATATACATGAAGAGTCTTTATTGTCTGCAGTGTTGTTCTTGTATATCTGGAAGGACACCTTCTAAAATTACACCTAGGTAGATTTTACAAAAAGGTTTTTTGCTACAGATTTTGAAAAGAAAATCTTTCAGGGAAATTGGCTATGATTACTAGATGCTAATGGGTAATTTGGACTTCTTTCATGCATCCTCTGGATAGAACATCTCTTTTTCAGGCCTCACATCAAAAAGCAGTTTAGTGCATGCTTAATTGAAGCATGTTGACTACTTAAGTTAAATACACTTTCTAAAAATCAGCCCTAAGTAGGGGATATACTTTTTGTGGTGTGCAGGGTTTCAGCGTACAGAGGTAAGGGAAAGCTGAGTGTAGTCGGACACACACTCTGGACTTTAAAACGGCCAATTTTGAAAAGCTGAAGGAGCTACTGGGTGCGATCCCATGGCCAGAATTACTCACAGAGAAGGGAGTCTAAGATCGATGGGAGTTTCTAAAAGGAGGAATATTGAAGGCCCAAACGCAGACAATACAAACAAGAAAGAAAAGTGGGAGGCATCTAAGGAAACCGGCGTGGCTGCATAAGGAGCTTTACAGATGAGTTGAGAGTTAAGAAGGGCATGTATAAGAAGTGGAAGAAAGGGGAAATCATGAAGGAGGAGTATACTTGAGTAGCCAACAGTTGCAGGGGGAAAGTCAGATTGGCTAAAGCTCAGAATGAGTTCAGGCTTGAAAGAGAGGTTAAAAATAATAACAAAAGGTTTCTTTGGCTATGTATGAAGTAAGAGGAAGAACAAGGAAGTCGTAGGTCCTCTGTGTGGGGAACATGGAGAAATGCTACTGGGTGACAAAGAGAAGGCGGAACTACTCAACATCTACTTTGCCTCTGTCTTCACCCAAAAGGGAAGTGGTGCCCAACCTGGTGATAACAGAATAAATGATGTAAGGAGGGAACTGCAGCCCAATATAGGAAAAGAGGTAGTATGGGAACACCTAGCTAGCTACTTGAAATGAAGTCAAATCTCCAGGGCCGCCTGAGGAGCTGCCTCCAAGGGTTCTACAGGAGCTTGCGGATGTAATTTCAGAGCCTTTGTCTATGATCTTTGAGAATTCTTGGAACAGGTGAGTTCCCTGCAGACTGGAGGTGGGCAAATTTGTCCCCATCTTCAAAAAGATGAAAAAGGAAAATCTAGGTAACTACCGACCGGTGACTTTGACATTGATACCAGGGAAGGTCCTAGAACAAATAATTCAACAGTCCATGTGTGAGCATTTAGAAAAGGATGCTGTGATTACCAAGACCCAGCATAGGTTTCTCAAAGTTAAGTCATGCCAGACCAATCTGATTTCTTTCTAGAGAGCCAGTGTGGTGTAGTGGTTAAGAGCGGTGGACTCATAATCTGGTGAACCAGGTTCGCGTCTCCGCTCCTCCACATGCAGCTGCTGGGTGACCTTGGGCCAGTCACACTTCTTTGAAGTTTCTCAGCCCCACTCACCTCACAGAGTGTTTGTTGTGGGGGAGGAAGGGAAAGGAGAATGTTAGCCGCTTTGAGACTCCTTCGGGTAGTGATAAAGCGGGATATCAAATCCAAACTCTTCTTCTTTCTTTCTTTCTTTCTTTCTTTCTTTCTTTCTTTCTTTCTTTTTTAATGGAATTACAAATTTGGTGGATCATGGAAGGAAGCTGGTAAAATGTGGGTTGAATGAGGTAACTGTTGGGTGGATTTGTAGCTGGTTGACTGACTGAACCCAAAGAGTACTCATTAATGGTTCCTCGTCATCCTGGGGGAAAGTGACAAGTGGGGTGCCGCAGGGTTCCCTCCTGGGCACGTTGTTGTTCAACATCTTTATAAATGACTTGGATCACACAATGCTTCTTTAACAAGGGATGGGCAAAACTACAGGGGAATCACCTCTTACGTGGGGGTTTTGTTCCTGGTCGCAGAGCACGCCATTCCAGCCCTCTTCCACCCCCGCTCCATTCTGTCATGTCCTCTTTCAGCACTGAAAATGGTGCGCATTTCAGTGGAAGTGTGCATGCTAATTGTGTGAGAGTGGGGGGACGCCTGCATTCATCCAACCACCACAATTGTCCCCTTATTCTGCTTTCCAAATACTGACATTAGATTTTTGGGACCACTTCGTAGGCATCCAAATTTTTTTTGCTGCTGTTGCTCATCATTTCATAATAAAAGTATAAAGAAGCTATTTCAGATTGTGCTCATCAATCCCACACTTATTTCAGATTGTTCCAGACTATTGGTTTCAAAAGATTGGCTAGTTATTTTGCTTCATGCCGTGCTCCTCAGTCTCCCAATTCAAAGCTAATATCAGGTAAGCAAGCTTTCAAATCACAGACTGGGCTAGCAATTTCGCTTCGTGCTGGGCTATTTTTCAATATCGTTCCCATTTGATGGGCACATATGACTAGCTACTAGATATCATGTAAGAATCCTACATGGTGTCCAGCAATTATTGATTGCCTGCTAGTTGTTTGGGACATTCACCTGCAACAGCAAATTCCTTTGGGAGCAGAAAATCATGAATATTGATAATAATCTTATTTCATATGGGAATCTGAACCTAGCAACATGCTTGTTTAACTTTCAATATAATGAGTACGCTTCTTGGCAAGCACAAAAAATGCAGAGGGGGGGGTGTCTTACCCATCATAAAGATTACAAGCCTTTACGCAGGTCCTTCCCCTGATGAAGTGTTTACAGGACAAACATTGGTCCGGTCCTGGCCCCCAACATCCATTTCTTGAGCATAAATGGCTGCACACCATGCCCTCTGTAGCTGCAAAATAAAGAGAATAATAACAGTTGAAAATATACTTAACTTCTAAATGGTGAGCATTGTTCCCAAGTGGAAAAAGCTGGTTTCCACCACCATCTGAAGAAGTGTGCTTGCACACGAAAGCTCATACCAAGAACTAACTTAGTTGGTCTTTAAGGTGCTACTGGAAGGAATTTTTTTGTTTTGACCCTCCACTACAGTCGACTCACACCTTACGCACATCTAACACGTGCGCTTTCAACTTGATCCAGTTGAAATTGCACAAATTAAATGCATGGAAGGCAGAGAACTTAAAAGTTATTTCTGTACTGGGTTTTCCCAGAGTCCAGTAAGCAACTCTGAGATCTTAAAAGTAGCCATCGTGCACTCAAGTGCTGCGCTGTTCTTTCTGCAGGACACCTCCCTTTTTTTTACTATATGTGATTTCAGCTTTATGAGCTGTCCCTGCAATGTAACCCACATGTAAAATGCAAGCCGACTGTATATGAAAAAGGAAAATGCAGGGTGAAATCTCTCTGCAGGGAAGAATTCCTTCTGGCTTCAATTTGCAATGACTCTCGACCAGAGCATGGGGTGGTAGGGAATGACCTCCCCTAATAAAGGCCTGTCTTCCTACATCATTGCGTTTCAGGAGAGAATATGAAAATATGCCCAATAGACAGACGTGGGGGCAATTACTAAGATAATTACTACAGCTGCTTCTCATTTTCTGTTCAGATTGTGTATTTGGATTTTGCTATGTGATTTGATATGCAGTATTTTATTGTTTTCTATATTAAGGCCTGAGGTGATGTGTAAATGGAAAGGCAGTTATAAATAAACAAGCAAATAAATCAAATGCCTGTTGTTATTTAGCTATTGCATTTTAAAGCCCACCTTCCCTCCAAGGAGCTCAGGATGGCATCTCCATACATCTCCTCACAACAACCCTGTGAGGGAGCTGAGAGCTGGTCACCTTTCAACCATACTTACCTGGGGTGGTGCAGCTGGTGGCAGCAAGAAGAGAGGGAACAAGGGAGGTCTCTCCCTCCCTCCCTCCCTCCTTGGGTGCCTGGTAGGCTCTGCTCCAACACACTAGAGCAGGGGGCGGCAAGGTTTACCTCGCCTGGGCCGGTTTCACTCCAGCGGAGATCCCTCCGTGGGCTGGATCGCACGTGAACGGCGCAATTTTTGCCGTCTGCACAGACACGATTTTCGGCGTCTGAGCATGCGCAGATGCAATTTCCCTGCGCTGGTTTAGCACAGCACACGGGGACTCGCTGAACAGGTAGCTCAGTTCAGGGGCGGCTCGTGAGCCGGTTAAACGACCCCCGTGGGCCACTTGTGGCCCATGGGCCTTAGGTTGCCGACCCCTGCACTAGAGTGCTGGTGCCAAGGTCTCAAGTAGTTACGGTACAGTGGTGCCTCACAAGACGAAATTAATTCGTTCCGCGAGTTTTTTCGTCTTGCGGTTTTCTTCGTCTTGCGAAGCACGGTGTCGGAGAAGTTTTGGAAAAGCTTCAAAAATCACCAAAGTCTTCAAAAACCTCAAAAAAGGCTACCACACCGCGTGCTATGAGTTGCTCCTCGAAGTCAAGTCGCAACTGTATTAATGGTTTTAAGAAAAAGGAAACAAACTTGCAAGACGTTTCCGTCTTGCGAAGCAAGCCCATAGGGAAAATCGTCTTGCGAAGCAACTCAAAAAACCAAAAACCCTTTCGTTTTGCGCGTTTTCCATCTTGCGAGGCATTCATCTTGCGAGGTACCACTGTACTGTCATGTCAGTAGTACTCAGGAAAGCTACATTTCCCTGGAGCTATCCGAGCCTGCTAGGCAGGGCATCGAGCTGGGGGCACTGTCATACGGTGGTTCCGCTCCTTCCTCCTGGCCGTGTCCAGAAAGTGGTGGTGGGGGATGAGTGTTCAGACCCCTGGGCTCTCACTTGTGGGGTGCCTCAGGGTTCCGTCCTCTCCCCCATGCTTTTTAACATCTATATGAAGCCGCTGGGAGAGATCATCAGGGGGTTTGGACTGGGTGTCCATCAATATGCAGATGATACCCAGCTCTACCTCTCTTTCAAATCAGAACCAGTGAAGGCGGTGAAGGTCCTGTGTGAGTGCCTGGAGGCGGTTGGAGGATGGATGGCGGCTAATGGATTGAAGTTGAATCCTGACAAGACAGAAGTATTGTTTTTGGGGGACAGGGGGCGGGCTGGTGTGGAGGACTCCCTGGTCCTGAATAGGGTAACTGTGCCCCTGAAGGACCAGGTGCGCAGCCTGGGAGTCATTTTGGACTCACAGCTGTCCATGGAGGCACAGGTCAATTCTGTATCCAGGGCAGCTGTCTACCAACTCGACCTGGTACGCAGGCTGAGACCCTACCTGCCCACGGACTGTCTCGCCAGAGTGGTGCATGCTCTGGTTATCTCCCGCTTGGATTACTGCAATGCGCTCTACGTGGGGCTACCTTTGAAGGTGACTCGGAAACTACAACTAATCCAGAATGCGGCAGCTAGACTGGTGACTGGGGGTGGCCGCCGAGACCACATAACACCGGTCTTGAAAGACCTACATTGGCTCCCAGTACGTTTCCGAGCACAATTCAAAGTGCTGGTGTTGACCTTTAAAGCCCTAAATGGCCTCGGCCCAGTATACCTGAAGGAGCGTCTCCACCCCCATCGTTCTGCCCGGACGCTGAGGTCCAGCGCCGAGGGCCTTCTGGCAGTTCCCTCATTGCGAGAAGCAAAGCTACAGGGAACCAGGAAGAGGGCCTTCTCGGTAGTGGCACCCGCCCTGTGGAATGCCCTCCCATCAGATGTCAAAGCGATAAATAACTACCTGACATTTAGAAGACATCTTAAGGCAGCCCTGTTCAGGGAAGTTTTTAATCTGTGGTATTTTACTGTATTTTTTGTTTCTATGGAAGCCGCCCAGAGTGGCTGGGGAAACCCAGCCAGATGGGCGGGGTACAAATAATAAATTATTATTATTAGCAGAAGAGAAGGAAGGGAGAGACTATTCATCTCACCACAGCTGCTTGCTACTGAACATGCCACCTGCATGAGCCAGCAAAAGGCCTTAAAGAGAAGGCGGTGGCTGGTGATGGTGGTGAGTAGGATAAAAGCGGGACAGGAACCAGGGTAGGCACAGAAGCTGAGCTTCCCCCTGGTGATGTGGCTTATATCTCAGCCATTCCTATGCAAGCCACATGTGGCTCATCTACTTCTACGGATAATAATTACTGTCTGATGAGAAATGTGTTTTCATTAAATAGAAAGATCCGTAAAGGTGACATCACTGGAGCAAGATGGCGCCCCACTGCTCTTGCTCAAACTCCCCCCCCCCCCAACGTTTTACAGCCCCAAGCACGCTTTGAGATGCAGCATCAGAAGATCACAAAGCAGCACTCTGGGCAACTGGTTTTCGCCTCCATCTCAGATCATCAGATAATCACAAGTCTAGGCCACAGCTATTTCCAAAATGGTTGTCAGGCTCAATGAAGTGAAAAACAACAACTAGTAAGTTCGGTTTTCCTAATTTACTTGAAATTAAAATTAAATAAAAAAGAAAACAAAAAGGATCTGTAAAAATGAGAGCAACACACACAGGTATCATATATGCTACAGATGTAAAGTCTAGAAAGAAGAATTGCACTCTAGAGTACACCTAACATTCCAGATGCAAGAGGCAAGAAAATGCTTTCCAAATTTATTTATTTTCTTCTAGTAGTTGTTGCTTGTTGTTGCTGCTGCTGTTCCACCAATGCTCAAGGCATGTTGCAGAGTAGTCAAAAGACAGACCCTTCCCATGAGGGCCTTATGATTCAGCATCATGGTAGAGGAGGAGATGGAGGAGAAGATAACAGCAAAAAATATGCATTCAATTTATAATGTTTACTTCATAATGTGATTTAAAAGCACGTGCATTTCCTTCATCTTATCTTAGCTGGGGCGGGAGTGGGGGGACTCTAACTGCCTGACTTAAACTGATGGGTTGCAGTCCCAAAAGATTTGTTGCAGAAAGTCCCTGCCCCTTTCCTTCTTGTGTTCTCTGTGGTTCTACTTATTCTGCACAATATCATGGAATCTTACACGGTGAGAAGTGTTTACTCTGTATTCCTGGCACCAGAATGAATGGCTGGCTGTGCCTCATTAACAAATATACCGAATATCTGTCATCCAAGTGTACTAGGCACTTAAGCATATTATTACTTTCATATAGCTGTTCCTTCCTCAACTCTCTGCTTCACTCTCCTCTTTCATCATAGAGCTGCAGTCTTCAGCACCGGCTATGTTTTCTCCAAATGCCCCATTTGAGCTATACAGCATCCCTTGCCTAATAGCATTTTTTTTTTTAAAAAAAAAATGTTCTTATTGTGTTTCAGAAAAACAACACTTATGCCTGATCTCAGGATCTCAGATCTCAGGATCTGTCTTGATCTGTCCGGATTTCAGCCTCCTCAACATTTCCAGGAGGAATCTAGTATCAATATGGGATAAGAGAGAAGCAAAGGGGTGGGAGTGATCTTTCCCAAAGGGTCCATCTTCCCTATTCTAAAGTTGAAACAACCATCACCTCCACTCCTTTTGTAGCATGTTCTTCCGGCCTTATCTCCAACCTTAACACCCACCTCTCCCGAGGGAGAAAGTGATTGAAAGGTAGACACCAAAAGAGGACCACAAGGGTGCATGGGAGCATAAATAGAAGGACAGGCCTAAGTTCTTTTAGAATGTGGTGTCTTTATGATATATGGTTTTTTACGCATATAATAATAATAATAATAATAATAATAATAATAATAATAAATTTTATTTATATCCCACCCTCCCCAGCCAAAGCCAGGCTCAGGGCAGCTAACAACAAACAACAAAAATATATACAACCTGAGCATAAGATGTAGGGGTTCACTGCATTGCTTCTCCCACAGCCTCTGTCTCTCAGCTGCCCAGACTGCTTCCTGCTCTCACACACCACTCTGACTGACCTGGCCAGCCCCCTTGACAAGGCCAATCCACATTCCTGAGGGCAAAACAAGGGTGGGGGGGTACTTTGGCTGCTGCTTGTCTGATACCCTCAAGAGCTACTGCCAGTCAGTGAAGACAATACTGAGCTAGATGGACAATGGCATGTTTCACCATCATCCCCATGCTCCAAAGCCAGTCTTTGCAAAAGTACTTCAGCTGTGATTCAGTTGACAACTACAATATAGTCCAAGGCAATGAAGAATTCATGGGACCCAGAGAGAAATAAGCAGCTTTGAGATACGATATCACCCAGACCATACTATGTAAATTACAAATGACATAATTATTTATTATAATTATTCTCATGAACACCTAGGGTCAGATCAAGTTAAAGGCAAATTAGGCAATTGCTTTGGGCATTATATTACCTGGAGAAACCCCAAAACTGTCTTGCTTCCTTTTCTAAGGCATTTTTAAAGCTCCTCCTGGAAATTTGACAAGGTAATGAACTTTCTTTCCCCAACAAAGACAAAAGAAGTCCCTCTACATATATAAAGGACATAAACATGAGAATAAACTTTCATTAAAAATCTTGGCTTGTCACTCTCTTTTATTAAAGGAAAGTTCCACAACAATATTACACAGTAAATTAAACAAGTAGGAATAAAGTCAATTAGGCCACAAAGGTTTGTAAACATAATTGACTGAAGGTGTTTAAGAACAAGCTGCACCTTTGCAAAATAGCACTGGCAAAGTGCTACAAAGCACTTAGGTTCTATTCAGTTCTTCCCTATTCACAGTAGTCTATTATTTCCAGTAATGGAGGAGTAAGAGTTGCAACATTTTCCTGACCCGTTGCCTTATTCTGTCTGGAGTTGGGACCATCTCTCTCACTACACAAAAACAAGCCATGTGTATTTTATTTACAACAGCACAGAGACTATGAGCTGGACCCAGCAAAAACCAAGAGTTTGCTCTGCAGCTTGTGGGTAAGTTTTTAAAAGTTCTCAATGCCAAATGTTAGCTTTAGACTTTCAGCCAATGAGACCATCCATAGGCAACACCTCTGCTCAGGTACAGTGCCCATTCTGTGTTTTGATGGTGCACCATGTCACCAGCACCAAGTCAATGCTAAATAGCAGTCATGAAAGAAATATTAAGTTTTCTTTCTTTAAAATAAGGGGATCCTGGTAATGGTTTCTGATATTATCCGTTCCTCATTATCTAAGTATACTGAGGTCTAACTGAAAGTTAAAGATATTGATGACAAATCTCTCTCCATAGTTTCAGGTCACTTCCGTTCTCTCAGCTCTGCAAGTATAATTGATTTGTGGGGGGTGGTAAGGGAGGAGAACCCACAGTTCAGTAGTGAGCATATACTTCCGACACATAAGAATGCAGGTTCACGCTCTGGAACTTTCAATCAGAGTATCTCATGCAGCAAACTCAGGATGGGGTGGGTGGAATCACACCAGAGCAGGATGGGCACATGACCAGTTTTATAATGAATAATACTGTATGTAAATTATGCTTTAAATAAATAACCTTCAAAGGGCTGCCAGGGGCAAGTCCTCTACTTGAAGGAGTCCTCTGATTGAAGGGTCTGCTTGGTCAATGTTCAGTTTAAAGACCCCCCCCCCAAAAAAAAAAACTGTTAAAAGGGAGAACAGTGGTTCAGGCCATGAAGTTGCCCATCAACAGTTAGCACACTAGGACTGCCAACTGAGCGGGCACACAGAGGCCACTCTCTTCCCCTCTATAGTGAGATGAACTGTTCTTCTGAGTAAGTTGCAGTAATAATGCCTAAAGTCCATCTACACACATAAATCAGGAGACACAATTTCTATGCAGGTGTATGTCCTCATTTGTCCTCTTATTTGATTTTGAGGGTTTTTTTGGTTTTTCGGAGGTGCCTGAGATCCCAAAAAGATGGCAGCAGCCAAGGCAGACAGTGGTAGGCTAAGCAGACCAAGAACCTGACTCAGCTCAAGACAACTTTATAGGCTTCTCTTTCCCCTGTATATCTAGGTTCAGGCAACCAAAGAGCTACACCCCCACCCTGAAATCTCTCCTCGTTCCTTAAATTCATCCCCTCAAGGGTTCTGGGACTCCCTGAGGTTACAGGTGTGTATTTGTGGAAATAAGAACTTAAGCTTCACTATCAGTTATAACAGATGTTTGCGTATGCGTTTGGAGGGCATTTCTCTCTGTAAACATCTTCGAAGTTAGTCTCTCTGGACTGGATTGAATTTCCATCATATAAGGCTGACGGCTCTGTGGTACAGCTTTCATTTAAGGGTCTAGATATAAATTAAAGGGCCATGATTGATGCTAGTTCTCAATGATTTTTAATAAGAAATCTGCAGCATTTGTGCTTCAAAATAAAGATTAATAGTTTTAAATCGTTTGTAGGGAAGTGCAATTAAGCACAGAATCATAGAATCGTAGAGTTGGGGGGAACCCCAAGAAGAAGAAGAAGAAGAAGAAGAAGAAGAAGAAGAAGAAGAAGAAGAAGAAGAAATTCTTTATACCCCGCCCATCTGGCTGAGTTTCCCCAGCCACTCTGGGCGGCTTCCAATCAAGTGTTAAAAACAATACAGCATTAAATATTAAAAACTTCCCTAAACAGGGCTGCCTTCAGATGTCTTTTAAAAAGAAGATAGCTTCCTTCACATCTGAAGGGAGGGCGTTCCACAGGGCAGGCGCCACTACCGAGAAGGCATTCTGCCTGGTGCCCTGTAACCTCACTTCTCGCAATGAGGGAATGGATAGAAGGCCCTCGGAGCTGGATCTCAGTGTCCGGGCTGAACGATGGGGGTGGAGACGCTCCTTCAGGTATACAGGACCGAGGCCATTTAGGGCTTTAAAGGTCAGCACCAACACTTTGAATTGTGCTCGGAAACGTACTGGGAGCCAATGCAGATCTCTCAGGACTGGTGTTATGTGGTCCCGGCGGCCACTCCCAGTCACCAGTCTAGCTGCTGAATTCTAGATTATTTTCAGTTTCTGGGTCACCTTCAAAGGTAGCCCCACGTAGAGTGCATTGCAGTAGTCCAAGCGGGAGATAACTAGAGCATGCACCACTCTGGCAAGACAGTCTGTTAGCAAGAATGGCGTGGTACTATTACTTCCCTTGATCTGGACACTATACTTCTGTTTATGCAGCCGAGAATGGCATTAGGTTTGTTGCTGTTTTTCCTGCTGCAACACACTGGTGACTCGTGTTAAGCTTGTGGTCTACACACATGGAAGGCCTGTCCTTGTGCTGCCGTCCTCCAGACCTCTCATAGAGGAGGCAGAAGAAGAAGGGCCTCTGATGATGATTTCAGGGTCTGGGTAGGTTCATATGGGGGAGGTGGTCACTGAGGCCTTCCTGGTCGGTCACTACCAGGTCAGACCCCAAACACACATATGAGAAATTAATATTTTTTTGTGCCGACATGCATCATTTTACTTTTGTTTACACTTAATTACATTGGCCATTTTACCACCCATCCACTCAGTTTGGAGATGTCGTTTTGAAGCTCTTCACAATCTCTTTTTGCTGACTGAAAAATTTAGTATCACCAGCAAAAGTGGCCACCTCACTGCTCACTCTACATCATTTGTGAAGTTCAAAATCATAGTACCAATCATTGGGGGACTCCACTTTCTATACACCTGCATTGGGAGAACTGTCCACTTATTCCTACTCTTTGCTTCTTGCAATTTAACCAACTTGTGATTCACAAGAGGACCTCTTCTCTTGTTCCTTGACTGCTAAGCTTTCTCAGGAGTCTTTGGTGAGGTACTTTGTTGAAAGCTTTTTGAAAGTCTAGGTACACTGTGTCAGCTGGATCACCTCTATCTATATGCTTGTTGACACTCTCAAAGAAAGGCTTGTGAGAAAGGACTTTCATACGCTGCTGCCTTTTTCAGGCTGTTCAAACTGCAGATGCTTCTTTGAAATCACTAACAATAAGATGAAATCTTCATCAAGTCACGTTCTTTTTCCTTTGAAGATCTGAATGCAGGTACCTAGTAAATGTAGTTTGAAATATCATAACATTTGTGGCTCTTTCACTCATGTAAGAAGCAACTGTATCTCTATATTTAATGGAGGGTTCCAAAATGCTCCATGAATGTGATCCAACATAGTGTCAATCAGATGTCCACGATGAACTGCCATATGCGAGGAGACTCCATCTACCTAAACCAGCTCACGGACCTTGGAATTCAAATTCTAAACGTGGTAGTGTCCATTCTCAGCCTGGCCCCCAAATGCCCAGCAATCAAATGACCAAGGCAATCACAGCCTGGCCATTGCAGCTAAGAGGCAGGGAGTCCATGAAGTGATCAAAGAGAAGATGGAAAGTCCAACAAGGAGAAAGGAGGATAATCTGACAGAGTATACAGCCCATTTTGCTGTTGGAGCCTCTGCTAGCAGCATAATAACTCCTGGCAAAAATGTTGTCTATCCTTTTTGGGTGAAAAGCACAGGAATATTCGACCCATCCTAATGAGAAAACTTGTGTTTTTAAATAAAGCAGAAGGGGTTTAATTGAATAACGCTATTAAAGATCTATGAATCCAAATTCAAATTTTAAATCCTGCCCCCAACACTCAAATAATTCCTCTAAAGACACCCAGTCCTTCTGTGACTTCAAAACAACTAAGCCAGTGGCAGCTTAGGGGCTGCAGTGACAGCTGCAGTGACAGCACCTAACAGTATTCAGACAGCTGGCAAGGCCAACACACACACCTAAAGTGCCCCAGGGGCTGATGCCTACACTGCTGCCCACTGGCACTGCAGCCAGCATGAGCCACCTTGGCAGCGCTGCCCCCACTCCCCTTAGAGGGGCTTACCTGATGTGGTACTGCTGGTACTGCATTGCAGGAGATATAGTAAAAGTAGCTGTCTGCCACTGACTGGGGACGAGTAAGTGCTTTGCTCCCCTTCCAGTGGCACTGGCTTCACACGCTGGGCAAGTCCATATGGGGAGAGGGGGTGACTGACTGCTGGCAACAGCACCCACATTTGAGCTCCATGTGGCCTAAATTGTGATGGTTGGCAGCAGCAATTCCTACAGGGCCCTGGGGATTCTAGGGGGCGTAGCTGTGACACTGAGGGCTTAGGCTCACTTACCTTTCCTCCACTCTTTCAAGGCATGGTCTGAGCACCCTCTTTTTTGTTCTGGAGCTTTCCCTGCAAAATCCCGCTCTTTAAAGCTCAAAGTCAAATTGACATTTGCTCTGATTCAGCTTTAAAGAGCAGATTTTTGCAGGCAAAGTTCTAGAACAGAAAAAGAAAAAAACTGCTTGGACACAGAGCATTAAAGCACAGACCTCTGCCTGGAAACAGCAGGGCAAAAGAGGTGGATAAGCCCCGACCTGCAGAGACACATTAGAAGGTACATTGAGGGTGAAGTCCAAGGACAATGAGGAACAATGGGAAAGGCTCAAGGATATTGAAAGCCATAGCCCATTCGTATATTCATGTCTGTGGTGTCGCAGGCAATGTACATGCAGCACGTTTATATAAGTGCAGTTATCCTGTGATGGGTCTTCGTGAAGATTGCTGGCTTGGGAAAGGGAGTGCTTTCCTGTGACATTCTCCAGTATATTTGCTTAAATTGAAATGAACTAGACTGCCACCTTTAACCTGAGTTTTACTTATACAATAAAGCTGAATATTGGTACAATCATTCAACATTATGCCCTCTTCTATAAAACAGCAAATAATTAGTTTCCTAATGATTTTTCCAGTAACAATTCTATTAAAATATTGCTTCTGTGTCATTACCAAAGCAATAGGTGCTTTGTTTATTTCTGTACAGGTAGACAAGCTTCCATATTCTTCAAAATGCAAGGAGAATAATACTTACTGCAGTTTTCAGCCTTCTTATTTCTGTGGATCACAGTCTTTTGATTAGGAGTGCTGAAGAGACTGGTCCAGTTGATGGTGTGATAGTAGCACAAGTTACTATTGTCTGTTATGTAGATGTTGCCAGCACTGATATGCTTCAGGGACTGGAACTGTAGAGATCTAATTCCCTGCTGCTTGAGAATAAGCAAAGAAAGGCCACTGGAGGAGGAAACAAGAACAGAATAGTAAATAGGCACACAGAGATATATAGAGGCACGCATATATTGTGGGAACTTGCTTTGTTGCTTAGATACAACTATCGCATGCAAGCAAAGGGCCAGAAATGGAAAAGATGGGAAAGTAATCTAATTTGAGCCCCTACTCTCCACGCTTTGACCCATCCAGAGTATAATGTGCCACAAGCAGAGAGCAAGTGCTAACACAGTGCGCAAAGCCACAGGTGCTCAAAGGTACAGAGCAAAGAACAGTCCAGATGTTTGAGGCAAGGCAGGTAGGCACAACACCTAAATATTAGCTTTGGGGAGAACAACATGATCAATGATTACTTGTTTATCCAAAGTGGAATGCATTTGGGCATTAATGATGGCTTTTAAAAATTGCTCTTGGAATGCACAGGAATGTGATCATGTTGTGAAATGAATTGCAGCGGCCTCTGCAACCCTTGCTCCAATCACGATGAGATCCAACTGCAGAGTGTACTCATTCACTATTAGCGCACATAATGAATATTTTCCCCATATTGGGACAGAGAAAAGGCTCAAACTGACTGTTGTTGGCATCCATCTGTCTTGGGAGACAATCAAAGAGTGCACCTTTGGGGATGAAGACAAACTGTTGGAGACAAACTGCTGTGGCTGTAGAGACCGATATGGGAGAGACATGTTTTGTTGCAGCTGGGGCAGATGAAGGCATCTGGTTGCGCTGTTGCAGATGCGCCATGTCATTTATTCTTTCTGCTCTCTTCCCATTCCTTTTCTGATCATTGCTGTGGATACATGGCCTGACTGATTGTCTCCAGCTGTTGTGGTCGTCTGCAAGGGATTCCCACATAGCGGGGTTAACATTGCCAGCCTTCCTGTCATGTTTGCAGACATCTTTGTAACACAGAGTTTCTCTGCCAACGGGCTGGTGCCTGAAGCCAGCTCTCCTCAGAGCACGTCCTGGGGGATCCTGCCGTCTTCTATTCTGTGGACATGAGCAAGCCAGCACAGATGTTGCTGAGACAGGAGTGTGAACATGCTGGGAATGTGGGCTTGGGAGAGCACATCTTTGTTTGAGTCTCTGTCCTGCCATGTGATGCCCAAAATCTTTCTGACACAGCACATGTGGAAGGTGTCGCTCCTGATGGGTATAAGTTGACCATGTCTCCCTACCATAAAGCAGCAGGCTCAACAAGCAAGCTGGGCAGGGCTTCATCTTGGTATTGGTAGTTAGCTTCACAGTCTCCCATACCCTTTTGAAGAGGCAAGCTTTCAGAATATTTAGAATTAGCCAAATTGAAAGATATAATAAGACAAAAACCAAAAAATGAAGTGAAAAAGGAATGGAAGTGTCTAAATGAATACCTTAAAAGCCAAGCTTTGAGGACAGAAATCTGCCTGAGTCTGGAATAACCTTGTGAAGTGAAAGGATAAGAAAGAGGGATTTATATCGGGATGCTAGACTAGAGATGTTAAGGAACACAGGAAAACAGGAAGACACAATGAGAGGTAAAGGAGGTGCTGTGGGATTGGTGGAAGTCAATATTTGTTTTTCTTTTTAGTGTTTATATTATTAACTTGTAAGATATGGATTTGTGGTGGGGTTTTTTGAAGGTCAGTTTTTGTGTTTTGTGTATTGTTATTTTTCAATATTTTTCATGTTGCTGTTGTGTGGAAAATACTAATAAAATTTTCAATTATTAAAAATAAAAATGAAAATGAAAAATGAAGAGGCAAGCCATTGCCATAGCTGCCTTGCAAATACACTTGTCTAGCTCTGTGTTGATGGAGAGAATGCTAGTTATGGTGGAGCCCAGGAAGACAAAAGCATAGACTACCTCAAGTGTGTGGTCACCAACACTGATGCTTGGAGCGCTGACTATGTCCTGACTGTGAACCAGTCATATAACTACAAATGCTTCACTGTTGACCATTGTTGAGGCAAATGCTAAGCAGAAAGGCCCCATGGGGCTGAAGCAGAACCACTCTCTGTCTTGCCACCTTATTCAGGTGTGATGGAATAGGGGGCGATCATTTTTGATGTTTGGGCGTCTGTGTGTTCCATGAACCTTCCCTTTGCCCTTTTGCTTGCTTTTGCTTGCTTGCTTTCTAAAATGTCCAAGTGTGTGAGCTATCATTATCTTAAGAGATATGCACCCTCCCTCTCTGCCAGATTGCTTGGTCTTTGAGGGCTTTATACTACCAGAGTCACATTCATAGCATATGTGTGTAAATGAAAGTCAAATTATTAATTCCAAAGAGATTCTCTGCTCCTTTGCTTAAGATGATGATTTTCTTGGCAGCCAGTCATTTTCGTAGCATCAAGCAAAAATTCTCAACTGTGAAGTGGAGATAACTTTGTTGAAGTGGAGAGTCTAAAGTTTGAGAAGCTAAAGTAGTTTATGAGAAACCAGTACTCTGCAGATTTATTTGATATCTTAAAAAAAACCCCCAAGATAATTATTTTCCAGCTGTTCTTGATGAAAACCAATACCACAAAAGCCAGCACGAGACTGTAATTCAAATCTCAAGGTTTCACTGTTATTTATAATCTGCTTTGGCCATTGTTTACAACACATACAGAGCCCCTTGACTGATTAATTACATTTTGCTCTGTGGGCCATGGTATATATTACACAGATAGATTGTTTCACGCCCATTCTGTTTTGGTGTTCTCTCTCCCAACAGGAACTTTTCCTGTGCATCGGCTTTCATATCAGAACATGTTTCTTAAAAATGGAACACGCAAGTTATTACAAATCTCATATTCAGTAATGCCTGTGCAAACACCACTGTGATCTCTGGCATTTTTGTGTCCTTTTACTTTTTGTGACAAAAAAAATAATTCCATATCAGAGCAACAAAAGACTGGTTCACACATCATACTGTGCTAGACTGTGGCTTAGAAAGAACATGTGAGCATGCTGGCTCTCAGAGAGAAGACTGCAGCTACTTTGCTCCTTCCTGGTCATTCGTGTGTTGCGCTGCCCTGCCCTGAGCTAAGCCAAGGTTCTGCCTAGTGTGGTGTCTGAACTCATGGTCCTGGTTTAGCTCTCCTGGACAAACCATGAGCCATGTGTCCACTGATGTCCACATGTACCACAAGAGTTTAGCAAGGGGGCCTTCTCATGTACAGTTTAGATAGGCGTGCATGGGTATTTATGGGTATTGATGTATGAGGTGGGACAAAGATATTATCCAGACCCCAACATCATACTCTGTGATAAATTTATTTAATAAACTCGATCTGTGAACATTGATTTTAAAAGTGAAAATGCTAAGAAAAACAAAGCAGCTTAGCCCACCTGTATAGTGCTCTTCCACCGATAGTAACTAGGTTAGAAAACACACTGAAATCGGTCATGTTTTCAGGCCATGATTGTATATTCAGGAATCCTAAAGAGGATAAAACCAGAAATATTACAGAAAGTCCTCACTGCAGTCACAGCTTCACTACAGACTTGAAATCTGACCATGCAAAAGAGCGGAAGGAAGGCCATGCCTGCCTAGCCTTGGAATTTATACCACGTTCTTTGGCATCTTGTGTGACAACACACGCCGCTGCCCAGGATGAGGAACCTGTGGCTGTCCAGATGCTGCTGGACTCTGACCCCCATCAGCTGATGGTCTGGGATGATGGGACCTGTAGTTCAGCAACATCTGGAAGGCCAGAGGTTCCCCATCTCTGCTTTGAAGGCTAATAAGCTTTCATAGGCCATTTTGATTTCTGAGCTGAAGGGCCAAATAGTGCCCATCCCTCCTGTTCCATGTATAGAAAGTGAACTAACTGACATTTGAACCTCCCCTTCATCCCTGGCAACTGGACAGTGTCCCTCAGCCACTGCCTTGCTAAGGAAGTGCAGACCAGGCCATAAAACACGCAGAGCTCTGTCCTCTAACATCTTGGCACTGTGACCTGCCCTCTGGCATCTGCCGCCTGAGGCAACCACTCCATGCCCTGGGCTTCATCTGAGGAAGTCGTTTCATGGAGAAGTTTCCTGAACTCCTGTCTGGGTGTTGGCCCCACAGCTGCACTGAGTTCCTTAGTAGCACAAGTTGATAGGGCATCATCCTGTGCCTTTTACCTCGTGCACTGAAATAGAGCACCCTGTCACTGAAACAACCGTTTTAAGGACATTGCCTTGATAAACCAGTGGATCAGTAGTAAGCTTTCAACACAGCCAGCTTAAAAGCACAGAGAAAGGCAACGATAACATTGTTGTTGATGATGAGGATAATAATTTGTATTTATATGCTGTTTTAAAATATTCAATCCACTTCGCTTACAGCAATCACTACAACAATATTCACTGCCATCTTGTAAATTTATGGTTGAGGTAAAATTTGTACTACAAACCTCTTTTTCATGCTACACTGTTACCTCAGCTCATTTATGTAAGCAGTAGCTTTTCTAAAAAATGGAAAAAACACAAATGATGTAGTATCATAATTGTAGGTTACCTGTTATCTCTCTCACTGTTTGAAAGACATTTAAATTCTGAGGGTCAATTGCTTCTATTGTGTGATAGGGGTCCCTGGAAGAGAATAACAACACATTGTCAAGATGTGAATATGGAAGAATGGTGAATGATTCCCACCATATCCTGGGAGTAGAAAACTAGCTTTGCCTTTCTTCTTCCTGAAGTGGATGCCCAGGAGAGCACTGCTAACAGAGCTTAGAGCTCCCAACAGATGGATCACAGAGACAGTGACTTGACTGCCATTTTGGAGGAACCCCTAATATAGTAGGTCATTTCAATGTACACATTTTCTGGTTGTTATTTGGCCAAATGATCTGGTCATTGGCCTATCCAATTCCTTCTCCAGACTTTTTCATGTATGGTGGAGCAAGGCAAGAGAACATGGGGGTGGCTGCTGGCAAGAGGCAGGATGGAGGCTCAGTGTGGAGGGGGAAGGAGGCAAAGGGGTGGCTGAGAGAGGGGAGAAGGCTTGTGTGTGGAGTCTGGGGACTCCAATTAGCTTGCAATAAGTCCTGGAAATAGTTTGGCTTATTTCCCAATAGAATTTGAAGAAAAACCACAAGGACAAAACCTGAAAATCAAAAATGGAGGAAAGGTGGCTTGGTGGTGCACCTTCTAGAAAGAATATTAAAATTGGAAGAATGTGAGCAAGCATCCTTCTCTCTTTCCTTTCAGCTCACAGTCTTGGCCACTGCACTGCAACAGTTCTCACTCTTTGCAATTAAGGTGTGGTTTGTTTTGAGAGCAGGACTTATGCCTCCTTTCAGTAAGCTTTGAACTGATTTGACACAGCCAGTCTTAAAAGCCAAAGACTCTTGTGCCAATTAATGTAGGACACCCTGAAATAAAAAAGACAAGCAAAAGCATCCTGTGAAAAGTGCACATCTATTTTTGGGGTGGGGAAGCCTTCACAGAAAAGTATGCAAATAAATAACTTTTATTACCCTTTAGAGTCAGGCTCTACTTTTCTTGTAGAAGCCTGTGATTATAATAATAATAATAATAACACACTTGGAAGACTGTGAGAGGCATATAGTAGGCAACTCTTTTTCTGCCCTTCAGAAGTCCAGAAAGAGTATAGGAAACAGTTGGACAAGACTTGCAGACAGGACTTATGGACTCAGTTTTACATTTACAATTTATAGTGAGGTTAGCAGGAGGGAAATGGAATATTCAAAGAAAGCCCAAAGGATTAGCCAAATATTATACAATTAATTCTTGTGGTTTAGGCCTCCCTCACCCCCCACCATGGCTTACAATCTGTTTCATGCAACCAGGATTTATCCAGGATTATCGTTTTTAATTACACTTTCTGCTCAGTGTGAAGCTCCCAAGAAAGGACTGCCAGCGGAAAGGCAGGGGTCTGCTTCAAGGCAAGGCATGAAAAGTTCAAACCTGTGTGCACATCTTTAGTAAAGGCACGGCATGACAGAGTGACTCAGATCGTGTTTTGCTGTGATGTCTGAACTCACAAATCCTGCAAACCAGACTTGGAAACCACAGTTTGAAGTGGGATTACAAGAAATGGCTTCTGCTAAGGACAGCTTGATGTGATTTCTTAATTTACACACTGTATTTACCATTGTTACTTTGCCACAGGAGAATAGTGTACCATGAGCAGAATGGTGTGGCTGGTGAGCAGATGGAAAATGAAAGTAGCTTTAAGCTAAGGGTGCCTGTCAAATTCACTTCAGCTGAATACCTCCAGAACTTTCAGAGTTCCAGATTACCTGGTCTTGTTCTGAAAGTGGAACTGATGCACTAGGAAACATACAGTATACTGTTCCATTCAGAGCACCATACACAGGTGGTATATTTCTTTCCTTCCTTTTCACTCCTTTACATTAACAGTGTGTAGGTTCTCCACCTAGATATAATGCCTCAACAAGAAAACATTATTTGCCTTTAGGTACAGTTGATTCACTTTTTTTTCCTAATGGGGTACCCCCAGAATACAGCATAAAGCACAGCACAAAAGAATATTGATTCATCTATGCATACAAGCACACCAAGGTTGATTTTTATTCTGCCCTTTCAATATGCCCATTTGCATTGGCAACAGAAAGGGAGAACAAAAGAACCTGGATGTTGTGGTAAACTGTGCAACTCCCAGTTCCAGAATTTTAGACTTTTCCAAGTTGAAAAGAACACAAGGAGTGTAGCATGGAGCAGAGTGAACCCACAGAACAAAAAAGTAATGGTAAATCTGCTCATACCCACGTGCACAAGCTGTTATTTATGTCTTGTTTTTATCTGTATGGGCCTATGGCCGTAATAAATATTATTATTATTATTATTATGCTCATCCTTAACCTAAACCAAAGTTTGCCAGTATGTTTTGAAGTTCAAACAATAGGTTGGGTTCGAGACTATGGTTAGCACTGCAAACCAACAAATGACAAAAACTTGAGTGACAACCTATAGCAGCACCAGTGAAGTTTACATAGCTTACAATAATTTCAGCAAAAACTGCAGTGATCAGATATATATTATTGTATTAAATAACAGCCCCAGGATTAGCCTGAACCAAGTTGGCAGAAGCACTGGATTTGCACAGATCTGACCTTGCCACTGCCTCACTCCTCTCCCTCTCTGTCCCAGCATGCAGCAGTGACTCAGCCTGTGGGACCTTTTACAACTTCTAATTTCTCTGCTTTACAAACGTTGTGTGGAACCAGCCAAGAACCCAAATGAGTACCCTGAGCATGTTTATGGAATCAACCAAGAATGATCATCCCCGCTCCAAATCTAATAATCCCGAGACCTGACAGTAGCTGATGGAGCACCTTGAAATTAGTGGCATGAAAGGGGCTTTGAAGCATGATATATGCTAACTTTGTCCATGTATATATACTTTTGATACTGAAGATAGAAATTTGTACATTGGGGTTAAAGGCATGTTCTGCTATCCTGAGGCAAACTCCGTGCCTAATGAATGAACTAGTAGATTATGGTTGTGACCAGTGCTATTTTTCTAGAAAAAGAGGTGCCGGAACTCACTATGAACACCTCCCTTGTTCTCTTAGAATGGCAATGGCGCCCACCTGAGAGGGGCCAGAACTGAAAAAAAGCCTTGGTGGTGACTCTTCTTACAAAGAAGTGCAGGAAAATAAATATGTGGTACAGTACATCATTCACATTCTTCTGCATTATAGAGATGTGAAAGGCCTCTCTTTGAGAGCAGGGGAGCCACTTCCAATTAGCATAAACAATTTGGGTTAGATGGGCAAATAATTTAACTTGGCATAAAGCAGCCTCCTAATGTTTCAAGGCTGCCTTCCATTTAATAAGTTTAAATATATATTGATTTTTTTTAACATTAGCTATTAAGAGAGTCCCTAATATTATATACTAGAAAGTTCCCTATTATTTAAATGTTGAATAACAGAGTTAATCCTGAATGCAAGAATATGTTCAAATACTCTAAATTAACATTATGAACAGCCAATATATATTCCAGGTTACCATTTTACACTGTCAACTTTTTATAATGTACAGTTCAGTTTTACTTTTCTTATAACTTCAAGATTGTACATAAACTTCGTAACAATAATATTTTAAGATCAAATTTAAATAATTTTAATCCCCTCTAAAACATATGATTTAAATATTGCTTTGATGTGATGCTGACAGTATATTAGGAGTGATGCTCTTCCAGGAGGTGGGGGGCACGTGGCATTTTGGACACAATAAGAAGGGCTGCAGGTAGGAGATCTGTATGCCTGACAACAGTGTTACACCTATTTTGTTGAAATGGCTCCGCTATGTTTTCCACCCATCTGCCTTAAAATTCAACTCAGTTAATTCCTAAAATTAATTTCAGATTAGGACATGTACAATTGGATGCCATTTGCAGTTTGCACCCACCCCACATTCTCTACTTACATGTTACCAGTGCACAGTGGTGCATATTCACACTGATTAAATCAGCACAAAAAGGCATCATTATGTGATCACATGATTAAAATAGGATTCCTTTTTGCACAGTGATGTAATCAATGCACATGGGCCCTGATGTGCATTGGTAAACTATAAGAAGGGCGAGGGCAAAAACTGAACACTGAAGCAAACTTCACATGCCCAGTGGTCTGGAAAAAAAATTAGGAAATCAAAGCAACATTAAAATTGACACATTGTTAGTGCAATGCCACTTTGGAAACAAGATTAGGTAATCTGTAACCTCAAAATCTGGAAAGTAATTTGGATGGGGAAATATTCAGAAGCATCCCTAGATGACAGGCCAGAACAAAGGAACAGAGGGCTCCTCCAGTCATGCCCTTGCAGACCCGACCTCAACCATTGAATCAGAGTTTTCAATCGAGTTTTCTCCAATTTATTAATAATGTACAGGTTTTCCAAGGGAAAGCAGAGAGGCAATGGCACAACTGCTTGAACTTGTGCTTTCTAAGTACAGAATAAGTGCAAGTCTGGATGAGTCCAGAGAGATAAACACAGGTGGAACTTGCATTGATGCTCCAAATGTTTATTTTGTTCATAATGCAGCATGCAAGAAAGGCAAGAACTGAAAAAAGGCAATAAGCTATTGTAAGTCCTTGCATGCCCTCTATAAGCCCTTTTATCTTCCCTGAGACTGGTCAATAAGTTTCCCACCACAGCATTCATTCATTCATTCATTCAACATGGGCTCACATTGTGCCTCAGCAGTCTTGGTCAGGTTTATCAAATTCTACAGACAGAAAGGCAAAGGCCATGCTAGCAATGGGGAGAACTTGGATTTCAATCCCACTATCTAGAAGTTAGTAGACATTACTCTTATGTCACAGGAGCCCATCCTCTAGACCACCAGAAAATCTGGGCCAAGCTGGAAAGAGCACAATACACAGCTCCATCTTATACAATTCTCAGAAGAAGCAATGCTGGCCTGATAGTCCATCCCAACATTTAGGGACCAAAAAAATGAAAATGAACAAACTAGGTGGGTCTGTTACTAAGATGCAGCATGTTATAATTATTTGCACTCACCCATGAATCCCAGTGACAAGGAAGATAAGGTTCCCATTGATCTTGGTACAGTTGACAAATTTGTCAATGTTGCTGGAGTCTACCGTTTGGGCATACATCAAACTTCCCGTACCGATGCCATCACATGCTGTAAAAATAAACAACTTTGTAAAAAATATGCATTCATATATTTGGATCTCTTGTAAATCACTGAGTGCATTACGCCATTGTGCTTGCACTGGCTTAAAATCAATGAGGCAGCGGGGAAGGGTAATTAATCCTGTTTTCCAGGAACTGGACTGAGAGCAAGGAGAGTCTGTCCATCTCAGACTGAGGAGCAAAGATCAGTCATAGAATGCTGAAACTCTGTGAAGCTACAGGTTCAAGTGGAAAGAAAACCCTCCCATAGATCTATGGACAGCAGATTATATATGAGACGTAGTTAAAGATAATATTGTAGAGGAGCTGAAAGGTCATGTGGAAGCAGGCTGGGAAATCCCTCATGCAAGGACAAAGGGCAGGGAGACAGATAGTCTGCAAGCAGTGGGAAAAAAAAAAAGTTAGGAAAGGGATTTGTGTTCTGAGAAGCCAAGGAGATAGTGATGACTAAATTTCATATGCTGATGAAATCACAGGCAGCTAAAGTCATCTATTTCCCCAGATTGTGGACTTCCGGAGGTGGCGCCATCGGTAATGGCTGCTTCTCTCTAACTCGGAGAGAACTGGCTTTACGGAATTTGGGTCCTGTCGCTACGGCGCAGCGGGGACCCCCAAATAAATCACAGGCGGGTGAAGCCTGTGACCGTGGGACTCAGCAGGTACCGTTTGCGCCCCCCCAATTGCTAAAGGAGCTCGGCAACGGGCTCTGGAGCGGAGCGGGGGTGGCGTGGTGCTGTGAGCAAATTGCTTCTTCCGTGGAGCGAAGCCGCGAAGCTGTTACCGGAGAGTGCTGCCTTTTTCCTGGGATAATCGGACTTTGAAAACAACTACCCGTGAGTAGGATTAAATTGGATTTAAAAGGAAAAAAAGCTAATTTGGCACGGAGCGGGGAAGGTACAACCAGGAAGTCTGCCTTCCCTGAATTGTAAATAGATCAAAGCAAAGAGACTTTAAAACGGAAACTCAGAAAGTTACTTGAAAAAGAGCTAAACTCTAACATCTTGAAAGTGGTTCCCCCTCCGGATTGCAGGAGAGGAGGGGGAAAAAGACTGAGCTGAATTTCCCTGCAGTAAAGAAGGGGAGAGGAAGGAAAAATTTACAACTTAAGATTTGGAACGGACTGCCTTAAAATAAAGGTGCATAGCGGAAAGTCTATTTTTGACAGCCAATTCTGCAAAAGGGATACAGTGTTTTTGAACCTCTTTTGGCTTGAAAGTAACTGTTTAAGTGCATCGAGACTGTGGATTTTTAAAGTAAATTGGGGGACTTATAAAGACTATCTTTGTTTTTAAAAGTTACAAGTTCTGACTGTTACTGTGTCCCCCTAGAGGAGGTTGGATATTGTTACAACAACAGTTACAATAACAGTGGGTTTAGAGGAAAATTCCATCCTATTTCAAAACAACTGACTGACTGTGGGAGTGACCTTGAATTTCTATGAGACTGTTATGGCAGATGATAAGGGGAAGTTAGAACCGCAGGAAAAAACTACTAGGTCTGGCAGACATTATCGGATAGATACTGCGTTGCCGCGAAGGGGCTCAACATCTGGAGCATCTGGAGCATCAGGGGTCCCACTCCCACAGTCCAAATCAAAAGTTATGTCATCAGAAGAAGTTTTGGCTCAGGCACTGGCAAAAATTAATGAATCTTTGGAAAGCCTAAGTAAACAAGTAACTGAGACAAATAGACAAGTAGCTGAAACAAATAGACAAGTAGTTGAGACAAACAGACAAGTTGTGGAAGCATCAAATAAAATTGATTTAAATACTGCAAGTATTAATACCTTGGGACAGAAGGTGAATGCCAATACAGAGACCATCGAAAAATTACTACAGGAATCTGCCTCGATTCGACAGACTGCAGAGGAAGCAAAAGTTATTGCAATTGCTACTCAAGAGAAAATTCCACCTGTATACAAGAAATTGGAGGACCACGATGTGACATTTTCTATGATCGAATTAAAAGATAGACAAAGAAATCTAAGAATCAGGGCTGTTCCAGAACGGGAGAAAGATAATTTGGCTGATTTTCTTACACAGGAATTTACAGATTTTTGGCAACTGGACCCGGGGAAGGAAGAATTTAAGATAGTGAATGCATTTAGGCTTGGAAGAAGACAAGGTAAGGGCAAGGTGAGAGACTGTTTGATTACCTTTCGAACAAAAGAAGAGAGAGATAAAATTCTGAATCTGCACTATCAAAAAACCTTGGAAATTGATGATTCAAGTTTAGTGATTTTTAAGGACATCCCAAAGCATCTGTTGGACTTAAGGTCTAATTACGGAGACCTAGTGACTTTGTTGAAAAGAAATAGAATTCTTTTCAGGTGGGAATTCCCGCAAGGCCTGTCCTTTAAATATAAAGGAAGAAAGATAAAAATAAAATCAGTTGAGGAAAAAGACAGATTTTTGAAAGACCACGAGGAAGATCTACTGAAAGAAGGGGAATCTGAAGAAGAACCAAAAGGCATACTAGACATATCAAATTTATCCTTTGGACTGCACGGTCCAGAAAAAGTGATACCTCCCACAGAACAAGAATTGGCACTCGGGGCAGTTGGAGGTAAAGTGAAGTAGCCCCCATCATGGCTCTGCAACTATTAAGCTGGAATTGTAATGGTTTGAATTCTCCTCGGAAAAGAAAAAGTGTGTTTCACTTATTAAAAAAAGAACAATTGGACTTGATTTGTCTACAAGAGACACATATAACAAGGGCACATAGGAAGTTATTGATTAATAAAAGATTAGGACAGGAGTTTGTTTCATCTGACAAAGTCAAAAAAAGAGGAGTTGTGATTTATGCAAAGGAGAGACTTTTACCGAAACTTATTTTTAAAGATGACCAAGGAAGATTTTTGGCAATTGAAATTCAACTACAAGGAGAGAAATTTTTAATTGTGGGAATTTATGCACCGAACGAGGGGAAATCTGAATTCTATAAAAAGTTTCATGAGACTCTACTGGATCATTTGGATTACAATTTGATTTTGATGGGGGACATGAACGGAGTAGTATCTACAAATATGGACAAGGCACAAAGACAAGGATGGTAGACTACCGAAAACATTTTTTGAGATGACAGACAATATGGATTTAGTGGACATCTGGAGGGTAAAGAACCCCCTGGGAAGAGAAGGAACCTTCTTTTCTGAAGCCAAGATGACATGGACTAGAATTGACCAAATATGGATAACTAGAGGAATGGCACCAAAGATAAAGAAAGTAGAAATCTGCCCAAAAACCTGTTCCGACCACAATGCTGTAAGGATGGAGATGAAACAAACAACAACCGGATCCTTCAGATGGAGGATGAATGACACCTTATTTAGAGATGAAGAAGTTTATAAAAAGGCCCAAAAAACTTTGAGAGATTATTTTGAAATAAACATGAACACTAATGTAGAAAAAAGAGTAATCTGGGACGCAAGCAAAGCTGTAATGAGAGGGTTTTTGATACAACAGAATGCAATAAAGAAGAGAAGTCAAAATGAAAAGAAAGACAAAATTTTGGAAAAAATAAAAGAAGGTGAGAAGAAATTGAGAGCAAAACCAAAGTCCCAGGAGATTTTGAGAGAAATAAAATTATATCAAGTACAATATATGGAAATGATGAATCAGGAAATAGAATGGAAAATCAAACAAATGAGACAAAAAACATTTGAATCAGCTAATAAATGTGGAAAACTGTTGGCCTGGCAAATGAAAAAAAGACAAAAATTAAATACCATTATAAACCTAGAAGTGGAAGGAAAGGGTATACATAATCCAAATGAGATCAGAAACTGCTTCCAGAGGTACTTTAAACAATTATACACACAAGGGCCACAGAAGGAAATGGACATAGACCAATTTTTGAAGACAAATGGCCTACAAAAAATCTCCCAAGAAAGTAAATTAATGCTGAACTATAAAATATCTGAACAGGAAGTAGAAGGTGCCATACAAAATATGCAATTGGGCAAATCTCCAGGACCGGATGGGCTGACTTCCAGATACTATAGATCTCTGAAAGAGTGGTTATTGCAACCTTTGAAGGAAGTCTGTAATGAAATATTGGAGGGGAAAAGGGCACCAGAATCGTGGAAAGAGGCGTATATTACACTTATACCGAAAACAGAGACTGAAAAGACTCAGCTTAAGAACTACCGCCCTATATCATTACTTAATGTGGATTACAAAATTTTTGCAGACATTTTGGCCAAGAGATTGAAAAAAGTATTGATGGAAGAGATTCATAAAGACCAAGCGGGCTTTCTCCCGGGAAGACACCTGTCCGATAATTTGAGGAATATAATTGATATTTTGGAAAAACTAGAAGTGAACATAAACACTAAAGCAGTATTGATATTTGTCGACGCGGAGAAAGCTTTTGATAATATCTCTTGGAGTTTTATGAAGAAGAACTTGCATGGGATGGGGGTAGGCCAAGGCTTTGAAAATGGTATAGGTGCAATATACTCTGAACAAAAGGCTAAATTAATTGTAAATAATGTGGTTACGGAAGAATTTAAGATAGAAAAAGGGACACAACAGGGGTGCCCAATTTCCCCACTGCTTTTTATATCGGTCCTGGAGGTTCTGCTAAATATGAGTAGAAAGGACCGGTTGGTTAAGGGCATACAGGTCAGAGCTAAACAGTATAAACTGAGAGCATTTGCAGATGACCTAGTATTGACGCTACAGGAGCCAGAATCTAGCACTAAAAGAGTTTTAGAATTAATTCAGGAATTTGGTCAGGTGGCAGGTTTTAAATTGAACAAGTTAAAAACTAAGGTTTTAGAGAAAAACTTAACACCGATTGAAAGAGAGAGGCTTCAGAATGAGACAGGATTGAATGTGGTAAAGAAAGTGAAATACTTGGGGATTAATATGACAGCCAAAAATGGGAACTTATTTAAAGATAATTACGAAAAATGTTGGACGGAAGTGAAAAAAGATTTAGAAATTTGGTCAAATTTGAAACTCTCGCTGCTGGGTCGTATTGCTGTGATAAAGATGAATGTATTGCCTAGAATGTTGTTTTTGTTTCAGACATTACAAATTGTAGATAAGATGGATTGTTTCAAGAAGTGGCAGAGAGATATTTCTAGATTTGTCTGGCAGGGCAAGAAGCCCAGAATAAAATTTAAGATATTAACTGATGCCAAGGAAAGAGGTGGATTTGCCCTGCCAGACCTTAAACTTTATTATGAATCAGCAGCCTTTTGCTGGCTGAAAGAATGGCTACTTCTTGAAAACACAGACATTTTGGATCTAGAAGGTTTTAACAACGTATTTGGATGGCATGCATACTTATGGTATGATAAGGTCAAAGCACACAAAGCATTCAAAAACCATATTGTTAGGAAAGCATTGTTTAATGTTTGGATAAGATATAAAGATTTATTGGAAAATAAAACCCCAAGGTGGTTGTCACCAATGGAAGCAAAAGCTCTGAAAAGGCTCAATATGGAGGCCAAATGGCCGACATATTGGGAAATTTTAGAGCAAGAAGGAGATAAATTGAGATTGCAGAGTTTTGAAAAATTAAAAAATAAAGTGAGAGACTGGCTTCATTACTATCAGATACTGGAGGTATATAATTTGGATAAGAAAATAGGCTTCCAGGTGGAAAAATCAAAATTAGAAACAGAACTGTTAGAACCCAAAACTAAAAATTTGTCAAGAATGTATAACTTGCTGTTGAAATGGAATACTCAGGATGAAACGGTTAAATCTGCTATGATTAAATGGGCACAAGATGTTGGACATAATATTATGTTTGCCGACTGGGAACAGTTATGGACCACAGGTATGAAGTTTACGGCATGTAATGCTTTAAGAGAGAATATTATGAAAATGATATACAGGTGGTACATGACCCCAGTCAAGCTTGCAAAAATTTATCATTTGCCCGATAATAAATGTTGGAAATGTAAAGAAACTGAAGGTACATTCTTTCACCTTTGGTGGACGTGCCCAAAGATCAAGGCTTTCTGGGAAATGATATATAATGAACTGAAAAAGGTATTTAAATATACCTTTCTGAAGAAACCAGAGGCCTTTCTTTTGGGCATTGTCGGCCAACTGGTGCCAAAGAAGGACAGAACTTTTTTTATGTACGCCACAACAGCAGCAAGAATACTCATTGCAAAGTATTGGAAGACACAAGATCTACCCACTTTGGAAGAATGGCAGATGAAGGTGATTGACTACATGGAATTGGCGGAAATGACTGGCAGAATCCGAGACCAGGGAGAAGAGTCGGTGAAAGAAGACTGGAAGAAATTTAAAGACTATTTACAGAAATATTGCAAAATTAAGGAATTTTAGAAGGATGTTGGATAGAAACTAAGAGGTTTTTAGCTGTAATGCTTTAAGAGATATGAAAAAAAAAAAGGTTAACAATTGGGTAAAAGTTTAATGGTAAGGACTTGCTGAACTAACAAACTGAACTGGAATACAAAGAAGGGAGGTATGAGGAGGTTCGGGGAAATAAGTGTAAGGAAGATAGGCTATGGAAAATTAATGTGTTTTTAACTGTTTTATTTTGTATGTTTCTTTTTATTTTATTTTTTCTTACTTTTTTGTTGTATCTTAAAAACTTTATACTTTTTTCTTTATTCTGTATTTTCATGTATTTTTTGAAACTTTAATAAATATTATTTAAAAAAAAAAAAAATTTCCCCAGATTGTGACGAGCATCTCCCTTCCTTGTGGTTGCATTTTAATTTCAGATGTTTCAGAAATTTTCATTTGAGTCCTACCTATTTCACTCTTGAAGCTCATGAAGGCATAAGGCCACAGGGTGCTAGAATACTTAGGGTAGTCTAACAAGCCATTATTATTTTTAAACTGCCTAAGTGTCTGTGCTCTGTACATATGGAGTGTATGTTTCAAGGAATTGTTTTATTTATGGCAGCAGTGCTAGGAGTCTGATCTGATGTTCAAATGCAGTGATACCAACCATGCGGGAGAAAGCAGAAAGCCTGGCAGGTGAGCACCACCAGAACCATGTGCTACCTCTAAAAAGGAAGGAACTCAAGCCTAGGCAATGGGACCTGGTTAATATTAATTTGTCCTACTTCCTAGCATGGTTTACTACTTACTTTTCTCTTTCTGTTTCTCTGATTTACAAAGGCTAAGACGAACCAACTAAAGAACTGTCCCTTGCCTCAAATATTTCTTTATAAAATCATTCCGGAAAGATGCCTCTTACCTAGAATAAAACTACAATGGTTCATCGTGCCCAGCAGCAGCCGTGTGATCAGCTAAGATGCTCAAATCCATTTTGTTACATTAGAGATATAAATATGTATGTCTGTATAGAAAAGTGTTAGGTCACAAAAGTTAAAAATTATTTTAAAGCCACTTGGATTGGTTGAATGCAGGGTAGCCGATGCCTGTGCATGCATAACCTAGATCTATGCACATTTGTCTGTGTTCACATGAGCCTAACCAGATGTCGCAGGCAGATGTGACACACCTACCCTGTTCACATATAATGTGGTGAGCATGGTTACACATACACAGCCTACCAACAAGGTTCCCTTCAGATGTTATGGACTAAAGGTCCCATCACTTCTGCTCGTTGGTCCCCTTCTCCTCTGCTGTGCAGTTCCCCCCAAGCCCCCTAAACCTGTTCTGGGTTTCCCCACAACTCTCCAAAACAGTTTAGTTTGTGAAGAGTTTCCCACAGGAGGAGGAGAAGAGGGAAGTCCCACTGTGCAAGCAGACCTCATTCCACATGCAACAGCTTTGTTGAATCCTGTCATGCTCAGAGCAGACCCTGAATGGGCTTCTGTTACCTGTCCATTGGTTTCAATGGGTCTATCTCGAGTATGCCATAGTTAGACATCACCCGTTGTAGTTCTGTAGACAAGCTAGATGCTGGGAAGGCAAAATGCCAAGGCACAGTTGCTGTCACTAGAGTCTACATGTATAAAGATACATTATGAATCTTGCACTCTTCAACTTTCTCCTCCGTATTCCTCCTCCTGCTGCATGAAAAAGGAATTATCTGCCCCTGGAAACCTGAGTCTCAGAACACCTTCCTGTTTCACAGTACCTGGATCAGAAAAGCCAAACATGACACCACTAATAAATGGGACCAAGTTCTCCTTCGGGTGCATCTAGGCTGGGCTGCTTGTATCTGCAAGTAGGGCTCATACAGTACCTCCATACCAAGATATTCCGATAGAAAACTACACACCAAGGAGAGGAATCTTAGCAAAAGGGAGAGGACGGGTGTAGATCGCATACTTAGCATGCAAAAAATACCAGGCTTTCAGGCACCAGGGTTGGATAAGACCTCTCCTGAGCTCAGTAGGCCATACTGGGCCATACAAACCACTGATGTGAATCCGTATAAAACAGCTTCTTATGTTCATATATAGCATTCCCCTCAATACTGTAGTTCTTTTTGTATAGCCATGGCAGTTTAATGGGGAACATTCATTTATGCAAGATCCCACCTGCAGTCTCTAAGTACTTTAGCCCAGATATAGCTCTGCCACCTGGGTGAGAACTGGGTCAAAGAAGTATGGCTATAAAAGGTTTTTAAGGTCCTCGAGCTAAATATTAGAAATGATCTATACCAGTAAGCATTATGATGCATTTCAGAGCATGCTGATACCAGAAGTCCTTTTAAAAAACAAAAACAAAAAACGAATCTGAAGCTCCTATTAAAAGCCTGCACCTCCACAATTGGGTTTTCCTCTGCGGAATTTTACCATGGAAGACATAAAACTAGACTAAAATAGGCATATTCCTTCCATGAGAGCTAACACAGCTTAATGTTGTGTGGATGTCTAAAAAGAAATGATTTTATTACATGGATATGGGTATATAGCCTGTCTTCTTTTTAAAGCTTGGAGTAGATAACATTTGTTATCTCCTTCAGTTCCATATCTCAGTTCAGGAAGTACGTAAATGAAGATGGATTAACACCATTCAATAAATCCCTAACGGTTAGGGTTTGAAACAAGTACCCTGAATCAATGACACTTTACATATATGGGAACTGTATTGCATAAATGGAAAACGCAAAGTTTACCTCAATGGCAGGGGCTTAAAATCCCAGGAAGCTAACACAATTTCAACAGGGAATTTACTAGTTCTGTAGGAAGCCACAATGGCACCTGTGACTTTTAGACCTTCAAAATTATGTACAGGTGTTGTTATGAGTTGTGTTGGGGAGCCTCAGGCGTCTTAGACTTGAAGGCCAAACAGATCTGCTGCCAAATTCCTATGAAGTTTCTGAGTGGGGAGCAATTTAAAGCACAGCTTGGGAGAAGGCTGAGATGAACAATCTCCATCAGCAAGCAACCTCCCTTCACCCCTAAAGCCTAGTTTTAAAAATATCCCCCCCCCCCCCAGTTGTGCTCCAAAACTGGAAGTAATCCCTGCTGGGGTGAAAATGGCTAAAAATAGCAATTTCTGGTGGGAGGCTGCAGACGGAGGAAAGATTCAATTCACTCACCTGTGCTGCATTTTACATGCCCTCCATACCACCGTTTTGTTGGGAACAAGAAAAACCCGGGTTCCTATTATGCCCAGTTGTATTCTGACACCCGTACTCTAAAGATAGAAGAGCTCTCTGGTTATATCCCTCTGCGTGGGCAGGGTTGTATCCTCCAGCGCTGGGGTGGCTAACTGTAAGGTAAAGGTAAAGGGATCCCTGACCGTTAAGTCCAGTTGTGGCCGACTCTGGGGTTGCGGCACTCATCTCGCTTTACTGGCCGAGGGAGCCAGCATTTGTCCGCAGACAGCTTCTTGTTCATGTGGCCAGCATGACAAAGCTGCTTCTGGCAAAACCAGAGCAGCGCACAGAAACACCGTTTACCTTCCAGCCGAAACGGTACCTATTTATCTACTTGCACTTTGACGTGCTTTCGAACTGCTAGGTTGGCAGGAGCTGGGACTGAACAACAGGAGCTCACCCCGGAGTGGGGATTCGAACCGCCAACCTTCTGATCGACAAGTCCTAGGCTCGGGGGGCCACCAGGTGGCGCATTGGAAGATGGCCGACAATAACATCTCTCTGACCCATACGAGGTAATTAAGAGGCTGCTATGGGAAGTATGCAGTCTTCCTACCCCCCCAAGGATATGGGGGGGGGCTGCCTTGCTAGCGGTGTCCACAACGCACCCCCGGATTCGAGAGATGGGGGTGCCGGGCACTTGGCACGAGCCCTCGATGAGGTCAGCTCTTCCTGACGCCGGTTCCAATCAGCGCGTGCTGGCTTGCTTTAGCTCGGAATTATAATTGGAAACATATGATTGGAATGAAGCTAAAGCACATACATCAAGCAACGCTCGAGAGATAAGACTGCTGACTAATGGATCTCTGTGACCGCAGTGACGAATGGATAAATAAATCATCTGATGAACCACCATTATGAGACTGTATGTTTGGAATGAAGGGGGGGTGGAGGAAAAAACATTTTTTTTCCTTTGTACTATGTGATATCAATAACCCTCCACCCCAGAAAGAAATAAGATCGTTGCGTTTTACTAACCACAAGCAGGAATTCAAGAACTGTGTGGGATGGATTATAGCTAAAGAGATGATTGGTAAATAATGAGAACGGAGGAAAATTTTATGACGCAGTTAAAAAATGGCGTCTCGCCAAGACAGGCTTGCCTGAGAAAGAAGGACAGGGGGAGGAGAATCAGGACCATTGGAATGAGAAGGATGGTTGGAATGTGATCTTGGCCTGACAGAGCCTCCTGATATATTTGCAAGTCTGTGAAAATTAAAGGACAGACCGAAGATTAATTTTTTATGGAAGCGTGGAATAGCGGCTGTCCCTGAGCGATATGATTTTTGGAGAGTACAAAACCCACACAGAGGATGCCTGTCTCTAATCTGCTTGTGAAGATTATCAGAGATCGCAAAGAAAGGAATATACGATAACAACAAGAAGATGAAGAAAGTAATAAAGGACTATCTGGATTGAACTGGATAGAACTGTTTAATTAAAGCAGCAATATAAGTGATGTTTGGACTCGTTCGGAGCTTGATGTATGGGTACCCCCAACAAAATTGAAAATTTGGCTGTATAATTTGGAACTAATGTGAATTGGATAATGTGATGTGATTGGCCTGTTAATAAAAATTATTATTTTTAAAAAAAGACAAGTCCTAGGCTCAGTGGTTTAGACCACAGCACCACCCGTGTCCCTAACTGTAGCCTTACATATTTTGTTGGGCTCCCACCAGTCCCAGCCCAGCCAATGGTCAGTGATGATTGAAGCTGTTTTGACAACCTTATTTATTTACTTATTAAATTTGTATACCGCCCGAGATCTCAGGGTGGTTCACAACGTTAGAGGGACACAGATTAGCCAACCCTGTTCTAGCCTATTGATCTTCAAGAGGTGGGTTGTGGACTGGCTGGATGCACCAGAGTGGTGGGAGGCACTGCTTGGGAACCCCCAAGGGACGAAGGCTCTGAGCCAGGGGATTGGACAATGTGAGGTCAGAGGGAGAAGAGGGAGCAGATTGAGAGGAGGCTGTGTCAGAAGCAGAAGAACAGAACAGGGTTTAGTGAGCAGGATCAGGCTAGGGCAGAGAGCAGCCCAGAATCAGAGTCTGGAGAGGAGGGGAGCCAAGAGGCAGAGATGAGTCAGGCTGATGAGGAAGCCAGGATTTATCGCCCTCCTGCGATGGGCAGGTCCTGTCTCCCAGAACATGAAGCGGAATGAAGAGGGAGGAGCAAAGAGAGACCAGACAAGCAGCCTCAGGGTGCTGGGAAATGACCTGGGGGAGGAGACAGACACCTTAGAGAGTGGTGGGAAGGCCTTCAACTCTCACATCTGCCTCACTGCAACCAGACCTACTGGGAAGAGCTGCTGTGATCACTTGGCCTGAGCTTTTTCGTTAACTTCACTGACACATTGTGAATTATTGCTGACTTGCTCCCAACTCCCACCTTGACACTTATGGACCAACTGTGGCACTATTCTCTCTCTCCCCCCCCCCCATTTTTTTTCCTGAGGAAGGAGGCCTCCTCCCCCTCTCAACTCAAATACTGGACATGCAATGCTGCTGCGCTGCTTCATGTCTTCCTTGCAGGGACAAGGGGAGGAGGCACAGTGGAGTACACACAAGGGGAGGAGTACACACAAAAGAGAAAAGGTTCACAATGCAGTTGCCACCTTTGGGCTAAGGTCAAGCTTTGCACCCTTCCTAGCTCAGAAGTGGGTCCCGTGTTTCAGGCTGAGAATCCAAGTGGGTTTCAGCTCTTGAAGAACACTACTCTAGTGGGCTACATGAGGAAACACATTAGGACAGGATCTCCCAGTATCCCAGTTCCAAGGGGAGCAATCACAGCCTGCCCCATACTGCATCCAGGTTTCACTAGTTTCATGCCATTTCCAAATTAGTTCCTTGCTTTATGTCATGGCAATGCACAGCACACAAGGTCGGAAGTATAATAAAGAGCAGCCTACCTTTAGGGCAAATGTCAGTGCATGGTTTACATGTCTTAATGCCATTTTCTTCAACTTCCATCTTGGGGCTGGGACAGGCACGCACACAAGAGCTGATATCAACCACAAAGTTATCTAGAAGGAGGTAAAAAAACAGGAAAGTGTATTATTGAAAATAAAACCATCTACAAGCATCACACAATAGATACTCTGAGCATCCCTTTTTAAAACAGAGAGGTGATGGGGGAAATGGGATGTGGGTCCCGCTTTTCTGCTACTGCATTCCAGATTCATTTTTATGTATTTGTCTCAGAACTGCATTTTATCTTTTGAAGTTTTCTCTAAGCTCGCATTCTCCTGTATCCCTGTTGCTTTATGTTGTTGCTAATTTCAACATTCTTTAAAAGTTTCATTTCCCTTGAGATGCTGACGCTGTAACTCCATCTTAATGAGGTTTGTATTCTGGAAAATGTTTGAAATGTTATTTTAGCATCAAAGGATACACGGTCACAGCCAAGCTGGTATACCAACCGCTGGATAAAATAAAAGATGCTTTGAATTATCTCATTCTTATGCTCATACAGACAAAAAAGAAAGAAAGAAAAGAAGGTATCTGGATATTCAATTTTGTAGATAATGGCAATTAAATTTCAAAACAATGACCAAATGGGAATGTATATTTTTAGGCATACTAAATGTGGGATTCATTTCCACAACTAGTTAGCAAAATGCTGCTCTAGTATAAAAAAATAATAATAAACTTATGTATACCTTTTTTTAAGGTAAAGGTAAAGGGACCACTAACCATTAGGTCCAGTCGTGGCCGACTCTAGGGTTGCGGCGCTCATCTCGCTTTATTGGCCAAGGGAGCCGGCGTACAGCTTCTGGATCATGTGGCCAGCATGACTAAGCCGCTTCTGGCGAACCAGAGCAGCACACGGAAATGCCGTTTACCTTCCCGCTGGAGCAATACCCATTTATCTACTTGCACTTTGACATGCTTTTGAACTGCTAGGTTGGCAGGAGCAGGGACCGAGCAATGGGAGCTCACCCCGTCGCGGGGATTCGAACCACCAACCTTCTGAACGGCAAGTCCTAGGCTCTGTGGTTTAACCCACAGCGCCACCCCCGCCCCATACCTTTTTTTACTTAACCACAAATCATTACAACTAACTGTGTCAATAGTCAAAGTTCCCCCTGATTCTAGCTTATTATGCTGGTGCCAACAAAGCACACCAGGTTCTGGGATCCATGGTAATATGAAGATATTGTACAGCAAGCCAGATCATTGGTTTGTCTAATCTAGTATTCTCTGCTCTGACTGGCAGTGCCTCTTCAAGCTTTTTAGGCTGGGATTTTTTCCAACCTTACAATGAAATGCCCCTTTTACTGGAAATGACAGGGATTGAACCTGATGTATGCAAAACATATGTCTATTGCCGCTTCACATAACTAGGATAGCACCTTGTACTTCTTGCACCGTTAATAATTATGTAGAAGAGAGGATTTCAGCAGGTGCTGCTTGCCATGCAAATGTGGCCTAGCGTTGAGAGTGTCAGCCTAGGACTGGAAAGACTCAGCTTCAAATGAGTAAGGAAGCTCTCTGAGTGGCCTTGGGCCAGCCACTATCTCCCAAGCTAACTTGCCTCATAGGGTTGTTGTGAATAAAAAAAAATATGAGGGACAGAATAATGGGCACTGCCTTTCACTCAGTGTTCGAAACTCCCATTGTTCTAGGTGCATTTTGTGACAGGGAATTTCATTACTGCGAGCAGTTTCTCAGCTCTGGGTGCTGTACTGCGCCTAAGATTTCAGAGTAAAACTGCAGAGTGGAAGGAAAGGAGAACCTTTTTCTGCCTCCCCACTTCCAGGTACTATCTGAAGACTGGAGAGGAGACCTTCTCAAGAATATTAGGGGGGTGGGCAGGGGAAGGACTAGACCACGGGAAAAATGAACATAATAATTTAGCTGTAGTTCCTTCATTTTCAGCTTCGTATTCTTGTTATAAAAAACCGAGCCTAGACATTCCATTGTTGCGCCCATAACCTAGGTTTAAGGTGCCATTTAGCTCCTAGCTTTCATATCTCAGTTTCTAACACTGCTTTCAATTCTTGGATATTATTATAGTACATGCACCATACGTTTCTGCTTGTAGCATGCTCACAGCTACTTATATCAGAAAAAAATGCAACACAACAATGAAATTGGGAAAGATTGTCAAGAAAGAACAATTTCACACATAATATGCACATCATTCAGTGACTACACTGACAGCCACTGTGTGTGATTGCAGGTGCTGTGAAAAAACTGGGTTGTTTGTTTTGCAATGTCCATTTCTACACATCTATTCCATCACTTAAGTCAGTAGACAATTATACTAGCCCATCCTTAAGAAACTCCCTTACACAGATCCCCCCTCAATTTCTTTAATTGATGTTTAAAAGATTGTACCCTTAAACCCCAAAATATTCAAATATCAAGTATATGTAGCCCCTAAGATGTTATTGAAATGAGAACATATAAAGGGTTGTTTGCATGCTTTCAGTTTACATCCACTTGCGCGGGGCTACGCAGCAACAGAACATGCTAAATGCTCTGGCAATGTGATAATGCTTGCCATCTTCACTGGCAGTGGGTGGCTGGCCTCAGGGGGTCAGAAGAAATCATCATTAGGATCTATCAGAAAGACATTACCGTATTTTAGCCACTTACTCTGCACTACCCCTGGGAACAGTCCATATAAATAGTTTTAGTAATCCAGTTTAACAGTCTGTACCTGAAAGGCATTTATGGTGGAGTACTTTATATTTTCAACTGACTGAAACCTCCTTGGTAGCCATTGTCATGTTGGGGGTTGGGAGCAATGTTTTAATGTGCCTTGATAGCAATGAGCCTGTTCTGACTCACATTACCAAACCACACACTTGAATTTCAAGAAAAGGTCAAACACAAAAAAAATTCCACTTGTGTTTGAGGGGAAATGAAAATGAGACTTTGTTTAAAGAAAGGAAATGTTAGAATCTGCTCCATATTTGACATCTGCTGCTGGATGGAAGCTGAGATTTTGACCACACAAACCAAAACATTTATCATGGATTTTTGGCTCTACGTTATAGGGTGTTATTAAAATGTCAGCATTCAACAATGCCATTCTTAGAGTAAGTTATAACTTCCAATATATTGCTGTTGAAGAAAATAGGGTGCTTTCTCATCATTAACTTCACCGTACATTTGGCATGCTTTGCAATTATTTTTTTAAAAGACTTCTACGGTGACACTTTGAAACAGTTGCCCTTCATGGAAGAAAGGCAACCCTCCTCCTGTAACTTACGCGGGCACTTTTTGACACAAAAAGCACCATAGGTGTATTTGCCGTCTCGGTTGTTTTCCATCTGGAAGGTGGCAGGATTGTAAACTGAAGTCTGCGGACACTGTGTGACACAAGCCCCACTGTCATTAAAATTCATACAAGCCTGCAAGACAGGAAAGAACAGTTTGAATCAGAGCTTTTATCGGCATTTAATAAACAGACCCTTGACAATAACAATAGGAAATAAGTTTCTTAAGGTATTCACTCTATGTAAATAATAACCTTTAGTTCCTGAGTCATCAAATTCAATTGAAGGAAGTCTAATTTGAAAAATTTAAATAATATTCTTATAACACATCATGAAGACTGCATATTACCCCCAAGTAATTACAGGCACCATGCCCCTGAATACCAGCTGCTGAAGATCGAGAGCTAGGAGTCCAACTTTGGGGCTTCCCAGAGGCATGCAGTTGACCACTGTGGGAACGGGAGGCCAGACCAGGTGGGCCTGTGGTCTGACCCAGCACAGCTCGTGTTATGTTTATAGGACTTAGAGCTATAAGTCTCTGCTTAGGGGTTGGGGTATGACAGGCGTAATTGAAGAACATCATCCATGTGATGATCATCAAGAGAGGACCTGTAAATTTTTGCTAAAGGCTGGAGAAGCTGGAACCTAAAGTGCAATAGGCAAAAGGTACTATTCCAGTGACCTAACATGAGCAAACGGCAGGAGCTAACACCACAGTCCTTTCTGGGTGAGCAGAGGACTCTAAGGCCTAAATGCACACATTCCATAGTTGCTCTGGAGGCCCGATCCCAGCCTCAGATCACGATATTCTGTGCTGATACGCTAGTTTGTAGGATTGTGCCTTAAGTTCTCAGCACCCAGGTTGGCCCACCCTTGAGGCCGAGTGAAGCCTCAGGTGGTAGAATCCCATGGGGTGGTGCCCCTGCAGGCACTATGCCTACCCTTGCCATCATGGGGGTTGCACAGCTGTGGTGGTGGCTTCTGTTGAGATCTCGCAAGATCTCGTGGAACTCTTATGAGAGTTCCACAAGATCTTGTGAGATCCTGCCTGAAGCCACCACCACTGCAACTCTGGTAAGCAAGGCTTTGGCTGGTGGGGAGAGGCGGGCAGCACCTTCCCATTTTGATTCAGGTGGCAAAATAGTATGAACCTGTTGGCACTAGCATAAAAACAAATCTGATGCTATTGCACTGACCATTCTGAATGTGACAAGACAGCAGTAGCAATCAACCGTGTTTCTGCAGCAATGCTTATTCCCTATCCTTTCCACAGTACGATGGAGGTCCTTGCAGCGATAAAAGAAAAGCTACCATCATTGTTTACTACACTGCTCAAGAGCAGAGGTTTCCATGGCAGGAGGCAATTGGGTTGTGCTGCTGGTTTAGCGGCAAGTGTCCAGTGTACTAACTGTTTGTGCTCTCCTGCTAAAGTAGACTCAGGGGATCGGGGTGCCAAGCCGTTCTCAGTAGGAATGCATGGCCTGCCGTGAACTGAAAGCAAGAAGCACTTTCTCCCTGCTGTCAACTGTCGATCCCTAAAACTCAACAACTCTGGTCTCCCCCACCCAAAAAAGCTCAACAACTTTGGTCAATCCAATGGGTATAGTGGGAGTAGATCACAGTCTCTTGGAAGTTGGACACCCCTGGGATACACCAATTGAATATAATAATATAATATAATATAATATAATATAATATAATATAATATAATATAATAATCACACACACACCACATCAAGGTAGATTTCTGCATGGTTTATAAGTATAAAATATTAAAATATGAACTAAAACAATCCCATTAGAACAACAAAACAATTTAAAACAGGAGAGTCGGATTGAGAGATCAAGGGGATGCCTATGTAAGCAAGTTTTTCTGTTTATTGTCAGACATGCCATTGTTTAAAGCATTAGAAGCCTTCATCAGGAAACAGGGTGTCAGCTAGGGCTACAGCAAAGTTAGGAAGAGTGACACAGATTTCCCTGAATCAACTTAAGGAGCAAATGGTAAAGGCTGGTTCTGTTTAAGTGGACACCATATTGAATGTTTGGTGATGTAGATGCAAGGCTTTTATAATGGAACCCCTTTTAATTTAACAAGACCAATGTGTTGAATTACTGCTGAGTTATTAAAGGCACAAAATACAGTCAGAGACCTGTTTAGATCCACTTTAATTTTGACTCTCATTATTCTCTAAATACCTCTAAATCCTTGTGAGTACATTTACTGAAACATTAATGCTGCAGAGATAGGCATTGCTTTGCTTCCAAGAATGCTCACACAAATGAATACATGCCAGCACTTGCAAGAACAATGGATGATTGCCTTATCTAGCAATTTTCACAGCAGGACACTATAGGTTCGAGGAAGCAGGCATTATAGGTCAGACCATCTCTTAATGCAGCATATGCTGAAATTGCTTTAATTAATACAGAACATAACTCATTTAATTCTTTCCCTCAATCTAGTGCTTTTATTCATTTTCTGCCCTGGCACCTTATCATCATAATGAATTGCTTAGTAACTATATCATAATGATGTAGAATGCTAATGATGTATAGCCCAAAGCTATGATAACCTTTCATTAAGGATCTACTAAAATCATTCTGAAGAGTTCAGCTTTAAGTTTTGTTTACAAGTACTGGTAGTATATTTTAGAGCATTCCATGCTTTTGAGCTGGAGCAGAAAGGCATGTGGGCCTGGCTTCCTGTAGCATAGAAGGAGGTCTAGTTTTTTCGGCTTTACTAATACAGCAACTTCCCATTTACATGTGCTCTGTTTGCATGTGTCACAAGCAGTGTCAGGAACCTGGAAATGCAGAGCACCCTGGAGAAGACCCTCTCCAGAGCCCAAAGAGGATGCCCTCTTCAGGCCCTGGGCAAGGTCCCCTCGTGAGCCAGAAGCCTTCCTGCCTAACAGCTGACATGCAAGGCGGCAGCAGCCGCTTCCCCACACGTCAGCTGTGCAAGCCTTGCTGCCCCCCTGCTTATGTGAGCCAGAGGGGCAGTGGGTCTCAGCTCAGCTGATGTGTAGGGAAGAAGCTTCCCTGTGCATCAGCTGTGCAAGCCCTGCTGCCCCTCCAGGGTGCTCCCAACATACACGATTTCAGTTACACATGAGGGAGCCCGGAACGTAACCCCCATGTAAACTGGGAGTTGCCTGTACCGTCGTACCTTGGTTCTTGAATTCCTTGGTACTCATACGTTTTGGCTCCCGAGTGCTGAAAACACAGAAGTAAGTGTTCCGAATTTTGGAACGTTTTTCGGAAGCCAAACATCCTATGTGGCTTCCACTTCAGTGCAGGAAGCTCCTGCAGCCAATTGGAAGCTGTGCCTTGGTTTTCAAACAGTTTTGGGAGTCAAACGGAGTTTTGGGAGTCAAACGGAGTTTGAGAACCAAGCTACGACTGTATTGTCTCTTCCGGGGCTCAGTAGAGGTAAGTATACTCCAGGAGCTTAGGTGATGGTGAGGAGCGTACATAAGGTGGCACTGCCTAACCTTTCCCCTGAAATGTTTTTGAGATGCACATCTAAGGTGCTATTTTCCATGTGCGTTTCTGTGGAACAGCCATACATTTGTAACTTAACAACAACAACCCTGTATTGGAATATTACAGAAAAGCTTTGTTATCGCAAGGATTTTAGGTGGTCTGCAACAATGCTTCTTGTATGACTATGCACTCCTGTGGGCTAGGGCTGCTAGGCCTTTAAGCAGGCCTTTAATTCTGCTACTTTTGTACAGTATTAGTTTCTCACTAGTTGGTTGTATGCTGAGATGGCACAGTTGTGGGAATTTGTATCTTTAAGACAAAGCTTCAGCTGGCATTTAGAGCAGGGTGTAGAGGCTATTCTTAGGAGTTATATATTTTGCTGCCTGCCAAATACCAACTAGCCTTTTCCTTTGGTAGGAAACTGATGTGTCACCCAAACATCATGCATAGCTTGTAGAACCCCCAACAGTATATAAGTCTCAGAAGACTGCTGCTGGTCAGATCCTCAGAACTGCAGAGCTTCAAAGCTTGGGAATCTCCGCACAGCCTGATTGGCATCTCCATCTTCAGTAGCCATGTCTGCTGCTGACAGAGTGCCCAGCAGCTAGAGTGATATCGCCAATGCTTTGCGGCTTTCTTTGGGCTGGCTAATAAAATCTTTAGCCTCCATCCCATTTGTGTGCTTGTTGTGTTTTGAATCCAAAAAGAGCACCAGCTCCTTGACAAACCCATAGGAAATCATAACATGAATCTCTCACCATCTCATCTAGCTCGGACCCCTGATCTTAACAACAAAGGACATGCAGATATGGGGAGCTGGACCTTCCCCTTCCTGTGATTCACCACCCCAGGCGCTTGTTCCTGAGTCCCAGCTCAGCTCACTTCCATTTGGGTACCTGACTGCAAACTGACTGCAGAGGGGAAATGCAGAGGCAGGGCAGGTTTGCTTCCCTCGCTTATACACCCTCTTTGATCTTACACACAAGGACAAGCGCACACACACCCCTTTCACACACTGGGGGGCTTCCTATGATCATGCCTAATTTGGCCTCCAGCATAAAAGAAATCAGGCAAATAAATAAAAAACTTTTAGGGACACGAGGGGGAGAAAAAATACCCCTTGGTAGCTAAACTACATACTGTTTTCCCAACTTTTGTAATTCCTGATTTCAAAGCCAGTTTTCTTTGGAAGAATGGGTATTGTTAGCTCACCCGTTCTTTTGATATAAAGGTGTACAGAGGAGAGGAGCAAAGGAACACCTGCAAACGACAACCTTTAATTAAGGGTGTTAATTCCCTGCCATGTTCTTGTTCTGCTTTGAGTACCATTTTGGTGACATCAAGTTAGAGCTGAAACAATTTCCCAGTTCATGCAGAGAAATTCAAAATCCAGCTCTTCTAGATTAAAATGGAAATACAATATTTGAGTCCGATTCTTCACATTAATTTTAGCTCTGAAATGCTCCACTTCATTTCCCCCCTGGGAGGCTCCTAATCCTAACTTGACATGTACATGCATTGTTTGTGATATAAGTTCCATACAGTTTAGGCATCACATTTATTAGCAAAACTTAGTCCTGGTTGTTTAAGCTGGGTATACCTGACTGAGGCTGCCATCAGAAGCTCACTTAGGAGGAAACATTGTCCACAGAAATAAATTAGGCTTCCTTCACTTTTAGGCAACAGCTCTTATATTCTGTTTTTAGCAAATATGACGGATGGTGGATTTTTGGTCTGTCTTTTGTTTAAAGTCAAACTTCTGATATAAATTGCCCACTTCCTATAAATGTTAATTTTTAGGAAAGTAAAATGTATTTTCACTTAAGATAAAAATCATACCAATTAGCATATAAATGGTTTCAAATCTCTATTTGCAAATCTCATAAATGTTTCAATGGGTGAAATAAGCTGATAAGTAACGGAAATGTAATGGGAAAATATGAATGCTAAAACGGTGAGTGAATATCTTCCACTGTACATGCAGTATAATTAAAGACACACACACACATTTCCTTGGCAAGAAAGCCCAAGAATGAGCAAAGACAGAAAGGAGTGAAGGGTGAGACCTACAAAGCAGTCGGTGTCTTTTGGTCCAGAACAGCCTCCTGCGCATTCACGGTGGCAGCATTCGCTGACGGAGCGCCCATAACACCTGCCATCACATTGCTCAGCACATACCATCTTCGTCACTGGAAAGGGCAGAGAAATCATAAACGCTATCAGCACAGAACACAAGTTCAGCCTGGACAACTGAGAAACTGTAGGAGAAAAGGGAAATTAAGGTAGGGGTCCCCAACACAAATAAATTACACCTTTGTCCGTTATTCTGTGACATGCTAACATGACCAAAACATACTTCTTTTCAGTTTAGTTAGGTGCTAAGCATTTGTACGGTACTCTCAATGCTTAAGTGTCTGTGGCGCTTTTTGCATGGAGGAAGATTAGGAGAAAACTATAACTTGGCCACACTTCTGTGACTCCTTGGCCACCAAGCAGTCCCATCAGGTCCAGTGCTCATCAGCTGCCAGCTGCCCTAACCAAATTACTTACCACACTGTTTAATAGAGCACAAGCTATTGCAGTACAAAAAGCTGAGGTATGTTTTTTTTTAAAGGATCCTTACACCAAATTAAATGTATGCATGCGAAATATTTCAGATGTGAGTTTTATTTTATATGCATAGTACCTTGCTGTCTTATGTAACAGAACAATGCTTTTGCCTAGCATGTTAGTATTTTCACAACTAAATATTTTAAAGTTTTGCAATATTTCTTTCAGCAAAAAACACACACTTCAGAATTTACTTATCTCTACCTGAATATCATTTGATTAAAGAAATGTGCAGATCCTTAGGGGAAAATATGTGAGGACCTTGATTGCCCTTCGATTTGTTCTCCTAAGCTTAGTAGGTTTGAGGAAATCCTGACTTCTTCTTATCACCATATAGAGATGAGGAAGGCCGATTCCAGGTTCAAAAAGAAGCCCATCCTTATATGATAAGCTTATGACAGGCAAACTTATCATATATCTACCCATCTCTGTTGATGGATGCTGTTTGCCCTGCTCATGATAGCCAAGGCATGATGCCAGTTTCAGGTGACCAGTTTCAAATCATTATGGGAGGGGGGAAAGGTTCTGTTTAAAGGCAATAGGGAAACGACTGCTATTACTGCGATCCTGGAGTGTTCATGTAAGGTTAGTTCTATATTTTAAAATGTAGGAAGACACACAAATACAAGCTCATCTCTCTGAAGTGCTCAAATTATGGTGCCACCTATCTTTTCTTTTGTTTCTTTTTTATAATTTTATTTCTAGTTTTCATTTATATACATTTCAATAGCTTAACAATTGTTTTAACATTTCAAACCTTGACTTCCTTCCTCCTCTTTCTGCGGTTCCTTAAATTTATTTTATCATTTCTTGCATATTCTAAATTAACTTAGCTAATTCTTTTATTCATCTATTTTGATTATATATTCTTCTGAAACTGCAGGTTATTACAGTAATCCTGCCAATGTCTTTATCTGTTTACAATTTGTTTGTAGATATTCAATAAACCATTTCCATTTTTTATAAAATGTTTGCTATCTTGATTTCTCATTCTTCCATTAAGTTTTGCTATTTCTGCATAATCCATAAGTTTTTGTGTCCATTCATCTCTCATCAGGACTTCTTCTTCTTTCCATTTTTAGGCAAGTAACATTCCTGCAGCTGTACTTGCATACATAAATCAATTTCTGTACTCTTTGGGTAGTTCTATACCTATGATTCCCAAAAGAAAAGCTTCTGGGTTGTTTTTTTTACAAATGTTATTTTAAACATCTTTTCCAACTCATTATATATCATTTCCCAGTAAGCTTTAACCTTACAACAAGACCACCACATATGATAAAAAGTACCTTCTTTTTCTTTGCATTTCCAACACTTATTTGATTTTGATGTACACACTTTTGCCAATCTACCAGGTGTTATATAGATACCATCTATGTAACATTTCAATGTAATTTTATCTTAAACCATAACATGCTGTAAATTTTATATCTGTAGTGCCATCTATCTTCTGTGACAACAACGTAGCTTAGAGCTTTCGAAACTTTTCATGTTAGCAACACACTTTTTAGACATGCATCATTTCACGACACAGTAATTCATTTTTACTAGCAAATCAGAGGTGAAACTAACCCCTTTCCAGCTCCAGGAGGAGCACGGGGAGCATTTGTGTGACACACCTACACATTGCTGCTGACACCAATGTGTCGTGACACACAGTTTGCAAAGTTTTGCCTTAGTTACTTCCTTCTTTATTGAAGGAAACCTACTTGGATATTTCCAGCTCTCTACATGCCTGACTGAGGAGAGCAGTCTGTTCACAAGATGAGAGATGCTGGCCAAGTTCATTGGGCTCAGGAAGGGATACCAGGTTGGGGACTCCTAATGCCAGTCTTAAATACGAGGCAAGCATCACAAAGCCCCTTAATTCTTCTCTGCCTTGGATTATAATTTGAGGTCCAAATCATATTCCCTCAGGAAACAAGCAGAACCATTTCTGCTGGTTTCTATTTATTTTTATGCAACTTGATTTATTTTTCAAACCAATCACTCAAGTCTAGAGCAAGTCACCCATCTTTACCGTACATTTCCCCCTGCTCTGTGTAATCAGGCTTTCTAGTGAAGGCTTTTCACCCACATTATGATCCCAGAAAAGGTGTCAGGCCTCAGCAGGAGTCTGTTCTTGCTGTCAGGTTCTGAGACAAGAGCTTGATGTAGTTTTCACTGTCATTGCCTGAATGTTTTGAAAAGATCTTTTATATCTATATCTTTTTGTTGGCATCCGTCTGTCTTGGGAAACAACGGAAGAGGGAGGGGTTAAGCCAAACCGTTGGAGAGTTGCAGCACTTGATCTCTCTCTCTCTCTATATATTTATATATAAATAAAAATATATAAATATAGGGTGGCGCTGTGGGTTAAACCACAGAGCCTAGGGCTTGCTGATCAGAAGGTCGGCGGTTCGAATCACCATGACGGGATGAGCTCCCGTTGCTCGGTCCCTGCTCCTGCCAACCTAGCAGTTCAAAAGCACGTCAAGTGCAAGTAGATAAATAGGTACCACTCCGGCGGGAAGGTAAACGGCGTTTCCGTGTGCTGCTCTGGTTCGCCACATGCTGGCCACATGACCCGGAAGCTGTACGCCGGCTCTCTTGGCCAGTAAAGTGAGCTGAGCACCCCAACCCCATCTGCTACTGGGCCTAATGGTCAGGGGTCCCTTTACATATATATATATATATATATATATATATATATATATCACTTTAATTATAAATGCTAAATTACTTTTTAATTATTATTTATAGCTGTTCTTACTTTATCTGTAGCTGCCTCCAGTCCTTGTCAATGAAAAAGTAGGGTATGGCTAAATTAATAGTAGCTGTAGTAGTTAGGGCCAAGCTAAGGACTGATTTCAGCAAAGACAGTGAGGCAAGATACCTGTGTGAATTACTGAGCAGCAATTTGCTCAGACAGGAAACTGGCCTGGAACAACAGATTTTAAAACCCTGAAAATGTCCTTCCTCCTCCTTTAAGGGGCGCTGCAGGGAGGTCTAACAGAGGGGAAGGAGCTTTGGAAAAGTGCTCTCTGAAGCGCCTCATTCCTCCTTGAAAAGGGGCTTGGGTTAAGCTGTGAGGGGATAGGGGAGGAATGGGGGAGGTGCAGAGAAAGGGGGTTTGGTTAGGTATAAAAGGAGGAGGAGGATTTGGCCAGATGCAGGAAAAGGGGCTGGGCAAAGGGGCTGCCAGCATGGGCGTAGCCAAGGGGGGGCAGGGGGGCAGACCCCCCCAAATCAAGTAAATAAATTAAAATACTTAACTAACTGAGGTTCTTCCTCCCGCCAACATAAAGCTTGCACCTTCCCAACATAAATTTTCACTATGCCCATGGCCGGCAGTCCCTAGTTATAAAATAGTCAAGAACCGTTTTATAGTAAACTTCAGTATGTGTGTGCACACACGTGATAGAGGTCAGAAGACCTGAGACTCAGGTAAAGATTGCACTTAACATATGGAGCAGTAAAGTCTTTTGGAGCCCTGAGTCTAATAATAATAATAATAATAATAATAATAATAATGTTATTGTTTATACCCTGCCCACCTGGTTGGGTTTCCCCAGCCACTCTGGGCGGCTTCCAGCAAAATATAAAAAATAATAAAATGTCAGATGTTAAAAACTTTCCTGAACAGCCTTCAGATGTTTTCTAAAAGTTGTGTAATTCTTTATCTCCCTGACACCTGGTGGGAGGGCGTTCCACAGGGAGGGCACCACTGCCAAGAAGGCACTTAGTACTCTGTACCTCCCTGCCTATCGCTTCCCTAGGGAACAACATCATACTGGCTCCCAGTCCTGCAAAGATGCTGATCAAAAAGTTATCTTGCTTAAAGTCCATGTTCTCCAAAATGAAACAACACCCTACCTGAAAATTGAATCCAGAGCAGTGCACTTTATTCAGCTAATTAGCTATTGTGTTATGGGGGGGGGGGAGAGAGAGTGCCGTTGGGCCACAGTCATAAAATATGCATAAGTGGCTTATACAGGTTAAACACTGCTGCGTCCTGAATTCCCAAGGTGGCTGGTGAATCAAAAATGAGCAGTCAACAGCCAAGCTGCACTCTTCAAGGTAATCATTAAATGAAACCTCCTGAACTCTCTATCCAATTTAAATATGATTCACTCTTCAATGATTCATTACATGAACAAAAAAACCCCCCAAAAAACCCCCCAACAACTCTAAAATGAATTTTCTAAAGTGTGCAGTAAGAAATTGTAAAAGCTCACTGAGGACTAAATCTTGTGTTTTGCCAATGGAAAGGTGTAACATTGTACTATAATGTTATATAAGCTTTTATAATTGATAATTAATTCCACATTTCTAGCACACCGAGTCCTTAGCAATCTTCAGCTTGCTTGTCCTCACAATGAGACAAGCCAATGTTTACAGCTTGTATTTGCTCAAAGTAGCTCACAATGAGTCAGATAAATCACAATGGTTGCATTAACACTGCTTCTATTTATCTACAAATCAATGGTTTTATTCTGGGCTTTTGTTCAGCCAGAACTCACAGGAACTCAGTTCCGGCACCTCTCAGGTGCCATTGCAAGAAAGCATGGGAGGCGTCCATGGTGAGTTCCGGCACCTCTTTTTCTAGAAAAATAGCATTGGCTTTTATTTATTTTATTTACAAGAATAAATGTACCAGCTTTCAACACACAGCTCAAAAGGCAATTCATCAAAACAGAATTTATAGCTAATCAAATAATCTAACATACATTTAAAAAATAATAATAACATGAGCTAAGGCTACCTTGCAGGATAAATTTGAATCCCCAAAGCCCTGCTAAAAATGTTTTCACCTGCTTCTGAAATACTACCAAAGAGATAGAGAACCAGATTTCCTGGGAAAGTGTGCTACAAAATTGCAGGGCCAGCACTGAAAAGACCGTGCTCTTGGTTGATGTTAACCTCATACTCCCAAAAGGATATGGCCTGTCCCAGGGCCTCACCTGCTGATCAGCGCTGACGGCTGTGCACTGACCATTCATCCCTCGCTGAGAAAGAAGACTCCTAGCAAGAGACCTGACTATAGACCTCCCTTATCCAGATGTATAGGCCACTCAGAGCCAGCCCAAGACATTGGCACCTGAGGTGAACCACAAAGTGGCATCCCTACCCCTACCAGGCAAGAGGGGGTGAGTGAAGATCTACATCAAGAACAAGGGGGAAATGAAGACTGATATTGGGATCTGCTGCCACCTGAGGCGGTTGCCTCACCTTGCCTTATGGATGAGCTGACCCTGAACCACTGATAGCTTGACCTTACCAGCATTCGTAAAGAAGAAGAAGAGGAAGAAGAAGAGTTTGGATTTGATATCCCGCCTTTCACTCCCTTTAAGGAGTCTCAAAGCGGCTAACATTCTCCTTTCCCTTCCTCCCCCACAACAAACCCTCTGTGAGGTGAGTGGGGCTGAGAGACTTCAGAGAAGTGTGACTGGCCCAAGGTCACCCAGCAGCTGCAGGTGGAGGAGCGGAGACACGAACCCGGTTCACCAGATTACTTGACTACCGCTCTTAACCACTACACCACACCTGTAAATGTTGAAGTGCATGCTGATTGTTGGAAGCTGGGAGTGCCCTAATGGCAATAATGACACACTTCAGATGATTTCTGTGAAAATATCCTTCAATATAAGTATAAGCTGCAATCCGAAACACACAGCCAGATGGGTGCGGTATAAATTAATAATAATAATAATAATAATAATAATAATAATAATAATAATTACATACTCACAAGCCAATTTTGCTGCTTATACTAAGTTTTTGAGTCTGATTTAAACCAAAAAGGATTGTGAAGGGCTTGAAAAAGATCTCTCCAAACTGAGTGGATGGACTGTAAAATGGCAAATGTATGCCAGTGTAAACAAGTGTAAAGTGGTGAATGCCAGCACAAAATATTTTAATTTCACATGTACACTCATATTGTGTGAGTTTTTGGTAACTGACCATGAATAAGTGGTCAGAATAAGTGGATAGCTTGATGAAGATGTTGGCCCACCGTGAGGCAGCTGTGGAAAAGCTAAATGCCATTCTAGGGATCATTAGGAAAGGAATTGAAAATAAAATTGCTGATATTGTAATGTTGTTATAAAAAACCCATGCAGCTGCATTTGGAATGGCGTGTACAATTCTAGTCACCTCACCTGAGAAAGGATATTGTACTGTTGAAAAAAAATAAGAAGGGGCAGCAAAAATGATAGAGGGGATGGAGCGACTCCCCAGTGAGGGAAAGTTGGAGCATTTGGGGCTGTTTAGTTTAGACCTAGCTAACAGGACCAGTGGTCAGGGATGATGGGAATTGTAGTCCCAAAACAGCTGGAGGGCCAAGTTTGGCCATCACTGGTTTAGACAAAAGGCAAGTTGGCTACCAACTTGGATGGCTTTTAAGGAAGATGGAGGCTGTCAGTGACTAATAACTACGATGGCTAAGATCTGCCTCCATGGTTGGAGGCTGAATGCACTGAATACCAAGTGGCTAGAAACTGTGGGAGGAGAGAGCGCTGCTCAACACAGGTCCTCCTTGTGAGTTTCCCACAGGCATCTGACAGAATGGTGGATCAGGTGAGCCTGCGACTTGATCCAGTGGAGCTCTTCGTATGCTCTTAACCAAGTCCCATTGAACCCATAGGGGCTGACCTTCAAGTAAAAATACTTAGGATTGTGTCAGCTTTTCTGTGATGAAAAACACTGATAGTGGATTTGGTGGCTTAAGTCAACATAAATACAAAATGTCAAAGAAGATGAACCGCCACGAAAGCTATGGAACTGCAGCTCCTGGTGATATTTATTTATTATTTATTATATTGTTTAAATTTATATGCCAGCTTTCCTCCTAAAGGAGCCCAAGGTGGCAAACAAGAAGAGACCAAACACTGGCAACCTCTAAAACCTCTTAAAATAGTTCTAGTACAGATGCAGATTGGAAAAGATCTGTCTCAACTTCAAAGGCTTGTTGAAGGAGGAAGGTGTTCACTAGGTGTCAAAAAGACAACAGAGGTGGAGCCCCGTCTAATATTGAAGGCGTGCTATATCTATGCCATGCAAGTTTCTGCACTTTCACACACATGCTTAACCAGATCAGCATTTTTTGAATTTAATTCAATAAGTTAATCCAAATATTGCATTGGTTGAAATTCCATAAAAGCAGTTATATATCAGTTACATGTTTTATAACACAAAACATTTGATAGCATTTTGTAATATATTGATGGATATAGATTAAGAGTGACTTGCATTTGGAAAATAACCATCCAAGCTAAATTCATGCTGATACAATTTTAGAATATTAAAAATGGAAGAGAGGGGCATATACAGTAACACAGAATGACATTTAACTGTAACGTATCATTTTTAAAAAACAAATATAGCCCTCTTCAGATGTAGCTCACCTTACAAATGTGCATATTTTGAACAGACTTTGAATAAAAATTGCCTGCCCTGAAAGAGCCAGTTTGTACTCTGGGGCTCATCCTGCATCCATGTTTGTCACCGGAGGCCCAGGGGACCTTGGTGACTATAAGTGCCTTCTACTAGATTTAGCAGGTTTGGAAGAAAACACAACAAAATGCAGTATTTGATAAGAAATGACATGTCATATACAGATTAGATATGACCTGTGGCTAATGTCATGTGTACACCACTTCCCAAACCAGTAGTGAGAATATCCTGGATGCAGAGTAATCAGGAGTATATACAGAGCCATACACTAGGAATCGAAGGGACATGGTATCTCTGAGCACATGCTCAGCTCAGGAATTGTGATCAGTACCAGAACCAAGCTCACAAGTCTTTTCACACAAAAAATAAGATTCCTGGTTGTTCCCACTCATTTTCAACAACCTGACCTAAGAGGGCAAGGGTGAAAAGTTTGTTGTTGTTGTTGAACTCAGAAACCCTTGTCTGCAAATCACTCAGATATCTGCCAGTAGATCATGATCAACCTTCTACCCTCCCATTCCCTAGGATAAATGAAAATTTGACTTGCAACCCACACAGGGACTGTGTCAATCTTCACAAGAACTTCTCCCTAACCAACTGAATTAGCAAGAAGAATGTGGGAAGCACAGCAATTGCAGGGAAAAGCCTGCAACAGTGGTGACAAGCCGATACGCTCGTTGCTATTAAGTACCTAGTCCCCATCCTGTTTTGGCACTGCTATCATGGGGGAATCTACCAATGGGGAACACCAGGACATCCAGCATTTAAGGGAATGGATGACTGTTGTCCCAGTAACCTCTCTGTTCCTAAAGTAGCTATGATGAAAGTTTTCTGCAATTGTGCCATTTGTGTGAGTCCTCTCTTGTTGTGAGTCCCCCTGCAACTGTGTGCGTGTCATTTGTGACAGCATTTTCCTTTCCGAGAATGCTAAGGATTGTGTATCCCAGGCTTCCTCAACCTCGGCCCTCCAGATGTTTTGAGACTACAATTCCCATCATCCCTGACCACTGGTCCTGCTAGCTAGGGATCATGGGAGTTGTAGGCTAAAAACATTTGGAGGGCAGAGGCTGAGGAAGCCTGGTGTATCCCATCCTCCCCTATTATGTGTAAATGGAATTGAAATGGAATCTTAGGCAAGGCACCTTCTTCCATTTTCTGTGGAGACCTGTAGTGAAAAAATCTGCACTTCTATAGCTGAATAAATCAATGGAGGGCAACAAGCAACTGAGCATTTAAGAATCTGGTGCTTGGGAATTATGGTATATGTGCTCTTAAGCATAGAAGCCAGCTGCTAGTTGCTGAGGTCCCTTCTCCCCCCCTAAAATATTTAAGGGAGCCAGCCCCCCACAAAGTTAATGGGCATTGCCATTCAAATGGTGTGTGTGTGTGTGTGTGCTGTGTCTTGGAATTGATTATGCAGGGTAGGACTTACCCGCCCCCCCCCCCCATATTTTATTGAAGTTGGTACCTCTGCTCTAAAGTGTTCTCTGGATGGCAACCTGACAGAAGGAAATCTCTTCCCACCCCCAATTGCCAATTTATTTTGTTTTGTTTTGTTATCGGCTAGCAGCTGCATTTACGAAAAGTAGTCGGAATGGTGGGTGGCATTGTTTGGTTACACAGTTGCCTGCAATTAATCACTCTAAATGTTTCCTTTCATTCGCCATTACAGGGAATTGTAAATCTACCAAAAGTGGGAGAAATGGGAAATAACTGAAATCAATAAGAAAGCCTTATGAACATGTAAAGTTATTAGTGAAATACAAGGGTTTTAATTAAAGATGCCAATGTTTTCTTAAAATGTCAGGTTTCCATAATTGATCCACAGCTGCTGAATCGGCTTTTTCTGTTTTTGTGTCCCACCAGCTCCCATTTGCACCTTGCTGCTCTTATTGATTGCTTTCCCTCTGCCCTTGGACAATTCTCTATTTTTAAGCAACAAAATATTAATTCTTAATCCCGGAGCTGTTTATATAGGCATGTAAAGGTCTTGTTGTTTGGTTGTGTGTGTGCTCAATCAAGAGCAGCTATTGCCTACAAAGTAATAGTTGCTCTCTCCGAATATCTTAATTATTTTCCAGAGATGACGTCAGTGCCTGTCAGGCTAAGCCCCAGATATGAGCTTCAGGAACTTGTGAAGAGGTGAGCCTTATGAGGCCTCTGGATTCTTTTTCACTTAAGATTTACGCATGAGCCCACAAACCACTTTCAGACCTCTCCTGAGGGCTTTCCCAAGAGCGACGGCAATACCAGCAGGAAATTACATGTGTACCAGGAATCATGGTTTTTTGAATAATTTTCCATCAAGAAATGATGGTCTATGAATCACTTGCTGCCAATTAGAAGACCCCATAGGAGTTTTCATTGGCTGCGCTACAAATGACGGGGGGGGGGCATCATTTCCTACTGAGCACCAGTAAATCCCCAACAGGAGGACACCCCATGTCTCCCTTGCCACCAAGGAGAAGCTCCACAGGTCTTCTGCTGTGTTGATGGGAACCCCTCCCCAAGGCAAGTCTTTCTTCCGAGGAAGGGAAAAGGCTGGGAAGGGAGAGCTGTGAGCAAACTGGACTTTTGGAGCATCAGTTTTTCACATCAAGCATTACCAAAGCCCTTTAAGGCTTTCTGAATGATCAAAATTCTCATCCAAAACTTACAGTTTATTTTGGGGATGAAGGGGAAGGGTGAGGGGCATTCCAAGTTTAACTTACAGCATACAAATGGTACAGAAACAAGAGTTGCTGTGCAGCTTTCCTTGGATAGGGGAAAGTCTACTTCTACTAGATGAAAAATGTTAAAGGTGAATTTAATCAATTGCACACAGTGATAAGGAAAGCTGCACCAGTGGAACTTCCTGCCTCTGTTGGAACTCTCAAGGGATCAAACTGATTTAGGAGTGGCGCTGCAGTCTAAACACTGAGCATCTTGGGCTTGCCGATCGGAAGGTCGGCAGTTCAAATCCTCGCAACAGGGTGAGCTCCCATTGCTCGGTGCCTGCTCCTGCCCACCTAGCAGTTTGAAAGCACGTCAAAGTGCAAGTAGATAAATAGGTACTGCTCCAGCGGGAAGGTAAACGGCATTTCCGTGCACTGCTCTGGTTTCGCCAGAAACGGCTTAGTCATACTGGCCACATGACCAAGAAGCTGTCTGCGGACAAACACCGGCTCCCTCGGCCTATAGAGTGAGATGAGCGCGCAACCCCAGAGTTGTTCGCGACTGGACTTAACTGTCAGGGGTCCTTTACCTTCACCGTTTTATGCAAGGAGACAGAACTTTCAGGGTGTCAATGCTACAGAAGGAAGAGTTTGGCCTCAAGGACAGGTTTAGGATTCTCTAGCTGAACTACAGTTCCCATCAGCCCCATCAAACATGAACTACAGCCCCATCAAACATAGCCAGTGCCCAGGACTAATGAGAGTTATTGTTCATCAACATCTGGAGGGCTAAATTCCCCATATCTGTTCTAGAAGAGAAGACATTTCCCTGATAAATTCTTCCAGGAGCATTGCATAAGAATCTGGAAGAGATGGTGTTCTCCTAACGTCACTATACTTTCTGAAGCCCTATCAGTCAAATACCTGACTATGGAAAGTGCCCAAAGACTAATTATTCTCATTAAGGTGATGTACAAATGCTGTGTAGCTTTATGGGAATATTTCAAAATGTCTGTGAGTGCATGGGCATGATCCAGTACTACAGCCCTGTTTGTTTCTGAAGTTGCTTCTGTGCTTAATTCTCCTCTCCTTTAAATCAGTAGGATTCAAATGTGTTGCCATTTGCCTAGATTGTGTGTTTTGATTTAAGCCCATTGAGAAAAGGCAATGGAATGTTACAAAATAGAAGTTATGCATCTTGAAGAGAGTTCAAAATAGCACACACCCTCCCCTTGCAACCCTCCACCCCAGTGTTGTCCCTTGCCTTTCTAGCATTTTAATTTATAGTGGCTGGCTAATTATATAACATCATATTCTGAAGCGATCTCTTCCTCGTAAGACACACTGTTTATAATTCCTTATTAATTGCCCTCTTAAGTGTGCAAATTTACATATCAAATTTATGTAGACAATAAGCAAAAAGGAACAAGATGCAGGTGGTTGTTCCGGAAAGATTTATAAATAGCGAATGAGAGAGGCAAATAATCAGAAAAAGGCAAAACTTAAAGCAGTCTGGGGTGGACAGTATTCGTTCAAGAACAAAAGTATCCAACTGCTATTTTCCCCATGTAATTTGAAATGAAAGCTGTGGATTAAGATATCTCAGATTTATTCCTCCCTCCAACCTGAAAAGAATTTGGATCTTAGCTTAGAAGGGGGGCTCATTAGAATATTTTCTATTCTGTGACTCCATTAAAAAATGTATTAACATGCAGATGTGCCCTCAAGAGATTTGTTTCTGGAAACAAAACATGTCATTTGGTTATGTGTTAGAGATGTTTTCATGTACACAACTGAAAAATGTGTTCCATTGCTTAGACTTGTGGGAGGAAAAAGAAACCTAGAGAGGATGGATGAAGGATGTCTCAAAATAGCATCCATTGCATCAAACATTTAAGCGCCTTTCTTTCTCTCTCTCAAGCACATTGATCAAAGCTAGCATGGGCTCCTTCTTCAAATATTTCTTGACAAAAAAAGAGCCAAACTATTTTGGCCACTGCAAATAACTTTTCCACAGTCACTTTGATCATTACCCATCCTTTGTTTATAAAGAAGTATGTATGTCCTGAATATGATAATGGGTCAGGAGATACAGTGAAGTTTGCAAGAAGAAATAATTATAATCCCTGATGAGCAGGCATTTCAAAACCAAATTTTGACAACATGGCTCAAGCACAATGGTCAGATGGGAGATATCACACTGGAGACATGCATATACCCACTGTGACTACAACTGTGGGTCTGCCCCGACTGTAGAATAAGCTTCCCCTAGGGATATGGTGGGCACATCTAGCAATGGTGTTCTGCCAACTGATTAAACCATATCTACTTGCAAGGGCACAGTGAATGTTAGAAATGTTGGATTTTTTCGTATTTGATTGTCTTTTGTCTTGATCAGAAAATAAGAAGAGCCCTGCAGGATCAGGCCAAAGGTTGATCTAGTACAACACCCTGTTCTTATGGCAGACGACCAGAAGCCCGTGGGAAGTCTGCAGGCAGAATCTGAGCTCCCAGCAACAGGTTTCAGAAGCAGGCTCCCTCTGACAGCCACCATGCCGAGCCGCCCATGAAAGTCTTATCCTCCATGAATTAATCTAATCCACTCCAAAAGCCTTCCAAGTTGGTGGCCATCACTGTCTCTTGCAGGAATGAATTCCACAGTTTACACAGGTAAAGAAAGACATTCTTTCACCCGTCCTGAATCTTCCAGCACTGAGCTTCAGTGGATGTCCTGGAGCTTATGAGAGAGGGAGAGAAACTCTTCTCTCGCCACTTTCTCCACACTAGGCATCTTTCATTCAGAATTTGCACTAAATCCAAACCATTCAATGGAGTATTTTTAAAATACACATCAAACACCCGCTTTGATATCCACCAAAATTTCAGCACTCATCTAAAAAATAAAGTGGGGGTGGGGAGCAAATGGTTAATTTGCTTTTGTGGCCAGGAAATTCTCAGCTGCAAAATAATGGAGTAGTCCAAGGACAGCAGTTATAAAATTTGATTTAAAAGAATGTTTTAAAATAAGTTTTGTGTGTATGAATTTGGTGTCGATGTGAGGATTAGTACATGACACAAGCCCCATATTAAGTTCTCCACTGGTAGAAGCTGTGTATACTGTATATCATGCAAAGGTTCTGATCCTGACCAGCTCCTCAGACACAGACTTCCCTAATGCTGACATCCCAGGCAACATGCGGACCTTCAAGAGGCAGGAGCCCCCTTCCCAACATGGGTGAGGCCAGCACCCCAGTCCTGCTGTCCCCTTCTCCGTACGTGCTTTCGCCTGAAGAGGCAACTCATGGATCTCATATACAGTGGTACCTCGGGTTAAGTACTTAATTCCTTCCGGAGGTCCATTCTTAACCTGAAACTGTTCTTAACCTGAAGCACCAGAGAACGATTTCTGTTCTCATCCTGAAGCAAGGTTCTTAACCCAAGGCACTATTTCTGGGTTAGCAGAGTCTGTAACCTGAAGCGTATGTAACCCGAGGTACCACTGTACTTAGAATAGGTTGTACAACTTCATGCTTTAGTGGGGGGATTCACTTTTTGAGCACCTCCCCAATTCTCCCTGAAAGTAAGAGAACTAGAAACAGAAAGCTTCTACGCTAGTCTCCTCCATGTGGTAAGTTTTGTTTTGTTTTACGTTTAGGCATTTTTTTCATGTAGTGGGACGGTAAGAAATATTCATCCTCCAGCCTGACTAATTTCAGACTTATTCTACTATTCTGCATTTTACTAACTCAGGATTCTACCTGTTTTCATTTTTGTCCTTGTTTTTATTATGTATTTTTTGTTTGTTCTTGTATATTTACACTTTGAACCACCCTGAGATCTACAGATGAAGGGCAGGATACAAATCATAACAACAACCACTTCATTTCTCATTGTTCTGCTGCATAGTGACTTCCTATCACTAAGAAGAAAACTCTCATTGATTATTACTACGTATATGGAGGGTTGCTGTTAACAGGCTATGTGCATGAACTCTTCTTTCACCTCACTTTATATTTTTCCTTACTTGATCTAATGCACTTACAGGTCTGGCATTCATCTGCTGAAGGTCCCCAGCACCGGTTTCCACAGGACTTGTGACAAAGTCCACCTTCGGGAAGAGTAGAGACAAAATACAAAGAGAAGTTAGATGATTACTTTTTATTTTGATTTTTTCTGCAGTGCCTTTAAAGACTTTTTATAGGGAAACCACTATCACACTTTTATGAGAACTCTATGCCTTATCACAACTGAAAGATTTGCAGCAAAAGAAAACCTACACCAAGTTTCAAACATATATGAATTAGAATTTATAGTGGGGCTTTGCATTTCCCCCCTTGTTGCTGTTGTTATTATCTGTATTTTAAAATAGATCTGTATCATGTTTTAATTATATGAGTGTTTAATTGCTTTTCATCGAATCATAGAATTGTAGAGTTGGATGGGACCCTGAGGGTCATCTAGTCCACCCCCTGCGATGCAGGAATCTCAACTAAAGCATCCATGACAGATGGCCGTCCAACCTCTGCTTAAAAACCTCCAAGGAAGGAGAGTCTACCAATAGAGCAGTTGGTTAGAGTGTGGTGCTGATAATGCCAAAGTGCAGGTTCAAACCCCATAAGGGACAGCTGCATATTCCTGCTTTGCAGGGGTTGGACTAGAATAGGGGTGGCCAACTCCCAAGAGACTGTGATCTACTCACACAGTTAAAAACTGGCAGTGATCTACCCCCTTTTGGGGGGTTGGGGTCAAAGTTGTTGAGTTTTTTTTCAGGGAGGAGTTAAAATGTTGAGCTTTTTTAAGGGGAGCCACAGTTGTTCAGCTTCTTTGGGGGAAGCCAGTGAACTACCAGTGATCTACTGCAGACATCCAGTGATCTACCAGTAGATCATGATCTACCTGTTGGACATGCCTGGACTAGATGATCGTCAGGGTTCCTTCCAACTCTACAGTTCTCTGATTCTATATCTTTTCTATGTTTTTAGCTTTTTCTGTTTCATCTATAAGCCACATTGAGTCCTGGTCTGGAAATGAATGAATGAATGAATGAAGGCAGCTACTCTGGAAATTAAAATGTTCTTTTCCAGCTCCAATCTTTGTATATGGACCTGCTGAGCAACAACAAGAAAAGGAAGACAGGCTTTTTTTTCAATACAAGCTTCTTTTAGATACAAGCTTATGGAATACATTCTTAAAACAAGCATAATGACATCTGCATGGTGTTTTAACCAAGATGACAGATTCTTATTACCAATTAATGCATAGTGCTTTGTTTCTTCTGGGCACCGTGTACACAGAACCAATGGTGCACAACTTCCCATGTTTTCCCACAGAAGCTCACCTTTTCAATACTGTCCTTTATATTATAATACAATAGGAAATTCATAGGGAACAAACTCTTTCCAGCTCTTGATTAAAAGCCAATTTTGTTTCATTGGAATCTCATCATTAATGGGTTGATGCCCACAATGTGTCTCTATTGTGTGTCCACTAGTACTTCTGCCCTATTAGGTGTGCATACGTTGGAATAACTCACAAGTGTTAATTTACAGCATTTCCAAGAAATGCTATGTGCTTCCTCTGTCCCTGGCACACAACTTGCAGAAGAAGAACCCTCTCCCATCCGCACTCCTGGACAAACCCTCTGTGATCAGTGACACTTCAAGCTCCTCAAAATCAAATGTGGGCTTTTGTGGGTGGATGTCTGCCTTCCCACGCCCAACAGCAGTGAGTGAAGTGAGTCGCTGGCAAGAACAACTCGCTGCTATTGTGGGGTGTGGGGATGAGGATGCTTGTCCGAAACCACTGTGAGGTGGCAGGGGAGACAGGGGGCACATGTGGTTTTAAATTTATCTTCCCTGTAAAGTAAGATATGCTGTTCAACATGCACAAAGTGATCAGGTCACTGGAACCAGATTCTCAAGTCAAATTTCACCACTTTCTGACACTTACACAATGTTGATAAAATCTACTGATTATGTTGTACAGCAATTACACATGTATGCCAACTACCTCATTAAAAGCATCATCTCCTTGATGTAACAAAGTTCATTTAAGGCAATTATGCCAGAGAAATGCAGTTGTTGACATTGGTGTATATTTTCCTGTCACTGCCTGGCATCTGCTTATTGAGACCAGCAGCTACAGCTAAGCAATGCAAGCCCATTCTGTTTGCTGGGAAAGGGACTCCAGTCTCCATCTGGCACAAATAGCACAACTTTAACCCACAATGATGACAATTATTATTAAAAAATCTACTGAAGCACTGTGCAGAATGCTAATAGCACCAAACTGCCTTCAAGGGAAAGAGATTATGCATGAGAGAGGGAGAAGAAACTGGCTCTGAAGACTTATTCAGTTAAGACCAATTGCAAATTGCATATGAATGAATGAAGACTTATGCAGATTTAAAACTCTGCTCAAGTTTATTTTATTTCCAGCTCTCCCTGCCCCAGAAATGCAATAGTGCCCCCCCACACCTACAATGATTTTTTCTAAAAATAAATAAATAAAAATGTTTAGGGGTACTCTCATTTTCCTACTCATATCGAAATATTGCCCCTCAACGAGGCCAAACTTAGATTCACAAAATGTTTAGGGGTATGCATAAAAAAGTGTGTGTGTGTGTGTGTGCGCGCGCGCGTACACGTACACGTGTACACACACACACACAGGACTAGAAAGAATACTAACACACCAAAAAAGGATAGAACTTTCTTTATGTATGCCACAACAGCAGCAAGAATACTTATCGCGAAGTATTGGAAGACACAAGATCTACCCACCCGGGAAGAATGGCAGATGAAGGTGATGGACTACATGGAATTGGCGGAAATGACTGGCAGAATCCGAGACCAGGGAGAAGAGTTGGTGGAAGAAGATTGGAAGAAATTTAAAGTTTATTTACAGAAACATTGTAAAATTAAGGAATGCTAGAAGGATGTTGGAATGAAATAATGTGGTTTTAGCAGAAATGCTATAAAGGATTAAGGAAAAATAGATTGCTAAATGGTGAAGGAGGGAAAGTAAAGTTACATTATATTAAGATAGAATAGAGGACAAAAACTGGAAAAGATGGAAAGGATTTGCTGAAATAGCTAATTGAACTAGAATACAAAAAAGGGAGGTGTGAGGAGGTCAAGGAAATAAGCAAATAAAAGATAAGTTATGGGAAGATTTATTGTATTTTTTATTTTTTTTCCTTTTTTTCTTGTTTCTTCTTTTTTTGATATTATCGTGATGTGATGTTTTGTATTTCTTAAATATGCTGTTTCTTAACTCTTTCTTTTTGTAACCCTTTAAAATGTAATAAATATTAATTTTAAAAAAATAGAAAGAATATTAACACATTTTGGACCTATTAATGAATAACCATTCTTATACTTTTGACCAAATAACCAATTGAGGCTGGAATTTTACCTGGAAGTAAGTACCATTGAATTCACTGGGACCTATTTCTAGTTAGAACATTTGCAGCATCTCAGCAGAGGTGATATTTTGAGAAAATTATAGTTCTCTCCACTTATGAACATTTTCATTTATACAAAGGACACAATCCAGCCAAGGCCAATCATGTTTTCAGTCCCACAAATTCCATTGATTGAGAGTTGAGCACATACTTTTCTCCTTGTGACTGAATAGCCCTGAAGTGGACTTGTAGCTACTGGGCTCTTTTCTTAATGGGTGTGGCGTGCTGTTATTTCTAACCATTTATAAATATAAATGAACACACTTAAGTTTGCTTTAACTTTTCACATTTCTCCACCCAATTATCCAAGAAAGTCTCCATTTTTTAAGGACCTGTCCCTGCTGAACCACTGCCCCTCATTTGCCTCTTTGCAGGTGCGCCAAATGACACTTGTGAAAAGACATAGCTGGAAGACTGTGCTTGGGGCATCACTGCTCTGGATGCGCCTCGTGATTGGCTTTCCAGCCAAGAGACACTCACAGAGGAACACATCCTCCAAGGATATGTGATTTTGACACATACTGAGGGTGAAGACAGGTGTAATAAATCAAGAGAGTTCACAGTAAATCCCTGAACCACAAATAGACTCCACACTTCACAAATGAAATGACAGGTACCTATTCCATCTAATCAAACTTTAACCCAAATCATCCATCATGCTCTTCCCACATGCAGCCACCTGCTCCCTACCCCCTGTTTAAAGTGTGGCAGGAGATCCATGAGCCCTAATCCTATGCAAGGGCTTACCACCCTTTGTGCAGCAGATGCTCATAAAGGAATGTAAGAAGAGTCCGGCTGGTTCAGGCCAATGGCCCGTCTCATCCAGCACCCTGTTCTCACAGTGTCCAACCAGATGCCCCAGATAGGAGGCCCTCAACAGCCCTCTCTGCTCCTTTTTCGGCTGCGGCTCCAACCTGGTGGAACGCTCTGTCACAAGAGACAAGGGCCCTGCAGGACGTGACATCTTTCCGCAGGGCCTGCAAGACAGAGCTGTTCCACCAGGCCTTTGGTCAGGGTGCAGCCTGACTCCTTCCTTTGGCAATCTTTACAGAACTTTAGTTTATGGTTGCCATCAATTTTGATTTTAATTAATTTTTATAATATTTTTATAATGTTGCACTATTTTAGTGTTGTTAGCCGCCCTGAGCCCGGCTTCGGCTGGGGAGGGCGGGATATAAATAAAAATTATTATTATTATTATTATTATTATTATTATTATTATTATTATTATCATCCAGTTTCCAGCAACTGGTACGACTCTGGTTCTAGAGCACAGAATGGTGTTGGTGAAGATGGACAAATCTTAGCAATTGAACTGATTCATATTGGTGTAAAAAACTGGTATTAGAAGATCTTCTCAAGCTGAATACTGTTATGAGTTTGTGGGTGCCAGACTCCCCAAAATTCCTGGGTCCAGTAGGTGTTAGAATTTAATCAAGCCTCCTGAACCCCCGGAGCCAGCAAGGGTTAAAATACAAGCCAGGTCAGCATCCTCATGAGGTAATCCACCTGGGTGGCAAGCCATTAAGAACACAGGGGGAGGGGGCTCTGTGCCAAACATCAAAAGGTTGGGGCCCCTCCTCCAGCTCAGAGTTAGTTAGAAGATAAAGCCAGGGTTTGAATGAGTCTTGAGTTGGCTGTGGTGTAACCTAGAGGAAAAAATGTTGCAGGCAAGCTGGAGAAGGCCAGAGCACGATGGTTGATTTTTGTTTGGTTCCAAGGCTGTGCCTACAGGAGAAGCAAGACCCTCTTAGAGTGTTAATGGTGTGAGCCTCTCCATCGTAGGCTCAAGTTGTATATATGTATAAATCAACCATATACCATAAAGACTCCACAGTCTCTGCTGTGCCTCATTCCAAAAAGGAAACACAGACCCTGGGTAAACTACATGAAACCCCCTGGAATCTCGAACAGCTCAGATATTGGGGTGGTGTGCAACCAGTGCTATTTTCTCCCTTGTTCTCTTATAATGGCAATGGCGCCCACCTGAGAGGGGCCGGAGCTGCGTTCCAGCGAGTTCTGGCTGGAAAAAACGCCCTGTGTGCAACAATACTTTTATTTCACTGGACTTGCCCAGATAAGGGGATGTTGTTTTAAACACCAGGTAACTTAATGAGCACAAGACATTAAGAGCACAAGGGTGATCCTACCTCATGGCAGTAGGCATATGTTCATCATTTTCCATAAAGGTAGGTGAAGATTTTGAAATAGCAAATACGGAAAATGCCATAGAGTGCATTGTCAGGGAGAAGGGTCCTAGCTCAGTGGCAGTCCCCAGCATTTCTAGATACAGCCATGAAACCCTGGCTGAAACCTTGCAGAGCTGCTGCCAATCCGTGTAGACAGTACTGCGCTCGATGAACCATTTGTCTGGCTCGGCATAACACAGCTTCTATGTTCCTAAACCTGTTGATGCGGATGCTATCGGAGACTTCTTTGTGCAACATATTCTCAAGGAATCCTTATTTTCTAATACAGAATCTCCTACGTGTTCTAGATGAAGCCAATTCCATGTTCTAATACAGTGGTACCTCAGGTTAAGATCTTAACTCGTTCTGGAGGTCCGTTCTTAACCTGAAACTGTTCTTAACCTGAGGTACCACTTTAACTAATGGGGCCTCCTGCTGCCGCCACACGATTTCTGTTCTCATTCTGAAGTAAAGTTCTTAACTTGAGGTACTATTTCTGGGTTAGCGGAGTCTGTAACCCGAGGTACCACTGTAGAAGGAAATTCTGAAGTGATCAACAAAACGCCTTTTGCTGAAGGAGGCTGATGGTGTTCTGGAACTCTCCATGGTGGAACTTTTAAGTAACCCAACTTCCACATTTGTGCTTGCTCAAATCCCAGAAACTGACAGACCAGAATTAAAGACCTTCCATGGTACTGATACAATTCTTAGTGTTAAGCCAAACGTTCTGCCACATAGTTTCTACTCTCATGGAAGTAAACACTATTTGGGATGCTTACTAGTTATTTTTTAAGGGACTTTGACATGTCTACCTGTTTCCGTTTGCGTGGTGGGTTGTTTTTTTTTAATAGTGTCAGATGATAATTTGCATTTAAATAGAGACATTTAACAGCGGAGCAAGAGGAAGCTCTGCCAGCTGCCTCCCCCTCTCACTGGGAACTTGAAAGTGCGGCTTGATTGTTTTCTCTTCTCACGGTTACACAGGCAAAATGAGGCGCTGAACATGTAGACAGCACAACTTTGAATTAAATTATCACAAGTCCTTTGAAGGTCACATTTCAAATAAATTGGGAGAAAACATGTCTTGTCTTATTCGATAATAATAAGATGTCTAGCAGAAGCAGGTACCGGACAAGATTCTGCCCTTATTTTTATTCTATCCCTATGCTGCTCTGAGTGTAGGCAGTGAAACTAATTGAGGATATTTAAATTGCAGCCTGTCCTAAGGATCATGGTGGGGAACATTTTAGTGGTGGAGTTTCTCTGAGAGATAAAGACTTTGTCCATGCCATTTACAAAGTTTATGCCCAGGTTTGGGGGAGACAGGAGGAAAGCCTGCAGCTTCGTCTCTCTCTGGACCCTTGGCTGAAAAATGCAAAGTTTCTTAAGACATGTTTTGTCAATGCCACCAGTGGGTATTTAAATAAGCAAGCTAGGGGCACTCTGTAAGGAGATGAGCAGATTTCCTGTATTCTGTTACATTTTTGTTTTGTGGATTGAATCTGCATTTTTCTCCATCATCCCGTCTACAATTTCTACAATTAATTCATGAACTGGTGTTTGCAGTTTGCTGCAGTACTTTGTTCCAAGAGTTCCCAACCTTTGGGGCCCGTGTGGAATTTGGAGGCAGCGTTGCAGGTACCTGTCACAGAAAGGATGTTGCAGGGCTCAGAAAAGGAAGGGTATGAAAACCAGACTCTTGTAGTTAGACCAGATGCCAGAGAGTGATGGCTAAGACTGTCAAGCATTAGGATATGCCCCTGTGTTAGGTTATAGTGCTTTATTTACAGCCTGCCTTTCCTCCCAAAGGAGCCCAGAGCAGCAGGGCTCTTTTTTGTTTAGACAAGCCTATCCAGACATGTAAACAACAACAACTGAAAGTTCTAAAAATAGTTCTAAAAATAGTTATAAACATTCTCCAACAATTATCTCAGGGTTGCTAGCCATCAAGTGCCAGCGTAAATAGGACTGTTTTTTAATTTCCTCCTGGAAATCAATAGGGAGGGAGGGAGACACACTTCACTCTGCAGCGCATTCCACAAATTGGGAACTGCACTGAAAGAGTCTAGGTTTTCTTTAATCAGTTAGAAAATGCTGGGGAGTGGATGACTTACAGTAAAACCACACTCTATAATAAAGGCTTCTGATGCTATATTTTTTTCCTGAAGAAACCTTGGCTTTAGCTAATTATGTATATATCAACCATTCCATGGTTTCTTTTCTTGGGACCAACACAGAACAATTCTCTTTGCTTAAAGATACTCCATCAAGAAAGCACATTACAAAATATGCGAGTTCTTATTTGTTTTCTTGGCTTTGCACATATCTTTCAGCAAGCTGAACTGAGATGAATAGGTAGATTATTCTGCCATGTGTAGGGTGAAGATTCTGTTTATCAGAGACCCTAGGACTGGGTTCTAACCTGGTGTATTGGTAGTTAAAGTGCAAGGCTTGGCACACTAGGTGACCTTGGGCCAGTCACTCCCAGCCTAATTTGTCTTGCAGGGTGGTTGTGATGATAAAACAGGGTGGGGAAAAGAGAACCTTGTATTTCCCCCAATCACCTTGGAGGATAAATCTGCAGTTAGTATTTAAACAGCCTTTTAATCTATGTGAGGTACATAGGAGGAAATAGAGCTACAGTACACAACATCTGTCTCTGCAATTGGCAGGCAGTATGAAATCTCTGGATTGAACACGGCTGATACGACTTGTCAACACAGCAGTCAAGCTTGTCTGCAGCCGGAATCCCTGCCCTGAGGAATCCAGGAGGAGAGCGCACAGTCGCCCTCTGGATTCATATGGAAACCCCGAGTAGCCCGCGACACTGAATGGTTTTACGTTTGACTAGCTCCACTTCCTTCCAAATGGCAGTGTGAAAATTCATTCACTATTTATGGTTCAATAGCCCTGTTGAGAGGAAGTCCTCTGACACCCTGAAGGTCATCGTGACATTGGTAAGAGCTGATTCTTCTCAGCACCTTTGCATAAGCACTTGGCTCTATGTAAGACTGGGAAATGTCTGACAGAAAGAAATCTCAAACCAAACACATCTGATCTTAGGGTAGTCAAATGTTGACTCACAGCAATTAACTGGAACCCAGCCATCACTACAATATGTGACGTGGGTTTGACTTTCCAAAGCAATTTTCTTTTATAAGTGGTTACCTTGTCCATTTCCTGAACTGCCATTCATTACAGACTGCAGAGTACAGAAGGGTGGGTGGGTGTGAAATCTGACGTTTGATCTACAGATCTCCCTTGCAATTGGCATGTGAGAAACCAGCTCCCAGGAGGCGAAATCCACTTTTCCTTCCTTTGTCCTTAAGAGTCTGAAGGACGCATCTCATAAATGTTTCTTCTCCATTTCTCCCAGAACCTTAGGCTGCCTTTTAAAACTTTAGCATTAGTTTCCCATCTGAATTATCTATCAGTGCATAGCTTTACAAAATAAGTGGTGCGATGCTCAAGGCTGCAATCCTATGAGGAGCCTCATTGGGCGTAGAATTGAGCTAGAGAAAGTCATACTCTTTGAAACTCTTAAGGCTAATCCCATATGTTTGTGAATTGGTTATGTTTACTTAAGGTTCTGGAGGTATGCTCCAATGTGGTCGCATATTTCCCACAGTATTTCTTCCATTTTAGATTCTGTTTAACTGTCACAGGAAATCCTGTAGTAGATTAGAGAACCCCAAGGTCCGTCCCCCCACCCAAAGAATGAAATATAATAATCACAGGATAAACAAAATAATAAAAATTCCTTCCAGTAGCACCTTAGAGACCAACTAAGTTTGTTCTTGGTATGAGCTTTCGTGTGCATGCACACTTCTTCAGATACACTGAAACAGAAGTCACTAGGCCCTTATATAGAGTGAGAGGGTGGGGAGGGGTATTACTCAGAAGGGTGGTGGGATAATCACAGGATAGTCTGAGGAATGCTAAGGACCACCTGCCTAAAACTTGGGAGTGATCAGCATTCATAGGCAATATGCATACTCTGTTAAAAACCAGGAAATAGTTGTACCATTGTCCTACAGTGAGATCAATTTCCTTTGGAAGTTCTGGCTGTGCTCTCATTAAATCGAGTTATTCTACTTCAAACTGTAGATGGCTGGTGGAGTACATGACCTCTCTAGACTGATAGGTAAATAGATAGAAATTAGTCTATAGCCTTTTTTATTGACATCTAGTTATAAACAGATATATATGTAGATAGATATAGATACAGTACAGTGGAACCTCGGTTTAAGAACAGTTCAGTTTAGGAACGATTTGGTTTACAAACACCGCAAAACTGGAAATAGTGTCTTGGTTTGAGAACTTTACCTCGGTCTAAGAACGGAATCCGAACGGTGGAAGGGCACCGGCGGCAGGAGGCCTCATTAGGTTTAAGAACGGTTTTGGTTTAAGAGTGGACTTCTGGAACGGATTAAGTTTGTAAACCGAGATACCACTGTATTGATTACATGTAGGAGCATTCAGTAATAAAACCTCACGTAGGTGGTATGACTGAAACAACAGTTTACCCCATCAATGAGAAGCAGGCCTGTGTGTCACACTATGGAAACTCATGGGACATCTGTCCCTTACAGTCACAAAACTTTAAACCCAATGCAATATAGTTCTGAATTAAGAAACCACTTAAACCACGCGCTAAACCCTGTCTGTGGTGCCTGCCCTTTTTCCCAAAGAATGAGACAAGAGACCAGAGTATGGGTTCAAATTGGCCACAACTTTATTGAGCTTCAGAAGTGGGAAACTTGGCACAGGCCTTGGCAGGCAACCCTTTCAGCCCGCCTGGCTGAGGATATGCAGGCAGATGAGATCCAGTGAGAGGGGACTGTAAAGCACCAACTTCCACACCATGCCCTTCCACTAACCTCAGCCCGGGAGTTTGACCTACATGCCGCCGCTCTAGGGCCAGGGACTCTTGGTTTTTGCCCTTTAACGGGCCCTGCAAACGCTGCCGCATGGGAGGGAGCATGAATGCATCCCTCCTCCCCCCCCACTTGATGTCAGATTAAAGGATACCTTGCCAAGGCCTAAAACCGCCACCCGAGGCCCTAAGGGGCGTCGCCACCAAGTCCCACGACTGAGGACCAATCACCCATCCTCTGCCATCAAACCCTGTTGTCTACGGATTTGTCCCTAAGGATTTGTCACAAGTCGTGCAGCCATAGGTCAGCGCTACCCGCATCCCTATTACTTCATTAGTAATGTTTAAATATGACTCTGTTTAAATAGCTCTGCGTTGTGTTTTCCTAAGTAGTTTTGGATGACTAAAACGATACATTTGATTGCAAAATCAAAATATAATTCAAACAGCACAGTATGGCATTAGTACAAATTAAAGATACTATTGTTGGGATGAATTGTTCTGCCTTTATCAGCCTGTAATGCCTTCTGTGCCCTTGTCTGACAATTCCTATTGTCATGCGTTTATTCATCCACACTCTTTTGTTAAGTAAAAATCATTTTACATTTTCTACTACCCCTATGCTAATCTTTAGATCTCTTCTATCGATTTGAAAGTTAATTACCTAGTAGAAAGTCAGACTCTCAGGTCCCGTCTCCCCCCCCCCCCCCCGCTCTGCTTAAAACAGAATAGGCAAGCTGTTTAAACACTTGGAGCACAAATGTTCCTTCCAGTGGAGGAATCCACCAATGGTGAATGAACACAAGGGATTTTCTTCCATAAGCAAATGCAGTTGAATTATTTGTTCTCATGACTTATATTAGATCTCCAAGACCACAGTTTGCTGCTTCATGGGCACTTTCCATTTCTTTTGTGGCAACATTTTCCAGACAAATCAGCTTTTCAGTTTGGGGGTGCTCCTGGACCTGCTTTTGGGGGACAGTTAGCTGCAGTGTGCTTTTGAATGGTGCTCTGACAGCCTCTTGAAGCTATAAAGCAGGATGTCAGGATTCAAAATGAAAAACAATAAACAAAAACCCACACACATTAATCATATAAATAAAATCCCAAGCATGCTTTCAACAAGGCAGAAAAATAGAAGTTTCCTTTGTCAGGGAAGAACACTTTTGAGAAATTAGAGGACAGGTTTGGCCCAGCACTAGAAACAATAAGGAAAGAATCACACGTCCTTTTCTGTATCATCTTTCCTGCCATACATTAACCTTAGAATTCTAGATACTACTGAAAAATTTTCTAGTGAGCTTTCCATCCTTATAATGGAGACTCACTACTACATCTGCTATTCAGAGCCCATGGCACAAATATTCCACGTGCCTAGCTAATATTTTAGAAGGAATGAACATAAATATACCAGTTGGCCCATTCTATTTATCCACTAATCTTTCTTTCTAGATAGATAGAGACACACACATAGTGATTCAGACACACATAGATGAAAAAGAGACTGACCAGGGAAATATGTTTGTGTTATGAAAACAAACAGAAAGAGATACACACTGAGAGCTGGGAAAAGAAAAGAGAAAGAAAGAGGACAGCAGTAAATAAAAATCAGAGATAAAAACTTAAAGCTGAAGCTGAACAGAGGAAAAACAGAAAACTTACAAACAATGAAATATGCACTTTCATGAATAATATGAAATGGGAGGCCCACTGGTGTGGCAGGAGAGATAATAATGCACTTAAGGAATTGAGGAAATCTGTATAGAATCCCTAAATTACAGGGTATCAATGAAGTGGTCCGCAGAAGACAAGCCTGATATAAAGAGTGATCGACCGACAGAGGGAGGGAGTCAACGGGAATTCAAGAAATGCATGTCTGCAGCACAAAATTGACACAGCCCACTGGCTTCATATTTATCAATGACAGTGCAGGATTGATAGCAGGTTTGCTGTAATGTTACTATTCTGTTCTGACACAGAAATGTCTTAAGGCCAATGCGATGAAAACAGACAAAAGACTACGCTGAAAAAAGGCAGGAGAGAGGTGTCAGAAACCATCCCTTCCTGGCTTCCTTTCCCCTGCAGCAACAGATACAGCAGGCATAATCTCCTGGGCCAAAAGATCTATGGGAAATTTGGGGCTTGTTCCTGCAAAGGCCACTTTCTCCAGGCAACTCATTCAAGTATTTTCATAAAGCACAGGTGGGGAGAACCGGCCTCTGAGACATTTTGATCGGGGTTCCAGTGGTTCTGTCACATATTAATCAAGGAATGGTAAGAGGTTTGCCTGTAGTTTTACAAGGAAAATAGTTTCTAAGCTGTATATATACATGGTTTTGCATGTAATTTATTTGTGTAATTTATGTCAGGGACTGTATCCAAGTCAAACTCCCAGAGAGACAGAGTTAAAAGGAGGATTTATGTGTAATCCATGCATGAGGGGACACTTGTGGAAATCCCACAGGATTGTCATAGGTTGCCACACCTCAATCTCAACCCCTGCTGACCAGTGAGAGGCTTGCTGTGCCTTAACTCCATCTGGGCATCAGGCAAGTTCCTAGGACCTCCCTCCTAGGCAGGGGCATCTTACCCATAGGGGCTAGTGGTGCAGGGCGCCAGGGCACGAAATTCTGGAGGGCGCCAGGGAACAGGCGGAGGCTGGATGCCGCACCTCCTGGCATCAGCTCGCCGCCCTCGCCCGCCTCCGCCATGCTGCGCCGAAGCAGCGCCGCGCCTGGAGCTTCCGTCTGCTGTGGCCACGGTGGCACAAAGTGGCTAGCTGAGCCGGGAGGCGCTGCATCCAGCCTCCGCCTCTTCCCTGCCGGAGGAGACGCCCTCCAGCCGCTGCCCGCCTCCTCCAGCCCCACTGGCAGTGTCGTCCTCCCTAAAAAAACTCTGATTGACAACTGGGCAATCAACCTGGATCCAGTTCCCACCTCTGGTATAGATGCCCATTTAGAAAGATTCACTGTTGTTGTTGCTGTAGGTGCTGCTGCTGCTGGCATCCATCTGTCTCCAGAAAAAATGGAGTCTACCTCCAAGGGTGAAGTCAAACATGTGGAGAATCACAGCACCTGCTGTGGCTGTAGAGACTGGTAACTTGTAACTGTTGTTTTTGCTGCAATAGCAGTACTGACGTGACCGCCCCGGGGTGCAAGCCTGGGCAGTTTGTACGGAGGTCCTGGGCTGCCTAGATGACAAGACTCCCTTCTTAGCCTCACTGATGTGGTGCAAAGGAAAGCAGAGCGATACATTTGGCACCAGCATGGTTGCAGGAGTTTCCAGAAGAAGGCGCACAAGGCACAGTCCAACCATCTTAGGGACTCCACTACAATGTAAATAAAAATACAATACCTCCCCTTGCTTTCTCCTCTTAGGGTTCTCTATCTTTAAACTGGGCTTGGACCAAACTGCCCAGGAGACCATGACTCCTGCACACATTACTGGCTTCTCTGAGGGGAGGAACTTGTGCATCCTCAAGGTGTTGTTGGACCGCACTCCCATTTTTCCTGACGCCTCCCCATTCTGACTGGGGCTGATGGGAGTTGGAGTCCGACAACATCTGGAGAGCCACATGTTCCCCACCCCTCTGACAGAGTGTGGCTGGAGGAAAATAAATGTCACACAAGCATGTTTGTATAACAGTAGACCTTTTTCTATCAATGCAGCAATGAGGATCAAATGCAAACTAAAATAAAAGAACAGGTGGTTTCCTATGAATATATCAAGACTTACAGATGCATTGCCAAGAGGGTAATTATGTGTGAGAATCGCAAGCTACAGCCACAAGAATTTTCTTTGTCACAGTACATAATGGTGTGTGAGAAACCTGAATGTCACCGTAAGAGATTTTTCCAGAGGAGGTACCCAGCAAAATCAAAGGCACACTGACAAGGAAATGATGAGGCTTGTGGCATTCTTGCTCTAATTCCACACTAAAGAAAAACAATGAGCATAACGGAATTACTGTGCGGTGAGCCAATGTATCTTTTAGCTGTTGTTGGCATGCAGCCAGAGCTGGAAGAATCAGGGAGGTGAGAAAGGAAACACAGTTTGATGTGTTAAAATAAAAAGATTTTGGGGAGAGGCAGGGAAACCTTTTCTAAATGCTGTACTAAGTGCTGTTTTCATTATGTGGTAGTTTTACTGGAGGACGAACTGCTCACCCTTTCACAAAGAAGCATCAAAATAACACCATACTGTATTCCTGAACTATTTGATCCCCCTGGTTTCCACACTGGGAAGGGTGCAAGTATTTTGTGTCCATTCTTCACTCCCATGTTTCTTTACTCTCCCTTGATGGCAGAGGCAATTGTGTCCCTGCTCTAGCACAGGTAAAGGTAAAGGTAAAGGACCCCTGACAGACGACTCTAAGGTTGTGGCGCTCATCTTGCTTTACAGGTCGAGGGAGCCAACGTTTGTCCGCAGACAGTTTTTCCGGATCATGTGGCCAGCAGGACTAAGCCACTTCTGGCGAAACCAGAGCAGCGCACGGAAATGCTGTTTACCTTCCCGTCGGAGCGGTACCTATTTATCTACTTGCACTTTGACGTGCTTTCAAACTGCTAGGTTGGCAGGAGCAGGGACTGAGCAACAGGAGCTCACCCTGTTGCGAGGATTTGAACTGCCGACCTTCCGATCGGCAAGCCCTAGGCTCAGTGGTTTAGACCACAGCGCCACCCGCGTCCCCACAGCTTTAGTGCAAATAACTATGTGGGCAACTGAGAGTCACCAGAGGTTCAGCATTTTTGGCAGCACAGTGGCAAGAGCTGGTGTGGCGTAGTGGTTAGAGTGTTGGACTAGGACCTTGGAGTCCAGGGTTCAAATCCCCACGCACTCGTGAAGCTCACTGGGTGACCTTGGCCCAGTCACCGCCTCTCAACCTAACTTTCCTTCACAAAGGGTTGTTGTGGGGAGTAAATGAGGAAGGGAAGAACCATGTATGCCACCTTCCTTGAGTCAGGATTTCACTGGATGGATACAGAAGGTTGTGTGTTTATGTGTATGGCAGCTTTCCTTTGAACTGTCCCTACAGGGGACAGCATTATGAACAGCCATCTCTCTCCTCCTATCTAGGGCATATCCATGCCAGCTGGGTGCCAAACATACATCCAGGGGAAGGTTGGTGTGCTGTTTGCACTAAACCATGGGTAGAGTCACTAGTTCTAGTCTGGCTGCAAAGTGTGGCCTCCTCTTGAAAGAAGGACATCACTTTCCCACAAATTGGCCAGTCAACTAGCAGAGGCTCCTACTTGCTACTGTAAAAGGCAGCCAAACATCTCTGGAGTCCCTGGATCAACTTGGGGGTAAGTTTAGTTTCCATCCATCTATCTCGAGAGACAATGGAAAGAGTGTGCCATTGGGGGTAAGTCAAACTGCTGTAGAGACCCATATGCATCTTCATCTTCTTCCAGGCAGGGCAGATGAAGGTATCATCAACGGCATTTCTTCTCTCTGTGCTCCTCCTATCCCTGTAGAATAGGTCTGGCGTTTTGTTGAACGACTAAGCAACAGATGGGATTTTGAACCCTGGTCTGTTGAAGAACACCAATTAGTCCAGCTGGCTTCAGGCCACACATGCTCCTCTACTTTGGCAAAGGCCTTCTTCAAAGATAGTAGCTAAATTATTTGAACCCTATTATGAGAGATGCAAGCTACCAATCCGTCCACTCACCCAAAAATGTCAATAACAGTGTGATGGCCTGGGAATCCGATTCAGAGGCTGAACCGGAGGAATCCCAGCCTGCACAGGAGTCCCAGCCTCCAGGGCCAGCTGAACTGGGGCAGGGCCTTGATTCTGAAGCACCTACACCTGTGCCGGATCCTCAGGAGCAGGCACCAGGTGAATCCACTCTGGCTCCGGAGGTGGTTGAGGACTCAGTGCCTACAGGTGAGTCTCCCCCTGGGTCCAGTAACCCTTCAGCCTCTCCTGAACTGCAGAGGCTCAGGGCAGAGAGGCGGAGGGAACTGGTTTCTCCCAGGAGGAGTGCTCACCTTAAGGCCAGGAGAGGCGGGTCTCCTGGGGGCTGGGACCGCCCCTGGCCTCAGAGAAGATAAAGGCCAGTCAGCCCGGTCCCAGGTTGCAGGAGCAACGTCGTTGATGAGCTGTTTCGGCCAGCCCCCAGTCCTGTTCCCCCAGAGTTCCTGTCCTTGCCCGGCTCCTCGCTGTGGACCCCGCTTCGCCCGTGGAGGACTGTCTGCCGACCCTCGACTCAGGTCCTGGACCTCGCCCCATGGTAACCTCCCCCCTGGACCAGCACAAACAGAATCAATGGAATTGTTATATAATTTGTATTTCCTACATTGCCACTCATAAAGGGGAATAATAATTCTTAAGCTAAATGCTTCTCCTTCCTGTGAAGTACTGTTTTAATTAGCAGATGGGTTTTAAACAAGCCATGTTCACATAATATGTTATACATTTCAATAGGCTAATGTTCACTAAGAAACTGCAGAGTAGGCTTTCCTCTTGTAGGGATAACGTGCTAAGGAGGAAAGAGGCTGTTTTCCACGCTTAACCATGGTGGGTGGTCTCTCACTGAGGGGATTTGATCCCTCTTGATATCTGCTGGAATCTCACTGCACATACTTTACACTAAGGTAAGGTAAGGTAAGGTAAGGTAAATGACCCCTGGATGGTTAGGTCCAGTCAAAGGAGACTATGGGGTGCGTTGCTCATCTCACTTTCAGGCTGAGGGAGCCGGCGTTTGTCCACAGACAGCTTTCCAGGTCATGTGGCCAGCAGGACTAAACTGCTTCTGGTGCAATGGGACACCGTGACGGAAACCAGAGCGCATGGAAACAGCATTTACCTTCTCGCCGCAGCAGTACCTATTTATCTAATTGCACTGGCGTGCTTTCAAACTGCTAGGTTGGCAGGAGCTGGGGCAGAGCAACGGGAGCTCACCCCGTTGCACAGATTCGTACTGATGACCTTCTGATTGGCAAGCCCAAGAGGCTCAGCAGTTTAGACCACAGTACCACCCACACCCCTTACTTTACACTACTAGCTTATTAAAGTGGCAGAAGGATTTGAATTGATATGGTTTCCTCCTTTGTACCTGTCTTTTATGTTAATTGTAAAACTTTCTTTTGACTAGTATTCATTCTGATGTCTCATTGTGATGGATGCTATATAAGACTGGAACCACATCTTATGGTGAATGCAGAGCTCCAGTTCAACTTAGTCATCCACCATCTCCTCATTCCTAACACTCCATAAGGCAGAATGCTATAAAACATATGGTATCAACGTCACGGTGCTTTTAAAAAGATCCCTGCCCACACTCCCTTCTGTTGATTACTGCTTATAGAGGGGCCATAAATCTCCAGGTGCAATGGCATGAGCATCACATGTTAGGTAGTGCCATACATTGCAGGAGACAAGGGGGGAGGAGATATACGACTGCTGCTTCTGTCATTCCTGATTTAATGATGACATGGAAATGCACACAAGTACAGAAACCTAATCATTTACTGTAAAGCTAATCACTATTTGGATTGGACTTAAAATCATTTTTTATTGTTAAATTCCTTTTGGGTGTTTTATGGGAAGTGAGTACTAAATTAAATTCATAAAACTGTTTAATTGCATTTTAATTATTGTCTTTTCTATGATTTTTGCTTTCTCTATTTCATCTGTGCAAGCCACCATAAGCTGCAGACTGGGGAAAAGGTGGAATATATATAAATAATCATCATAATTAAAAAACAAAATTTGCCAATAATTGCTCCAGCAACATAAGCAGAGGTAAGCCTATTTACACACATTTGCCCAACTGGCCTGGCCATGCGTGGATGCCCAATAAAATGAGATTCTTCAAACTCTGGAGTAAAGAATGTTTGAAACAGGAGCACACATGTAGGCATGACTTTGAAATCAGTATTTCAGCATGTATAAAGTACAACAGGATCCTACCCTCTGACATTACAAGGATTAGACTTTCGGAAAACTTTGGGAAAATCCAGTATTTATTTTTTGTCACCAGGCACTCAAAAGCTTGGTCTGTTTCCTGTTGCTGAAATTCTTCCTCAGTTGGCTTTTTATATCCACTGGTACTTCAGAGCACAAAGAAGCCTTTTCACCTTTTTTAGCTCTTTCTCACATGAAATGCTTTCATGGGGCTACTAAATTCCCTATCTGAAATGCCAAAACTCTGCGAGTCTACTTTCCGCCTCACATTCCTCCCTCTTTTCATTATCCAGCACTTGGCAAAAATGGATTTTTAAAAGAAAACAAATGTTGACATTGCTCCATTCCCCACCACCCACTTTGCATTGCCATTTTCTAAAGCAAATTATACTCCCAGTTCATATTCTTTAATTGCAGGAAATGCAAATAAGTGCGTATCTTTGAAATGGTTAACAACTTGAGGGGGAGCACTGGCTCTCTCCTCAGCATTTATTGGCTATGCTTCCCGGCTGAGAAAACACTTGTGGCGGTTAAAACATTATTTTGTGAGCACTTGAGGAATTTTCCATACAAAAGAGGTTTTTGTATGATACTTTCCTGATTTGTGCCTTTGTTTTTGTGAAAGAACAGCTTCTATGGCTGGTATTGTGTGCTGACACCTGTCGCAATGATTCAGGGGCCCCTGTCTGTGAAAGCACATTTTCCCTACTCCCCAAGCACATACGTATTTAAAATGTTAATTGACTGCACCTTAATAAAGGGATATAATTTAACCTAAGTCTACAATAAAAACGTGTTCACCATCTACTGTTCTGAATGTCACTTTCTCGGTACACAGCTTGCAATTTAAAGCTGCATTAGAAATGATATACTAGGCAAGAGTTGACTTTAAGAATGGGAATTAGTCACCACTTCACATTTTCTGTCAGCCAAGGTGAGAAAATGTATTGCTGTTACATTCTGCTGGTGATTTGTTTTACTGCGATCAAATGCTGTTCTAAACGGCATAGGTTGTATATAAGACCAGTAGCAGGTTTCAGCTGGGGAAATTTGTTTTACCCCAAAGAACTTTAAAGGAACACAAACTACTTTGTTCCTATATTGGTTTCCCTACAGCTTTATGGAAGAGAGGACAGCCAGTTCACCATTTTACTTAAGATTTTAGGGGAAACAACTCACCCAACATGTAATGTTACAGTTTCATAACACAGATGAGTGTAAAGCATTGAGATGCTCCCTCTGAAACTCCACAAAAGATTCCCCAAAACAAGAAAGGGTAGAGCGCAGTATTTCCAGATTTCTCGTGTGGAGGGGACCTGTTTGCTAGGCACAGTTAAATATCAACATCGGACAACCCACTGATATCTCTCCTTGGGTTCATTTCATTTATCCTACTGAAGTTCATGGCCAAGACATGTAAACTGAATAAGCTAGTAATGACTAATGCTTTCTCTCCTTTTGGGAGATGCAGATCTTGTATCTGTCTCTGGCAGGTTCAGCTTTCTCAGCCATTTATCCAGGCATTGGTAGAATATAGATGTCTCAACATAAACCACTGATTTAGGTAATCAGGAAGGGTTGAAATCTGGACATCAAGCTCAGAGGGTAAGATTATCAAAAATACCAAAAGTAACTTAAGACCACACATTCCATTGACTTTCAATGGGACGTGTGCTGCTAAACCACTTAGGAGCTTTTGGAAATCTGTCCCTTAGCAGACTTAAAGAACAAATTCAGCTCTTTAATACGGTACGGCATTACCTCCTGCTCTTTCACTGACTTTCCACTGCTCCTTCACACAACGGTTTATGGTGATGAAGGCACCTTGTCCTGCAGCTGAGGTCCCAGATCATCAAGTGAGGTTGGGTCTTAAAGCGGGAAAGGGGAACTTGAGGCCCTCCATAAGTTGTTGGGCTCCATTTCCCGTCAGCCCCAACCAGTCTGGCCACAGAGTATTCAAACTCCTTCACAGGCATTCTTATAATCCTTACACCAACCCTGTGAAAGTGATCAGCATTATTATACTCGTAATGCAGCTATGAGGTTTTGAACTGGTGCATTCCTGATTCGACATAACCACTAGGCTGCATCACTTTCCTATTTCAGACAACAGCACAATCTCCTTTTCAATTCTCCAAAGGATGCAGACCTTAACTTTTGCTTATGTTAACCTTGAAAAGTTCTGGGTCAGCAAAGTGTTTGAAATGAAGGTTGCCCACTGTCCTAACACCATGATCACTCTGCAATTTTAGTGTTCCATTCATTTCCCCCCACCTAGTCCAAAACTTTACAAACTTGAATACAATGCTGTGTCTTAAAACTTTTGTAAAACTGAGCAACATCTTGCTCTGAACTCTTGACGGGTGGTAACATGGCTCCTCTATTTCTCTGAGTAATTGTACATGAATATTTTTTCTATATTTTGTACACAGAGAACTAAATGCAGGCATTTGAAAACCTGTATGTGGATTGTGTCCACTTATTTCCCCCACAAAGTTTAAAGAGCCACAATTTTTCTGTGATGTCCTCTGAAGTTCAAATACCTTGGTAATACTGATTCAGCCATATTTTAAGCCATATTTTAAGTCTTATAGAATTGCATATGGTGAATGAAGAAGGCTCTGCATTTAAGTGAAGGCGTTGGGGGTAGCTGACTGTGATAATGAAGACCACATCAGCATATAGGATTCCAACTGCTAACAAGAGAAGAGAAGATTCAGGATCCCTTGAAAATTAGAGTGGATAGTTGCCCTCCTTTGGCACTAGAGACCCACCTGAACTAAGACTGAAAGTTGTATGTCCGTGTTTGTCACCTTGTAGCTCAAAGTGGCAACTTTTCAAACTGAGGCTTAGGCTTTTAGACTGCAGGCTTGGCCAAACTTGGCCCTCCAGCTGTTTTGGGACTACACTTCCCATCATCCCTGACCACTGGTCCTGTTAGCTAGGGATGATGGGAGTTGCAGTCCCAAAACAGTTGGAGGGCCAAGGTTGGCCATGCCTGGTTTAGAGCTTGCATATGGAACTGAAAGTACAGCAACCAAGTAAAGCTTTTAGATTCCAGTTCAGATGTTATCCCCACCCTCAGTTAAAGTTGTACAGGATATATTGATTTGCTTTCCTAAGTGATGATATAATCAAGCCACGTCAGACAAATCACCAATGCAGGATAGAATCAGGACACTTGAAGAGAGCAAGGGGCAGCTAGTTGCACACCTCAGCCTTTCAGAAACATTGGATAAACAGAGTGAGAATTGCTTCAAATGGGAATTGGAACACCCTGTATATAGTTAAACCAGGGATTGGCAAGATGGTGCCCTCCAGATGTTGTTGGACAACTCCCATCATCCCTGCCCATTAGCCATGATGGCTGGGGCTGATGGAGTTCAACAACATCTGGAGCTCACTACATTCGCTATCCTTCAGTTAAATTAACTCATATGGCTAGATTCTGTGAAGAGAGGGAGATGGAACATTTAAACAAAATAAGAAGGTACTTGGACAGCTGGCATCTGGTTGCATGATACTTGAATTCAAGGCTAATGAAAGAAATGGTTAAGCAGTTTGTGAGTATCAATGCTAACTGCAATTAAGACTAACCAGGGTTTTGCCCTCGCAGTGGAATTCTAAACAATGGCGTCTTTGAAGTGGGCTTCAGATCCTGGTTTCTTTCAGCATGGGCAGTTTGTTGGAAAGGAAGCTTACGGATAATGTAAAAAAAGAAAGAGAAAAAAAAGGAAAGGAAAGGAAAATAAATGGAGGGTGGGGAAGAACCTTGGAAGCAGGCAGGTTTTTTGAGTGGTTAAATCATAATGAAACCTACTTTGCAACCCTATGCACACTTACCAAGACATGAGTCCCACTGGACTTAGTGCACTTGAGTAAACATGCACAGGATTGCACTGTTAATGTATGGATGTTACAGAAAGCACAGAAAGAAAAAGTAGATGTGTCCCTGAATAAGCGTGAGAATGGCAAAGCGGTAAGAGTGGAAAACAAAGTCAATACTTACAATCTGCACTGCTGTTTTTCGGAACCACAGAAAAGTTGGAAGCCAAAGGGTTACGAACGATATCTTCCCACTGAATAGTGTCTGCATAGCAAAGAAATCTGTTCTGTCCAACATATACTCCTCCATTTAAGATTTCTGTACCAAAGAGAAAGATGAAAACACATATATTAAGGACATTTGACAAAGGGATGGTGGGATGGGGTCATGTTAGAATATTCAAGCAGAATTAAGAACCTAAGAAGAGCCCCCCAGACGAAACTAGTGGTTCATCTAATTCCGCATCCAGTTCTCACCATGGCCAACCAGATGCCTGGGGAAGCCCACAAGTGGGGCCTGGCAGCAGCAGCAGCAGCAGCAACGCCCTCCTCTTCTGCAGTTTCCAGCAACTGGCATTCAGAAGCATTGCTGCCTCTCACCGTGGAGACAGAGCACAGCAATTGTGGCTAGTTGTCACCGATAGCCTTATTCTACATAAATTTCTCCAATCCTCTTTTAAAGTCATCCGGGTTGGTGGCCAACCCCACCTTCTCCAAGAGCAAGTTCCAGAGTTTAACTCTGCACTGTGTGAAGAACGACTTTCTTTTGTCTGTCAGGAATCTTTCAACTTCATTTGATGCTGGTGAGTTCAAGTGTTATGAGAAAGGGAGAATCCCTCCCCCATCCACTTTCTCCATGCCACACATAATTTTCAGTCACATCTCCTCTTGCTCACCTTCTCCGTAAGCTAAGAGGTCCCAAATGTTAACTTTAACTTTCCTGATAGAGGAGTGCTACACTGCCTTGATCATGTCTGCTGTCCTTTTTTGAACGTTTTTCAACACTACAATATCCTTTTAGAAGTGAGGTGATCTGTACACAGAACTGTACACAGTATTCCAAGTGTGGTCACACCATAGATATGTATAACACTATTATGATATCATATCAGCACTTTCATTTGCCATTCATTTCCTAGCATGGAATTTGCCTTCTTCACAACTGCTGGACACTAGGTCTTCACTGAGCTAACTACTACAACCTCAAAGCCCCACTCCTTGCCAGTCACTGCCAGTTCAGACCCCATGAGCATATAGATGAATAGATAGCATTTTGCCCCTACAAGCATCACTTTACACTTGCTTACACAGAATTGCATTGGCCATTTTACATTCAGTAAATGTAAAATGGTCCTTTTGGGTCTCTTCACAATCTCCTTTTGTTTTTATGACCCTGAACAATTTAATCCCTTCTTCAAACCTGGCCACCTCACTGCTCATCCCTAATGCTGGATCATTTATGACCAACTTAAAAAGCACATGTCCCAATACATGTCCTTGGGGGATACCACTTTCTCCATCTCTCCATCAGGAGAACTGTCCACGTGTTCCTATTCTCTGAAAGTCAGGTGCCATTTCAGGTGCAGGACTTTGAAATACTAAAGGGAAAGTGGGTCCTAAGAGAACGTGAAAAGGGGAACTGAATTCCACATAACTGTTACCCGGTGTTGCAGGGAGAGAAGAGGCCACCAACAATAATTAGGATAATGGCTGGCAGTAGCTCCTGCACCTCCCACCCACCCTGGCAGTGGCCTAGAGAAAGCCATAGGTTAGGGTCTGAACATAGCTGCTACCACCACAGCTAAAGGCAGGAGTCAAATCGAAGAGTGAACAAAAAGAGTGGGTGGCAGTAAAGGAGAGCGGTGCTCAGAAATGAAAATTTTACTGTAGCATATGATACACAAGGCCCAATTCATACATGATAAGAAGAGTATTGGTCTACAGCTAACTTGGAAAATATTCTACAGTGGTACCTCTGGTTACGAACTTAATTCATTCCGGAGGTCCATTCTTAAGCTGAAACAGTTCTTATCCTGAGGCACACTTTCGCTAATGGGGTCTCCTGCTGCATGTGCGCCTCCTGCGTGCAATTTTCGTTCACATCCTGGGGCAAAGTTCACAACCAGGAGCAGCTACTTCCGGGTTGGCGGAGCTCGTAACCAGAAGCGTTTGTAAACAGAGGTGTTCATAACCAGAGGTACCACTGTACTGAGGTGAAGAGCAACTTAGCCCCTCCCTAGGCTGTCCTGCTCCAACAGATGGGCCACAGCTGTGGCAGAGCGACACAAACATAAACCTAAACACACACCCTCCAACATCTCTCTGATGAAAATAGGGACATCCTAAGGAAAAGCGGGACATGGTGGGATCCAATCATAAATCAGGACGGCTTCTGTAAATCTGGGACTGTCCCTGGAAAATAGGGACATTTGGAGGGTCTGGATTTATGCCTCCTCAGAAGTCATTCCAATGGGATCGACTCCCAGTAAAGTGTGATATAGAATAGTGATCTTAGTCTCAAGCATTACGTGTAGTTAGATAGCCAAAAATATTTTATATTCTTTGTGTGCAGTGGATAAACTGCTGGACTACAATGAAAGGAGACCAGGGTTCAAATCCCTGCTGTACCATGAAACTCACGGTGGGATTTGAGCCAGTCACTATCTCTCAGTCTGGCCTACCTCACAAGATTGTTGTGAGGATAAAATGGTGGCAGGGAGGGGGGGGGGAGAAGCATGACTATTACTCTGAGATTCTTGGAGGAAAGGTGGGATCTAAATGTCCCATGGCTGAAACCTGAACATGCTTACAAGAAAATAAAAATCACTGAGTTGGAGGAACTTTCTTCTAAATAAATATGCATAAGATTGTGCTGTGTAACAAGTAAATCAAAAATGGCAAGACAAAAGTGCGCATCATCTCCAGGAACTCTTCTCAGAAACAAATGTATAGTTCATAATTATACAGTGTAACTGAAACTGACGCTCTGTGTACCGAAGGGGTGGTGTCCTGGGGTGAATGCTGGCCGAGGGAAAGCTATCTACAATTCCCAGAGGGCAATAAGATAATACATAAACCACCTTTGATAACATCAGGGTACATGACAAGCCAGGAACTTTTGAAATGCAGACAAACATTTTCTGAACGCTCACAATTACAAAGCCAATTACAAATCAAGACAAGAAGCAAGGTGCACAGCACTAGCGCCCAAAGAGAGAAAACACTGCTTGCCATCAGAAAATCTAACCTTCACTTTCTGGATTTCCAGAAGCAGAAGCCTCAGATGAAAATGAGGCATTTAATATCAGTCTTGTATAATTTCCTCCCCTTGACTGTATTAATCAGGCAAAGGTACTGACATTCACTTCTAGGAAACCTTTGGCTTAAAAGGAGCTTGGCTTTTCCACAGAAAAGGGGATTACCCTACACAACAGCTATTATATAGATAAGCACACAAAACAAGTGATTCAGATTAGGAGCATAGCGTATGATCAGCCTGCATGGGCATGGATATTCTTATGATGCACACAACATCTGTTAGCAATTTTGCACTGCAACAAAGGTGGGATTTGCAAGGAAGTCTAGTGATTAGCAACAATTCTCATTTTATTGCATTAATATGAGGTTTGCTTAAACCCACTGCATCAAAATCTGGTATTAATGAAAGAGATGGCTCACAAACATGGAGCACCATACTGAAAATCAGACTCAACGGAACGTTTACAAATTTATATGAAATATCCCGCCCCACTATCTGAATATATAAAAGAAGCTTGTGTTGTTTGGGTTCACAATCATCTCAAAATTCACCAGATTTTCAAATATGATTAGCAAAAATACTTGGTTGGACCTGTAGGGTTAGGGAATCTCTTCGTATTATTTTTCCCCTCAAGGTTTTTTGAGGAACTTGCTCTACCTGATGATCATTATTACTCAAAATTGAGTTGTTATTGTTCTAAACATATTTTTATTGTATTGTTATGAGCTGCTTTGTGAGGGCCTAGGCCTTGAAAGCAGGACATAAACAGAAAAAACCATCAGTCAGAGATAAGTGTATGGAGATTATCATACTCAAGTTTGTCTTGCTTCCTCCTGCTGAGAATCTGTAGACTGGGGTACTAATTCATAGGGATACTGGAGAAATTCAGTTTCCTTGGCATTTTAGTGGCTAACTACCCAGTTCACCCTTTTTGAACCAATTGAAACATAACTGTTATGTGCCGGCGTGGTTGCTCGAGAGCGAACAGGCAAGACTCCCACCGCAAACCGACTGCGCAGAGAGGGCGTTGGCAAAGGGGGACTTGCCTCCCCCCCCCCCCCGCTTTGCTCAGGCTCGGTGTTGCGGCTCTCTCTAGCATCTTCTGATCCCTGTATCCCTTCCCCACTGGAGGCGGGGCTTCCCTCCTCACCGGAGGAAGAGCTGCTTCGCAAAATCTTCGGAGGCTCCCTGTAACCCAACTGCCCTTCCACCTCTCGCCTCTGAGCTGATGGCAGTCCCCTGACAATAACTATCCTTTGAAATGTGAATTTTGAGATACAGATCTCCAACCAGAAAACTTATATAAAAACCCATATATTGCGGGAAATGCAAACATTAGTGAAAATAACATACAAACATGCATTATATTAGTGAAAATTGCTTGGAAAAATGTGAATATTGGTTAAAACCAGTGGTTTTTTTCTGGGGGAATGCAGGGGTACGCAGGGGTACACATATCCCTAAACATTTTGTGAATCTTTGTACTTTTGTCCATTTACTGTATTTATCTTTCCCGATTTGAAATATAAATCTTCCATTCTTGGGCAAGGTGATTGAGCGAGTGGTTGCTGAACAACTCCAGGCACGCCTGGAAGAAGCGGACCATTTGGATCCCTTCCAATCGGGATTCAGGCCTCATCACGGGACTGAAACTGCCTTGGTCGCACTGGTTGATGATCTCCGGCGGGCTAGGGACAAAGGTGAGAGCTGTTTCCTAGTTCTGCTGGATCTCTCAGCGGCATTTGATACCATCGACCATAACATCCTTCTGGACCGTCTTGAGGGGCTGGGAGCTGGGGGCACTGTCATACAGTGGTTCCGCTCCTTCCTCCTGGGCCGTGTTCAGAAAGTGGTGGTGGGGGATGAGTGTTCAGACCCTTGGGCTCTCACTTGTGGGGTGCCTCAGGGTTCTGTCCTCTCCCCCATGCTTTTTAATATCTATATGAAGCCGCTGGGAGAGATCATCAGGGGGTTTGGACTGGGTGTTCATCAGTATGCAGATGACACCCAGCTCTACCTCTCCTTTAAATCAGAACCAGTGAAGGCGGTGAAGGTCCTGTGTGAGTGTCTGGAGGCGGTTGGAGGATGGATGGCGGCAAACAGATTGAGGTTGAATCCTGACAAGACAGAAGTACTGTTTCTGGGGGACAGGAGGCGGGCAGGTGTGGGGGATTCCCTGGTCCTGAATGGGGTAACCGTGCCCCTGAAGGACCAGGTGCGCAGCCTGGGAGTCATTTTGGACTCACAGCTGTCCATGGAGGCACAGGTTAAATCCGTGTCCAGGGCAGCTGTGTACCAGCTCCATCTGGTACGTAGGTTGAGACCCTATCTGCCCGCGGACTGCCTCGCCAGAGTGGTGCATGCTCTGGTTATCTCCCGCTTGGACTACTGCAATGCGCTCTACGTGGGGCTACCTTTGAAGGTGACCCGGAAACTACAACTAATCCAGAATGCAGCAACCAGACTGGTGACTGGGAACAGCCGCCGAGACCATATAACACCGGTCTTGAAAGACCTACATTGGCTCCCAGTACGTTTCCGAGCACAATTCAAAGTGTTGGTGCTGACCTTTAAAGCCCTAAACGGCCTCGGTCCAGTATACCTGAAGGAGCGTCTCCACCTCCATCGTTCTACCCGGACACTGAGGTCCAGCACCGAGGGCCTTCTGGCGGTTCCCTCACTGCGAGAAGCCAAGTTACAGGGAACCAGGCAGAGGGCCTTCTCGGTAGTGGCGCCCTCCCTGTGGAACGCCCTCCCACCAGATGTCAAAGAGAACAACAACTACCAGACTTTTAGAAGACATCTGAAGGCAGCCCTGTTTAGGGAAGCTTTTAATGTTTGATGTATCATAGTATTTTAATATTCTTTTGGAAGCCGCCCAGAGTGGCTGGGGAAACCCAGCCAGATGGGCGGGGTATAAATAATAAATTATTATTATTATTATTATTATTATTATTATTATAAAATGGTGATTTTCTTGAGTCAAGATGAGTGTACACCTAAACATTTTTTTGGGAAAAAAGAGCACTGGTTAAAGCTGTACACAATAATCTACCGTATATTTTGGAAAGTGGTTTGTCCATTTGTCTGTCCTCTACAGGTTCAGATGCCTGTTGAGATATCATCACCAAACTCAACACAAGGGCCCCCAAGGCAGGGGGAGCGATTTTGGTTTATGTTGAGACACCAGCTGCCATTCTGAATCAAGATGGCAGACCAAAATGTGACTTTGGTTTAACTTGGCCCAATTTTTGACATGATGGGTCCAAACTGTGCCAACTAGAACATCTCTGAAGATATGGTCACTCAGTTTGATGTAACTTTGACAACCTGTGCCAATATCTGAAGATACTGTCCCCCAATTCGGCATGAAGGTTCCTGAGGTGGAGAAGGCAGTTTTCATCTATGTTTCAACAGCAGATGCTATGTTGACTCAAGATGGTGGACCAAATAAACCCCAATTAAATATTAGCTCCCCCCCCAAAAAAATGATTGTTTTTGTAGGGCGTTCTTGGGTCATGTTTGAGGCCTCAGTGGGTGGGTGCAATGCTATACATATAAAAAATGTGGGATGTGAAACACATAGCAGTCAAGTATAACATTCCTAGAATGGACATGCTAGGAGATGCTTTGTACCAGCCAGGAGAAAACTTCCTGCTTCCTCCTGGGCTGGGACAGAACTTCACTTTCTGTGCATGTGACTAGAGGGTGTGTGTGGCCTAATCTGGGGCAGAGGAGCACACCATCTTCTTTTGCTTCTCTCTTCTCCATTTGTTTTTCTCCATGTGTGAGCAGAAGTGACTATCTCTTGGCAGTCACTTGGGACTAACTCCCTTATGGGATAGTTCCACACGTATATACAGGTGAAACTTGGAAAATTAGAATATCGTGGAAAAGTTCATTTATTTCAGTAATTCAACTTAAAAGGTGAAACTAATATATGAGATAGAATCATGACATGCAAACCGAGATATCTCAAGCCTTTATTTTGTTATAATTGTGATCATGGCGTACAGCTGATGAAAACCCCAAATTAACAATCTCAGAAAATTAGAATATTAAATGAAATCAGCAAAACAAGGATTGCAAATAGAGTAATATTGGACCTCTGAGAAGTAGAAGCATGCATATGTACTCAGTGCTTGGTTTGGGCCCCTTTTGAATCAATTACTGCCTCATTGCTGCATGACATGGATGCTATCAGCCTGTGGCACTGCTGAGGTGTTATGGAAGACTAGGATGCTTCAATAGCAGCCTTCAGCTCTTCTGCAATGCTCGGTCTCATGTCTCTCATCTGTCTCTTGGCAATGCCCCATAGATTCTCTATGGGGTTCAGATGAGGCGAGTTTGCTGGCCAATCAAGCACAGTAATCCCATGGGCATTGAACCAGGTTTTGGTACTTTTGGCAGTGTGGGCAGGTGCCAAAGTCCTGCTGGAAAATGAAGTCAGCATCCCCATAAAGCTCGTCTGCAGAAGGAAGCATGAAGTGCTCCAAAATCTCCTGGTAGACGGCTGCATTGACCCTGGACTTAATGAAGCACAGTGGACCAACACCAGCTGATGACATGGCTCCCCAAATCAACACAGACTGTGGAACTTCACATTGGACTTCAAGCATCTGGCATTGTGTGCCTCCCCATTCTTCCTCCAGACTCTGGGGCCTTGGTTTCCAAATGAGATGCAAAAGCTGCTGTCATCAGAAAATCACAAATTGCTGCAGAAATGTGCGGAACTGAGCTTAAGACTAGAAAATGAGAAACTAAAATTGTCACTCTCACCCATCCCTTCTAATCCAATGCTGCCACTAAAAGGAGAATTAAATATCTGTCTCCTTCTTAAAACAATGCACAAAGAACCAGGCTGGGGAAGGCGGCCCTAGAGGAACCATGTTTCCTCTTCCCCTTCACCACCAGGTACCACTCTTGGACCCACCAGGCCTTTGACCTCTACAAGTGCACGTGGGGGGGGGACCCACCCCATGCCAGGGTTTCATCTTTCATGCAGTTGGTAACACTGTTGACAGGGATGAGGGCAACGTCCGATTTGGCCTTAATAGCTGCTCTTCTCTTCCTGATTTGTTAAGTCTGCGCTGCTCATGCCTTTCTCCCAGTCGTCATTTTTCTCTTTTGCTCTCACGGGACAGGTCCTCCTCAGATAGTGTAAACTGCCTGTGGCTCAGTCCATTTCAGTCGACTGTTTCAAATTAAACTGAGCATCTGCTTTCCATCTATTTTGCCACTCTCTGTTCCCCCACCTCCTACACTGAGAGAGGGATGTTTGGAAAGACCTATTAAACCCTATGACGCATTAAACAAATGAAGCTCAAATGTAATCAATATACAAAAGAGTTGCATTATAATGACCTCATCATCCTAAAGTTAACAACTAATTTTAACTTACAACAACACTGAAAGCAGGAGATAACATTAAATTGAAAAAGGAAGCCAGAAGGAGAAAGGCAGGCAGCCTTTTGACGATGCCAACAAGTTGGCAGGAAAAGGCAAGTGAAAAATGCAGGCCTTCCCTCTGTTCTAATTAACTTGGGCGCCAGCACTGCTTGGAGTCACAGATTAGGAAACTGAATGAAAGTTGGGTTGTTGTTTTTCATGCATGTTATATTCTTTAGTAGCCTGAGCCATAGATTTTTGCTTAAGTGGTCTCTTCCTCATTCCTGTGTGCATTTCCGTGAGGCTCCAAAAAGTCCTCCCTCAGAGTCATGGGGGTAGACCCCAGAATTTGTTGCCCATTCTGGGTATTTCTGAAACTCCACGGCAACCCCAATATGAATTCTTTTTGCTATGCTGTTGCCAATGTTGATTTTCAGAATTTGTAATCAAATAGATCAGGGATGTCCAACCAATAGATTGTGATTTACCGGTAGATCACTGGCTGATCCTGGTAGAATGTGGGATCCTTATTGTGTACAAAAAGTTATGAGGGGAAAGCTAAAATCTCCCCCCCAAAAGCTCAACAACTCTGGGCAATCCACCCCCCCACGCTCCTCCTCCCTCCAATGACAATGGGTAGATCACTATCAGTTTTTTTTATACCAGGAGTAGATCACAGTCTCTTGGGAGCTGGACATGCCTGCCCTAGATGCCATGGGGGTAGCCAAAGGTGGGGGCAGCTGTCCCCCTAAATCAATACAAATCTGAAGTTCTGCCCCTCTAACAAAAGCCTGCCCCCTCAGCAAAACTCCTGGCTACGCCCATGCTAGCTGCTACATTTTGAATGCAAGTGGGGCTGGAAACTGACAGCTTATCTATCAACTATCAGAAGCCCCATGTCATATGTAGCTATGAGTAACCAGACATAGCAGGATGTCATTGGGAACAAACAAACAACTAAATAGCTAACTATCTAACTAATTAAAGTAAGGGAAGGCAAGGGAAGACAGAGTCAACTTTTGCATTTGGATGTGCATCCATTTTAGTCCCACAGTCCTTGATTCATGAACATAATATGGATGTGGCTATCTGCTTTCATGCACTGATTTCCTGACCTAGATCAGGGCTTTCTTCTTTGCTGCAGATGATTTATAAAGCACCAAAAATTGAAATGTCACATTTGTATTAGGAGGCAAGGGAAGTGTGATTATAAAAACGAGGACTTTAGCCTTCTTTCCTTCAGTCCAGTGACCATAAGCAAAAGCTCAAGAATGTGTATGCTTAGTGGCAAATAGGTGTCTGGGCTAGTCTTGGATTAAACCTTTTAAAGTAACAATTATCTGGGTCATTAGTGAAAAAGCAGACAAAGACTTGCAAGAAAAGCACCCAAACTTTAGTGACATTGACTTGAAGGCAGATTTCATTAGAGAAAATATTGCCCATATAGGGTGTGGGTGTGGGTGGGTGTTTTTAACACAGCACTTCCCATTAAGCGCAGCTTAGAAAACAAATAATTCAGCTGCTCCAAATGTGAAGTTGGGAATAGGTATTCCGATGGGTTTGTGTTGCCTCTAGAAAGCAAGCTGGGAGTTGCTTTTGGTTTGTGGTAACCCGGGACTAAAGTTGGCTGGATTGGCAGATGAATCTTGCTTCAACCCTGCTAAGTGGGTGTCCTGAAGGCAGAAGGCTAACCTCTGTGGTTCGGCACACAGCTCTGTCTCCCAACAGAAAGGCAGGACCAGGGAGCCTAGGAGGAAGAGGGGAGGGAGGGGCTGCTGCCTCCTTCTGCTTCGTGGGAGGGCCAGCCCTGGGATTTTTTAAAAGCACCCCCAGTTCTATAGAATATGGTCAGAGAGAAGATTAGGCTAGAACTTAGACAGATGCACTTCCTTTTCCATATGTATACAGTGGTACCTTGGGTTACACACACTTCAGGTTACAGACTCCGCTAACCCAGAAATAGTACCTCGGGTTAAGAACTTTGCTTCAGGATGAGAACAGAAATCGTGCGGCGGCAGCAGGAGGCCCATTAGCTAAAGTGGTACGTCAAGTTAAGAACAGTTTCAGGTTAAGAACGGACCTCCAGAACGAATTAAGTTCTTAACCCGAGGTACCACTGTACTTAGATGTAGTGCAGACATGTGAGAGGATTTTACCACAGTGTTGTAATTCTGTGAGTATATGCATTTTAGGAAACATGGATTCCAGACTAGTGAGAACATTTCCAGGGAAAAGATTAAAATAACCAAAAACAAGTGGAACCTGTAGCACATGTAGCACAGCGTGGAGTGCTCCTGCTTTCAGCATTTCTACCTCTCAGCCAGGCCCTCTTTCACAAGATTCCTTTCCATTCTCCTCACCTGGCTTTCCATTTCCACCACAATAGTCCATCCATGCTCTGTAGTCATTGAGCATGGCCAGCCTTTGTTTGTTTGTTTGTTTGTTTGTTTGTTTGTTTGTTTGTTTGTTTAAAATGAGTCTTTTAAAAATAACATTATATCATATTAACAAATTAATCAACTCAAATACAAGAAAAACATGCCAACAAAGCCATCTAAGTAGTCAAATCCTATGTGTAATGCTCAAAATTCTATAATTAAGCTCAGGATTTCCTGAAAAATGTTGATAGCATTGTTTCTGCCTTCCCGCAAATATTTATCAGCCATAATACTTTGCCTTAATATGATGCTCCACCACCATCAGCTGAGAGCAGGTGGAATTAGCTGACTTCCATGCATTTGCTAATAACACACATGCCATGGTTAACACAGACACAACTAATATTGTATGTTTCCTTCTTTCTAGTATGTCCTTTTATTTTTCCTAATAATATTGCCTGTAGATTTAATTGAGTCTTGTATCTTCTGTCTTCTTAGCCTCTTTTACAATAACCAGTAGCTTAGCGTCAGCTGCTGGTGCCTGGGCAAAGCCGCCTGCCCATCTGTGCGGGGGGAGCCCAGCTGGTCAACGCAACCCTTGGTGAGCCGAGCCATGCTGGGGCACCTGCATGGGGGCACCTGGTTAGCTCCCACTCAAAAATTGGGCTCCTGGAGCCATGGCCCTCCTGGCACCCCCCCCCCCAATGCTGCACCCCTGACAATAACTGACCACTACTGCTTTTTATACAAGGACTTCGCCACAAAATATAGGGAAATGTACCTTTCCATTTTTTTTACATCTCCAACATATATGAAACATTCTGGCACATTTTTTGTGATTTGCATTGGTGTGTGGTATTATTTACATAGTATTATATATAGTAGTTATTGGACTGTTTGAGGGTTTCCCCTTGGGGGTTTCCTACACCAGATTTTCTTGTATTTCTGGAGATGCTGGCGTTTCCTTCAAGCCTGCTGGAACCTGGGTCAGTCTTCTGCATGGATGGTGTTCTTTCGGCTACATAAAAACCAGCACCCATGCATGAACATCAGAAATGATCCTTAGGCTGCAATCTAGCATAGAATCCTAGAATCATAGAGTTGGAAGAGACCACAAGGGCCATCGAGTCCAACCCCCTGCCAAGCAGGAAACACCATCAGAGCACTCCTGACATATGGTTGTCAAGCCTCTGCTTAAAGACCTCCAAAGAAGGAGACTCCACCACACTCCTTGGCAGCAAATTCCACTGTCAAACAGCTCTTACTGTCAGGAAGTTCTTCCTAATGTTTAGGTGGAATCTTCTTTCTTGTAGTTTGGATCCATTGCTCCGTGTCCGCTTCTCTGGAGCAGCAGAAAACAACCTTTCTCCCTCCTCTATGTGACATCCTTTTATATATTTGAACATGGCTATCATATCACCCCTTAACCTCCTCTTCTCCAGGCTAAACATGCCCAGCTCCCTTAGCCGTTCCTCATAAGGCATCGTTTCCAGGCCTTTGACCATTTTGGTTGCCCTCCTCTGGACACGTTCCAGTTTGTCAGTGTCCTTCTTGAACTGTGGTGCCCAGAACTGGACACAGTACTCCAGGTGAGGTCTGACCAGAGCAGAATACAGTGGCACTATTACTTCCCTTGATCTAGATGCTATACTCCTATTGATGCAGCCCAGAATTTCATTGGCTTTTTTAGCTGCCGCGTCACACTGTTGGCTCATGTCAAGTTTGTGGTCAACCAAGACTCCTAGATCCTTTTCACATGTACTGCTCTCAAGCCAGGTGTCACCCTTCTTGTATTTGTGCCTCTCATTTTTTTTGCCCAAGTGCAATACTTTACATTTCTCCCTGTTAAAATTCATCTTGTTTGTTTTGGCCCAGTTCTCTAATCTGTCAAGGTCGTTTTGAAGTGTGATCCTGTCCTCTGGGGTGTTAGCCACCCCTCCCAGTTTGGTGTCATCTGCAAATTTGATCAGGATGCCCTTGAGTCCATCATCCAAGTCGTTGATAAAGATGTTGAATAAGACCGGGCCCAAGACAGAACCCTGTGGCACCCCACTAGTCACTCTTCTCCAGGATGAAGAGGAACCATTGATGAGCACCCTTTGGGTTCGGTCAGTCAGCCAGTTACAAATCCACTGAGAGGTAGCATAGTCAAGACCGCATTTTACCAGCTTCTTTACAAGAATATCATGAGGCACCTTGTCAAATGCCTTGCTGAAATCAAGGTAGGCTACATCCACTGCGTTCCCTTCATCTACCAGGCTTGTAATTCTGTCAAAAAACGAGATCAGGTTAGTCTGACATGACTTATTTTTCAGAAATCCATGCTGACTATTGGTGATCACAGCATTCCTTTCTAGGTGCTCACAGACTGTTTGCTTAATGATCTGCTCCAGAATCTTCCCTGGTATTGATGTCAGACTGACTGGGCGGTAATTATTTGGGTCCTCTCTTTTCCCCTTTTTGAAAATAGGGACAACATTTGCCCTCTTCCAGTCTGCCGGGACTTCGCCTGTTCTCCAGGAATTCTCAAAGATGACTGCCAGTGGTTCTGAGATCACATCTGCCAGTTCTTTTAATACTCTTGGATGCAGTTCATCTGGCCCTGGAGACTTGAATACATCTAAACTAGCCAAGTATTCTTGTACTATCTCCTTAGTTATTCTGGGCTGTGTTTCCTCTGCTGAATCATTTGCTTCAAATTCTTCAGGTCGGGTATTGTTTTCTTTATCGGAGAAGACTGAGGCAAAGAAGGCATTGAGGAGTTCAGCCCTTTCTGTGTCCCCTGTTTGCATTTCACCATCTTCTCCTCTGAGTGACCCCACTGTTTCTTTGTTCTTCCTTTTGCTACAAACATACCCATAAAAGCCTTTTTTGTTGCTTTTAACCTCTCTAGCAAGCCTGAGTTCATTCTGTGCTTTAGCTTTTCTGACTTTGTGTCTACACGTGCTGGGTATTTGTTTGAATTCCTCTTTGGTGGTTTCCCCCCTTTTCCATTTTTTGTACACATCCTTTTTTAATCTTAACTCAGTTAAAAGTTCTTTAGATAGCCACCCTGGCTTCTTTAGGCACCTTCCATGTTTCCGTCTCATTGGTATTGCCTGACGTTGTGCTTTTACTATCTCCCTCTTAACAAACTCCCAGCCATCATGAACTCCCTTTCCTTTTAGTATTACTGTCCATGGGATCTCACCCAGCACTTCCCTAAGTTTTATGAAGTCGGCTTTCTTAAAGTCAAGAAATTGAGTCCTAGTATGCTTGGCTGCTCCTTTCCGCTGTATAGTAAACTTCAGAAGAGCATGATCACTCGCGCCTAATGATCCTTCCACTTCTACCCCACTAACCAGGTCATCAACATTGGTTAGGATCAGATCTAAAATGGCTGTTCCTCTTGTTGCTTCTCCCACTTTCTGGTCAATGAAGTTGTCTGCAAGGCCAGTGAGGAATCTGTTTGACCTTATGCTCTTGGCTGAGTTTGACATCCAACAAATATCCGGGTAATTGAAGTCCCCCATTACTACTATCTCCCTTTTTTTTGCATGCTTGGCCATCTGTTCCAGGAAGGCATCATCTATGTCCTCCGTTTGGCTTGGGGATTTATAGTAAACTCCCACAATGAGGTCACTGTTATTCTTCTCTCCCTTAATTTTGACCCAAATGCTCTCACTTTGGCTTTGAGGTTCTAAATCTTGGATCTCTTCACAGGTATACACATCCCTGACATATAACGCCACTCCTCCTCCTTTCTTGTCTGGTCTGTTTCTCTGAAATAGATTGTATCCCCCCATTATTACATTCCAATCGTGGGACTCATCCCACAGGTTTCAGTGATGCCTATTATGTCATATTTAGTTTGCTGTACCAAGAGCTCAAGCTCATCTTGTTTATTTCCCATGCTTTGCACATTAGTGTACAGACATTGAAGTCCATTAATCATTCCCCCGTGACTCTTATTTAAGGATTTTTTCCTCCCACCACTAGGTCTGCGTGCTGTTTGCTCCATTTGGTCTATGACATTTGGATGATCATCTTCATCATAGACTCCTACCTTCAGGAGCGCTGTCTCCCTCCCCCACATTAGTCAGTTTAAAGCCCTCCTGATGAGGTTTCTGAGATTTTTGGCAAAAACATTTCTCCCAACCGTTGTGAGGTGCAGCCCATCGCTTGCCAGAAGTCCATCTTCAAGAAACTGCAGTCTGTGATCTAAGAATCCAAACCGTTCCTGTTTACACCATTTGCGAAGCCAGCTGTTCACTTCCACTATTTTTCCCTCTCTCCCTGGGCCACGTCGTTCAACTGGGAGGACAGATGAGATGACAATTTGTGCATTTAATTGCTTCAATTTCCTGCCCAGAGCCTCGTAGTCTCTTTTGATCTTCTGGAGGCTATTGCTTGCAGTGTCATTGGTTCCCACATGAACCAAGAGGAAGGGGTATTTGTCAGTGGGTTTTATGATTCCTTGCAGTCGTTCAGTTACATCTTGGATCTTAGCCCCGGGGAGACAGCACACTTCCCGAGACATCTTGTCAGGCCCACAGATCACTGCTTCTGTTCCCCTCAGTAGGGAATCCCCTATCACCACTACACGCCTCCTCTTAGGTTTGGCCGGGGTTCTTCCGTGAGCTGTCCGCTCCAAGGTCGCCTGCACATTCCCTGAGGACTGACTTTGCTGCTCGTCTTCATATACCTGATCGACTGTAATGAGGGAGAGATCCTCAAATGGAGTCTGCTCTTCGTCTTGCATGCTAGGGGAGAGGACCTCAAAGCGATTGTGTATTTCTAAACAAGCAGAGCGAACCCTGGGCCTCCTACTTCTTTGAGTCACGTTTCTCCATATATCTGGCTCCTGTGTTGGTGAACTAGCCTCCTTCTCAGGGGAGTCCCCTGTCTCCTCCTTGGTGGAGACGGTGTGCTCTGTTGCTTCCAAGAAGAGCTCCAGCTCTCTAATTCTTTGGAGCGTAGCTACACGTTCCTCCAGTTGCTGGACTTTGTCTTTTAAGAGGGCAACCAACATGCAATTGCTGCAGGTAAAGCTGCCTGCAACCTTTGGCAAGATGGCAAACATTGCGCAGGAACCGCAGGCGACTGCAGCTGTTCCCTCCCCCTCCATCTTGAGAACGTGTCGTTGGGGGTGGCTACAGCGGTCCTCCATCATAAAAAGTGTGAAGACAGGACAAATAACTCCCCCCACAAAAAAAACCTAGGTCTCCCCCAACAAACGTTTGAGACTAGCTCCCCTAAATCTAAAAGATCGATCAAACTGCCGCTGCCCTGCAAGCTCTGATAAGCTCCTCCCACAGCTAATCACCTGCCTCAACAGAAACCCTGCCCCCTCTGACCTTTGCACAGGGAGAGCAGCTAATCAGCCACAAAGAAACACACACACACACACACACACACACACACACAAGAAAAGCCTTTTTGATCCTTCTTCAACTGCTGCCCTCAAGCAGTAGGACAACTCAAACTCAATAGGACCTACTTCTGAGTAGATTGCATTATAAGTGCCCCAAAAGTAAAACATGCAATTAAGCCACAGTATGCAGTTTTGTCTAATGTTCAAGTGTTATCATCATCATCAATTTTTTTTATAAAAAAAAAAACCCTCAAAGCTTTGGATGCTCAGAATTAGAACTTTAAGTATACTCTTCCAAGCACCCTGGCTGGTGCTCGTACGCCCCTCCCGCTGCAAAGGTTCAAATTGCCTACATGGATATTTAAGACCATTCTGCACATCACTCAGGGTTGCCTTCATAGGGACACACGGCTGCTGTTTATTCTACTTCTCTCTAACAAGCTTTCAGACAGATGTCTTTGCAAATCGGTGTTTCTCACATTCACACTTTGCATTTTTTTACGTACACACGTTTTAAAAAGGAATGTGTGAAACAGCTGTAGCAATCCATTCAATTCAATGGGGCTTTCTCCTAGATTGCAATCTAAGTCTCTTCTTTCAGTATAATATGCAGTTGCCCGTATCACTGCAAGGGTTATAAAGCCCTGCCATATCCACCTTGTTTCAAAATGGTTGATTTCACAATGTAACCACAGACAAAAGGGCAAGTGCTAAAGCAAGGCGGCATAAACGCCAATGCAATATCCACAGTGCGACCAATGCTGCAGGCAAGGGAATATTAAAGACGCAAGTCAACTTACAGCATAAGCCGAACCATGTCTATGCAGAAGTAAGTCCTCTAATTCAGTGAGGCTTACTCCCAGGTAAGTGGGGTTAGAACTCCAGCTTTAGTGCTTTTTCTTCTGTTGTTTTTGAAACAACCATACAGCTTGTTTTAAAAGCTTAGATGTATGATTAAAATATGAACTCCCAGCACTGTCTATCCTGTTATTAAATAATTTGATCCAAGGACATCACTCATGCTGCTAAACTTGCATTATTCAGATCTAAGATAAACCAATTGGCATCCCTCTACAATCATCTTAAAGTGGATCAATCTGCCATAGCAATTATTTAATTTGATACATTATTCAGCAAATAGAGCAACTTCAACATAACTTTACCCTGAATCAGCAAGGTCCTTCGGCACATGCTAATGTTGGACCATTAAGTGAGAATCTATCTGTGCTGGTGGAAGGAGTCACAGCCTGATTATCTGTAAATGTAGGCAACAGATACTGGAGACACAGAACCAGATCTTGCCTGGCTGTGAAACTGGTGCTAATCTCAGAGTTGGAAATGGGGAAGAGCTAGTTCAGGGAAACCTCCATTCCATTTCTTCTTCAGTAAATAATTTGTAATGTATATTAGCAGTTTGGCCTCACATGCCCTATCCAACATTAAAACACATATTCTGTTACACCATATTATCCCAGCTGCTGGAAACCACAGGAGGGGAGAGGGCGGCTCTTGGGCTCAAATTCTGCTGACAGGTTCCCCACAGGCATCTGGCTAGACATTGTGAGAACAGGATGCTGGACTAGATGGGCCACTGGCCGGATGCAGCAGGATCTTCTTCTGGACATCATATTAATTAGGAGAATGGAAAATAATAATCTTCAGGGGTAGGAGAGAGAAAGAGTGTGCAGAATAATCAGAATCAGGTCCACAATGGGTAGGGAGGGAGAGTTATATTCTTTTCCTCAGTTGTGGTCCCAATGGAAATAATGAAAACGTAAGAAAAGCCTTTGGAATCCCAACTAGATCATATATAGGCTTGACCCTCACAGTATTTTAGAACAGGGTCAGACTCTGTTCCCTGACCAGGCTCCTGCTCATTTCAATCTCTCCTCACCCAAAGTGTGTTTCAGGCGAGAATCAGGAAAAATGGGTCCTCTGCACTTGCAATGCTGTGGAGATGCAGACAGAACACCCCTCTCGGGAGCAGCACAATTAATTATTTTTACATTAAAAAAAGAGCAGTTCAACTGCACTCAGGTAAATCTGCCATTCATTGGGGGTCCAGCTACATATTTAAATAATCTTGTTAACGTGAGGTTCTGTTGAGTGAGCTGGGGGGTACTTTTACTTCAATCATCATCATCACTATTTGCATTATAAAAACAAACAAACCCAGCCCCAGTCAAATTCACTTTTTCATGGAGCTCCAATTCAATTTTAAAAATTATGCACAGCACACGGAAACACCAGAGGCAGATTGAGTAACTTTTAACAGATTCAACCTCTCTAAACTTGAGCTGGATTTTAAATTCTTAAACTTTCTGCTTCCTAATTCTATTATCTATGAACTATTGTTCAAAACATATTGTTAGAGATGGAGGTGATAAATGATACAATGAACTACATGCACAATAGAACTTTTCATTATTCTAAAGCATTTCCTATTCCTGGTGGTTTTTTAAAATGTGAGGGTTTTTTAAATCACAAGCAAAAAGCCTGGGTTTTATACAAAGAGGGGTGGGGAGTTCCATATTATTCAGTTTTTCATATGTTTTACAAAAACAAAAAGCAAAATCCCACCTCACCATTTGTCAGTTATTGGAAGTAACATTTAATGTACATTTATAATACAGAAAAGCCCTTGCACAGAACAGTGTCTTGACACATACCCGTCTCCAACCCATGCTACATTTTTTCCTCATCTTGCACCTACTCAGAGGCAGCTATATTGTAGGGATGCAGTCAAGCAGGCATGGGGAGAGTGCCAGGATCCGGCCTGTGTGCCTCCTTGAAGTATGCTTTGTTTGCTGATATCTCTTCTCTCCAGCCCCTGCAGAACTTTCATAAACTGTCAAAAATGCTATCAGGAAAGGGAGACTTACAGGGAAGAGCTTCAGCACAGTGGCAGAGAAACCTAGGTTTAATCTCTGGCATCTCCAAGGAGGGGTGGGAGAGAAACTGGAGAACAGCTGCCTGTCAGTACTGACAGTACTGGGTTACACAGACTGATGGCCTGATTCAGCAGATTCCTATGTTCCTTTTGCAATGAGGAGGACTTTGACAAAAGTAAGTCAAAATGGTGCCCTCTAGTTCTTGTTGGACCACTACACCTTCCACAGAATCATTGAATTGTAGAGTTGGAAGAGACCACGAGGGTCATCTAGTCCAACCCCCTGCAATGAAGGAATCTTTCACCCAACGTGGGGCTTGAACTCATGATCCTGAGATAAAGAGTCACATTCTCTGCTGACTGAATTGATGCCTGACCATTGTCCACAGTGGCTAGGAATGATCAGCGTTTGAGTCCAACAACATCTGGAGGTCACCATGTTGGTGACCTCTGATGTATACTGGGTCTCCTCAAGATTTCTTTCTTTTGCCACCTCCTGGCAGGAGAAAACCCAAATATGCCTTGTGCTCCATTAATCCCATATCCAATTTCTACTGCAATGAGCAAGAGTGCAGACAATCAGTTCTTCATGAAATGTGCCTGTATTTTATGTCTTCTCACAATTGGGAATTTGGTAGCACTCCTCTTGTTATGTCATAAGGGAAACTGTCGTACATCACATAATGAGCTGTGAATAATTTCAATGGAGTGCATAGTTTTTAATACTGGATCATGCTTGCTAGTACAGGAGCCATTGCTCAGCGTCAGAGCACTTTTTGGGGGCACACAGAGGTACTCAGGTTCAACAAGGGGCATAAAAGGGATCAAGGGGTTAAAAAGGGATCAGGTAGCTAGAAAGTCTGCCTGAAATTCTGGATGATCACTGCCAGAGCAGAAAACACTGCGCTAGATGAACCAATAGATTAAGGCAGCTTTATATGATACGTATGAAAACTCCTTAGTTTTTTGTATGTTCCAAAAATACATTGCCAAGGATGACAGTTCAACTGTAAGTCATTAGTGTGTCAAGCTGAGTGCTTACTGCAAAGGTTCTACAATGTGATCAACTATGGAGAAGTGTATATATATATATTCTAAGAAAAACTCCCTAAGCACAGCTGTCACTAAGAGACTGCAGTTCTGGCAGTGAACTGTGCAAGGCAGAGAAGACTATGCTATTGAAAAGAAAACTTTAATTCAAATTACACACTGCCTCTTTCGAGAATTTCAGTAACAGATAAACGAGTGTCTTCAAAAGACACCACTACTGCTTCCCACCACATGGTGATGCAGCCAAACTGAAATTTAGTTCAGCTGGTGTGTTTTGAAAAATCAGTCTCTAATTTAGGTAGGCACCTTAAAGGTAAAGGGACCCCTGATCACTAGGTCCAGTTGCGGACGACTCTGGGGTTGCGGCGCTCATCTCACTTTATTGGCCGAAGGAGCCGGCATTTGTCCGTAGACAGCTTCCGGGTATGTGGCCAGCATGACTAAGCCACTTATGGCAAACCAGAGCAGCGCACGGAAATACCGTTTAGCTTCCTGCTGGAGCGGTACCTATTTATCTACTTGCGCTTTGACGTGCTTTCGAACTGCTAGGTTAGGCACCTAACTTAATATGAAAATGTCTCCCCTTGTTTTACAACGGTGCTCTGAAACAGCAAGTCTATCAGTTCCAAGGCCCGCCTTTGAATTCACACTAACGAGGTGACAATTTGGGATTATAGGTATGAGAAGACACATATTCATTCAATCCCATTTATTTATGCACACTGAGCATCTACACATGATAAAGAAGCCTCATGTAGCTCTAATCTTGCAATAGATTTTCAAGTAATTAAAACTGTGTTAACAAAATAGATGGTTATTTATTTCTTCCAAAAATCTTTGAAATACTTCAGTTCCATTGTTCCAATTCCCATTCTCTCTCCTGTTTTCTGCCACTTCACCAGCATGGCCACAACTGTTACTTTAATTGCATCCCTCTTGTCACACCATTTGCTATGTAATATTTGGATCACAACCTGTAGTGTTTACCATCTGCCCGTGGCAGCTCTCAATTCATCTTCTGTCTACAAAGATGCATGCAAGGCACCCCGTTCTTCGATCACGGGTTGTTATTATTATTATTATTGCAATAGTAAATGCTGCATGACAGTTCTCCTGCCACCACTTATTTTCTTTCCCAATTTATTTCTCATATGAAAGTGCAAGACTTTTGTATTCAGCACAGACATTTTTAGCTCTGTGACACGGGAAGGAATGCTAACAGCAGCTATTTTTCCCAAGGTATCCCAGTCACTGAGTATTATTTACGAAGATGGCACAGCTGACTGTTTTATTGATTTTGTATTTAAATTGTTCTAACTAGGGAAAATAATATTGCTATGCGCTTGCCACTACCCTGAGTAGTGAGACGTTCCAAGTGCAGAACTCACTAGGCTTTGGCTTCCTTTGGTGGAGAGATCAGAGGAGAATGATGGTTTGTAATATTGAATTCATTTCCCAATATGCAAGTGGAGAATAGGTGGTGCCAAACAGGCTTAAGCATTCCTTGAAGGAGCACATCTACTGCTCCTCATCAAGTTCCCAGAGAGGCACCCCAGTGCCTTAAGTTGCCTTCCACCCTTCAGCTCACTGCTCAATCTCTGTCTGCCTCTCTGTTTCCAACTGCAGAGTCTTTTTCACTGCCCTGCAAAACACCCTAGTGTTCACGCACACACTTACACAGTGTCAAAAAGAGGACAAAAGAGGACACAGAGTTGAATATCAATTCCCTATGCTAATTTATATGATTATATGCAAATTTAGAAATAATTACTATAATTTGGATAGAAATATGAAACATCTCACCACAGAGGGAAGGACTGTGACCAGGTGACCTGTATGTTTGTGCAGTCTGCAGTCCAGACATGTTCTTCATGGGCATCGTCAAGGTCCTTCCTTCATAGGGTTCTCTGCCTTTAAAGTGCACTTGAACCAGACAGTCCCTTCAACTAGAGGACATCTTCAAGTAGAGGACTGTTCTTTGAGTCCTTCCAATACCATACTGCCCTTTGTAAAGTAGGACCTCTTGGTCACCTTACTCTCCTCAGATGGTGTGTCACCTTCTGAAGTCAAGCTTTCTCCATTCAGAACATGCCAGAGGTATCTCCATCCGTTCTCCATCTGTCAAGGATTGTTAGCCTTCAGCTGTCCACCCAGAGCCATTAAGATTATTTTGTCCAGTTCCCAAACTCTGATGCAGCACTGATTGCCTCAGGGCAAACCCAATAGTGTGTAGCAAAAACAACACAAGAGCCTTAAAGGCATAAGCTTTCATTGACTAGATGAAGTAGGTTATAACCCATAAACGTTTATAACACAGTAAATCAGTAAGTCTTCAAGGGGCCATAAAACTCTTTGCTGTATATTCCCATCTACTAATTATCTGCTCCACTCTAGCTGGATGTTCTGCTGAAATCTGCATCATGATATTTATTTAAGACAATTGTGCTCTGCCTTTCCATTTATTAAAAAAAACCTCGCAGAACAATTTAGAAAAGTTTATTTAAAATACACATAAATAAAGAAAGATTGAAAAAGACTAACGGTTGCCTTTAGCTATCTTTTACTCACAGTAGACCCACTGAAATTAATGACCATTTCAATGGGTCGACTCTGAGTAAATGTTAGCTGAATTCAACTCTAAATCAGTAGTGCAGAATAAAACCCAGTGAACCAGGGGAATGGCCTAAGCTTTTCCCAGCATAGGGAAGGAGTTGCCAGGCGATGGCACAACTGAAGAAAAAGATCCTCTCTGCAGCAAACATTCACCTGAGCTTAGGTGGCAGGAGAAGCCAGAAAAGAATCTGTTGGCCCAGAGTAATCTGTGCCTTTCAGGGGAGCATGCAGCTCCGCCACTGAGTAGAGGCTTTGATCCTGTAGGTGCAGGTGCCTCTTTGTAAGTGGCTTTCCTTCACTTCCTTCTGCACTGTACAGGATCAGATCCTTCCATTGAGCAGCTGTAAGAAGCAGCAGGTGGTAAGTGGAAGGATCTGATCCTGAGGGGTGCTTGTTGTGAGTGGCTTGCTTCCCTTGCATGAAGAGGAGTCACTTGTGAAAGAGCAGTGTCACACAGGATCAGACACCTTAACTGGTAAGCGGGAGGTTCCAATCTTGCTAAGTGGCCCTCGCCATCATGTTTTTAAACTAAAATTTAACCTTATGTTACAATGGGGTTTAAAAAAGTTATTTGGGAACAGATCCAGGGTGGGGCACCACATGATAGAATGACTTGATCCAGGCCCCCATGGCAGATCACAGCACTGATTTGCTTCCTCTGTTTTAACAAGTAAATTTATATTCATTACCAACTCAGCCATACTTCAATACTGCACAGCTCCAGCATCCATGGGCTCATATATCTATTAGCTCTACCAGGTTGCAGCATTTGTGGGACTAGCCAGTTCTTGTTTAGGGGTTCCCTTGAAGTGAAACCTTGATAGGCCACCACTCAAGTCACCTACAGGTTGATGTTTGGCCAAAAAGGGGTGTTATTGTGGGGAGAGACATAAAATGCACACACTGAGCTAGTTCTCCCATACATGGCTCAATAGTCTCTTATTCTCCAGAGCTTCAAAAGTTGGGCTCCAAATTGGATGTGAAGTCAATGTAAACCAGATGTAATCATGCCCGTATCTCTCTGGCCTTCCAAACCCAAAGAACATCTGCTTGCTGGTGAGTGCAATTAATTAGCTGCATGGGAAGATTGTTATTTTTAAGACATCATGTGAGGGGTCAGAAGGGTAAAACTGAAGTCGGAAAAAGGCAGACCTTGTAAAGAAAAGTTAGTAAGGTGCTTCTGGGCAAACTCTTGGCGATAAACATCCAATTAATGTATGAGGGGTAGGGAGTTTCCATGCACAGCAGTTGAAATATCATAACATATTGAGATCTGATCCAAAAAAATTAAAAATTAAAAAGCACAGCCTATTTGCTAGGGGATTCCTTCAACAGATTAAACTCCAGGAGGTCTGATGTTTATGCAATTTTCTTATTTATTCTCCCAACTTCTGCAATATGTAGTTCACATTTTGAGAACCTAATTAGCTGACAGCTTGCTCCAGAATACTAATAAGAGAATGGCCACATGTGCCAAGCTGAATCGTCCATTACACTTTGCATCAAAAATATTATAATGAAGTTTGAAAGGCTATCAACATATTTCCAGAATGGTATCAGCTGCAAGTTTGGAACCAAAGTTTGTGTCTGATCAGGTGATCTTTGGAGTGGCAGCTGAGGCCCTTCTATTCTGTGCAGCTTGAAATGGGATGAAACAATTGTAAAAAAACAAAACAAGGGGGAAACAGCATAGCCATCTAGCACAGGGGACAAGAGAACCCAACTGCCAGTATCTGGAAAGTTTCTCTCAGATTAAAATACCTACTGTACTTACAAGACTGCCACTTCTACAGCCTGTTTTTACGGACATTCTCATGCCACTGGATCTTCAGCAAAGGAAAAGATATGTTTTGTGGGTTGTGCTGCCTGGACTCCTTGGTTTTGTCTTTACAGTGGGATTAGACTCTTCTGAAGGGTATTGTTTTATCACAACAGGTGGTCTTGGCAACCCACGGTGCTTACAATGGAAGTCCTTACCTACACACATCACTTTCCTATTTTGGTTCTTGGAGAATTTATAGATTTATGAATTCATATAAACCCACAGTTGAGATGTAGCACATTAATAATATGACAGATTCTGATGATGATGATGATGAGAACAGCACTTAAAAAATTGCAAAACACAGCACAAAGACTCTGGTCCATGCCAAATGGCTTACAATCCAGGTGGAATGGCTGTTGAAGGAACTATGAATCAAACAGGCAGAGTCCTGAGTGGAGAGCCACCTAGATTATGATACAATCACTAGTGCAGGTGCTTAAGTTGGGATAGACACAGATTCAGCAGGTAGGTGAGGGGAACCATGGTTAAATATCTGAGTAGGGTCCCTTTCAGTTCAGTGAATGCTTACAGTTGTTTGTGGCCCCCTTCTTACGCAGCTCACACACACACACTCACTCTTAGGGTGGCAAGATGAAAAAGGTGGTGTGTGTCCTCTATATAGCCCAGGAAATCCATATTGTGTAGAGCTCAGTAAGAAAAAGATACTTGAGAATCTGAATTTGGTACAGTGCATCAGATGCTATGCATTGCTTGAGGAAAAAGTCAACCTTGACTCCTCGTTTGAAGAATGAATCTCCTTCCTGCATAGTGAGGCTCTTCAGCCAACACATATAAATAAGTATATATGAATTGAATTTAAAGAAGAAAAAGAAAAAGGGTTACTAGGGCAGGCTTTTCTCTTTAAAGGCAGAAGATTCTAAGAAAGCAAGCTGGCATCATCATTATTCTCCACACTGAATGAGATGTCTTACAGACAAAAGAAAAAGAGGATGATATTGCCATGAAGAAAACATGCTTGAAATTTTATTTCATAATTACAGCAATTACTCCTGCAATGAATAGGGTGGACGAGATAAAGGGAATTCATATGCTAAGCGGAGAGGCACCTTTGGCTACAGACATTAGTACACTCAAAAATAAGCCCAGCTGAATTCAGTGACACTTACAGCTGAAGACTAGAATATATATAATGCCTGAAGGCCAGAGGAACTTGAATCAGATTTAGTAGAACAAGGCAGGTCGGGTTTATTCTGGAGCTTAAGAAGCAGCCACACAATCATGTACATCAAGCCAAACAGCACATCTCCCTAGCCATGTTTGGTGGTCAGCCAATGGCTTGATAAAACTATGTGTGTCTTGCCCAGGACTGCGAGAACAGGGAAAACAGACTATATTTGTCTTGAAGGTTCTTAGGTTGTGTAGGCCTGACTTATAGGAAGTATATCACAGTGCTCCGTACATTTTTCTGAACACAACCCTGCCAAAATTACAATGTGAGCACTTTGTAGTGAAATACCATCATTCAGACAAAATGGACATGTACTGATTATTATACATAGATGTTTTATGTACAAATATGGGGTGTGAGGTAGGTACTGCCATGGAAATATTAATTTCAGAAATACAACTAAATTAGAGTTCTACAGATCAGTATAATCCCCAAGCCACTTGCACTTACTTACAGAGAAGACATTTTGTTCAGCTTGCAATCTGCACTTCCCGAAACAATAAGCCAGTGAAAATGCAGCTAAGCTACTCTTTGAAAATGTGCACATCTCCAAGCAAACAATCTGTACAGAAAAATGTGCATTTGGGGGAAAGTGTGCATAACAAGATTTGAGCGGAAAGTGTGAAAACAACATACTAGAAATATAGTAGCAAAAATTGTTTGAGAAAATGTATATATTTGGCAATATTGCATACAAAAAGGTGTGTTTTGGGGAAAAATTGCACAGTAAAATGCTGAATTTTTGTGGAGACTGTTTTGGGAGAGGGAATAACAAAATTATGTGGAAATGGGGTCAACTGGACTTAAGATTGAGAAAATGAGAGAAACTGAAATTGACAGATTCGTGCATCCCTACTTGCACTTCTGCAATGCTTCTGAATTCAAGAGTTAGTTCCTGAGTTAGTCACTTGAAGGTTCAGAATAAGCATGCATCAGTATCTCTTGGGACCTCCTCATGCACAGACAAGGTGAAGCATTTTGAATTGTAATGTAAACTGTCTCCCACAACTCATGTTTTAGAGCCTTGCCTGAAAGGATCTTTGAACTATTTTGAAGAGAGAAGGGACCAATGAGATCAATGAACTCAAATGAAAATAACAAATCTATGTCTTTGTTTTCCTGAAGCCACAGGCACTTACTTTCTCTGAACCTTCACATGGCAGCAGAGATAACATTTTCAGGAAAGACCCCACTTTCAAGAGGCACAGTCTGTCACACAGTCCAATGGAAATGCAGAATCTGAACTGCCTTGATTTCCCTCAATTATGCTACTGCCAAATATGTTTGTTGCATCACCAAAGAAGGGGTGTGGGGAAGGGGACACATCCTGTTTCCAAATGCTGATGTTTTATACAGTGAGTGATGTTCCTCTGCAAAATCCATCCTTGAGCTCTACTACTGAGCTCTACCCATTTTCATTGCAAGCATTACAGGTAGCATTATAGGACTCTTGGGGTAAAAGGGGGGGAGGGGAACCCACCAAGTGCCAGGAAATGAACTTCATTTCTCCGGCCACAAAATACACTGGAGGGTTTTACACCACTCCCTTTCCCCATGTAGCCTCAAACTGACTTAGCCCTATTCCTGCATTTGGCTAAAAATATTGTTATAGGTGCTGTCAGTGACAGGCCATTGATGGTTAGGTTGTGGCTGGCGAATAGTCCCAATCTTGCTGTGTGCTGTCTCTTCAACAGGAATTAGTGACAGCAAAGGGGCTCCTGACTACTGGGGATGTTTAGTGCACTTGGCAAAGAAGAGCACGTTGCACTTTGAGTCAAGACAAAGAGAATTCATGCATGCAGAGGGTGTCTAGCTGGGGTACATACTTCGATAGGCTGCTTAAATTTGCTTTTTAGGAATCTGATTCTGGCTATGCAATCTGCGTATTGGAGTAGTTTTGCCTTTAGTATGCTCTACTTGCATATTTGTAACTAAATATTTGCAAACATCACAAAATTCACTTGAAATATCCCGTGCTCTCTGATCCAAAGGAAACTAAATCCTGTTATGTCAAGACTAGTATGCAAGATTATAATGGCAATATCCATTATAGAATAATAAATATCAACTAGTGGCAGAAATTACAACAGACAGCAATGCCATAATGAAGCAGGCATGCATTGCACCATCACAGCCCTGTGAGAAGATTTAGCACTGAAGAACTGCTAGTGATTCATAACCCTTTGACCTCTCAGTTTCCTGAAAAATTGGAATACATATTGATATTGTGTGTTACACTGTACAGAACTGCAACTATAAACTGCCAGTTAATGATGGGTTTAGAGAAGTAGAACACCCAACAGTGATTTAAATTTAAGATTGCCTCTTTATGCTAAGGAAAAATCCATTGGTACACAAACAAGTATCATATTCAGATGATTACTCTGGTAAATTTATCTGTGATTCAACTCCCAGAGTGACAATTAAAAAGTGCCTAACATCCTAGCTATGACGGCAACAGTATTTAATAAATCAAGCAGGTAGTTTCCATTCAGGAGCAGGTAACCCTGGAAAATGCTGATGTGATGTAATCTTATACCACAAAGGGCCTAATTTACTTAGACTAGAATTAAGCTTGTTAAGAAAATTAGATTCTTTTTTCTAATTGGCTTGAAATTGAGTGACCTTTTTATGAAACCTGAAGGCCAGTTTACTTAAAGGATGTGTGAGTCTCTGTGTGATGATGTGCTGTTATCATATGCCTGTAGCTGATATCATCCCTTTGCTACAATTAATCATTTCCCCCCTCTTAACATCTCATAGGCACATTGAGCTGACACCATAAGGAAGAATGATAAATGACAGTGAATGTGTGATAATGACTTCACACGTGCACTCTTGTGATAGCTACAATTTTATCACAAAAACTGTAAATGCTGTCATACAAATTGACAATATGAATCACTCCCAATTGTTTCAGTCTGGCAGGAGAACTTAGCTCCCAGGAAAAGCTCTAGAGGGCTTGGTCCTCATATTCTCTGTTGACACTAACGCTACAGCTCTTGGTTGAAACCTCTCCAAACCATCTCACAGGTCAAAGGATTTCTAGGCCTAACCTGGCTCACAGACACCCCCTCTCCCAAGTGGAGGTAGGTGGTCGCCAACAGTAATATTTCACCCAAAGCAAACTCCTGACATGAGACCCAACTTTGTCACCACTTCTATCTAAAACAAAATAATCACAGAACCAAACAATATCAGCCATATGTCATCAAAACCTTTGTATCCACTCATCTAACATTTTATCTTCTGTTGCCTGTCTTTTACACAGGCAAAACGGTCTTTGCATGAGGGTAGGAATGGACACAAATGGGAGAATTTAAAATACTGTAGTACTTCATTCTACCAGAACACCTTATAGTACACTTTAAAGCCCAGGATCACCCCCAAAAAAGTTCTTAAATGAAGATTCCATCATATAACATCTTAATTGGTTGTATTAGTAAATTTGACACTGTGGAACTTTGTATACTGCTCTCCATCCAAAGAGCACAGGATGGTTCACAACATAAAAATACAAAATGGGAACACAAACCGCATAACAATAACAAACAAACAAAAACCAAATCAATAACCCTGTTCCTACAAACACACAATAGACAGTTTAATCAGCCAAAGGCCCAGTTTTAGCAAATGAGCACGCACTTTACATGGTGGGTGCCCTTTGTGGGATCACGTGTGGTGCTACCGTTCCCAAGGAGCTTACTGGCAAACAGGGGCAGGCTTGCCTCTCAGTGTTAATTTTTGGAGGTTCACGCCCAGCCTCAGTAATCAAGCTTTTTGCTGGGAGGTGGGGCCAGCCCCATTTAGAAATAGGGGGTGGAGCCAACAATAGCCAGGCAGTCGGCTGTGGAGATTCACCCTCCCTTTGTTTAATGTTTCTTTTTTGCAGGTTTGTTTAGTGGGTGCTGCTACGGTCTTTGACTGGTTGCTGTTGAAGGACCGGGAAGAAATTTTCCTGCATTGGCAGGTTTTGTCTTCCCTGTAGCAATTCGTCACAACTTTGGCAGTTATGGCCTTGGACGGAATCCGTTAGTCTTTCCTTCCCTATATTGGGTGTGTGTGTGTGAAGTGGTGATTCAGCCCCCTGCAGTGGAGATTCCAGGGTCCCCCTCTTACAGGGGTTATATAATGGGTGTCACTGGCCATATACTGAAAGGTCGTCAGTGAACTACTCTGCGTGCGGGGATATGGGCTGGGCTGCCTGCTACACTTACGTCTCGCAGTGCACCCCCATTTCCCATTTATCCTGATGAGCCCCAGTTCCCCCCCGGCTGGGGGGCTGGGAGGGATACATGCCCAAGGCCTAAGCCAAGGTCTTCCTATGTTCGGAAGTTTAATAAAGTTGTGGCCTAATTTTAATTCCATATAACGTTGTCAGAGTCTTTATTCCTTCCTTATGATCTCTGGGGGCTGGGGCTGTCGCCGCCTGGTCAACAAATGTTTTTGCTGGTGCAGTGAAGGTGCCAGGCAAGCCTTCCTGGGAAGAGCCACCAGAGAAAAGGCCCCTTCTTGTGTTGCCACCCTCTGGACTTCACATGGAAGAGGCACATGAAGAAGAGCCACAGGTGGCATGATTGCAGGGTCTGGGTCAGTTTTAAGGAATCTTGGGAGTAGCCGTCTCATTATAGAAAGTAATTGTCCTCCCTCTGTAAGTTGTCATTCACAGTATTGATCTTGCTAGGTATATTATTCACTTGTAGCCGCTATTTACTATACAGTGGTGCCTCGCAAGACGAAATTAATTCGTTCCGCGAGTTTTGTCGTCTTGCGATTTTTTTCGTCTTGCGAAGCACGGTGTCGGGAAAGTTTTAGAAAAGCTTCAAAAATCACCAAAGTCTTTAAAAACCTCAAAAAAGGCTACCACACCGCGTTCTATGAGTTGCTCCTCGAAGTCAGGTCGCAACTGTATTAACAGTGTTAAGAAAAAGGAAACAAACTTGCAAGACGTTTCCGTCTTGCAAAGCAAGCCCATAGGGAAAATCGTCTTGCGAAGCAGCTCAAAAAACAAAAAACCCTTTCGTCTAGCGAGTTTTTTGTCTTGCGAGGCATTCGTCTTGCGAGGTACCACTGTATGTTGTTTGGTACTTGCATTTGTTTGACTGGACTCTATTCACTTGTGCTCTGCATTGTACTTTGACATACTTACCACTATCTCATGTACTGCTTGCCATTTTGTCTTCTATTTATACAAAGAAAGCCCCATCTTCCCCATTTACACTCAATATATACTCACTCAGTTCAAATTCTACTGATCAAATGAAAGTCTTCATTTTCTGATAAAGTAGGTTCTGGGCACAAGTTTAAGATGGCACAAGTCATTTTGTTGTGTTTCATTAGGAAATGTCTGAATGGAATTCAGGCCCTGATCCAAGTATGATCTAGCTGAATCCAACTGCATGCACTGGTAATTTAAACAAATAATTAGCTATCACACTAAATTAATATAATGGTAAATGACTATATTTTGGTTGGAATACACCCCCTGTGATTAAGGTCTCTCATCCCCAGATTTGAACCAGATCCTTATGAGCTCTCTTAAATCAAATATAAGCTTCTACAAGCTTCCCAATGGGAACTCCATGGAAAAAAGAAGACAGAACTGTAGGTGTCTGGCTGCCGCGCCAACTGAGTTGTCTCTCCCACTTTCCCTATGGGGCTACCTACCAACTGCCTTGTGGAAAGGATTCCAGAAGAGAGGCAGCAGCAAGTGAAGGGAACAGATCCTGTTCCAGCTGGATGGTCTCCCATTCGCCAACAGGGCCAATTGTTACCGGCTAAACTGTGGGAAGGATCCTGCTGCATTGCTGAGTTTTGATACTGTTCTGATTTTACCAAAGCATATTCAAGTTACTTGTAAGCTACTTTGGAATGATTTTTATCTTGAAAGAAAGTATGTAAATACTGTAATTATAACAAAGAAAGCTTGCTGGATCTGGTGATGGAAAGAATAAAAGGAAACTGTGAGTCTGAAAGACACCATAAGACTCAGGTCTGAAGATCAAGGGAAGAGAACAAGTTGACTTATTTCTATGCTTCACCTTTGTGTCTAATCTTGAGAAGGGCAAAATATTTTCATCAGCAAATCCCAACTCTGATCTGGAGAGCATACTTAGGATATATGATTGGCTTTTCGCCAGATTCTGAAATTACAAGGCTGGCTTAAATAGAAAATATATCATCAGGCAAAAATCACAGTGCCACTCACAGAGCCATCGCCCTTCAAATGTCCACTTCCAGCCCATCTGTTGAAGACAATAAAATTTCATTCTTGCTGAAAGTGTAAACCATTTCTGATAAAGGCAGATTGGTTCACTGGAATGTAAAAGCTTCTTTAGATGCAAAAGTGAATATGCTTTCAGTGCTGAGTGAGGTTTGTAGCCCATTGCAAGGCCCTGAAACCCCAAACATTTTGCAGCTACACACGAGTGATCTATTTAGGATTCATGTTATAGTGATAACCTTGATTCGGATAATGCGTCCTTTGCTCCAGCACCTGTCACAGCTATTACCTTCTTGTCTTGCCAAGATTTCTAGGGGGATGAATGTTCTCCTGGGGAGGGGAAGGAAAATAATCTATCAAAGTGCCAGGACTTGTCATTAAAAAGAAATGGAGAAATAACAACAAAAAATTAGGGGGGGGGGACACTTAACACTTCAGAAGACCCTGCCAAAATCTTTCTAACCTAAGACCTCACAACTTTTGCATCAAGAGATGAAATTAAGATGGACATAAAAATCAGGTTTCAATACAAATTTTTCTCAAGCAGTCCAAATTTTCTTTTTAAATCCAAAATGCAGCTATTTTTACAGTCAAACATAAAGATAATAAATTATCTATTCAACTCATGATTAAAAGCAGGGGAGACCCCATTCATGGGCAAAGTGGGTCATAGCCCTCACAATAATATAACTGAAAGGGACTCCAATAATCATCTAGTCCAACCACTTTCAATGCAGGAAACTCAGCTAAAGCACCCATAACAGATGGCCTCCAAGGACGGAGAGCTCACAATCTACCGAGGGAGTTTGTCCACTGTCAAACAGCTCTTACTGCCAGAAAGTGCTTCCTGATGCTTAGTTGGAATCTCTTTTCTTGTAACTTGAAGCCATTGGCCCTTGTCCTACCTTCCAGTCTCCAAGCTTATGGCTCAATCTTTTTCCTGTCACATTTGCAGTGACATAGAGCAGAGGTTGGCAACCTAAGCCCTGTGGGCCAGATGCGGCCCAATCGCCTTCTCAACCCGCCCCATGGATGGTCTGGGAATCAGCATGTTTTTACATGAGTAGAATGTGTGCTTTTATTTAAAATGTATCTCAGGGTTATTTGTGGGGCATAGGAATTCATTCATTCCCCCCCCCAAAAAAAATAGTCCAGCCCACCACATGGTCTGAGGGACGGTGGACCAGCCCACATCTGAAAAAGGTTGCTGACCCCTGACTCAGAGGCTTTTTGGATCCTTCTGTCCATCTCCTCTTCTTAATCAATCAAGAAAATCACTAGCAGCTGATGCCACCCCCAGTCTCCAGGGAGGAAAACCACTTTTTAAAAACCCCAAATATGAAACTCTCTCACATAGAAATGGCTTGGAGTAGGACAGGAACAATCGCCTCAGAACATGCCTCAAACACACACACACACACACACACACAATCATCATCATCATCATTATCGGCAGCAGCAGCAGCAGCTCATCAACACAGAGCACTGGCTCCAGTACCTTGATCATTTGGGATGCTTTTTCTGCACCTTTCCCAGCAGCTCTACAATATCCTTTTTGAGGCACAACAACCAGAACTGTACACAGCATTCCAGGTGTGGTCACAACATTGATTTGTAGAAAGGCATTTCAATATTGGCAGCTTTATTTTCATTCCCTTTTCCAATTACCTATGGCATAGCACTTACGTTTCCCTCCACAGCTGCCACACACTGGGCTGATGTTTTTATTAAGCTGCCCACCACCAGTCTGCTAGAAAAATACTCATCGGACTATAGATGGTATAAGATTTTATTTTTTGCCAAATGTGCATCATTTTATGCTTACTTGCATGGAACTGCATTTGCCATTTGACCTGTTTTGGAGAGATTGTTCTGGAGAACCTCACAATTGTTTTTTGGTTTGATTTTGATGACTATGGAAAAAGATTGATGCCATCAACAAATGTGGCTGCAATTCTAATACAGAAATGGTTGTTGCATGGGATATGATGGCTGGAACCAAGGAGCAGCTATTACAAACATATCAAACTGCAGTCTCATGATAAAACAAAGTTTCAGTGCTTATGTAAAATATTATTAAAGTCAAGGAACCTTTGTATGGTGCTATATGGCAGCTGAGGAGGAAGAGAGAGAGATGGAGGAACATTCAGGTTACTACCCCTGAACCCTTTCTTGAAGGCTGGTTGGTTCTACATAACAGTATCATACAAAGTCCTATATCTCTCTACCTATTTGAGTCACTGTTTCGATTTCTTCATTTTAAAAGGCCAGAATAAGATGAGAGACCTTTGAAGCATTTTGCAGAATGCATCAATAACATGCTCAAAAAAGGGAGAGAATATTCACTTGCTTCTCCCCCCGTCCCCAATCTTCTTCTCATATCATTTAGCATACCAGTATTGGTCTTCTCATCTATACCCACAACACACAGTGCTGGATTGAAGTAGAGGTGGATTCACACCTTACTTCTAACAAAGCAGCAGATGTTATTTATTTATGAAGAATGCTTTAGAAGCAGTTCAAAGTTAATAATAATTCAGAAACAGATTGCAACAAACACAGATGCTGACAGCGGTTTGAGGGACAGCTCCATTCCTTTCAAGACAGTACCAAACAAAGTGGTCCAAGTGGACCTCTTCTCCACTCAGCCATACCCTCCTTTAGAGTTTTGGTCTGACTGGAACATGTTCCTGAACTCTGGTGGCTCTTGGCTGCCAGGATGGATAGACTGAGTGTATGACTTGGTGTAGAAAATAGCCCTCTTTGCAAAGGTAACGATTTGCATTGATTGTTCTGCCTACCTTCTCCCATCTCTGCTTTGCACGCAAAAGGTCCCAGACTCAGTCCCCAGGTGGGGTGGGAAGGTATTCCTGTATGAAGCTGCTGTCAGTCAGTGTAGACAATACTGAGATAGATGTAATTATTGTTGCTATTGTTATCTTTATTTGTACCTCATCTTTTTCTCTGATGGCACTCAAGACAGACCACTGTCTGATTCAGCATAATGCAGCTTCCTGTGTTGTACGTGGCCCTTGGGCTGGTCATGTGTGCATTGGTAATACAGAGGTAGAAAAAGGTGCCAATGAACTGAAGGGACAGAAAGATGTGACAAACTATGCATGCATAACATGGTGGATTTTTACAAAACCTGAAAATTAAAATGCAGGAGCAATGGAGATTTCCTAATGCATTGGCTCCACTTCAGAAACAATGCAGGTCAATTCAAAACTCCAAAAATCCAGAGAGACGTTTGAATGATGAGAATTTTCTAAGCACAATTTTCCAATGTACCGAGCCTGTATAGCAAAAGTCGTCCATCTATTCAAAACCAAAGTGTAAAAGCTTTCACTTCTTGTGAGAAATGGGTATGTTCAGGAAGAGGGAATCTGACAAAATGGAATTGGTCGTTACAGTCAACAGTGAAGGCCACGTTACTGCTCTGTGGAATAAAAGGTAACGAAAAAGATGACACATTATGAAAATTCAAGATGCGTATGGTTCAAGGGGAAAACATGCCAGAAAGCAAAAACCTGCCAAAAAGAAGCATTTTCAAGTCCGATATATTTCAGTGAGCATGTATGCTTTTGTCCATTTAAGTCAATGGGATTTTAAATCAACTGACTTTGCCTCGATCATGTTTCTGCAAACTTGGAAGGGACTATCCAGGAAGTATTCCACACTTTAAAAGGTCCTTTAACCCCCTCTAGCTCACCATATCCTTATAAAGGGGTAGTTCCTCCTTTTTTCACTTGCTCATGGGAGACTCATTATTTACACATTGCTGGCAGTTCTGTTGTACCCAAGGGTTTTACTGAGCGATTTGTAACGTTCTAGCCCCGCTTTGCTTACATGGACCATGCACAATAACCAGTCTATATTAAATTAGGCACCATCAGGAAAAAAAAGAGAAAGCAGTTTTTCTTTTTCTTTTTTTTAAAATGATATTTATTACTTTTTCAAAATTTCCAACACAGCAACAAACACAAAGAAAAGGAAAAAACAAAGAAAAAACAATACAAATATCAAATCAAGCAAAGACAAACAAAAACAATTTAAAAACACCTCAGACATTTTCAATATCTTATATTTCATTCATTTATTTCCAGCAACTTCCTCCCACCTCCCTTTTTGTATTCTACTTCTATTGTTTGTTTCAGCAATTCCTTTCCATCTTACTCTGCTTTCTGTTCTATAATTATCTTAACACATTCTTGCCATACTTTTGCTTTAATTTTCTATTAATCTATTTATACTTAATTCCTTATGACATTTCAACTAAAGCCATGTAATTTCATTCCAACATTTTTCTAACAATCCTTAAATTTACAGTATTTCTATAAATAGTCTTTAAACTTTTTCCAATCTTCTTCCACCGACTCTTCACCCTGGTCTCGGATCTCGCCAGTCATTTCCGCTAATTCCCTATAGTCCATCTACTTCGTCTGCCATTATCCAACACTTCGGTGTTTTCAAGAAGCAACCATTCTCTCAACCAGCAAAAGACAGATGATTCACAACGAAGTTTAAAGGTCTGGCAGGGCAGGTCCACCTCCTTCTTTAGCATCCATCAATATCTTAAGCTTAACTCGAGGCTTCCTGCCCTGCCAAACAACTCTAGGAGCATCCCTCTGCCACCTCCTGAGACCCTCCATCCCATCCAGAGCTTGCAATGTTTGAAACCACAGCAACATCCCCATCAACACAGCAGCCCCCATCCCCACCACAACAACTCGGCCCAACAGTAACATCTTCTGATTTGACCATATTTCCAAATTCCCCTTCTCTTCAATCCAACATCCTTCGCTATTGTCCTTAAGCAGATTCACATTTTTGGTGGTCATACTAACCCCCAAATACCTCTCTTTCTCAACCAATGTTAGTCCTGTCACCTCCTGAAGCTCTGTCAGGCTTTCCTTCTCCAACTCAAACAGGGCTCTGGTCCCCAAATTTATCCGCTCTTCTCTAAGTTCAATCATAACGAATGTCAGCTTATGTTCATCAAGTTGTCTTTGTATGGATGGGGCTCTTCTCTCCAGTTGTATCACCTTAAGTTCAGCAGCAAGGGTTTTTTCCCTGACTTCATCTGCAATTTGCCGTATCAGAGTAGATTCCTGTATCAGTTTCTGGGTGGTTTCTGAATTGGTATTCACCTTTTGTCCCAACTTATTTAACTTTATACAATTAAATCAGTCTCAATATTTGCAACATCCAGTTTCGCATTCCTCGCATCTGTTTTCTTATGGAGTTGTTCCAGCGAATCATTTATTTTCAATAATGCAGCCACTAAGGCCTCCTCTGTCAACATCCCATCTGCTTTTTCCCTTCCGTTTGCCATAACACTTTAGAAATTCAAGGTCAATTCCAAAGTCTCACACTTTTCTTATCTTGCAGCTGGAAGTTCCCCCAGCCCAGCTCCTGTAAAGTAACCAATTTCAAAAGCTTCCACTAGGGGGAAACAAGTTTTAATTGTATCGGTCAATATGTCCTCTTTTAAACACGGTTTCAATAATCCGAAGTTAGTTTCAATTTTCAGTTACTTTCCTCCTTTTTTAAAAACAGCCGGGAACAGTAGAAACAATGTATTTCTCTTATTTAGCTAGCTGTCAATGAACGTTCTAAGCGCTGTCAATGAACATTCCAAAAAAAAAGAAAGAAAAAAAATCAATCTTACTAGCAGCCCATTTCCAGGCTCAGAGCGGCGGTGTTTTAAGCCTCTCCGCTCTCTCCCGCAGGCATATTCAGTCCACACCTTCCCCCTCTCTTCTCCTGCCTCCAAGAGGGGGTTTAATGTTCTTTACCGTTGGAAATTTGATCTTTTACAAAAGACCTTCCAGGACTCCAGCTTGCAACTTCATTGCCTCAGTCTATTTACACAAAGGGAAGGCGGACTTCCTGTTTTGAGCCTCCCCGTTACGATGCCAAATTAAACTTTTAGAGATCCAATTCTTCCGTTTCAACTCTACTCACGGGTAATTACTTTAAAGTCAAATTGTCCACAGGAAAAGGTCAGCGCTCTCCGGCAACAGCAATGCGGCTTCGCTCCGTGGAAGAAGCAGACGATTCGATGCACTGGAGCCCCAAAAACCGGGGTTCCCCGTGAGTGGGGGAGGCGCAAAAGGTGCCTGCCGAATCCCACGTTCACAGGCTTCTCCCGCCTGTGATTTTAACGGGTCTCCGCCTTCGCCATGGTGGCCAGACCCAGATTTCCACGGAGCAGATTCCTCCCGGTCAGAGGAATTCTGCCATTGCCGGAGGCGCCTCCCCCGGAAGTCCGAGAAAGCAGTTTTTTCTTTCTCAGTTAGTTAGGAGCACAGCCAGACATGATTCAATTTTCTTTTTTTTATTAACACCATTGATGGAGCCCTGAAGAGGAAAATTCTGTTTCCAGTGAAAAAGTAAGAACTGAAACATTTGAGGAACCAGATGTTCTAAAAAAAAAAAAAAAAAAACTTGTAAAACTCCTTAAACTGAAACCATCTGGCCCTCAGTGATTTGCCACTTGGAAGATCTGATATTGCATTCTCATTTCCCTCTGTTGATACCTCTACTTCAAAATTGAGCTATCTGTTCCTCTGAGAGTCATGGGATATTAAGTTTCCCCAAGAAACATTGCATTTGTTCGATAATGGAATTTTCTGAAGGAGAATAAAGCTGTAAATAAAAATGAAAGAAGCCTCTTGTCATCCCACCCCCTTTTTCCTACTTGACAGTTTAGGTCACTGTTAACTATTAAAGGAGTGGACGTGTCCCATGTAGGAAGTCTTTGGTCTCTGTTTATGGCTTCAGTTGCATATGTGAGACCTGTGCATATGGCATTTTTAATGCACAGTGGCAGGCGGGGAAGGAGTTGTTCCCAATGGCCCTGCCTGCTCTGTGTGTCCAATCTCTACACACCTGTGGGCATGTCTACATGGTGGTCCTATGTGCATAGAAGACTCAAGTTCACAATCAGCACACTGGGAATAAAGGCTTGCACAGATCCTGAATTGGGAGTCTCTTTACACAGACCACTGTGTAAACATACCTTAGCAAAAGTGGAGGTCAGGTACACTAGATTGTTGGGACATCCATTATAACCGTGATCCCCACCTGCATCCATAGAAAATATCTGTACAGGGTTTCAGAGATGAAGAATATTGCTCGCCTGCAAACTAATGAGTTTTCTTTTTAAAAAATAAATAAATAAAGTGGTGTATAAATTTTATGAAATCTATCAATCAATTTTATGAAATCTATCAATCAGTGAACCTGAAAAAACTATGTGGTATATGCATGACACAGAAAATGAGATGCCCCCCACACACTCAAAAACTCTACTGGCATTACTGTTAGCTGCCAGGGGCAGAAATAGCCCTTCACTGGAAGGACACATCAGGCTTTGCTCCAGGGATGGATAGACAGAATCTGGCACGTAGCATTGTCAGGTAAACTTGTCCACCAACAGCCCACTTATCTTTCTGGAGGGGAGTCTCATCATCAACTGCACTCACAGTGGTGGTTAATCTCTTCTCTTCTCTCCACTCCTCTTCTCCCTCTGCCTTCCTCTCCCCTTGTTCCATACCACCCTTAAGGCTTTTGCATGCGCATATATATATATATATATATATATATATTGCTTGCATTGGCAATTCTTATCTCTTTCTTTCTTTCATGCATGTAGGGCAGAAACAAATACATCCGATGTAACCTGTGAGAAAATGTATTTGTATTGAAAACCTAACAAAAACTTTTTCTGTTGGGGAGGGGAAGATTCCTCTGCACCTGGTCATATCATTCATTGGACAGAACATGGACTATATGCACACATAGCCCAATCTGTTCATTGATCACTCTTCAAAAAGCAAGGGAATAAAGGCTATATTATTTGGGTCTACAGACTCATTATACATACTCATTGGACTCTACGTACATAAACCATACAGAACCAGAATCGACATTAACTGTGGTTCTGGAAAATGCCCTTTGTATTTCCCTCCATTTTGAATAGACAGTCTCCCTACTTCCATTGCATATTGTTTGCATTGCTGAATCATATTTTTCATTTTCTTTTTGCTCTTCCTCTTCTTTTTTGACATTATCATACAAAAGATAACTAGTTACGGCAATAAGTCAAACACCACTTAAATATCTTCAAGTGAAAATTTTCAGACCTCAATTTCCATTCTACCTGCTCTTGAATTCACTATCAAAAAATTGATTTGACTCCGAAAACTGTCAGAAAACACTTGTATTTAGCAATATTGTCATTTACCCTTAAAGCCACAATCTGGCAACTATGATTTTTATTTCTGTTTTTCCAGCAATTTGACTGACAGCCTGAAAAAGGTTTAGCTTAATGGCCCATACAAGGCAATTATTCTGGAGAAGAAACATTATGTGCATATATTTAATGAACACAGAGAGGTTCTGTTAAGATATATAGAAAATTCATAGAATAGTAATTTAATGACGGGTGGGGGGGAAACATTAAGCTCATTTTGTACATTCCATTTCCATTACAAGGCTAAAATTAAATAAATTAAACAAAAAACCCTGTTTACAATGCATGTTCCTCCACCAGTTCTGGAAAAAAGACATCACTCGTCTTGAGAATCTCTTCCATAATAAAAGGCATTTTTGTTTGTACATATTCGCTGCTATCCAGTTTCAGTTTCATTTCATTACTCTTCACACACACACACACCACCCAATTTCATCTTTAATTTAAGAGCAAAGAAAACTGTGATTCAGGAATTAGCTCTGGCACTTCTGAAAAACCAGCAAGGCACACCTGATAGCCAGGAACCTTCAGAGCATCCTTAGATGTGGCCTCCTTTTAGAATACATGAAGGAAAATAGGGGGATTCCCCCTTTTTAGTGCTAATTAACAGCAAACATTAGGTTTATTTTTAAAAATCTATATCACTCTTTGTGCTGAACTTGACACATTCCTCTCTCCAAATATACTAGATTCATGAGAAAATATTTTGTAAAGCTTAAAAGTAGTTTTTTTTTAACCTAGACACGCCAGACCTACAGCTGATGAAGCATTGAACAAAACAGATTACTGGTAGTTATCTGGAAACTCTGTTCCAGCGATATTTGGTGACAGATTATGTATACATCAAACTTTTGAATTATTCTACCACGACCAGTGAAGAAGATTTAGAGACTTTGGTTGTAATTTCTGATCATTTGTATTAGTCTATAAATAGTGTTTAGTGCCATTGTTATTGGCCATTGTGTTGTGTTATATTGTTCAGACCTACAGCTGTAGCAGTCATGCCCAAAAATATGTTCCTAAGTGTATCAATCCACTGATTCAGCAACTAATATTCACCCGTTAGTTATCAATGTAAGAACAAAGCTGAAACCTAGCACCCAAAACTGAATCACAAAAGACTAAATTTGTTATCTCCCCCACTCACCAAAAAAGCAGGAGCATCAATAAGAATTGCTAAGACCTGTTTCTGTGAAGAGAAAATAATAAACAGCAGCATCTTAGAAGTACAGTGGTACCCCTGGTTACGAACTTAATTCGTTCTGGAGGTCCGTTCTTAACCTGAAACCGTTCTTAACCTGAGGTACCATTTTAACCAATGGGGCCTCCCGCTGCCACTGCACCACCACCACGCGATTTCTTTTCTCATCGTGGGGCAAAGCTCTTAACCCAAGGTACTGCTTCCAGGTTAGCAGAGTCTGCAACCCGAGGTGTTTGTAACCTGAAGTATTTGTAACCCGAGGTACCACTGTACAGAGATTTAGTGGAACAAATCATGTCATATCTCAATACCTTATCTTGGTTTGCACCACTCTTAGCAAGCAGGCGCATACACACAAAAAAGCATTTGACACAATGGATAGTTGCTATGTCTTTACCTTGAGATGACCTCCATCCAAACTGGCAAGGCTAGAGAACAGTACTTATCAATTTGAAATGAAATTGCCCTCTCCTGTTCTATTTGCCTCACATGAACTGTAGCTGCAATGTTTGCTGCTGAATGCTTTACAAAATGACGCCACGTGAGACTGAACCATACCATGAACCTTCTGCCAGCTAAGTGATGCACTTAATCTAATCTTAGTCCAAAATATCCCTTTCTTTTTCTGAATCAATGAGCTAGTTGCCTATAATGTTGGACACTCCCTGCCTCAACTCTCTCTCAGAGCTTGCTAAAGAGCGCTGCTTAAAAGTTCCTCTGTACAGAATTGATGTTTACAACTAAGGTGGTTTTTTTGCCTCACGTGCAAAACCATGAGCATACAATTTTGTTCCAAAAGTTGAAACATCACATTAGCTGCTGCCTTGCAAGACATCTTCAGGAGAAGAAAGGCTAAGGAGAAACCCTACAGAAATCTGGAGTGGAGTCCCTAAGATGGCACTCAGTATGCCTCCTTCCGGCAACTCCTGCGTGTGTGTGTGTGTGTGTGTGTGTGTGTATGTGTGTATATATGTGTGTCTTTGACCCGGGTGACAGAAAGCCTAGCTTCTGCCCTGCTCACAGAACTATGATGCACTGGTGATGCTAAACATAAATGCTACCACAAACGGTTAATTATAGACCTCTACTGTGTGACACATCAAAGTGCAAATAGATAAATAGGTACCGCTCTGGCGGGAAGGTAAACGGCGTTTCCATGCGCTGCTGTGGTTTGCCAGAAGCGGCTTAGTCATGCTGGCCACATGATCCGGAAGCTGTACGCCGGCTCCCTCGGCCTGTAAAGCGAAATGAGCGCCGCAACCCCAGAGTCGGCCATGACTGGACCTAATGGTCAGGGGTCCCTTTACCTTTTACTGTGTGACTACAGGAGAAGTTTTATCTATGAAAACACCCATCTTCAGTGATGGTGTATGTCACAGTAGCACCACTCTAATGTATGCACACCCTTCCCCTCCTTAGTTTGTATTCATTTTGAAAAGAGTTTTGGAAAGGCTGTGAAGGGGGGTTAGCAACAGTAGGTGATTCCCCCTGGGCTGGGCTTTATTCCCAGTTGTGGAGAATTCTCAGAAAACCTCCCAAAGATTTCCCCCAAAGCCCCCTGAAAGGCCTCAAATCTGGCCCAGTAATAAGAAAATAAAGAAACATCTCCTGATTCCATCATGCGAAAGATAGGTGTGAAAATTTAAAAAGTTAGTTTATCACAAAAAGTACCTTCAGTACTCAGCAAAAATAAACTAAAAAGACACCTTACACTACTGTCACCAAAAAGGGACACTCTCTTTAGCACTATCCAAAGGAAGAGAAAATTATTCTTCTTCTTCACTATTTAGTGTAATATGGAGATGTTCTAAAAATGAATTATTTTATGACTACACTTTTACTCTTCTAAAAAACAAAACTGATTAAAGGGTTATTGGAACAGCTCCCTTATCTTTATAGGCAGCATTTTATTCTAAGCGCTAATGATTTTTGGAAGCCTGTGTTTCCAGCCAGCTGTAGTGATGTACCAAATGGGATTCATCCTCAACGTGTTGTGTGAACACAGCAGACAAAGAATTCCCCAATAGGCAGACATGGGAACTCCACCCCTGCTAAAGCCAAGTTTTCATTGCCTGTTCTTTTACAGACTTGGTACCCACTCCTCTCCCAGCATGACTGAATAAAATTATGTGTTTCCTTTCTTTGATTCCCAACCCCCCTTTTTTTTCTTTAATCAAAGGAAATGATTTATAGTTACTTTGGGGCACAAAGTATGAAATTAATGTCTTGGTGCTGCTATTATTTTCCTCCCACGGTGCAAATGAAGAGATGCTTTTAAGATTATACATTTGAAGTTCAGTTCTTTGTTTTCTAAAAAGTGTATGGGAACAGTGAAGCACTGTATTGGTATTGCTCCCAAAGACAAACATAGCTCACTTCGCAAATATGAGGTGTTATGCTATGGCATAATTTAAAAGGGCATGAGTGACATTCCAATATGGGCAGGAAGAAGTCTAGCATAAGAAGCAAGTTATGCATCTGAAGTAATTGACTTGTCAACCTATAATTCACTTTCCTGCAGTGTTTAAGTTCTTTTAATTTCAGGCATGTTTACATTAAAGCCCTCAGTTAGAAAATAAGGGGTTGCTAAAAAATAAAAACAACTCATGCTGAAAAGTACAAAATGCCATCACATTGCCTTCAACACACCACACGCTTCAGCAGAGCAAAGCAGGCAAGAACACATTCAGAAAGTCAACAGCTGTGTTTTAAGGATTCGAGGAGGTTTCTCTATGGAACTCGAATATATGATTACTGTGTAGGGTGCTCATGGCTTGTTTACATTAAAAAGGGACAAGATTTCTGCACAGATCCAGAGGCAAACTAGCTTGCGGAGGTCCCAGATGTGCAGTGGGGTCCCAGACTGGGATTGAAGGAAAGAGAAAGTGCAGTCCTGGATTGGGGGAGGGGGTACTCATGGAGGAAGCAACAATTCTGTCAAAGAAGCAATAGGTGGCCAGTCCCAGGTGGAGATGGGGAGAAATCAGATTCAATTTGCATTTAATGATGAATCTATCAAATTCACACTTTCCAAGAGAATACAAGGACTGAAATGCAACCATCCTTCAAAATTCACTTGTCTGAATTCAGTGATCAAGCTCACCAACAAATGTTTGCAAAAATGTATATGTTAGGGAGATTGTGTGTAAAAATTAACATATTAGTGCTAATAACAAAGAAAAATGCATTGCACTAGGGAAAACTGTACATTAGTAAAACTGTACATTAGTAAAGATGTATTTAGTAGCATAAATTTGCACTAAGAATGCTTATGAATTTTCATGACGAATTCATGCAGAAACTGGATTGGAAAAATGAGAAGCAGAGAGTAGTGGATTGATACGTCCTTCCACCCCTGGGGGAGATACCTCCCTCCCTCCTGCAGCCTGAAGCAAATCTCTAGGCCAGACATAGGCAAACTCGGCCCTCCAGATGTTTTGGGACTACAACTCCCATGATCCCTACCTAACAGAACCAGTGGTCAGGGATGACGGGAATTGTAGTCCCAAAATATCTGGAGGGCTGAGGTTGCCCATGCCTGCTGTAGGCTCAGAGAGCATGGCCTCCTCATGAGGAGTGGCCTGCTTGTTCATCAGGAGCTATTTGTGAGCAAGGAAAGGGTCCTGAAATGTGGGCATGGCAGGAGAGTCACATATAAAAGAAGAGGAAAAGAGAGACCCAGAGAAAGAACCTCTGAGCCCCTTCCTGGTCAGGGAGGAACTATGGAGAAAAAAGCAGCCAGGTGGCAACTTTCAGCCTCTTCTCTCTAGCAAAAGCCAAAGAAGCTTGATACCCAGCCAAAAAGGCCAACAATTTAATAAGCAGGACACAAAATACACTTATGTCCCTAGGATGCAATATACAATTCCTTGGGTCCCCATTTGGGGCTGAGAGAGTGGCAGTTTCCTAAAATCTCAGAATGCAAGCCTCCCCACCAGCAACCCACATGCATGTCCAAACCCACTGTATCAAAGTCCAGTGACTCCAGTCAGACTTGAGGTCCCTGCTTTCTTCTCAGAGACAAAGTTGATCTTCTTTTCGTAACTCATCTGTTTACTTAGAGCTTCTGCATTCTGCATCTATTCCGCAACTACCCACAAAGGTGAACAAACGCCATGGGAGAGGCAATCTCTCAATACCTTCCTGCCAATGTCTAAGAAAGATGTAGATCTTTTGGTATTTCATCATGATTAATTTCAGGGTAAACAGAAATATATCATCCTTTAAAACAATAAACTCTGCAGCGCCCATCATCCAATAGAAATGCACCTGTTACATTATCTGAAATGAAAATTGTGCAAATGTAACTGCAAGCCCGGGTGACATACTCATTTTTATTTCTGTCTTGAGATGTCGGCAATTGCAAACATGAAAATAAATAACTGAATGGATTTAAACGATATAAAAAGTCACTTTCATTGCATATGTATCGAGTCATCAAACATTTATTTGTTGCTACACAATATTCACTGTATTTCGGAAGAGCCAGGAGAGAAGCAACAGCCCTTGAAAGGTGTTGATTATCCCATAATGTTTCATCTATACTGCACAGTATTACCAGGGAATAACATGGAACATAATAGTAACATTGTGATATCCAAGAATAGATGAGAAATGACCAAAACAGACTCCCCTCTTTTCATTCTCCTGCTCCCCATTGGAAACAGGCAGTTGTCAAACAACTGGTGGCTGGCTGGCTGCGCGCTGTTTGTTGGAATTATGAGCTAAGAATTCATTCATTACAAGAAAACTCATAACACTACTTGTGAAAGGAGGTGGACAGCAATGGGGGCATTTTTAGGGACAAGGAACTGGTCTTTGACACCTGAGATATGTGTTTTCTGTGCCCACCCTATTCCTGTGGTTATAATCTGTTTTAATGGTTTTTAATTTTTAACTTTACATTGTTCTAACATGCCCTGGGAACAACAACAACTAAAGTGAAGAGGCACTTTGCTGTGATGACTGGAAACTTCTTGGCTTCCCCAAACTTTTGCCAGGTAAATAATGAGGGCTAACCCCCCCCCCAATAAATTGAAATCTGACATTCTCAACATACCAGGCAGCTGCCACATTCTGTATTTAGAGGTTATTTTTTTAAATAACTAATAAAATTGGTATCTTCCCTCTTTCCCCAAATTTTTACACTATACCTCAGCTGTCACTACAGATGCAAACATACAAGGTTTAACAGTTGATTCACTCCCTAGGCTTGTGGAAACAGAGTGGATCAGAGAGGCAATTGCTTTGGTTTGGGGATAAGACTGACAGGTCTATCAGTCATAGCGAACACACACTGTGGAGCACCACTGTAAAGAATAAAGAGAGATTTGGGCTTGCTCGGCTGCTGCTCTTGCAGCAAGATGCAGTGCAAAGGGGAAAAAAGTCACACCCCTTCAAAAATAGGGCAGCGAGATAATAAAAATAATCATTCCCCCAAGAACTTAAATAATTTGTGCAGGTTTTTGTGCAGCTTCTAGTAAAGCCAAGATCTTTAGGATTAATCCTTTTTCTTTTTAAAAATAATAATAATTACAGCACTGTACCTTGGACATGATCATCCTTTAACTTCTATGAATGACAGCAGTTCATCTGAATTAAACATAAAGGCTTAGGGGATCTATTCAATAACCAAAAACATGATCCTAAGCTTCATATCTATAAGCTTCATATTTATGACCAAATTATAGAGATCAAAATCTGCATTATTAGGATCTGATAGAGAACAGAGATTGCCGGGGGAGGGGAATGTTTTGAAATACTGTTTTGGTTTTGCTGATCTCACCCGTGCTGTTACGTTGGGGCGCTAGTTCTTAACCATGAGAAAAGTAGCTACCTGATGAGAAGGAAAAAATGGGAGAAAGCACTGACAGAAAGAAGAAAAGCATTTGTCAAAATACAGATTAAGACATGCCCTGGTATCTAAACACACTTTCACACTTGCTGAGAAGTATGAAAAATGGAAGTCGGTTGCTGTTTGTTCTCCTAACTGCAGCACAGGGATAAGGAGAGTGTGTGCATGTCTGAGCAAAAGAGCATTTGCTGCTTCTTGCCTGCAGTCTCTTGATTTTGTCAAGGTTGATTCAGTAGCGCTTCATTTTCAATATGAAGAACAACTCAACACATGTGCATACTATCCACCCTTTTAAAGTCAAAATGCGTATAGAATTTGTCTTAGATTTGATCCGTTGGTGCCCACACATATTGGATTCTTCAAAATTCAGTGTGATTCTAGACGTTAGTAGAAGCAACCTAGGGACCACTCAAGAAGCTCCTGAACGTACATTTCAAACAGCTAGAAGGAGAAGAAAGCAGTGGAAATGTCCCGAAAGGGCTGCCATGGAAATGGCATGGCTCCAAATGTGACCTAGAAAATGGAGGGTGACACAAACAATTGTGGCAAAGATTCAGCCACGCAGGCAAACTTACACATCTGCCTTAAAGTCCATGATGCAAGGATAACCAGTTTCACACTGTTTTGGGAAAGCTCTGTTTCAACACAGGGCATTTTGGGTTGACTTCCACAACAGAGAAAAGAAATTGGTAAAATGGGGTTAAAACTGAAAATCATGTAATAGTGGACATAAGAGAATATATTAGAAACAAAACACAGATTTCAGCGTAGGAGAGTCATATTAAAGAAAGTGTTTGTCTGGTTCTGGGAAATAAATATGCAAGCCAGTATCAGGCAACTAACTTTTTCTGGCTGTGTTCAAACTCTAATGGGCATTTAAGATGGGGAGGGAAGGGATGGGGAAATAGGGCAAACACACAAGCGTCTCCTAATACAGTCGTACCTTGGTTTTCAAACAGCTTAGTTCTCGAACGTTTTGGCTCCCGAATGCCACAAACTGTTCTGGTTTGCAAACATTTTGGAAGTCAAACAGACTTCCGGAAAGGATTCTGTTTGACTTCCAAGGTACGACTGTACTTTCTGTAGCAGAAGTAATCAGAAGGCTATGTTTTGTGTAGTTTCCCATTCATTATTAATTTCGCTGGGTCTACAACATTCATTGACTGCCATCCTTGGATTTAGTTCTCTACACAGCTACTCCTTGAGCCACTAACACTTTAAGAATCTTAACGTGCCAAATATCTAAAACGGTAAAGGGAACCCTGACCGTTAGGTCCAGTCGTGGCTGACTCTGGGGTTGCAGCACTCATCTCGCTTTATTGGCTGAGGGAGCAGGCGTACAGCTTCCGGGTCATGTGGCCAGCATGACTAAGCTGCTTCTAGCGAACCAGAGCAATGCACGGAAACGGCGTTTACCTTCCCTCCGGAGCAGAACCTATTTATCTACTTGCACTTTGACGTGCTTTCGAACTGCTAGGTTGCCAGGAGCAGGGACCGAGCAATGGGAGCTCACCCTGTCGCGGGGATTTGAACTGCCGACCTTCTGATCGGCAAGTCCTAGGCTCTGTGGTTTAAACCACAGCGCCAAGAAAGACTGGAGCTAATAAAAAAGACTAAGCATTTTTTACATAATTTAAACTTGGGAGGAAAATACTGGGGAGAAATGTGGTGCTAATCAAAGGCACTGGATGGAAGTAAAAGAAATTAAAAGATCTTTTCTTAGGCAGTTGCTGGCACCACTCCCTGCTTTTGTTGTTAAGCATATGTTAGCTCCATTCTCACTTTTCATGATTTTGAAAGTTTTGACTAGAATAGAAATTATGCAATGTAAGCTTAAATAGTGTGTTACCTGTGAGCTGATGTAGCTCTATGAACATGATAAATGCATTATCAGTCTAGATCCAGATGCCATCTCTTAACTTAGGGTCCAACCCTGCCAATAATTGTTGCAATTCACTGAACACAACTAAGTATTGAGGGACAGAGATATTAGAATGAAGTTTTCAATGGCCACAGAATTAATGGACACTTCATACAAAAGTATTTTCATTGAAGTTTTTGGGTTTCAATATACTGGTTGTTGGGGTCACGTCCTAACAATGTCCCATAGGATGCTAGAAAACCTGGTTGTTGTTGTTTAGTTGTATAGTCGTGTCCGACTCTTCGTGACCCCATGGACCAGAGCACGCCAGGAACTCCTGTCTTCTACTGCCTCCCACAGTTTGGTCAAACTCATGCTGGTAGCTTCAAGAACACTGTCCAACCATCTCGTCCTCTGTCGTCCCCCTCTCCTTGTGCCCTCCATCTTTCCCAACATCAGGGTCTTTTCCAGGGAGTCTTCTCTTCTCATGAGGTGGCCAAAGTATTTGAGCCTCAGCTTCACGATCTGTCCTTCCAGTGAGCACTCAGGGCTGATTTCCTGAAGAATGGATAGGTTTGATCTTCTTGCAGTCCATGGGACTCTCAAGAGTCTCCTCCAGCACCATAATTCAAAAGCATCAATTCTTCGGCGATCAGCCTTCTTTATGGTCTAGCTCTCACTTCCATACATCACTACTGGGAAAACCATAGCTTTAACTATACGGACCTTTGTTGGCAAGGTCTCTGCTTGGGGAATGCCCATTAAGTGAAGAATCCCCATCTTTCTCAACATTTATTCACAATCTGTATATATCGTAATGGAATTTTATCTTTTGAAACATGTCTCCTTTTTAATTTATTGTAAGTTTTAAAAAACGCATAGCCAGCTCAATGCCTAAAGCTAAGGTCATGTGATTTTTCCTCTTGAATTCTAAGCAACATTGTACAGTAAATTTTTATTTCCACTGGCTATCCTAATCTCATTCGACAACCCCCCTGCCATTTCCTCAACAAAGCTTCTCTTTCCCACCCCATGAGCTTGCCTTTCACCTTCCCATCCCCATTTCTGAAGCCACTTTTCTCCTTCATAGGAGCAGATGGGACTCATCAACCTGGGAAGGTAGCCCATCTAGGAGAAGGAAAACCCTGATCCTAACATTTGGGGTGAAAAAAAATCTAAGGAGCAAACCCTACACAAATCGGGAGTGGAGCCCCTAAGATGGTGGGATGGCACCTTGTACACCTCCTTCCGGCATCACCTGCAGCCAAGCTGGTTCCACTGGACCATATCAGCAAGGCCGGGGGGGGGGGTCTTCTCATCTAGGCAGCCCAGGACCTCCATACATGCTACCCAAGCTTGCACCCTGGGGAAGTCACTTTAGTGCTGTTAATGCAGCAGTTTGACTTCTCCCCCAGAGGCACACTTCACTGTCTCTCAAGACAGTCCAGGTTTGCACCTTCCATGCCTCCTCTTCCTTTCCTTCTGTGTGACCCCTCCTTACACACAAAGCACCCCAATGGTCACCCCCAGCATCCTTCTCCTCCCACACATTGCAACTACCCTTTTCACCTTCTGCCTAATTACGAAGTCACCAGCTTCTCCTATTCTTCAGATGCTGTCATGCCCCTGCTTTCATCTTCAACCCCATTCCCAGGGTTCCTACAACTCCCCATTTTTGCAACCTCCTTTGCACCGTGTTCACTTTCACTCCCTTTTTCCACCCGCACTCTTCATTTTCCTCAACTTTACCTTGCACACAGACCACCCCCATTTCATTCTCCCTCTTCTCTTCTATTCTGCGATCCCCTTTGCACCCCATGTTGATGTATGCTACTTCAGTTGATCGAAGTTGTACATAGATGTGTGTTTGTTAATGAAATATATCTTCCATATTACTGCATCAAATCTGGAACTTCACATTGAAAAAGACATGTGGTACCAGGAGTGAAATACATGGCTGTGGGAGTGCACTATGGAATATTTGATGGCTCCACAACCTTTAGCTCCCTCATTTGAGGCTTTGCAGTTAACTGGTTACAGTGCTTCCCAAGACTCGATGATCAGCTGATTGTCAGTGCTTTGCAGGCTTTGCTTGTATGTTTTGATTTCAAATCCTGTGAGCCAAAACAGGTCGTCTCTTGTCACTGTGATGTTAGGCGATTGACAGGTAGGCAGGTCTGATGTAGCCCATGAAGAATAGAAGATAAGGCCAGAGCCCACAGGGCAGATCCAGTTCTCCACCTATCTATACCTATATAAACTATGTTCAACGAAGTCTTAAAATGGAGGTGGGGCAGCAGCATGCAAGCAAGCCCTACCCCACAAAGGCTACTCTTCAGATCTTCACCTGTCTTAGTGACAAGGTCTGAAGAAGGCTTCTAAGTGCATTCAATTGAACATGCTTAGAAACATCCACATGAGCAGGAACCCTGTCTGATCAATGCACCCTATCAGTCCCTTTGTGCACCCTCATGTGTTCTGGCAAATTAACATGCAAGTAATGTTTACTAAGAGTAGACCCATTGAAATTAGTGAGACTATTCTGAGTAAAAGTTTTTTGAATGCCACTCAAATTGCAAGACAACCCCATTTTGCATTGGGCAGACTGAATCATAGAATCATAAGAGTTGGAAGAGACCACAAGGGCCATCGAGTCCAACCCCCTGCCAAGCAGGAAACACCATCAGAGCACTCCTGACATATGGTTGTCAAGCCTCTGCTTAAAGACCTCCAAAGAAGGAGACTCCACCACACTCCTTGGCAGCAAATTCCACTGTCAAACAGCTCTTACTGTCAGGAAGTTCTTCCTAATGTTTAGGTGGAATCTTCTTTCTTGTAGTTTGTATCCATTGCTCCGTGTCCGCTTCTCTGGAGAAGCAGAAAACAACCTTTCTCCCTCCTCTATGTGACATCCTTTTATATATTTGAACATGGCTATCATATCACCCCTTAACCTCCTCTTCTCCAGGCTAAACATGCCCAGCTCCCTTAGCCGTTCCTCATAAGGCATCGTTTCCAGGCCTTTGACCATTTTGGTTGCCCTCCTCTGGACACGTTCCAGTTTGTCAGTGTCCTTCTTGAACTGTGGTGCCCAGAACTGGACACAGTACTCCAGGTGAGGTCTGACCAGAGCAGAATACAGTAGCACTATTACTTCCCTTGATCTAGATGCTATACTCCTATTGATGCAGCCCAGAATTGCATTGGCTATTTTAGCTGCCACGTCACACTGTTGGCTCATGTCAAGTTTGTGGTCAACCAAGACTCCTAGATCCTTTTCACATGTACTGCTCTCAAGCCAGGTGTCACCCATCTTGTATTTGTGCCTCTCATTTTTTTTGCCCATATTTTTTTTGAATATGTTGTATATGGTGGGGTTGGGCCCTGCTACCTATTGCTATGTGTGTGTTCACTGAGTGTACAGAGGAGCACCAATAGCATCCGATGAGATGATGGGACCTAAAAATATACACCTCAATTGAACACATTTCTAATCCACTCCCTATCCGATTAAGAGTTCCATTACTTGCAGTATTACTTACCAAACACTAAATTATACATTCTTAAAAATAAACCCATTCTACAGTTATGACACTGTATAACAAATTCTGATTGCTTTCTGCAAGGGCCAACTTATTAATTTATGATCCTCTCACTTTTAATATCTGTGTAACAAAGTCAGAAGCTGAAGTGATCCTTAAGGTCACTTAAATATATGCAAATCCAGTTCTTCATCTTTCCAGGTTTTACTGACTTGTCTATTAATCTTGGATATTAAGAATTAGGTAAGGATATATTTTATCACGCGCACACACTTCTTGTGATTAATCACAACAAATGAACTCTCCTTCGATTATGATGAGGCTGAACTGGTTACATGTAAAGTGAGTATTCCTGGCCTTGTCCACCTATAGCAATTATTATCCCCAGGGTCTCTCTCTCCATACCCAACTATTTGGGTTTTAGCCGTATCATTCTGTATAACAGAAAAGATTAGCACAGCTTTCCCACCAAATTTAAGCAAGAATATTCAGATGCTTTAACAGCTGCCTGGGCTTCTTAAGAACTCGTTAATCCTTTAATCTCCAGACACATTTTCCCCCCATAAAAGATTCACAAGCAAAACAAATGCAATATGGATCAAAAAAATTTAATCAGAATGCTTAAAATGCAATTACATTCATCAGGGTGTTCTGTGAGACTGGGTATTAAATCTGAGCTTTATTCAATATCCCCTTTTATTATAAAGCAATATTTTTCCACTCTGTAAACCATCTGATCCCTAGGCTAATGTCCTCTTTGCCCAAATATTAAAACAAAATATAGAGGCTGTAATAAACGAGTTGGACAGAAACCCCTATATTGGAGTGGTTTCACAAGGGGTGCAAAAAATGTTCAAATAAGAATATGCCTCAAATCTTTCACTGAAGTGGAAAAGGAAATTTGCATGACTGAGACCCTGCCGTTATTGCTTTAAATAGTAACCATCAAGGAAACGCCATCTTCAAGGCAATCTACAAAGCAGCAAAGTCCTTCACTCCCCTCTCCTGTGATTTCCACTATAATCCCTGGAAAACAATATTTACAGATTTCCCTCAAGACAAAAGTCTTCACATGCAGGGGAAGCCCCTAACTCAGAGCTTTCCAAACTGTGTGTCAGGCTGCGGTGTGTAGGTGTGTTGCACAAACGCTCCCCGTGCTCCGCCTGGGGCTGGAAAAGGTTTGTTTAACCCAGAAGCGAAGCTAGCTGCTCTGGCCCCTGGAGCGCCACACATGCTGTGCACCCTGGGGGGGGGGGGATGGAGCGGGGCGAGCATCCAAAGGGGGCGGGGCGAGTGTCCCAGGAGGGCACCACCCGTGGAGAGCATCCAAGAGGGACGCCAGGGCGAGTGTCCCAGGGGGCGAGGTGCCCATGGGGGGGGGAGCAAGCTGCGCCTGGCAGGCTGCTTCCTGGGGGGAGGAGAGGGAGCCGCGCCGCTTTGCCAGCAGCCTTCCTCCCTTCCCTCTTCCTTTTGACATCTTGGAGGATTCCCCCCACCCCGGAAGCAGCCCGGGAGTGGGGGGGGGGAATAATGGAGCACCACCCGCCCGTGACTCCCAGGCCTCCCCCAAGCTGTCAAAACAAAGGGGGAGGGGGGAGGCCGCCGACAAGGCGCGCAGCTCCACCCCTTCTCCCGATGGTTCAGGGAAGGCTTGGGAGTCGTGGGCGGGTGGCGCACGGAATGTCACCCCCCTCAGGGATGACACCTGGGGCGACCACCCCCCACCGCCCCCCTTCCTCCACCCCTGGTTTAACCTCTGATTTGCTAGTCAAACTGAATTACTGTGCCGTGAAATGATGCAGGTTCAAAAGGTGTGTCACCAACTTGAAAGTCAGCTCTGCCCTGACTCATTGAGGGTTTGAAACCCTTCAGCTCCCCTCACCTGGTTTAGCTGGACAGTAAAAGCCATTTTCCAGGATGTGGCTGCTGTCTCATGCTGACAGCTTCTAGGAGCCACAGGTGAGAACAGAGTGCAGGGTGGGGGCCCCACAGGTGGACAAACTACCCGAGGAGGAGCAAATTGTTAAAGAGATACAAAAACAACTGATTTTCACAAGTTATGGATCAAAGTTATGAGGAAAATAACAATACTGTTTTCTATGCTAAATAAACCTGCATAAATGTGGGTTGATTCATTTTATTCATTGAAAACATCTGTATTCTGTCTTTTCTTTAAAAAGCGTAAGGTGGTTAAGCAGGCTAAACCATACGTTAACAATTTAAAACAATTAGTTACAAAAAAAGCCTTCAAAACACTAAAACTGCAGTAAACGACAACAACAAAACACAACAATACATCAGCAGTGGTAGCAAAGGATATTTTTAAAATAGCCTATAATATGGGTAGGCAAACTAAAACCCGGGGGCTGGATCCAGCCCAATCGCCTTCTCAATCCGGCCTGCGGACAGTCCTGGAATCAGCATGTTTTTACATGAGTAGAATGTGTGCTTTTATTTAAAATGCATCTCTGGGTTATTCGTGGGGCATAGGAATTTATTCATTTTCCCCAAAAAATATAGTCCTGCCCCCCACAAGGTCTGAGGGACAGTGGACCGGCCCCTCCTGAAAAAGTTTGCTGACCTCTGACCTATAAGCACATCTAGATTTCAATACATTCTTATTCACAGACTCCACAGATAGTTGCAGTTTCTCTCTGTATGCTGCATTTTCCAAATAACTGAAATGGTATCCCGTTTCTATTACACTTGACTCTCAGCTTACACGGTAATTACATTTTAGGGATTGTGTGAAAAGCCAAAATCACATATAGTCAAAACAACCCTTTAAAAACCGGTAAATGGCCACTCACACATGCTCCCAAGGCTGCTCACAAACCCCCCTCACAGGAAGTGATTCATAAATTCAATCAATCAATCAATCAATCAATCAAGTTATTTCTAAAGTAGTACCTCCTAGACACAGGTTTACTGCCTTGGTGAGAACTCTCCCTTAGTCTCAGGTATTTCTAACATGGTTTTAAGATGCTAGTGATAAGATACATCCAAAACCATCCTGGCTTTGGTCCCCCAAGTTTCCTCATTTTAACTCCCAAATAGCACAACATTGTATTGGAAATAAAGAATCAGAGGTGCTTCTAAGAAAGCATTATATAGTTTTACATTATTATTTAATTACAGCATATAACCTGCTTTGAGGGGCCTTAAAGACAAAAAGCATTTAACTAGAAAATATATATATGAGGCTATGCTTTCAACTACCAACATGTAAAATGCAATAAAATGGTTAAACGATGCATTTAATGTGTCAGCTGAAAATTCCTTTATTTGCTTAGAATAAAAAATGTGGCTTCCCATGTGCTCCAGAAGAGCTTGGCAGTGTTCCTAGAGTTTTGTTACAACAATTTGGCTCCCCAATAGTTGGTTTGCAACCCAAAGCCATTTGTTACTATATGTCTCTGTCTTGTTGAAAGCAGGTGTTCCTGGATAACAGGATGAGCAGCCTGAGCCACAAACCATTTGGGCATCCATTAGGCTCTAAAAGGACAAAGCTTTGGGTACTAGTCCCTCCTAAAAAAGTAAAGCAAAGTGGGAAGTGGACTTGCACATATTGCTTTTCCAACCTCTGGTTTCCAACTTGGAAGTGGGAATAGTATGGGTTGGGTTGTTGTTAAGATAGTAGGAAACTAATAATGGGTGGTATATTGTCTGAACAGGTTTTACCTCTCAATAAAATCAGGACATGTGGAATAAACGATGCAATCCCATCCATGTCATTTGGATTAAATCTGCTGAAATCCATGCACTTCTTTGCAGACTGTTCTCTTGAGCTGCAAAGTGAAGGTGGTGGAAGGTTGCCCTGTGCTTGCAACCCTTGCGACTGTGCCCTTCTCAGCCATGGGAGGTGTGCAGTTTTCTTTTTCAATTATCCCTATTACTTCATTATCTTGGCAGATTGCTGATCACTTTTTCTCAGCGATTAAAGCGGACACTCTCCCAGTTTACATCTGTTCAGTTCCAAAGTCAGTCTGACTTAAAACTGATTCAAGAGTTCTCACGCATATCAAGATACTGTCTACATACAGAAACTTACAAGCAACAACTTTTGTCAATTTGTTTTGAATACAGTCTCAAATGTGACAGGAATAAAAACCACACACAAAAGATTTCCCCTTTTAATGTGTTAACATAAGCCACAACAATCATCATGCTATGTACATTTTACAGTATATTATCTGTCCAGAATAAATAATTCACTAGCCCGTCTACTTTGCAGGCTCTTTACACACTTTAAAGTCTGCAATTTTCTGCCTTTCTGCCCCCTTGCTGGCACAATTAAAGTTTATTGGCGGTAAATATCATAAATTTTTATTTTCTCAGTAGCAATCTCTTGATGCTCTGGACCCTGCTGAAGCAATGGCTCTTCTGGATGATAGAAACATTTCGTAATTACTTACTACTGAATATTAACAGCCAGAATATTAATGAGGATGCTAACTCTAACAGAATGCCAAGATTATGATGCCAATCTTGCAAATTAGCAGCCACTAAAGAAGATACGTAGGATATGAGTGGAATTTAATATACTGTAACTCAATCTCTATTGCAGAATATCAGGGGCAGGGGTGAGGACAGGTTCGTTATAGAGGACACATTTGGAAAATCTGTCTAAGGATTTTAAGATGTGGCATGTGGTCAACAATATGACTATCCTCCTTATGGAAAACAGGTTGAGTTCAGTGCATTTTGGTAGGTGTGGATTTGGAAGCCAGTGAAGGGCTGAAGTTGTGGGGAAGAACACCTGCTTTGCCTCTAGAAGGTTCAAGCTTCAATCCCCAGAATTTCTAGGCAGAGTTGGGAAAAAGCCCTGTCTGGAATCCTAGAGGCCTGCTCCAAGTTGATGGACACAGTACTGAGTGGGATAGACCTGGCCTCGTATATGCCACCCTCCTATATTTCTATGAAATTAGTTTTTATGTGATTCTAATATTTTTATGTGGTTTTTGTATTTTAGGTAAAGTTAAGCCAAAATTCCCTCCCCACTGTTTTCCGAAAATATTCTCCTAGCTGCAAAAAACAGGGGCTGATTGTCTGTGCTTTCTTTAGGGATGCCCCCCCCCCAAAAAAAACAGCAGATGGCTGGTGATTTTTTGCCTGGGATTTGCAAGGAAAGGATGCTGACAGGAAGCTGTGAAGAGAGGTACCCCCTTGGGCACTTTGTAATGTTAAGTATGGTAAGCAGCAACCCCTTCCTGAATTTTTTGGACAAATGTCTTTCTCTCCCAATTTTTTGAGAACGTTTTGTCCCACTCCCCCTGCTCTAGTTTATAGTTTTGGTATGTGAGCTTGTATTGGGGGGGGGGGTGCATACTTTGAGGCTGGTTTGTAAGACTAGTAAGGGACACAAGCCATAGATTTTCAAACAGCTGCTAAGTACGCTATCACTGTGAAAATCACAAGAAGAGCCCAAAGGCCTATTTCAGCCCAGGCCATATTAAGCATATCTGGCGCCGTGGTGCAAATATCTCTCCAGCGTTTCTCTGACGTGCGCTGGGCACTGCATGTAAGTAAGAGGCGCCTGTATTGCAGCCCAGATGGCCTCCCGCGAAGCCTCCCTCTAAGCGCCCGGTGCCCCCTGCCTGCCCCCGTCCGGGGAAGTCTGCGCCACAGGAGGGCCAGCAAGCAGATCCGGTGGCTTGCCGGCTGTGCCATCCTCGCTGGGCACCGGGATCACACCGGGTGCTTCCCTGCTCCACTTGCAGACTCTGCAGGGAGGCGCGCAGGCAGTGACGCGGCCAGAGAGGGGCGCCCCCCACTGGCCCCCGATCGCACCCGTCGGGCACCCAGGCAGCCCCGGCGGGAGGGGACGCAAAGGGGCTTCCCTGAGCCGGACGCAGCACGCTCCGATGGGTGGCTGAGAGGAGAGGAGCGGGCTGCCCCAGAGCAGAGAAGGGAGCGCGCCCTGACTCGCCTTCCCCGACACTCAGCCTGTGGCGCCCCGCGCCCCTAACATCTATGGGTAAGACGCCCCTGTTTCAGCTAATATACTGTTCCACAATGGTCAACCTGGTACCCCTGTAAGGCCCACCGGCGCAACCTGAGTGTAAGAGCCTGCTCTGATTCCTCTACTCCAGTGACTCAGCAGCACACTGTCCCAAAAATGGAGCTAATATGAGAACCAAGGCAATACAGAACATACCCTCCAATATTCCTCAGATGAAAATAGGGACATTTCTCACTCCGTTCCCCCCGCTCAAAAACTGACCATCCTTCACACACACACACACACACACACACACACACACACATTTTTGTGAGTCCCCACCCAGGCAGAGCATTTCCTACCGGAAGAAGGGCAAGGGCCACAAGCACTTTGCCAAGAGGGCACCGCGCACACACCCTCCACAGTCCTGAGAAAAACCCTTAATCCTGACACACACCAATAAATATTTTTTAGAAATGGGCAAGATTAGACATGGGTGCTAAAAGCATTTTCTTTTTAAAAAATCAAGGCTGCTTGTGCTCCGCCTCCGCTCCTCCTTTCCTCCCACCCAGGCGGCCCTCCCCTTGTCCTGCCCCTCAAAGCTGGTGCATCACACGGGGGGGGGCAGCCTCTCCTCCTACTCCTCCCTGCCCGCTCTCCAACAGCTGCTATGAGCTGCGCAACGGAGGAGGCCGAAGCCATGAAGCCGGCAGCAGAAGCCATGGAGAGGCAACGGGATGCTTCCTGGCAGCTGCAACTGGTGCCATTGTTGTCGTTCGTTCTTCCATTATTATTATTATTACTACAAAGTTGTTATGTACTGAAGTTCTTGTTGTGTATTGAGTCAAAGGATTTTATATCTGTATTATTATTGTCTGTATTTGCATTAGGGTAAAGTAACTGCCTTTTGGTTCCAGAGGGTACAGCTACTATTGGTTCATTTAAGCTGCTGTATTTGGATCCTCTGTCTTATTGGTTCCCTCCAAAAGGCAGGACTGTGATTGCCTGATATTGTTCCCTCCAAAATGTATCCTTTCTTGCTAGTTCCCTGTCCCTATAAATGTAGCTTTCCTCTCCCCAGTCTTTAGTCTTGTTGCTTTAATAAAGAAGTGTTACTAGAGAACTGTCTCCAGCATGTTATATCAAGAGAGCTAAAATCACAAACCCCACGTCACAACAGTTCTCACCCTGGGCCAGCAGGGGGATACTGTAGATAGTTATGCAAATGAAGGATTGAAAGTGACGTTCAGTGATTGGATAGTTTGTATGCAAATGAAGGATCGAAAGTGACGTTCAGTGATTGGCTAGTTACAGAAAATGGTTACTGTTGCATTCTAGTGGAGCTCTATATAAGCAGGCTGACTGAGCTCCTCGGTTCAGTTCTGTTCCAGCTTACAAATAAAGAGCTGCTTTGGAAGAATCGCTGTGTCGTCTGATATGTTCGCCCACAACTTAACAAAAGTAATAATCATAAATAAATAAGAATAAAAATGTACACCCGACCCCCAAGACCATTCCATTGAAACTTTCCAACCTCCAAAAATTTCAACACCTCTTGCGCTGGTTTGACCCCTTTCCGTTTTAACAGTACAACTTTGTTAAATAATGTTTATTTATACCAGCCCTCGTTGTTTAAAGTAACGAAGTTTTAAAACAGTCTCCTCCTCTGACAAAGGCTTGCAGGACAAATACAACTACAGTGATACCTCGGGATAAGAACTTAATTCATTCTAGAGGTCCATTCTTAACTGAAACTGTTCTTAACCTGAGGTACCACTTTAGCTAATGGGGCCTCCTGCTGCCGCCGCACTGTTGCAGCACGATTTCTGTTCTCATCCTGAAACAAGGTTCTTAACCCGAGGTACTATTTCTGGTTTAGTGGAGTCTGTAACCTGAAGTGTCTGTAACCTGAAGCGTCTGTAACCTGAAGTGTCTGTAACCTGAAGTGTCTGTAACCCAAGGTACCACTGTATTGAGAATTTCACATGGTTGCATGTCCATGTTTGGTATCTTATCACAAAGCCATTCTGTAGCACTTGAACTGGACTGTGGTTCAAGAAGGCTGAAGCTATAAAAAGACAGCTCCAATTCTTAGTGTTTTAAGAACAGTTATTACACATTTGCACTGCCAAGAAACGACATTCGCTGTTAAATTTCTAAGCATTTTTTTATATATGTCTGCAGTTCCTTTTGTTTTGCACTGAGCCCTTCAATTAAGCAGAAACCAGTGAGGTTAAAAAAAATGCTACATTATCTAAGCTAAGTACTGTTATGTAAAATGTTAACTAAAGAATCGATTCACTTCCAGTTCAACCCTGGGACTGAGTGGTGTGCTGCTAACCCCCAAAGCAGTGCCAGCCTGTCATTAAATAAATGGACCAGAGGCAGCTGCTTCATTTTTACTCTGGGTTTTTCCTCCCCTCTCTCCCTTATTGTGTATGTTTGACTTGTTTTGTATTAAAGGAAATAAGATTGGACTTCAACGTTAATAACAACTCAAGGACATCTAAACTAATTTTCTCTTCTTCCCCAAATGACACTTAATACATCAGAGACTGTCACGCAGGACTTCCCCGTATTACGGTATAATGGTTGCAAGGTAGGGGAAAGCGTTCAAATGAAACACTCATTTAATTCTATCAAGTTGGAAACATTTTCCTGGGTTTTTTCTTCTTCTCTTGTGTTTAATTAAAAGTTTAAAAGCTTTAAATGTGATAGTAGGTGTTTGTCCTTGCGAGAAAGCAATCTGAGACCTCTTGCACAGATCTAAGGATGGGCAGAACAGTCTATTTCCATTCCGCATGAGTTGTGGATATATTTCCCCATAAGTCTATCTTGACCCACTTTTACAATCATCTGTGAATCTTTTTCCCCCCTTCAAACATCTTCATGAAAGTTTGCATTTAAATACATATTTAAATATGTAATACAATATTTTACCTTAAAATATGCATTTCTAAACATGGTTTCCCGCCAAAACATGCATTTTTAAACATTTCTAAAAATAAATACTGTAAATAAGCAAAGCAGTTTGTTGCAATATATTTGAAGAAGTGCAAAATCTAATGGGTGGCTGCAAATTCACACAGTGGCCCTGGAGGTGTGGATCTTGTTCATTTGTACTGGAATCTGCAAAGATTAGATTCCGCAAACAGCTCACAACATCCAGACACAGGGCTACTCACACTGGCACTGAAAACAGAAAAAATGTGGCAACATACCTTCTATGTATCTTCTATGGTAATCACTGTAATGTTTGAAGGAGATCTGCATTTGTCTAAATTAGGGATGGAGAATCTGTAAATGTTGTTGCACTCCAGCTGACCCTGCTGGTTGCAGCTAACAACCCCTGGAGGGTGACAAGTACCCAGTTTCTTGTCTAAATGTATGATCAGCACATGGCAGGTGATTGATCAAGTCACCAGAAACAGTTGGATGCGTTGCAATTTTAACATGAGCTCTGACATGGGAAGAGGTATGGATGAACTAAAACTGCTTCTGATAAAATTACCCTGATTTGCAATAAAGTGGGCTGGACAAGAAGACAGAAGTGCCTGGCATGCTCTGGTCCATGGGGTCACAAAGAGTCAGACACGACTAAACAACTAAACAACAACGGGCTGGGTAAAGGAGAAAAATTATGAAATAATTGTCATATTAAATTGGTTAGAAAGGAACATCTATTACAACCTCCTGATGCTGTCATAAAACAGGATCTTCTGCACACAGGAGGGAGGTGATTGTTTTGTTCTTGAACTTGTTTTTATTATATATTTTTTGTTTTCCTCTTGTATTTTTATGCTGTGAACCACCCTGAGATCTATGGATGAAGGGTGGTATACAAATTTAATTCATTAATTAATATTCTTATTAATAATAATAAATACCCTACAGTGATTTAAGGGCTTGCATAGTGGCCAAAAGGTTGAACTATGACTTAAAAAGTCAAAAACTTGCTTCTGGAATGAACTCACTGTGCACTGAGTGACCTTAGGCAAGCCACTCTTTCTCTGCTATCTTCCTTATGGGCAAAATAATACTGATCAAGGATTATTGAAAAGAATACAATGTATGAGAAATGCTTGTAGTTCTCTGAGAGTGTTAACATATTCTTTCTAGAGGAGATAGCCATGTTTGTGTTTTGTAGTACAGTGGTATCTTGGTTTAGGAACTTAATCTGTTCCGGAAGTCTGTTCTTAAACCAAAGTGTTCTTAAACCAAGGTGTGCTTTCCCATAGCAGCGGGAGACTCAATTTAAAAATGGAACACACTCAATAGGAAGCGAAACATGTTCTGCTCCCAAGGCAAAGTTCACAAACCAAAACACCTACTTCCGGGTTTCCAGCGTTCTTAATCCAAGTTGTTCATAAATTAAGCTGCTCATAAACCAAGGTACCACTGTATAAGCAGAGCTTTTGAAACCACAATCACATGACCAGATGATGGGCTACACTATCTTATAAGGGGATTTAAATACACCCCCCCCCTGGTGCTTTCACTCATTAATGGGGAGTAAGGCACGCACATACTCTTCTAGGCTACAACTTGAGGTTCTGCTGTTTTATGCCCTCATTTCTCCGTGGGCAACTCAGTGCGCTAAGCGTCCCAAGCAGTGATACTTGGCGGGCACCGCCATGCAGTACAGATCCACTGCATTGTGCATGGCCACGGCAGCAGCCGGGCACTGCCACTTTCACCCTCTGTCCTCCAAGCATGTGCCCTGGTGCCAGTCTGGCCTGCACTGTGAGGGGCCCCGAGGGGCAAGCCTCAACAGCTGCTTCTCTGCATCAGAAGGCAGCTGGAATGCCCCCCCCCCACTGCTGCAGCGCATGCGTCAATCCTGTGCTCTTACCGACCATTTTGGGGCTAGTTTTTGTAAACAAGCAGCACTATCATCGTCAGGAAGCCGGCCCACCTGAGAGGTGTCAGCAGTAAAAAAGGCACCTTTTAGACTCACAAAGTTATGGTACCATAAGCTTCTAGAGACTGCAGCCCAGTTCAGCAGATGCATTAAATGCTACCCTGAATTATAGATAGGTGTGAGTTTGCAGCATATGTACAGACACAAACACCTTTTGTGGGATGGAGGAGTGAGGGAATTATAAAAAGTGAGGTCACAGGGAAATGAACAGCAGGAAGGTGTACAGTGGATAATCGATAAATTGTTTACATTCCTCTGCCCTTAGTTATTTAGCTTAGTTATTTCGTTTCAGAGGAGGAAATGGCAAATTGTACAAGTGAGAGATCTGGCCTAAAGAGTGAAAGAAAATTGAAAGGGTGGCAGCTGCTATAATCTCATATTCTGGCAGAACTACAGAACATGACTGGGCAAGAAAGGGGGAAAGTGACAGCGGTGAATTCTCTCAATGTCTAGGACTGCAGAAAGGACACCACCTGGAGTGGCACATAAAAGAATGAGAGGAACTTGGAACAAGTATCATTCACTTTAAAGAGATCCACAATCACCGCCTGTCGGGGTCTTTGGGTCGCCAGCACACTGCATTTCACAGTTGTGAGTTTAAGTGGAGCACTTGGAGGCAGGCAGGAATTATTTACTGCTCTGTGCTCCTTTTGTTCGCAGGCCAAAGGAGTCATGATTTGTAGTTAGTCTGACTACTTAGTTGCGCTGTGGAAAGGTGGAAAGGGACAGGAAAGGGACAGAAGGTGCCCCTACCTCCTGCCTACCTGCGTGGCATCCTGCAGGCCTTTAAAGTGGTGCTAATATATCCAAACCACAGAGGGCTATTCAGGCTGCCCCATCCCCCAGCCACAGGGCTGCCATGGCACAAAGTTGTGGTATTGCTCTAGCAGAACCTGGTCTTTCCTTTAACATACTATAATATCCTCACAAGGGCATCTTCCTGCCCCCTTACATGGGCATGTATATAGGGAAAGACTAAGAGTTCTTTTGGTGGTGGTGATTTATGGCAGAACTGGGCACTATACTGAAGGCATGACTGCCTGCCACAAACAGCAAACCCTTCTGCGACATCCTTTGTCCTTCCACTCTGAATTGCTGGCTGGTGGTGGTGGGAGAAGGAAAAGCAGTGCAGTGTGATCTCACAGCCTAAGTCTAAGAGATGCCTGGTAGACATTACAGGGGCGGGGGGGGGGCTAGATGTGTGGTTGCTGCATGTTCAGGCTGTCACCACCTGTGAGACATATTTTGTAATCCACAAGTTCATTCTGGAGTGGATCATTTATAGCCAGTTTTGAATTTAACATTGGAGCCAGGTAATCACGTGAATGTGGCAAAAACTCCAAGGTCTCACCTCTGGGTGAAACTAGTTCTATTCTTATCAGTCTACCTTAATGTCTAGTTATGGTACAGAAATTGCCACAGTCATCCTGATGGGCAGGAGGGGGGAAACAGGTTGGTTCTCCTGGCTATCTCAGAGGACTGAGCTGAGATGCACAAGGCTAAGATGATTCTGTGATCACTAATCACTGCTGCTCTTAACATCAGAAACTGCCTTATACTGAGTCAGGCCATTGGTCTATATAGCTCAGGATTGCCTACAGTGGCTCCCGAGGGTTCCAGACGGTGGATATCCCCAGCCCTACCTGGTAATGCCAACAATTGAACCTGGGACCTTTTGAATGCAAAGCAGAGATACTCTACCACTAAGCTATAGCTGTTCCCCTGTCACTAAGCTCATTGTGCCCATTTTACATAATTTAATCTCTAATTGTATTGTCACTTAACTCAGTAATGCTACAGTGATTGTCTTATCCCCAGCTACTGCTACTGTGAAAAATCGTTTTGCATATATTTAAGCTGTAATTGACTTGCCACAGACTGTACTTTTACATTCAGTCGACATTTAACTCCACTTAATTCTTTTCTCCTTTACACCCATGTGCCTTTATCTGCACATAACCACCCCACCCCACGAGTCTCATGGTGTGTACTACAGTCACAAAGGCTTATGCCATAATATAAATTTGTTAGTCTTTACGTTGCCACAAGACTCTTTGTTGCTTTTGCTTTCATCAAAAATGCAGCTGCTGACTTGACCTCAACCTTTAAAGCAGAGGCAGCTAACCATTTTTTGGCCCAAGAGCCAAACCCTCCAGGGGCCGCCTGACAGTGCTGGGTGTGCTGAAATGTGAGTGTGTCTCCCACTCTTACGCATGCACCACACATCAAGCGCACCAGCTTGCCCCCGCGACTGAGGGGGCCACACAACACAACCTGCGCACACGCCATGCAATGTGCTGACGTCACACACACATCCCACGTGACATGCTGACAGGTTGCGTGCACACCGCACGGCTTGTGCAAGTGACGCAAGGATGCCACATGGAGTGCACAGTCGCTGCAGAATTTTGAAGGGGCCCCGCCCCCTCCTTGGAAAATGGGGGGGGGTTTGGCCTCCCAGCCCCGATGGCGCCCCTGCCACACAAGTACATGTACAGAACACACTGCTCTCCTCCTCAGCTATATGGGAAGATAAAGGACGCATTGCTCTCCTCTTGCTCACCCAATGATTGAGCTGATTCCTAGGGAGGTGGCATGTTGCATAGCCCCCGTCTCTCTCTGCCAACCCCAGCCCTGTGTCTACCTTCATGTTAATTTTCACTTGCACTACCCAGACTGGTGGGGTCTTTGGAGTAAAAATAAATAAATAGCTTGGGTGTCTAGATCAGCCCTCCAGCTCTGAGCTGGGGGTTAGATGCCCCGCTTTAAAATACTAAATGACTGTGTCCCAGATTATCTAAGGGAGTGCCCCCGCTCCCTCAGCAGCCGTCCTTCACAACAAAGGACTTAGGGAGAGTCCTCTCCTTGGCTGTGGTAAGTGTGATGAGGACTAATAGCACTCTCTCTCTTTCTAACTCTCTCCCTAGGCAAGCCTGCCTTGCCCTCGCCTGCTGGAAAGAATTTAAAACCTGCAGGCTTATGGAAGGTGAGGCAGCTGCCAACTTAAAAAGACCTTTAAATTAATCTCCCTTCCTTTCCTCTGCCCCTTTCATTTTATTATTGTAGACATTTTTATCTTAATTAATTGTAACTTAAAAATTCATTATTGGTAGCTTTCTTGTATTTTCTTGTAACATTTCATAATTTTACAATAGGCCATCTTGGGGACCTTTATAAAGTCACATGGTTTGATGCAAGTGAAAATAAAAAATGAAACAAAATAATATAAACTTGGAGCAATCAAGCTTAATACAGCATATATATGCATAGCATGTAGAAACTACAACATTCCTGCCACTGCAATGTAGGCAATCAGGGGGAACGGGGTGAGGAGGGGGGGTGGTAAATGAACTATACAAACACAAACAACTTTTATGGATCATTTCTTTTGAAGCCAGACATACATTTTAATCAGATACTTTAATGATTATTCATGAATGAATTATTAATGAATGTTCCAAAAATATCATTCCATGGTACCATTCCCCCTCTTCCCCAACCTAAAATAACACACACAGAGAAAAATAATGGAAGGAGGAAAAGAAAGAACAGCCCCCCCCCCCATCTTCAACATGACGACACAGGCTCTGTTTGAACATCGCTACGGCCAAAGCTACAGCTTGTGGGTAGCAAGAAGAAAACATAACCAGAAGTTCAGGTTCAGAGGACACACTAAGCCAAAACTTGGCTCAATTCAGCATGGCACAGGAGTAGGAAATAGCGAGAGCAGCAACGCAGCTGCAAGCTCCTATCTCGCAGCCCACACGTTTGCACAATTCCCAGTAAACCATGGTTTGGCTTTCTGCGACATGCAAGCGAGGCCACTGTCATTTGTTCTTTCTTCATTAACTGAAACAGTCACACACACTGACCACAAACACACCCTTTGCCGACAGGTGATGCAAGGCAGAAGAACACAGTGGCAGAGAAGGAAGTCACAGAAGCTGTTTCTAAACATTTTCATGTATTCTTCCTGCTTTCCTAATTTTGCAGGAGCCCAGTTACCAAGCTACAGAAACAGGAAGGGCAGCTTATGCTATTCTTTTGTTTTGAAAATGAGAAATGTCGACAGTGAAACTTGCCTGGAAATCATGCTTTCTTCCCCTGAAAGATTTCCTTGCCAACCTCAAATGCAGGTAGGCAAGTTAGGGCTGCTCATCAGTGGTCAGAGAAAGGCCCTCTACCCATGTTCAAGTGTGCTTACCTTTTATTATGCAATTTACATTTTCTAAATGGAGCTCTCCCAATGGAAACAGGTTGCCTTGCATATGCAGAGTTCTCCAAACATTTTATATTTTGTGAATATGAAGGGAGATGAAATCAGCACAATGGATATTTTTCTGCCTGTGAAGTATATTCCATGCACAAGACAAGGTTTCTTGCCAAAGGAATCCTAACTGCCACAATCCATCTCCATCATATCTCCTTGTTTTTCCAACAACAAAAATTTCAGCATGAATGAGTTACCTTTAAACAACCCTTCCCTTTTTTTATACTAACATGCCCAGGACAAATGCCCCTCAGCAATGGATTGTTTGACAGAGCTTCACACATGTCAGATTAGTTGAGAGATAACAACAGGGTATTAAGTGGAAAATGACAATCTCATCAACTGATTGTGAAATCAGCCTCCCTCCAGGGTTTCTTCCTAGATCTCACAGCCAGAGATCAGGCTAAGTGGATGGAAACTTGGCTGCAACATATTAGCCGGTCCAGAACGCCTGCAGCCGCGCCACAAAACCACCAAAGCTCCTACTAAGGCATTAAAGTCTGAGCAAAAGGAGTCGCTGGGTCTTGGACGGGGGGGGGGGGGTGTGTGGGTGGGTGGGTGGGGGGGTTGTCAGTAAAGGTAAGTGCTTCTAAAGCATTTGCTTTTTTGTTATTTGAATTGGCTTGACTAACACATCCCCTTCAGAAGCCGAGACTATGTTAATTTGCTAAATGATCAAACAGTCCTAAACTAAACAAGTGCTGAACACTCAGTAAAAGGGTGCGAGTTCAGAAGAATTTGAAATGAGCCGTTAGTCTTCAAAGAAGTGGGTCAACCTTTGAATTCTGTTGTTCTCTTTTCTTTAAATAGCAGATGTTTTCCATATATATCAAAACGTTATACGGCACAATGCTAATCTGTATGAATGATCCTGAACTCCTGTTAATTTAACAAAGGCCTAGAAAATTGTTTAATTAACATGTTTAATTAACCTTGTTTCAAGAATTTCTGTACACTAAGACACCAGCTAACTTTCAAATGGCTGGGCACTCAGGCTAAAAAGCCATCTCAAGAAAGCTAGAGAGTTCCAGAAAAACATCTACCGTACTTCTGCTTCATTGACTATGCAAAAGCCTTTGACTGTGTCGACCACAGCAAATTATGGCAAGTTCTTAAAGAAATGGGAGTGCCTGATCATCTCATCTGTCTCCTGAGAAATCTCTATGTGGGACAAGAAGCTACAGTTAGAACTGGATATGGAACAACTGATTGGTTCAAAATTGGGAAAGGAGTACGACAAGGCTGTATATTGTCTCCCTGCTTATTTAACTTATATGCAGAATTCATCATGCGAAAGGCTGGGCTGGATGAATCCCAAGCCGGAATTAAGATCGCCGGAAGAAATATCAACAACCTCAGATTTACAGATGACACAACCTTGATGGCAGAAAGTGAGGAGGAATTAAAGAACCTTTTAATGAGGGTGAAAGAGGAAAGCGCAAAATGTGGTCTGAAGCTCAACATCAAAAAAACGAAGATCATGGCCACTGGGCCCATCACCTCCTGGCAAATAGAAGGGGAAGAAATGGAGGCAGCGAGAGATTTTACTTTCTTGGGCTCCATGATCACTGCAAATGGTGACAGCAGTCACGAAATTAAAAGACGCCTGCTTCTTGGGAGAAAAGCAATGACAAACCTAGACAGCATCTTAAAAAACAGAGACATCACCTTGCCAACAAAGGTCCGTATAGTTAAAGCTATGGTTTTCCCAGTAGTGATGTATGGAAGTGAGAGCTGGACCATAAAGATGGCTGATCGCCGAAGAATTGATGCTTTTAAATTATGGCGCTTGAGGAGAATCTTGAGAGTCCCATGGACTGCAAGAAGATTAAACCTATCCATTCTTAAGGAAATCAGCCCTGAGTGCTCACTGGAAGGACAGATCCTGAAGCTGAGGCTCCAAGACTTTGGCCACCTGATGAGAAGAGAAGACTCCCTGGAAAAGACCCTGATGTTGGGAAAGATGGAGGGCACAAGGAGAAGGGGACGATGTAGGACGAGATGGTTGGACAGTGTTCTCCAAGCTACAAACATGAGTTTGACCAAACTGCGGGAGGCAGTGGAAGACAGGAGTGCCTGGCGTGCTCTGGTCCAGGGGGTCACAAAGAGTCGGACACGACTAAACGACTAAACAACAACATGCTTCAAACTCACCGAACTTTAACTGTGCTCAAGAAGTGCAAAAGGAAAACTCCATTTTAACTCCCCCAGAACTTCTGCTGCTTGTTCTGAAGTGCTATTTACAATTTTTGTATGTATGATGCTGTATTAAGTTTCAGTACCATAGTGCATGGTTGACACTGTAAAGGCCTCCTTAGATATCTCAGCCCAGCTTGGGTCTTCACTATTTCAACACACTAATTTTCATTTTCATTCTGATTCTCTCTCTCTCTCTCTCTCTCTCTCTCTCTCTCTCTCTCACACACACACACACACACACAGAGGCACTCACTGAAAAAGGCGGGGCATAGAGGAAGAATTTGCTCTGCCTTTCCCAAAAGGCTGTACAGTGATACCTTGGTTCTCAAACTTAATCCGGAAGTCCGTTCCAAAACTAAGCATTTCAAAACGAAGGTGTACTTTCCCATAGAAAGTAATGCAAAATAAATTGATCCGTTTCAGACTTTTAAAAACAACCCCTGAAACAGCAATTTAACATGAATTTTACTATCTAACGAGACCACTGATCCATAAAATGAAAGCAATAATCAATGTACTGTACTATAAAATAAATAAGACAGTATTGTAGATGATAAAAATTAAAATTATTATTATTTTCTTACCTGCACTGATAATAGTCATTGTTTGGATGGGGGGGCTTTTATCTATTTCTGCAGTCACACAACCAATCTATCAGTAGCTGAACACAGTCACAAGAGAAAATTAATCGAAAAAGTCTCAAAAACAAAAACACAAAATAAGTAGCAAAAACAAAAATGCCAAACTTAATCAGTTCTGGAACTTCCAGAATGTTCAAAAACTAAGGCACAGCTTCTGATTGGTACAGGCGCCCCGGAAACAACAGCCGACAGCCGCACTGGATGTTCGGCTTCTGAAAAACATTTGAAAACTGGAACACTAACTTCCAGGTTTTCGGAGTTTGAGAACCAAGGTACCACTGTATCTATGATGCTTGTGATATTTTGGAGCAGCCGCCAGCCAGATGCCTCTGAGAGGTCACAAGCTGCGCATAAAGGCAATTCATATGTGCAAGCAGTTAGTCAAGACTGAGACAAAGACTTTGCTGAATAAACTGCATTTTAACATGGTGTTAACCTGCTTAAAAATCCCAGTATTAACACTTACATTATCTCCCATCTCTCATGAACTACATGCACACTTTTGCAATACATTCTCCCTGCAAAACACAGTAAATGTACAGAACATTCAGGTCAGTCATTTCTAAAGTGGAGCCAAATGCATCCCTTTGGTTGTTCATCATTAATATTTTATTAATTTCCAAGCTGCTACAGTTTTCTCCAGGGATATCATTAATAAAATACCTCTAAAATCAGCAAGATAGCAGGCAGAGTGACCAAACTACAGAACAAGTTTTAATTATCTTGATTTTATATAATGCTGAGTGCATGGCTTAAATTTAAAGAAATGTAAAATCCAGATCTTTGATGAAGGAGGAGATTTTTTTGCTTATTATATTTCATTAGTTGTTTTAATTACTTCTCATGCATCCCCTCTTCCAATGCCTATACAAATGGCAGAAACTTGTCTCCATGAATTAGCATATATAGTGAAATCAACTTCCATTGAACTACTTCTGTCATACTCAACCCTAGATGCTTGGATGTTTCCACCTCTTCTAACATCCAGTTCATACTTGCTCACGCTGTTCTGTTATACTCTCTCCTTCTTAGGGGCGTAATTATTCATGCCATGATTCATTTCAGTCCAGACATTTAGATCTCCCCCCTCCACAAGTCCAGACAGCCTTGATACAATCTCCAAACATGTACAGATGGGCTTGAAATTGAGAAGCAATCCCATACGATTTCTAGGCTTCAACACTGCCCTTCTCCTACACTGTATTTAATTTGCATATTATGCACAGATTCCTGTCAGTAAAGATTCAATTTGACTAATGGAAGAATTAAAAAAAAAAATCTGTTTTCATTTTGGTTATGGCAAAAGAGGCCGTGTTTATAATTTGTTTCCAGTGTAAAAAGGAACACATTTTATATACAGTGAGTTTTCCTGGTGGGGAAATGCCACCTGTTTGCTCTGTCTAGAACCTCCCAATAGGTTTCATAGGAATTGGGGTCCCAAATGTGTTACCAGGAATTTGAATCAAATCTGCAAATATAACTATTTTTACCAACATTGGGCTTGTGACTTGAGGACAACAAATTATTGTTGCCAAGTGTCTTCAGGATGTTAATAATTTGGTTAGGAAAATATAGATTTTAGTACAGTGGAAAGGTTTTTTTTCTATTTCAGATTCACATTAATCTCTAACGGACAACCTCATTATGTTATGTCAAATAAAATAAAATAAAATAAATAAATAAATAAATAAATAAAAGAAAACAAGCTGAAACAGATAAAACGTTCTTCTACAGTTAAGAAGAAAAGGTATTTGTTAATTTCTCCATGAGACAAGTTGTATCTTTCTGGACAGAGAAGAAGACTGTGCTTAGTAAAATGTAAGAGTAGCAACAGTTATGGTTCTATGGGGGAAAATAAAGAAGCAAATTTAATGTGTGAGTCTATGCCTAATGTTAGTCTATCTTCAGCATACTCCCACTAAAAAAATAAAAACAGTTTCAGTGCTCGGCTTGTTTTGTGCAAGGTGTTTGTGCCTTGGCAGCTGCAGTGGCCATGGTGGGCAGAGAGGCACGCAGAGGCAGTGGCCAGGGCGGTGGCAGCAGCCAAGCCCCCATGGGCACCCACAGTCCCACGGAAGTGGCGCTCGTGTTGCTCACTGATCCTAATTGTTCCTTGGTTCTGTCCACTTACTTGCCTTGTGGCTCCTGGTATCCAGCTCCTAACTCACCTCAAATTGCTGCCCTGCTCTCCTTCTTCACACCAGAAGAGATGTGAACTAAAGCCACAATAACATTTTAAAATTTACTGTACTGCTTTATAATGATTCGCCTTAGGATACGCTATATTCCCATAGTGCTAGGAGATGCACAGATACAGGATAACTTGTAGATAACTTATTGCACAGCAGTAAATTAGAGAATCTCTCTCATATCAGGCACTACATAGTAATGACATTTGCATTAAACTTTCAGTATATGAAATATAAATGGCAAATGTTACATTTAAAATAACTTTGTTTAAGGCGTGCATAAAAGACAAGTATGACTTATGTCCTTAATTTTGGAGTGGAAGAATAAATTAAAATGATAATGATAATCGACAGGGCACATGACAGGGGCACACTGTGATTTAACAGCTAAAAGCTACCAGTAGCTTTGTGGGTCGCACTAACACTCACCATTTGGTTTTTGTGTTTGTTAATGGCAGCTGGTACCTCTCAACACCACTGGTGTTCCATTGATCCCAGCTCATCCCATGCAGCTAATTCATCCAATCACTGGTTTACGAAGGGTTGCCCATATTCTGTGCTGTCACCACGCATTATTTCCATGTCCTGCATTATTTAAGCAGATTCAAAGCAGGTGCTCACATTTTGTGAACCGTCAAGCCAAGCACAGCCCACCACCTGTGGCATCCCAACAGAAACTCAATAAACTTGTTTTTGCTGTCTGGTTAAAAATACAAAGAGGTGTAGGTGTGTAGTATCTGGCTAATGGGCTGAATCTGATTTGGTGGGTCACACAGAGTGCAGGACAAATATTCTCATTAGCATATTTTGAATACAAGATCAGCACAGATTTTCAATTACTTGTCCTATTTTTTAAAGCATAGCACAAATTCTTCATATAATAAAAGTTTAGTTCTTCATGTCACCTTCTCCTTCCATATTTTTGTTTGTTTGTTTGTTTAGAGACAGTTGATAAAAGAGGCATTTTTTTGGATCCTGCAACAGCCAGCAGCTTTTGCAGTATTATTTCACCCCTCCTCTTCCTGCCACATCTAAAACAATTTTTAGCAATTGCTAAAACCTCCTTGCATAAACAGAATATATAATGACTTTCAATGGGATGACATGTTTAATCCACTCATTTCATTTCTTGTTTGTGCCTGCAGCACTCAGGAATTAGGAGATCTCCCTCACCCGAGGATCAATGCTTCATCTATCCCACTAGAGACACGATAGATTACTTCCGAGTGTCTACACATTATAAGTGGGAATGCATGCTGTTATTTTACATCTGACAAAAACAATTTGCTGAAGCATTTCGAAGTGGTGCCTCCAGCTGATGTATTTTCAAAATCCCTCTCATGTTTCAATTACAACGGCCAAGCAGGTTTTATTGTACCTATTGGTTACACTGAACAGTGGCAAAGACATGTGAGGCACTTTTATAGGGATTACGAACAGCTTCAGTCACTAGTGCTCAGCACCTCTCTCTCTTTCTGTGTGTGTGTGTGTGTGTGTGTGAGAGAGAGAGAGAGAGAGAGAGAGAGAGAGAGAGAAGAAATTACTACCATTTCATGCCACTGTTCTTTTCTTTAACTTCCCCTAAGTCTAGGGATGGAGAAGAAATTTGATTCTGTACTCATTTAAAAGCCAAATCTATTTGTTTTATTTTACTTATTGAATTTGATAGTCACTTTATCTTGCCCAGAGCAATCCAAAGATATATTAAAACCAAGAAGAAAAAGAAACATCTCATTCGCTTTTAAATGGCCACAGATAATTAAAAGGCTGATTATAGAGGAAAGTTTTCTCCGCGACGGGGTGAGCTCTTGTTGCTCAGTCCCTGCTCCTGCCAACCTAGCAGATTGAAAGCACATCAAAGTGCAAGTAGATAAATAGGTACCACTGCAGTGGGAAGGTAAACGGCGTTTCTGTGCGCTGCTCTGGTTCGCCAGAAGCGGCTTAGTCATGCTGGCCACATGACCTGGAAGCTGTATGCCGGCTCCCTCGGCCAGTAAAGCAAGATGAGCGCCGCAACCCCAGAGTCGGCCACGACTGGACCTAATGGTCAGGGGTCCTTTACTTTCTCCTGGTGCCAAATGATCCTATCAGGTGAGACTCCCTGGGGAGTGCATTCCACAAACAGGGAGCCACTACAGAAAAGGCCCATTCTTATGTTGCTGCCCTCCAGACCTCTTAATTGGCAGCCAGTGCAGTTGGGCCAGGATTGCTGTTATATGCTTAAACTGCCACTGAATTCTACACCAGCTGAAGTTTCCAAACCCTCTTATGAGGCAGCCCCACATATAACATGTTGCAGTAATCTAACCTTGAGGTTACCAGAGCCTAGAGGACAGAACTTAGGCTATCTGTCTCCAAATAGAAGCGCAGCTGGGTCACCAGCCAAAGCTGATGGAAGGCACTCCGGGCCACTGAGGCCACCTGAGCCTCAAGCAACAGGAATGAATTTCAGAGGGAGTGCAACCCCAACCAAATTTAATAAATTTGCAGTTTCCTAAACAATATGCAAACCAAAACACAGCTATTCTTCAAAATTTGCAGTTATCATACTGTGTCCCTCAGGGCTGGTCCAATATGTTTTTTGGCACCTGAGTTGTACCCTAAAATGGTGCTTCCCACAAAAAGATGCCAGGGAAGAAGGGCTGAGTGAAGATCAGTCAATCAATCAATCAATCAACCAATCAATCTTTATTGCAGTCAAAGACCAGACAGCAAAATTAACAACAGCAACATACACTTCATCATCATCAAGAGGTGGATGTAATTAGAAATTCCCTATAAACCTATTTACATTCTAAATAGTGTGAGTTAAAATCTACATTGGAAATGGGGGGGGGGGGCAGGGGGAGACCAGCAGCATCTCCTCTTCACTGAGAGGCCACTACAGGGGCCGGATCTGCTGTCCTTGTGGATTCTGCCACCCAAGGAGGTCACCCCAGCTTGCCTCATGGGGGGGCCGACCCTGGCGTCCCTCCTTTCCCCCTCCATACATGTAGATAGGAAATTCAAGACAACCTGAGAAGGGATGGCATGGGCAACTTTGTGGCATACATTGCAGTCTTTGTGAAGATTCCTTAAAGAGGACAGGATCCAGTGAGAATGGAAATGTGAGAAAATCCTATCAGTATCTAAACTGAGGTGACAGCTTTGGCTGGCACACCAGCCAGCTAGTTCAGGTGCAATGGGGAAGTGGAAATAAACTGAACTTTTTAAGAGTGCTTATATTAAGGAGAAAAATTAATCTGCTATCCTATTAATCAGTACACCACTTTTTAAAAACTGATAAGGTAAAAGATTAATAGACTAAATATTGTAGCTCTACAAAATATCCTTATGTTGGCCATGCGTGTACCTCAGGCCAAATTTCATCAAATTATGGAATAGACATTTGTGAAGGAAGGAACTGATCTTCTGTATTTCTACTAACAGAAATGTAATTTGTAATTTCTTTCAAATAGAATGTCATTCACTGAGATTTAAATCTGTCCCCAAAGGGGGGGGGGGGGAAGAGAGTCAGAATAGAAACTTTCAGGAACACTTTCCCCTCAAAAATATATATTTATCTCAAGAAATATTGTCCCAGAGATCTCCTAAAATGTCAAATACCATTATTAAAGAGCACATTCAGCTGAGTAAAATCAGGGCTTGGGTTGTTGCACCAACAAATCAGAACACCATCTAAAGTCAGAGCTGTGAAAACAATGCCAGTATTGAAACAAATCAGATTCAGGTTTTGATCCTGATGTCCCCATTGACACATGGCTGGCTTTGCAAATTAATCCTGCCGGGGCACTTCTCCCACCAAATCCCAGGCTTCTTATGTATCAGAGCTGGCTGAGAAAGGATGGTTAAGTTTACAGGCGGAAAAAGCAAATCGCAGCCATGAAATCCCCAGCTGGGCACAGGAAGGGAAAAAGAGAAGGAAACACACACAGACACACACTTATATCCTATAGACTTGCTAAAAGAGACTTGGAGTCAGCCCGCCTGCAGCATATCTGACAGTTACCTCAGAGCTGCATTAATTAAGCTGTTTTGTTTATCTCGTAAAAAGAATCCCAAGAATGGTCCTGCTTCTTTATTCAGGAGTGCAGTTCCCAATGCCACACAAGTAAGTGGAAAAACAAGCCCCAGTCTAGCTGCAGGGTTGCCAAAGTGTGCCTGTCATGTGTCCTTTGTAGGGGTGTGTGTGTGTCTGTGTGTGTGTGTGTGTTAGTATATGGCAGTTCAGCCCCATAGGAAAAAAAGCTCACATCTCATTCTGAACATCTTTGGGCATAGAGAGGCACCCCAAAGGTTCTCTGACGAGACTCTTCTTGCAGTCTCTCTTCTCACAGCTCCCACAGCCTTCCTCTGTGGCCAAATTATTCTTCCTCTGGGCATTTTTTTTTGGGGGGGGGGGGTTCTAATCCTTCTCCTAGGTTGGCTTCAGTCTTGCTGTCCTTGTCTTTGGCCTTCCTCTCTGATGGGGAGAACTCTCTAAAACATTGGTAGTCAACCTAAGGCCTGGGGCCCGGATCCAGCCCAATCGCCTTCTAAATCCGGCCCGCAGACAGTCCGGGAATCAGCGTGTTTTTACATGTAAATGTGCACATGTGTCCTTTTATTTAAAATGCATCTCTGGGTTATTTGTGGGGCCTGCCTAGTGTTTTTACATGAGTAGAATGTGTGCTTTTATTTAAAATGCATCTCTGGGTTATTTGTGGGGCACAGGAATCCATTCTTTTTTCTTCTTCTTCAAAATATAGTCCGGACCCCCCACAAGGTCTGAGGGACAGTGGACCGGCCCCCTGCTGAAAAAGTTTGCTGATTTCTGCTCTAAAAGATTCCTAGCGAGAATGCCTGCACCTTGGCGAATTCACCACCAGCCCGGCTGGGCAAATTTCTGGCCAGACCGTGCAAGTTGGAGGAGGCACCAACTTGTACTGCCATACAGATGTACTGCCCCAGGCCAGGAGCGAGGGAGGGAGTGGCTGAAACTTCCAAAGATACAATTAGGAAAATAGAGACCCCTTTTGCACCAGGGCTGATTCACACAACCCAGAGAATGGTCAAAAGACAGATCAGAACAGCTAAAGATCAACACAGCCTGGTTATGGGAAGCCACTCAGGAACTGTACGTAAGCCACTCTTGAGTTCACTGAGCAGGGAAATACAACAAATCATGCATAAGTGAATAAATCTAAAATTTGCCCTAAGTGATCGCTGGTGCTGGTGCCACAATATTTTCCAGATCATAGAATAATAATAACCAGGTAGCAGCAAACAATGGTGCGGAAGCCGACTTGCCCTTTCCCCCACCCCCCTTTTAAAAATTGGTGTTGCAGTGGCTGCCCATCCAACCCTCCAGCAGGGAGGCTGATTTCACTGACAAGTTACATATATATTTTCATTAGAAGATGAACTCGCTCAGTTGCATATCAGCTGGAACCAGTGACTAAGTGATGGTTCACGCTTTAGAATGCTTAATCTGAACTACTACTAGTAGTAGTGCTACTAAAATTGTATATTGCTCTTCATCCAAAGATCTTAGGGTGGTTCACAGCATAAAAATACAAGATAAAAAACACAAAATGCATAATAAAACAAGAACAGAATACCCCCCCAAACACATTTAAAAGGTTGTTGATTAGCAAAAGGCCTGGTTGAATCACTCTTCTGAAGAATGGAAACTTCAACTTAGAACAGGCTTCCTTCATTGGCTTTTGGAAAGTCCTGCCTTCCGCAACCTCTACAAATGGTAGAACATTGATTGGGTCCCTGTTACAATAACAGGTGAGTTCTCTTCTTCTTTCCAGTCTTTATATTCCTTATTGAAAGAAAACTTCCCAGGATACACTTCTCCTATGGCAATTCTGCAGTTGTTTGCTGTTTCTTTTTTCCTCTGACAATATGTGCTTGACAGCAATGAAATCTGATTAGCTGCATCCTAGTCCCCTGGACAGTCCTTGGAAAATAGCCTTTTGCCCTGAAACCCTTGTAACAAAAGCATGAATGGTCTCTCTCACGATGGGGCAGGGAGCTTCTTAGAAATGCCTTGTTTTATTTTGTGTTTGAATGTCAAGTGATCCGACTTCCTGAAAATTAACCCATTGTCAATTGCACATATTTGCAGCTGAATTTGAACCTTCTGCCTTGCTGCCTATGTGCTTAAACACACTGCTGTGATACACATTAACAGCAACCTCATTTTGGTGGGTTTTTTTGGGGGGGGGTTTAAGGAAAAGCTGGGTTCTCTTATAAAGGACAACTGAAACAACATTATTAATGTCCATTTAGAGTCATGGAAAGCTATTTCTAACTTTTTTGGGCGGTGGAGCTTCCTTTTTTAATGTTGATAGGGAAGCATCTCAGACTGCCAGGATAGGAAATAGACAAGAAGTTAATATCACTTGCTTGGTTCCGGGTTCCTTCCACCTGGTATCTTCAGCCATTTCAGACTCAGGACCCACTTTTAACCCAAACATGCACTGGGGACCTATCTCTTAATCTTTTACCATATATTTGCATGGTGCCAGTGCTCCTGTTGAAACCCACTATGGATCAGCCACTAAATAGGTCGTCTGAATCTTTAGACCTTCTAAGAGAGAATACTCCTCCTCGTTTTGCTTGGCTTAGACCACATAACTAAGCTGTGTAACTACCTGCATTCCAGAAGGCACCGCAGGGTTAATAGTGAGGTGGAAGGACACACAGAGTCGCTAAGGCAAAAAAGATGCCACCGCAATTGTTCTGGAGGAGGGAGGAAGAAACAGGTCTTCTCATCCACCCCACCTGCCACCAAATTACTTGAGTGCTATTTCAAGACACATTAGAAGGACAGAATTAGCTGCAGATGCCATATTTTAAAATAGCCCATATTGGCAGGTTAGCCTTTTCCCTGTGAACATCTATTGTGATTCGTATTCCTACCATTCCATTCCATTATTATTCCGTGGGCTTGCTCTGCCGCATGTTCTGCTCTGCCTGCTTCCTATTTAACTTGGAGAATTTCCAAATTAATTTCAGAACCAATGCACACACTGTGTGCTGCTGCAGTCTTCAGTTCACATGCTTTTGCCTCCCACATTCTGACACATACCAGCACATATGTGCATTGATTAAACCACAGCACAAGCAACAGCAAAGGAATATTGATGCTACCTTGCTGTCACATCAAGATTCCTTTTCATCCCATGATATAACCCATGTGCATATTATGTGGTTGTTCTTTTAATTCCATTTATCAATAACTTGAGTAGAACATCCTGAAGCATTTTAACAATAAAAATAAAAGCAATTCCATACATAAAAACAATTTCAAATCCACCTGAGCACTGGCAAGATACCTACCTCTCAAGCAGCTAGGAGGAAACGACAACTAAAGGCAATGTGGTGAACAGAATTCAGGGGGACAGCAACTGGGCCAGAGAGATAAATAAACAGCCAATGGTTTCTAATAAACACTGTAGATCTGAAAGGAGATTTAGTTTCACACACAGCACTCAATCCGCACAGAAACTTTTTGATATAAAAGCAATTTTGTGACCTTTCCTTTGTAACTCAACTCTCCTAAGGGCTAGTTTTCACTGGGGTGGTAAAACCGAGTCTACATTGCATCACTTCAGAGTTCATGTGGGGGCTCACATGGTATGGATGTTATTCCATGCAAAAGAGAAAACCACTGCATGTAGAAAATTAGCATGTCAGGGGGGAAGTCTAGAACCTTTCTGCCTCTTATAGAGGAGCATTGTCTTATAAGCCCCCACATGTAGTCTGAAGTGATGCGACCCAGACACAGGCTTATCATTTCAGAGAGAACAAGGCTGAAATGTAAACCTGTTCCTTATGGCTATTCCCATTTTTGTCTGTCTTTGGATCAAATGGTGCACATTAGATTGCCTCCATTAACTTCTCTGCCCTTTAGAATTTCATCCACTGGCAAAGTTTAGGGTCTGAAGAGTGTCCATTTAACTACACACACGGCTATTACGTCTTCTGTGCACACATCTACCACTGACTGGACTGTGGCTAAGGCATGTCCTTAACTTTACAAAGCAATTCAGTTCAATACGGAAGAATACAGGTGACAAGACCAGCAAATGGCTAATTGCATTTTAATGACAAAACTTAAATTGGTGCCTTAGTTCTGATTTGAATGTATTCTATTTTAGAAGAGTAAGAAACAGCAGCCGTATCACCCTGAAGATGCCTTCTGAGACACCACAAGCTGCCTGCTCTCAAAACATTCATTAGCTCTGTGCTCACTATTTTTAGTTAACATATTGAATCTATCCCCGGTAGCCAACACACCAGGTTCAACAGAATCCTTGTGAGATTATACTAAATTTTGCCCATAAGCAGTTCTGCACTGGGAAATTTGGATGAGCTGACATATGTCTTTTCTTCTAGGCTACAGAAGACTGCCATGTTCTTGACTGCTCGTGAATCAACAGGAGAAAAACTGTGGTGCCAGGAAGAGACTGCCTAATATTTCAGAAGAAAATGTAGTTGAAACTTAAGGGCCATGTAACACAACATGGCTGTCACAGGGAAGCTGCTTGAAACTCCATTTGGCAGCTGCTTTGTGCAGTCTCAGTGAAACTGGCCTCTGCCACATGGTTCCTCTTCATGATATTGCCAAAATAGAATTCTAGGCAGTGTGGCACCTGATCCACGTGGCAAAATGGCACACACAAAACGCCTCACCACACAGAGCAGCCAGCATGTAGAGAAAGTTCCAGATTTATTGATGTTAGGAAGGCATCCTTGCAATGAGGTTTAAGATGCCTGCCTGTGGGGGATTGTTTTGGTAAGTCTACATATTTGGGTTTGGTTTTTTAAGTGTTTTAATTGAAGATGGTTTATGTATATTTGTTTTTAATTGGTCTGTCGACTTTAGCTGTGCTTTTTATGTACAATTTTATTTGTATACTACTTGGAGAGCTCTTCGATCAAGAAGTTTATGCTTATAAATGTTCTAAATAATTATGTAAAATTATCCAACAAAGGCCACCACTTCCTACATGCACATGCTCACATATTATCATCATCTTCCAAGGTAGTGAGACAGGTAATGCCCATGGAGAAGACCTTCTCAGTTGTTTCACTGCTGCTCTCGGGTGCTCTCCGCAGGGAGGTCATTTGGCACTAAACAATGTACCGTACTTTTTGGTGCCAGGCAATACCATTTTATTTTCCCAGGTCTTAGGCCTTTTACTCTGTTTTTCTGCTGACACTGTTCTGTTGGTTTGGGGGCTTAGCCACTTTGTTGCCTGCAAAACGACAATTTCAATGACTTTTAATGATCTATTTTTGCAGGGTGCTCTGTTGGCCCCCCTGCTCCCTCCAAAAGTGACACTACCTGATGATGTAGTATTGCTCTGATGGGGACTTTTGAGAGGATGGCATTCTTAGCCCATAGCCAGCAGAAGGGAAGGGAAGTGAATGAATTTAAATCCAAGTACTTGTGTTCTTAACTGGCTTGTGAGTGACTGTTCACAGGTGTCCCTCAAGTGAAGGTATTGTGTAGATTCACCTCTCACTTTGGCCAGTATTCCAGGTACATCATAGTATATGACATGCTGGAGTAAAAGAAGAGAGATACTGGACTGCAGAAACTGGATAAAGCTGGCACTGGAAGAAGTCACCCCAAATTGTATCCTTTGTATCAGCAGCAGAACAAATCTCACTGACAGGTCCCTGAATTCAATTACACAGGATTCAAGTCCCAGGATTCATTTTGTTTAGTTCAGTTCCAACAGATTCCATTTATTCAGAGTCCAGATGGCAGAGATGCCACGAATTCCACAGAAAAGCTGTTGCTGATTAGTTATTCACACAAAACAACAACATTGCCCCTTGGCTACCACAGGGGTTAGTGTAGCAGTTCAAAGCAGCAGATTTTTAAAAAAGTAATCAATACTTCAAACAGAAGGAAGAAAGTTAAGAATGCCCCTCAATTAGTTTAGTATCGGACTTAAATACTTTGTTGATCAATACTTTCAAAATAAGATTCAACCCATAGTTGTCAGTTCCCTGTAAAATCTTTTCACTGGCAGGCCACCATGTTGAGTTAATCAATGTCTACGGTTATAAAAGAAATTATAATGGATGGGTGACCAAGGCCTGATTCAGAGTCAAGAAAATGGAATTCAGTAAACCCCCATAACCTCAAATGATTTTGATAGGCTTCTTAACTTAATCACTATAAACTGCATGTTTTATAATTCAACACTACCTCTCATCTGAGACACTGGAAATTCTAGACTCTGCACCATAACCATCTCCTACACTTGACAGCATGTTGGAGGGCCACCCAGCCCTTGGAGATAGATGCCATGAAGTAAACAAAGACTGTTACAAATGTCTTAGTTACTGCCCATTTGCAATTGTCTGGTAAATGTCCAACAGCTTCAGATAGATTCAGGCTGTGAAAATATGCAGTGCTTAATGACCAATCTGGTACCTAGCTAAAAACAGACTTAGCTCAGTTTAAAGAAACCTGTAAAGATGTATACTTACATCTATACTTACAGATAGATGTAAGTATATAACATAGATATATGTTGTGTAATACATACACACACACACACACACACACACACACACACATATTTCAACTAACATATTCACTATGCCTCTCCCTGAGATAACCAGAAATTCTTGCTGTGAATTTATGTTCCCAGGGGTCATTCCAGAAGGGCAGCCATTGTGATTAGCATGGCTCTTCCCCGTGGCTGGAGAAGGAGGGTCCTAATCAGATGATCCCTCTCAAAAGGAGGGCCATCCCATTCACCAGACCAGCTGACAGAACAAGGTCTACCCCTCCACCCTTATGACGGCTCCATCAGAACAGCAAGATATCAGGACAGAGCAATAACACTGGAACACAGAACCGCCCAAGCGGCGAGCAAGGAAAATATATACAAAAAAGTTTTGTGAGAATAATCACATAAAGTGTGGCACAAAACCCCTGGGAGGCTCCAGTGCTGTCTGCTTAGACAACCATGACCAGACATCCACAACGAAGAGGAAGGAATCGCCCTCCAGAAACCCTTGGAAGTAGAAATTAACAGTAATAGTTTTGAGTTTTCCCCAAAGGTTCCTGGAGGGCAGTCAACGTGTATTGTGTATTGTCCAGAACGGGATTCCAGAACAAAAGGCCATGCTGGAACCACCCATTACAGGACCTTCCTTCCAGACACAGCATAACCAGACACACAGGAATCCATGTTGTAACATCTAGTAAACATGGGCAGGGAAGCCCATGACATAATTCCACATTATTGTATAAATCCACAGAATGCAATGCAAAGTATATATAATGTATGCATTGTGCAGTTGTGTTATTATGAGTGTGCAAGTGTTTTATTGGGTTGTGAATCTAGAGAGTAAGGTACTCAGGTGATTTTCAGTTCACCTAGGTTTTATGAAACCTATTTATTTTTCAGCCTTGGTGAAATTTTATTACAAGCTCTCCTATTATTGCTTTGTGGTAAATTGTTCTCACTAATCAGTGCTGTAACAACAACAAGGGCGATTGCAGGGCATGCCCACAAAGACACTCACTTAATGGGAAATTGCATGTGGAAGATGTCAACAACAGACTGCTGGCCCAGTTCAATTTTGCAATGCACATGGGGCCCCACTGCCTCTCTGCATCAGACGTTAAACAAATAAAGCAGTAGATTTAGAGGCAGCAGAAGCATATATGTAAATCGTTGCTTTAAAATACTACTGAAACTAATCAAAATAACAACAGCTCTATGAAAAAGAGGCAATTTAATGTAAATGCCAAATGTTCTTGAAAAAGCCATTTTGTGTTGGTGTTATTAAATATATTTACACTGCTTCAGCAGGAAAAAGAAAAACAGAAATTGCTGATATTACGGATGATTATCTACTAAGAAAAAATACTACCCCAGACAGGGTTACCCAAGTCCACTGCTTGTTACTAGTCATAGCAAGTGGGAGACCTGCAACATAGGCGTATCATTCAGGATGTCGGCCAGCCAAGCCGCCTCCAGGATAGCATAAGTTGTAAGGGGTTCAAACCCGCAAATGGTTTTCCAGGTCCGTCCGTCCCCCGCATGTGACAATCATATTCTGTGCCTTTTGAAAATCACTGACCATGTTTAGTCCTCATAGGACTAGTTGGTTTCAAGGAGGGGGAAAGTTTCTCCCTTTTGTTTTTGTTTTGTATTTCCACTTACCTTAGGGTTTGCCAATTAATAATAATAATAATAATAATAATAATAATAATAATAATTTATTATTTATACCCCGCCCATCTGGTTGAGTTTCCCCAGCCACTCTGGGCGGCTTCCAATCAAATGTTAAAAACAATACAGCATTAAATATTACAAACTTCCCTAAACAGGGCTGCCTTCAGATGTCTTTTAAAGATGGGATAGCTGCTTATTTCCTTCACATCTGAAGGGAGGGTGTTCCACAGGGCGGGTGCCACTACCAAGAAGGCCCTCTGTCTGATTCCCTGTAACCTCACTTCTCGCAATGATGGAACGGCTAGAAGGCCCTTGGTGGGTGGAGACGCTCCTTCAGGTATACAGGACCGAGGCAGTTTAGGGCTTTAAAGGTCAGCACCAACACTTTGAATTGTGCTCAGAAACGTACTGGGAGCCAATGCAGATCTCTCAGGACCAGTGTCATGTGGTCCCGGCAGCCACTCCCAGTCACCAGTCTAGCTGCCGCATTCTGGATTAATTGCAGTTTCCGGGTCACCTTCAAAGGTAGCCCCACGTAGAGCGCATTGCAATGGTCCAGTTATTGCGGGAGATAACTAGAGCATGCACCACTCTAGCAAGACAGTCCGCAGGCAGGTAGGGTCTCAGCCTGCGTACCAGATGGAGCTGGTAGACAGCTGGCCTGGACAAAGAATTAACCTGCGCCTCCGTGGACAGCTGTGAGTCCAAAATGACTCCCAGGCTGCGCACCTGGTTCTTCAGGGACACAGTTACCCCATTCAGGACCAGGGAGTCCCTCACACCCACCCGCCCCCTGTCCCCCAAAACCAGTACTTCTGTCTTGACAGGATTCAACCTCAATCTGTTAGCCGCCATCCATCCTCCAACCGCCTCCAGGCACTCACACAGGACCTTCACCGCCTTCACTGGTTCTGATTTAAAAGAGAGGTAGAGCTGGGTGTCATCTGCATACTGTTGAACACCCAGCCCAAACCCCCTGATGATCTCTCCCAGCGGCTTCATATAGATATTAAAAAGCATGGGGGAGAGGACGGAACCCTGAGGCACCCCACAAGTGAGAGCCCAGGGGTCTGAACACTCATCCCCCACCATCACTTTCTGGACATGGCCCAGGAGAAAGGAGCGGAACCACTGTATAACAGTGCCCCCAGCTCCCAGCCCCTCAAGACGGTCCAGAAGGATGTTATGGCCGATAGTGTCAAAGGCCGCTGAGAGATCCAGAACTAGGAAACAGCTCTCACCTTTGTCCCTAGCCTGCCGGAGATCATCAACCAGTGCGACCAAGGCAGTTTCAGTCCCATGGTGAGGCCTGAATCCTGATTGGAAGGGATCCAAATGTATGCTGATACCTCCCCCTCTTGCTTCTCGATGGTCTCATTTTGGCTCTAAACCTCAACCACCCATGTTCACTAATAGAAGGAAATTTGTAGCTGTCTATGCTAACAGCACTATATCGGGTCCTCCCTTAAAGAGGGCACGTGTTACGGTGAGACCTGGCAACCAAACCCTGAGTTGTGGGTGGGTTTGATTGAATAGCCACAACACCCAGTTGGTAGGTCCCTTGATGCTGGGTTTAATTAGGCCAACAGGGCACAAGCTAAATGGATCAAGGGACCTATATATACCTATGCACGTGACCCTCTTTTCCTCTTTTGGCTCATGCATCGGAACACCCGCCCACCTCTCCCTATATTTAGGGCTGTGTGCTTGACCTTGCCATGTTGTCATATGCCATCTGTCACTGGGACAGGGGCACGGCAGGAATTTTCCCCACTTGGCTGATTGGCTGGTGTCATTTGGGTTTCGCCTGCCATGTAGCAAATCGTCACCGTGTAAGGTTGCAGATAGACACTGGTTCAGGTGAAAGGGATGGGAGAACGGTCTCACCATCCCTATGTGCAGGGTATTCCATTAAAGGAATCTAGGGACTCGATAGTTTGGTCAATCCCTGAGAGGGGGTTGTGCCTGTGCCTGAGTCCAGGGGGTATTTGGGTGGCAGAGATAGCCCATTCCCAGCTTTCCGCTTAACCAGGTGTTCACCCTAGGCTGACCTATGCTGGTGCCCTGGCTCAGCGCTACCTGCCACAGTGCAGGGAGCTAGTCGAACCAGAGCCTATGCAACCAGTCGCTTTCTGTAATCAATAAAGTTGTGGCCTAAATTCTGCCAAAAACCAAACCAAAATTTGAGTTTTGTCTGAATTTATTTAAGGGGGAGGTTTAAAGGTCTGAACACGCAAACAGACATTTTAAAACCAAACATTGATTTTACACAACGTTAGAACATCTGCACAGAATTGATCTCATTTTGATTCTAGAAACATGTCCTTTCACATATATTTATTCTATAATGGGGAAACACAGCTTCTCTGAGAATTTCTAAAATATCCTTCACTCAGTTCCTAGAATTAGACAAGAACATGGTTGCTCAATTCAGGCATTGTGCCAAATCATGGTTAAGAATGTTTAAATATAGTTTGGCAGAATTGTCTGAAATGGCAAACCAGAATCTAGTATGCATTGATGTCTGAGTTGATGGGCCATAGTTATATCAATTGTTAACCTCCCTCACAATAAGGATTGTACCTACACAGTGGGGTGATTATTAGATATAAACAAGCAACATTAAGCCATGGTTTGCCTGTACATTTTGAAGCCCAGAGAATTGTCTCAGTATTGAAATATGATTAGTGCTAGTCATGGGTTGAAGGATTAACAATTTCTAGGTTAATTAAGGACCTTTCCAAATCAAAACCACCCTTTTCAAAAGGGAGAGCACCTTGGCTTTCACTATCCACAGAAAGTGATATATTACACTGCCCACAGCAAGTTTTTGCCCTGATGTAGAGAAAGGTTGCTGGGATGTCCAAGTGACTGGAAGGATTGCTTTGCATGCGAAAGCGCCAGGATCTTTCAGCACATGAAGGTGTTTCCTTTAATTTGTAAAAGTTAAAAACAAACTCCTATACAGTATTATGGTAAGTGGAGAAGAGTTGGAAGCAGGCGAGGTGGAAATGGGCACCGAGGGGTTGAGAAATCATATCTCAAACTCAGCATCAATCTTTAATCAATTCAGATTTACACTACAGAGTTTTCGTTTCTTCTTTGAGTAAGTCCTTCTTTTATTTCACACACCCCCTACCCTGCTAGTGTTGCGACAAAGCGACTGTCACTATGTGCATGTCAATCAGGTCCACAAGTCTCTTTAATTATTACTGCAACAATAGAACTGGTCTTCCTCATTCTCCTATTGCCACGAAATGCAATTCCATATTCCAGAATGCAACACTTTCCTGTAGTCATCATGTACTCCCTTGGACGGCGGTGTTAATTAAAATGTCAGAACGACATTTCTTTCCGCATAAGCGGGTGGTTTTGTTTTCAAAGAAGTGAGCCAAAGCAAGGTGGGAGTAAACCAAAAGCAGGCCATGGGATGATAAGAGAATTACAAATTAAGTTTCACACCTGCATGGAAAGCAGTGATATTGCAGAAACCTACAGCAGGCTGCGCAATCAGCAGGGAACACTGTGGCTTGTCCGGTGCTCCCTGCTGGATTACCATAGACCTGGGTGACTAGGTTTCTAATAAGCTCCATATGCTGTTTTGCTGCCTCTGTTTCTGGCTGCTGTCTCCCGCAGGGCAGCACCAAGTCTTCTATGTGGAACATTTTCAGCAGGAAAGAAAAAATGAGCCTGATCCTAAAATGTTCCATCCAAGCCCCTTAAAGATTACGGATTGTAATACGCTATTGGAAGCTTATATTGCTTTGGCAACATTCCCCTGCCTCCTTTGTTTTTGTCTTATTCCAGAGAATTGTGTAGCCCATCAGATTTGGCAAGGATAAACAAAGCCAATTCAGGAGGAAGGCATTGCTTTCTGAATCAGATTTAGCCATGCACAGTATCACGGGAGGCAAAACAGTCGTTTCAGAATGAGCACACTGCTACTCACATCACATTTCATTTATTCTGAAGATATAAACACTTTTTGGTTTGGTTTGTTTCTCACTGGAAAGGGACACTTTTTGAACATAATAAAAGTGTACGAGAAATGTACACACACACAAGCATTTCATTTCAGCTCACCACCAGTCATCAAGTTTGAATGTCAGAAAGTGATTGATATAAGACAGAATGAATGTAAAGCCTGATAAATAGCTGGGTCAATTAATAAATCATCCCAAGAATAATGTGAAAATATTGTCTTTGGTGCCTAACAAAGAGCATCATGTACTGAGATCAATAATCTAATGATTTACAGTATAATCAATTGAACAAGTCACAGAGAATCTCTTCTATATCTTTTTTTAAGTACATCCCTTTAAAAGCTACATATGAATGGTAGAAAGTTAGGAGGGCAGCTTTCCCCATCAGCAGATATCAAAACTGAGAAAATCTGCCCTGTCAGGCTACTATTTAAAGAGTCACAGAGTTTCTGTGGAGGAAAAAGTTGGCAATTCCAACGGGTTTTGACCTTTCTGTACACATTATTTGATCACAGAGAAGAAGTGCATAGTTAATTTAAACCTGTGTTTACTCGGAAATAAGTGCCAATGAACTCAATTGGACTTACTCCCAAGTAAGTGAGCAGCCTGAAAGACCCAGTGTATATATCTGGGGTGTTTTTTGTGAATGGAACAAAGGTAAACAAAATAGGAAAGGAGAGAGATTTAATCAATAATAAGGAAATAAAAAAATGGCTAAAACACATTTCCCTTTAAAATCTGGATCAGAAACTCCCTCTCTGGGCCTAAAAAATGCTGATACCCAATTTATTGTTTGGTGATCATCAATTATTTGCTATCCAATATTCTATCAAAGGTCAGAGGATTTACCCTTCAGGGCTGCAAGATAGGAAAGTCTGAAATACTCAGCAAGCACAAAGCGGATTAACACTTTAAAAATCCTCAGCACTTACTTTTCCTGGGTTTATCTGAGCCAATATAAAAGTGATTAGTGTTGAAATCTCACCAAAGTGAGCACTAGCTTATTACTCTATTGCCAGGCACACCTACTGACAGGTAACACTAACCAGAACATTAAATGAGAGTTGGGAAATCACCATACAGATAATGTTTACAAATCTAGGAAAATGAATTGCCCAGATACCCTGGAATGAAGACAGGAATGGGATGAATAAGGACCACAAGCCTTTATTAAGAAACAAACAGCAACTTGTACAGCCATTAATTCAGCTCACTCATTCTGGGTCCCTATAATTTAAGGTGAGAGATAGGAAGGCCCACCTCCCACCATCTGCCTTACATGAGAAACCCCACATGACTCACAACACCCAATCAGTCTAAGATCTGGTCCGTTTTCCTAATCCCCAGCCAGTCTTAAGGGATGCCGAAGAGTCTCTCACTGCATCCTTCCCACCCTAGCTGCTCATCTTTATGTGTGATGATCCCCACCAAGGTCCAAGGCTAACTTCCCTTAAGGTTGGTCAGAAGACAGGATAGTTGGGTAAGTGTGGTGTAGTGGTTAGGAGTGGTAGATCTGGTGAACTGGGTTTGCTTCCCCACTCCTCCACATGCAGCTGCTGAGTGACCTTGGGCCAGTCACAGTTCTCTGAAGTCTCTCAGCCCCACTCACCTCACACAGTGTTTGTTGTGGGGAAGGGAAAGGAGATTGTTAGCCGCTTTGAGACTCCTTAGTCTTCGCTGTGAACCATCTGCTTTTTGCTGGTTGAGAGAATGGTTGCTTTTTGAAAACACTGAAGTGTTGGACAATGGCAGATGAAGTTGATGGACTATATGGAATTGGCGGAAATGACTGGCAAGATCCGAGACCAGGGTGAAGAGTCGGTGGAAGAAGATTGGAAAAAGTTTAAAGACTATTTATAGAAATATTGTAAAATTAAGGAATGTTAGAAAAATGTTGGAATGAAATTACATGGCTTTAGTAGAAATGTCATAAGGAATTAAGTATAAATAGATTAATAGAAAATTAAAGGGAAAGTATGGCAAGAATGTGTTAAGATAATTATAGAACAGAAAACAGAGTAAGATGGAAAGGAATTGCTGAAACAAATAATAGAAGTGGAATACAAAAAGGGAGGTGGGAGGAGGTCGCTGGAAATAAGTGAATGAAATATAAGATATTGAAAATGTTTGAGGTGTTTTTAAATTGTTTTTGTTTGTTTTTGTTTGTTTTGTCAGTCCATGTAGCGTTTTTGTATTGTATTTGTATTGTTTTTTCTCTTTTTTGTTTTTGTTTGCAGTGTTGTGTTGGAAATGTTGAAAAAGTAATAAATATCATTTTTAAAAATAAAATAAAAAAGAGACTCCTTAGGGTAGTGATAAAGAGGGATATCAAATCCAAACTCCTGCTCCTTGCCACAAACCTTGTCTTTGATGGAGATCTTGTTTGGAGGAGGACATAAACCAATGACCTTAGTGTGAGGGCAGGAAGAATTAATTCAGGTTTGCCTCCTCCCATTATTTCAAGCTTCTCGAACCCTGGGGATTTAATTCCTTGCCCCTGGAGGTCCCGAGGAGGAGGTTAAAACCTTGCAACTTCAGCTCTGAGGCATGACTGCCCTGGAGATGGAAGGTAGGAGAGCAGAACTGGATAATGTCCAGAATCTTTAGAACTGGAGATTCCCTTTAACACTGACGGAAGCAGAATCCGTACCTTGGGTTTGGCCTCAAGAGGAGACCATCTCCAATCACAAAATAGCATGGAAAAGTAATGTGCTACAAGCACAAGCTCACATTCAGAACAAGCAAAAAAGGTTAAAAATGTATAGTTTTTGCGTTGGGGAGAGAAAGTGTTAGGACAAAAGCATTATCACATTACGTGATACATGCCACCATGTAGCTGTGTGTCTAGCAGTGCTTAGAAAACATGTGTTTTGTCATTTTAAAAAATGGAAACTGTGACCACAATCCTGAATCTCATCAGCAGTCGTTTATTGAGGTCAGCAGTCAGCAGACCAGAAACAACCTATACAGTACACCAAAATCCTAAATACGGAACAAATGCAAAACATGTAGCGTAGTAACATAAACTGTCCCTCAGTGGATACTAATGACCATTTCACTGTGTATTTCATTAAACATCTGTGAGCTGCTACTTGGCAAAACACTATGCCAATTTACAGGATAATAGATAAACAACCAAGCTACAATGCATTGAAAGAGCTCACCCCAGTCATCTGATTTGACCGGTTCAGATCATGTGAATCACAATCCTGAACATTTTAGCTTAGCAGTAACCTCAGAGACTTTATTGGGATGCCTGCCAGCTAACTCGTTCAGGAACAGCAGCCAAATTAAGAAAACCCGTAGCTGTGACACCCTGTGAAGCATTCACTGTGTGAGCCAGGGACAGAGGAGCAGAGAATGAATATGCCACGTCTAGAAGATGTTCTGCTGTTAGCTCCCCAGGCTTCTTTTGGATAAGACAAGTGTCTACGCAGAGCTCAGCTCTTTGCTAACGCACGCTCAAGGCTTCTATGGAGACCAGCTGTTTCAGCAGCCCAGCGAAGAGCTGGTATCACCCAAAGCAGCACCCAGCAGGAATAATGTGTTAATGTGACATTTATGGGGGGCAAATTAACATAATGCATGCACATTGCTGCCAGAAATGAGAATAGCTTCAAGAGCATTGTGCCACATTGTAGTATGAAAAATACTGTGTTATAGGTAATGTCCTAGGAGTGGATAGATAATCTGTGTATTTGATAACTTGGAAATTACACCAGGTGCTACAGCAGCCATTTGGCAAACACATGGAAGGCAATTTCTCCTCCGACTTTCTGTAGCTCATGGGCATATATTACCAAACACATCTTGGAAAATGCTTTCATTTCTTTTCTGACACCATCTAGAATGGCAACAAGTGCACTGACTAGTAATGCTTACCAAATTTCTTCCCGTGTGACTTGCTATTGTCTTTGGATTTTCAGGTTCTGAATTACCTGATCTTACCTGTGGACTGGCAGTTAAGTGTGAGAGTTCTGCCAGTCTGATTTGTGTTTTTATTTACACTATTCCGAAACGAAAACACATTTGCACAATTCACTACAATTTTCACTATTTGTGTTGTTGTTTCCCGCCTAGGTTACTAATGCATGCAGACATATAAGTATCTTAAATAACCCACCATGCAAATTATCATAACAGGATTCCTTTTAGCACAAATATATATTCATTGTGCATGTGTGCACCAGTATCCTGTAAAAATAAAAATACATAAACTGAATCGTATGTCAAATTCAAAGATTTGTATCCAGTGAAGTTGCTCCATTCTCACAGGACTTTTTGCTCATTCTAGGGGTTGCCCAACCTTCTGGGGCAAATTCGGTAAAGTGGAGAGAGGGAAGAGGGAAGTTCCACTGCACAAGCAGAAGTCCTTGCACCAATGGGATGACTTCACATACCTAAGTTATAAATTCTCCTTCGAAGGAAGGAAGGAAGGAAGGAAGGAAGGAAGGAGACAACAGGACATAGGAAACTTGTGGAAGAGAATGAATCAGGATGGGAGACAGCAATTCATTCCTAATGCTTACTAAATAAAGTCAAGAGAGTTTTGTGTTCCCCAGCATATTTCTGTTTATTCAGATACTGCACACTTGTAAATTGCATTTTTTTGCAGTTACTTGGAATATCCACAAGTAGAACCTTACCCCTGGACATTTATTTCAGCCTTTTAATGCTTCATTTCTGTTGGGCTATTTTCCTTTTTACTATTGAATATGTATTTCTCTACAGTTGACTTTTGGAAATGAAGATTTTTAACTCAGTGTGTGTACATGTGAATAATATAGTTCAGATAGTGAGCACGGGTGCTGGAAATTTCTGTTTTTTCTTTTTAACTACAATTCTAACACAATTTCTAGAATTTTTGCAAAGGACGTGACTGTAGCCTGAGATGCAAAAGAATCTGGAGATTTTAGTAGTTCTCCTCTTAACTGAGATTGGATTTTACAAGTCCCCAAAGTTCTTCTCTGAAGCAGAAACCTATGAGACATTTACCAACAACTCTAGTCATTATGCAATTTGCAATTTGCCTTTGATCCACTGTCTTAATTCCCGGGAGGAGAAGGAATCACAGGGGAGCGGGTGAACTATTGTCATTTGCTGAATTTGGCGCTAGGAAAGCCAGGCTGCTGCATCTGGCTGCTCCTTGTTATCAAAATGCCAGCCTTCAGGCTGCTCCTAATTATACAGGTGCGCATTGCTCACGCATGTCATGCTCATATAGCTTTAAGGCCTAAAACTAAGGGTCAGGAAAAAGCAGGCTGAGAATGATAACTTATATACTAAATGCTATTGCCAAATACCAGTTTCTGCATTTGTTCGGTCATGTGGGGAATTGGGACAGGGCTTGGTTGGAAGCTCCAATTTCTTAGGCTCTCACTTGAGCAGAGGGAAGGGGATTAAATCACACTGGACCTCTCCCCCTCAGTTTCTGGACACCCAGGCACTTTCAGTGTAATTCCTCCCTGAATTGTCCAGCTCTTCAATGCTGGTCCCCATGCACTTCTCTTTCTTCCGTATGCCCCTTGTGACTGCAAGATGCCTGACAAGAGGGGTTCAGCGTTCTTCTTCACCATCAAGGCAACAGGGTGACTGGTTCCTAATGTGTCTTCTGGCCTTCGTTAATGAGCCACCCCAGCCTCACCTTCTTTCCCTCCCCACTCCTGACACAGGCTACAAATCTACACCACCCTGCCAAGAACCCTTTCACACCAGCACAAGCTGGAAAGGAGTCACATCTCCTAAGGACTCTTCTTCAGCAGTGATGTTGGTTTACTCTGCCCCCTAGCCAGGAACATTTGCAATCTCCTAGCTAAAACTCAAAAGAAGAAGAACCCAGAGCTATGATAATTTCAACTGACAGAAGCAGCAGGCAGTTCTCTGGAGAAGCACAAAAACAAGCACAAGTTCTTTCTGATGGTTAGCTGGACAGACACTATCTTACTTTTACATTTAAAAGGAAATGAATGCATATGTGTTTTAACGTAGTGTAGGGGGGAAAGGAGTTTCAGAAGAGACAGCCCCTAGAGCAGTTTGAGAACATCAAATAAAAAGGCCTCCAGCATGTTCTCCCAATGTGACACCTTTGTTCGTTCAGCCCCAGCCTGCAGGCACATTCCCTGTGACACACGAAAGGTTCCTCATATCAGAAAGATACAAAATACAAATGAATTGCCAACCTGTACGTTCATCTGCCCATCTCCACCACTCACAATTTATAATGGAATATTTATTTACAAATCAGATTGAGGAAGCACTATTTGTAAATGTCACTGAACACCCCAGAGCAGGTAGTGAATGTAGTTGCCTGTCTGTTCACGTTTATAGAAGCAGATACTTTCCTTGCAGTCGGTCTTCAGAGTCCTTCTGTTTATTCTCAGCTTTGGACTTTGGTGTTTTTGTGTGCCGTCTATTTTCATTTCCCACCTGAGCTGGTTCTCTATCTCTGTCCACTTTTTTGTCTCTCTTAATGTATCTACTGTAACATGCAAACCCTACAAGTCCATGCAGACTCTGTGCTTTATTATGAATGCAGAAGGCAGCCATCACACTAAACAGAAGCACCATATTTCCAATTCAATCACATTTCCTACCATTTCCTAGGACCACTCCTAATGCTGCAAGTTATATGACATGGGAACATTTTGACTGATTGCTTCTATGCCTGGAAGTATCTTGTTGAAATGCTTCATATATACCTACTGCTCTCATGTAAGCAAACAACAAGCACAAATAAATACTAAGCATAGAAGAAAAATGTGTGTACTGCAGAGGTGCTGCCTATGCCTTTAGTAGTAGCAGTTTCACAGAGAGGATCTTAAGGGAAAGTAACTTAAATTTTAAAAGAGGATTTCAGTGTCACATTTTCTGCAAGGAAGAGAAGCTTTTGGGGGGATACTTGCATCAAGGTGACATAAAAGTTTGAAATACATGGGAAATAATCAAGAACGCAATCACTTGCAGCCAGGGGCGGAGGAAGGGGGTGCGGTGGGGCGGGTCACCCCAGGTGTCACCACTGGGGGGGTGACAAAATGCCAGGCAGCACTCACCGCGGGGCCTGCAGTGCGCCCGAGTCACGCGTCTCTCCTGGGAGAGACACGGTGGCTTGGGCGCCCACAGGCTCCGCACTGCCCCAAACAGTCCACCCCCCTCCCCCTCAGCTGTAGGGCGGCTGAGTGGGAGGAGGCAGGCAGACTCCTCGGAGGCCCTGCGGAGTGTCCTGCCCCAGCTGGCCCTGCCCCATGGGCACAAGGCGCACAGCAGCTGTGTGGAATGTAGTAATGTTCTTCACATTGCTCTGTGAATGGCAGGGTGATTGGCATGAGTGGTCATTTCCTCACACACTTAAGACAACAGAGTTAAGCCATTTCCTGGTTAAGTCATTATGGTCTCCCAGTCTCGTTTTTTCTGGGGGTACTCGAGGTACTTAGTACCAGCACCTTTTCCCACATGTTAAAAGTGAGGCACTTAATGTAACAATTTCATGGTGAATTTCACCAGCACCTTTCCCCCCCCTTTCTTTTTCTTTTTAAAAAAGCACTTGGGTCTCCCCCACAGGAAAACTGAATATTCCAGGTTTGAGTCTCAACTTCTGCAGATCTTAGCAGGAGGAGATCATTTCTCACCTCCAAAGCTGTCCCCTCCTATCTACTAGTAGATTGTATCCTGGAAACTTGCATGTACAATTGCTTGGGAGAATTATGGACAGTTCCTTCAGCCAATGCCCTACTGCTGACTCTTCATCCCTTGGTCTTAACACCACCATAAATCCTGCAATGCTGCATTTTCATCTCAATGGGTGGCCTCTGCGTCTCTGCTCATCACAGTTTTGATGTTCGACAACACATAACTCACTTTTCACAGGCAGAGAGATCTAGCAGTACAACAAAGGAACGATCAGGCTGGGGCTCCCATGTGACCTGAAGAGATGTACTTCATCATTTTTATGAACACTCCTACAAATTCCTCATGAACTGAAGCTTGGCAAGGAGGAGAAATGTCAATACATTCAAATTACAGGGGAGAAAACATGTGCATTTGCTTCTCATTGGTGCCATTGGAATGGAATCTATAAGGTATACATATTTGTCCCATATTTCCAACTGGGGGGAGTTTCACAGTGCTGTAGGGTTTAGCAGTTTTCTTTGGTTAAACTGCAGCATTATAGCATCTTTGCAATATGCGTTTTATTTACAATTATCCAACTAGAACAATGTGAAGGTAAACACACTTCAATATACTAGAAGCGCAGTCTGCCTCACATTCCCACAGAGCAACAAGGCTTCACCAGGCCACTGCATTCAAACTGCAAACTATTATATTTATTTTTTGCTAATTCTTTGTTCTTTAAAATAAGTGCAAGGCTGCTATGTCTTTTTTTTTATCGTCATAACAAATTCTTGCTCAGGGCAACAGCAGCAAAAATAAAATCCAGGTTTCTTACATGTTGCACAAAACAAAGTGCAAACAAGTCAAGGTCCCGTGCTCAACAATTTGATTTGTTTAGAAACGACATTATCAAACACTATCTGCCCAAGCAGAAAGATTACTGGGTTTCACTATTTAACTTCCCAGAATGCAAACATTGAAAGAAAATTCTGTTTTGTCAAAATCCATTGAGCCAGCATAGTGCTGAAAGGCTTGGGAGTTTTCCAGACAGATCCCTCGTGCTTGCATTGTCCATGCATAGCCGCAAAATATTGTTGTGCCCCTCAGAGGTACCAATTTATATCTGAATTAATGCTGCACCAATTGTTACCCACTTGGACTTTGATTTCTGGTTGAAAGGTTGCCATCTCAAGAAGTCCCATTAAAGAACAGTCTCCTTCCTGCAAACAACATATGCTTGAATTAAAGGAGGGAGGGGCAAATCTGTGCTTTTTGTGACGAGGTCCCTTAGCTACTGTTTTGGAATATTCCAGCAGTTGGGGAGGGGGGGGAGAACTTGCCCCCTATCCTTATTCAAGGCCCCTCTCCACAAGGTCTCTCTTCTACCATGTGTGGGGCTGAGGAAAGTTGCTTTGTTTACTCTGCCTATTCAGCACTTATCCGAAAGACAGCTCAGTAGTAATGTGAATGTTCAATGAATATCATGCATTTAGTTGAGGATAAACCAAAACTGAGAAATGTAAGTATTATTTTTGTAGCTTTTTAAAAACCCACAACAGTCCCAACGTAGAACTGAATAAAAATGGGGTAGTTTCAAAAATTGCTCATGGACAGAAAGAAAAACACCTTTCCAGCCTGAGGCTCAAATTCCCTTGAGGGGCAACTTTCTAGGACTGGACATGCCAGTGGTAGACAGAACCAGGGGCAAAGGTAGGTGGATCAACAGGTGTGACTCTTATCTCTGTCCTGTAGGGCACATCCCAGCCATGCTAAAGAGGCAGAGATTTCTGACCAGGGCTGCACCAATCTAAAGGAAGAAAGCCTCCAGATATCAAGTGAGGGAGGAGAACCTGTTCCCTGGAGAAATGGTTGCAAGAAGAAAAAGAGCAACAAGCTCCAAAAGCTGGATCGGACAAGCTACAAAAAATACCAGTGGTCTTTTATAGCACTTTTGGATATTTTCCACCAGTTTCTTCTGAAATTATGTTTTTACAGCCATATCCAAGACCAGGGGTTGCCCAGTTTTGGGGGGCTAGTGGCCACACTGTGCATTTTGAGAGTGATGTGGGCACCAGTCACAAAATGGCAGCCATGGGAGCATGGCATAACACAACATAGTTGCCATGCTGGGGCATAGCACAGCACAAAATTAGACTGAATACAGTCATGGGGAAGCTTTCCTGATAATTGCGTTTCCATACTAGAAAAAAGATCAAGCTGCTGAATTTATTTCTGACATACAACTGTTAAAGGCATGAGAACCCTGCTTTCTCCCAATGCTAACAAAAGCTCAAGCTGTGATCCTGTGCCCACTTACCTGGGAGTAAGCCCCAGACTAACTTCTGAAGTATACATGTATACCACTGTACTGTGAGTTAACTATACAGTGATTTTTGATGTGTGTGTGGACAGAAGCTCCTGCACAGCAAGAGACATGTCTAAGGGCCTTTACAAAGTTTTCACATTTATTTTTTAATTGCTGCACCTACTAACACTTGCTTTCATTTATCTGCCCCCACCATGGTGCCACCTGAATGGCACCATCCGCATGGCAGGGATGGCCTTCCTAAGCACCTTTCAGTATGTTACTCCAAAGTCCTGGAGGGATAGAATTGCAGTGACAGACTGATAAGGCAGAGCAATAGAGTTTAGCCATGCTAACTATGAAACACGCTGTCTTGGGACTGACTTGTTTGCAAATGCTTGCGTGCAAGGAGAGAAGAGCTTGTTTACTGAAGATGCAAGGAATAGGTTATCTGAAATACCCCAAAGCATTAGTACAATTGCACAGTTTTTCAGAAAGTGAAGTAGAAAACACCTGCCAGTTTGTATTATTACTGGTGCACTCTTCCTTTTGCAGGCCTTTGTCAGTCAGACTAAGCAGAGAATGAACCCAGGCTTAAGCTGAATGTGCTGATTAACAGGAAGCCAGAGTCAAGAGCACGTGACTGATAATATTATAGCCACCCCTCTGAAGAGATATAACATAGTTTTAATCCTTCAAAGACAACATGCCTAACATAATTAGACATGAAGGGATGGTGTGCCTTGTTCTTGTAATGGAAAGGAAGGTGTTTATTCAAACTAATCCCTCTGCCTCCAAAATCCCATATACTGTATTGCAACCATGTGAAACTTTTAACACCTCCCTTCCTCCCAGCTATTTCACACTCACAAGATCACATGAGGCAAATGAGATACCCTCAGGCTGTGTGCTTCTTGGTAATGGATCAAACAATGTAGAGGATTTGTGCAAACACTGGTATACAAAGCTAACTACACTGGCTAACTAACAAACAGTTGGAACATAAACTAATGAATGTTTTGTGCCTCAGTGCTGGGGACTCATATGGCCACACCTTACAAGTCACGCCTGCATGGAGAGAAGCAGTCCTTGGGAACACTATCAAAGAACAAAAAGAGAGGACACCAGCCATTTTGAGATTTGGGATTTGATGCAGATAGAACTGGACACAGCTGTGACTTCAATTTTCCGTGGCACCACTTTACAAAGTTTGCAGCCGCAAATATACACAGCTGACGGAAGCAAACTGCAGGGCCACCTGCCATTTCACTCATCTTAAACTGTTTGTTTCGAACCTGTCATGGAAATTTATCTACATCATCAGAGGGAACAGAAAGGAGCATTTAAGACATGAACATTTCTTGTGCAGAAAAGAATGTGTGGAGAAGCAGCAGGCTTGTAGCCCAGAGGGCATAGCTGTCAACTGTCCCTTATTTGGCGGGAAACTCCCTTATCCCAGCTGCTGTCCCTTATTGATGATGTCCCTTAAATTTCCCGGGTTTCAAAGGAAGCAGCTCCTCTCCCTCCCTGCTGGCCAGGGAAGAGGGAGGCTCCAACTGTGTTGCTTGGCTGCCCAGCCTGCCCCCCTCCAGCCTCCTCTCACCAGCCTCAGCCCCTGGGAGCCCCTCCCTGCCGGGACTGGTGGGAGCCTCAGGCCCTTCCGCCGTCATCCTCCTTGTGGCTGCCGAACTGAGCGTCTCTGCCTGGGGCCTCCCGTCTGTCCATCACCGCCGCTCCCGCTAGGCTGTACTGCATCTGTGCCGCCGAAGGACCCAAATGAGATGGGCAGCCTGGCACCGCCTATGAATTGCTGAGGAGCCTTGAGAGGAGAGCAAGGGCAACCATAGAGAAAGCAGTTCAGAGAGAGGAGGCGGAGGCGCAGGCAGGTGTTCCAAGGGCTAACCATAGAGGGGGAAAGCGGAGGAAGGACCGCAAGCGCTTCTCCCATAGACTTGTAGTGGTAGACTAGCATAGATGGTCTGATCTGCGGGTTTACTTCAGGCGCTATTTCCCCCCCCCCTCCTCCCGCCCCGCCTGATGGAACTGAGAGCTGCAGATGGAGCACGAGAGAAAAAAATACAGAACTGCAGCAGCATCTTCGTAGCTTGGACTTCGTTTTGCGCGAAAAGTGGTTGCTGCTTGTAGTTATTTAATTGCAGTGTTTCATCAGCTGGTGTCTTGAGCAGCAACCTCTGGAAACGAAGGGCTAAAAACCAGCGCTGCTCTCCAAAATTACCTGGTCCCTTTTAACTTCGTATTTCAGCTGGTTGACTAAAATCCCTTATTTTGGCTGCTGATCCCTTATTTTTGAGGCTGCTGGTCCCTTATTTTCAAATCTGTAAGTTGACAGCTATGCCAGAGGGGCTGCTTGCACTCAGCCCCCATGGGTTCAGTGCCCAGTTTCCCAGGAACTTACATGTTTTTGGGGGACAGCGGTGAGGAATTATGAGCAGGAACCTGTGCACATGTCATTCATGCATCCACACTAAAGTTAAGGACTGAACAAGACTGATGTCAATTTCTCTCTCTCTCTCTCTCTCTCTCTCTCTCTCTCTCTCTCACACACACACACACACACTCCTACTAGACATGCATTTCCCAATACCTTCTGCACTGCAGAAACTAGATGTTTATAAAACAACACTTAGAATAGGTAAAACTCAGATGCAAGATAGACTTTAAAGCCAGTGAAATCCTCAAAACATGTACAGCAATAACTGAGTTTACAAATATAATTTTGGTTAAAAGCTGCCAAAATATTTAGCTCCAATACAAGACCAATGTAAGCCAAAAATAAAATGCAGCCCTTCAAAAATGGAAAATAGTAGAAAGATGTGTACAGTGGTACCTCGGGTTACAGACGCTTCAGGTTACAGACGCTTCAGGTTACAGACTCCGCTAACCCAGAAATAGTACCTCGGGTTAAGAACTTTGCTTCAGGATAAGAACAGAAATCGTGCAGTGGCGGTGCAGCGGCAGTGGGAGGCCCCATTAGCTAAAGTGGTGCTTCAGGTTAAGAACAGTTTCATGTTAAGAACGGACCTCCCGGGGTGGGAGAGTGCTAGAGTCCTGTCTAGTCAAGTTGCGTCAGATCAATTCCAATCTGTTACCTCCGAGGATGTGGACAAGCTGCTTGGATGAGTGAAACCAACCACCTGTCTCCTTGATCCTTGCCCATCCTGTCTTATAAAAGCTAGCCAGGAAGGGCTGGGTGATGGGCTTCGTGGGGTGGTGAATGCTTCTCTCTGTGAGGGAGCCTTCCCAGACCCGCTGAAAGAGGCGGTTATCAAACCGCTTCTTAAAAAATCATCTTTAGATGCTGCCAATATGGCCAACTATCACCCAGTCTCAAATCTTCCATTCTTGGGCAAGGTGATTGAGCGAGTGGTTGCTGAACAACTCCAGGCACACCTGGAAGAAGCGGACCATTTGGATCCCTTCCAGTCGGGATTCAGGCCTCATCATGAGACTGAAACTGCCTTGGTCGCACTGGTCGATGATCTCCGGTGGGCTAGGGACAAAGGTGAGAGCTGTTTCCTAGTTCTGCTGGATCTCTCAGCGGTTTTTGACACCATCAACCAAAACATCCTTCTGGACCATCTAGTGGAGCTGGGGGCACTGTCATACAGTGGTTCCGCTCCTTCCTCCTGGGCCGTGTTCAGAAAGTGGTGTTGGGGGATGAGTGTTCAGACCCCTGGGCTCTCACTTGGCGGTTCCCTCACTGCAAGAAGCCAAGTTACAGGGAACCAGGCAGAGAGCCTTCTCAGTAGTGGCTCCCACCCTGTGGAACACCCTCCCACCAGATGTCAAAGAGAAAAATAACTACCAAACTTTTAGAAGATATCTAAAGGCAGCCCTGTTTAGGGAATCTTTTAATGTTTAATAGGTTATTGTATTTTAGTGTTTTGTTGGAAGCCGCCCAGAGTGGCTGGGGAAACTTAGCCAGATGGGCTGGGTATAAATAATAAAATTTATTATTATTATTATTATTATTATTATTTGAAGTGCAAAGCACTATAGAAACCTTTCTGGGGCCAGCCATAGAAAATACCGGAAGCTGCAGAAAGAAACCCATGCTCTAAATTATAATGGGTCTTGAGTTGTGGCTGTGTCGCTGCCCCAGACCATCGTATCACAATGACCTGAGCAAGATGTCACAATAGAAAATTAGTATCTCCTCAGGCGGAAATACACCAAGCACCATATGCAATTAATTTTAATGGAGCCTGCCTGGGAAGAGGGCACAGGAATGACACCATGGAGAAGCAACACACAAACCTTAGTGAGCCTTTTGGACCACACACAAGCAATTAGGCATAGAACTGTACACTCTAAAGATCGAGGATAAAAGGAACCGTTGCCATCCTTGCTGAGCACTAGGGAATAATCAGTGCCTGAGAAATAAATATACCCATATTCAGACTATATACTAATTAAATTAGTATACCACCCATCGCAGTGCAGTTCACAACACAAAACACATGTATGTGTGCACAATTTTGCTCCCATGGGAAGCAGCGGTGGACTTTGAGAGATGACTCTGGCTGCTTTGCCCCACAATGTTGCTGTGAAAAGATCATGGAGCATCCCTGGGAGGAGAAACAGGGCTACCCCATTGATTTCTTGGGACAGTGATGTGCCCCGCCCCCAATGCTCCTGGAAGGGTGTCCTTCCATAGAAACATTGTGGAGTGAAAAGACGATGGACATCACTAGGAGCACGGCAAATTCTGTGACAGCTAAACGGCTTTTTTTGGGGGGGGGGGGGAGAAGCCTCTTCTGCGTGCTACATTCCGAAACACCTTCTGGATCTCAGATCTAACTACAAAGATCTGGTCACTTTGCTGAGAAGTAATAGAATTAACTTTAGGTGGGAATTTCCTCAAGGCCTATCTTTTAGCTACAAAGGAAAGAAGAGGAAAATAAGATCGGAAGACGACAAAGACAAATTCTGGAGAGACCACGGAGAAGACCTACAAAAGAAAGTCACAGGAGAGTTAAGAGCAATAGCAAGAGAAACTTTAGACACACCAGGACTATCTCTGGAACTAAAAGACCGCCTGAAAAACGTGATACCACCGACGGAACAGGAACAGGCACTAGGTGCTGTTGGAGGAGAACTAAAATAATTACATCATGGCCCTGCAACTACTAACCTGGAACTGTCATGGTTTGAACTCCCCTCAGAAAAGGAAATCAGTGTTTCATTTATTAAAAAAGGAACAATTGGATTTGATCTGTCTACAAGAAACACATATAACAAGATTACACAGGAAATTGTTGATAAATAAAAGACTTGGTCAGGAATTTATTTCATCGGACAAAGTTAAAAAAAGAGGGGTTGTGATTTATGCAAAAGACAGACTATCACCGAAATTTATTTTTAAAGATGCCCAAGTAAGATTTGTGGCAATTGAAATTCAAACACAAGGAGAAAAATTTTTGATAGTAGGAATCTACGCACCAAATGAAGGGAAATCTGATTTTTTTAAGAAGTTGCATGAGACTTTGATGGACTATTTGGATTACAACATGATTTTGATGGGAGACATGAATGGAGTGGTATCTACATATATGGACAAGGCACAAAGACAGGTAGTCACTAAGGATGGTAGACTACCGAAAACTTTTTTTGACATGACAGACAACTTGGACTTAGTTGATATCTGGAGAATAAGAAACCCCATGGCTAAAGAGGGAACCTTCTTTTCTGAAGCCAAAATGACATGGACAAGAATTGACCAAATATGGATAACTAGAGGAATGGCACCAAAGACAAGAAAGGTGGAAATCTGCCCGAAAACTTGCTCCGACCATAATGCTGTCAAGATGGATCAAGATTAAGGATTAGGATTAAAAAAGTTAAAAGAAATGGAAAATTGGCTTTTAATAGGTTAAAATTTAAGGTTATATTATATTAAGATTAAGGTTTGGGATTAAAAAAGAGGGAAATAAATTGCTGGACAAACAAATTGAACTGGAATACAAAAGAGGGAGGTATGAGGAGGTCCAGAAAATAAGTAAATTTAAAAGTGGTGACGAAAAGGTGGCATTGTTTTTAACTGTTTTCTTTTTTCTATTTTTTGTTTTTTGTATTGTGTATTGTGTATTATGTATTTTTGTATTGTGTATTTTTCTTTTTTACTTTTAATTCTTTTTTACCGATGTGTCTTCTTTTTATTGGAAACTTTAATAAATATCATTTAAAAAAAGAAAAAGAAAAAGAAAACTCCATGGATAAAGACAACAGGCTTGCCTGGCGTGCTCTGGTCCATGGGGTCACGAAGAGTCAGACACGACTAAACGACTAAACAACAACAACCAAAACATACAGAAACATGTTGCATCCCAAAGCCAACAAGTTTAAAATAAAAATAAAAAACCAAACAGCATTACTTATTTTCACATGCATAATTTACAAGAACTGATCTCCACTCACTTGAAAATACGGGACACTTCCTAAGTGAGTTATGTACATTCTTGCTTTTCCTCACCTTTGAACACCACAATGGAGATCTCCCATCAGGCGCTTTCCAAATGCGCTTTAGTTCACACAAGCCTGCAGGCGCACCACTCTATGGGGCCAACGTGTCTCAGGCCCCCAAGAAGAGCTTTGTCCGCCCTGTGATAAATTACTTATAACTCTATCAGACATCTCACTCTCTGATCCCCCACACAAGCCATTAGATGTCATTTCCATGGTCTTCGGGGAAATATCACCCGTGTGTTTGCCTCTCTGGGCTTCTTTGGGAGGAAGAGCACAATATAAAACAAATAAATAAACAAAGCAGGGCTTTTTTTCAGCCAGAACTCAGGTAGGCGCCATGCCATTATAAGAGAACAAGGGAGGTATTCTTGGTGAGTTCTGGCACATCTTTTTCTAGAAAAATAGCACTGCCTCTAACAATGAGGGATGGGGGATAAATTCAATTCAGTTTGCATTTAAAGGTGAACCTATCTAATTTGCATTTTCTGAAGCAATACAAGAACTGAAACACAGCCATCCTTCAAAATTTGCAGTTCTCTAAATATTGCAGTATAGTCCTTCAGCTGAGTAATCTGTGTTCTCTCTCTCTCTCCATACATACATACATACATACATACATTGCACGTGCACACACACACTCGGGTAAAATGTTCATACAGATGCATAAATTACAAAAAATAACATACAAAAATGCATTACTAGGGAAACTGCTTTGCAAAATTGTGTATATTAGGGAAAAATTGCATACGAAACTTTATATTTCGGAATTATCACTAAAATGTTGATGATTATCATGTGAACTGAACATGAGAAAGTGAGGAAAACCAAAGAGAAATTGCAAGAGATAAAACTTTTCCCATTACTGCACTGCCATTCTAGGGAAAACTTCACATACCAAATTTCTGCCTGTCAGTGCTCCCATTGAAGGAAAAAGCACCCTGGGAGAAAAAGATAACACCTGTATGGAGGTATTTGTTGTAGACTGAAGTATCAAGATGCTTCTGTGTACATTTTCTTGTACACAGAAAGACCAGCAAGCTCACCTGCCAGTAGAATCAAACAGCTCTATTAAAAGGTCTTTCCCTTACCAGTCAAGTTCTTCAGTCCAAGTCGCCTGAGTCCAAAGCTACCATCCTTTTTGTAGTTAAGGAAGATGGCCAATGCAGAACGATCATAGAGTTTAGTTCCACGGATGATGCGCAGATTCTCCAAGGGAAGGTATTCAAATTGATTCAAAGCTACCAAAACATAGCCAGTGACTTCTCGGATAGACTGAAAGAAACAAAAACATAATTTATTTGCTATTTAACATTTCTAGACAGCTTTTTTTTTTAAAAAAAAGAACTTAAATTCTCCAAGGAGGCTTACAAAGCATGCTAAAAACAACACAGCATTAGCATATCATTTAAAAACAGACTGAATTAATACAATTTCATTCAATGGCAATCTATCCATAAAAACCTGTTGAAGCATTCCAACGGTCCCCTGTGTGAGGACTGCTATGATGTAGCCCCTAAACGCCGGCAAAGAAAGAATTAAATTGCCCCCATGAAATCATTCGATGACTTTGGTACCATCACAAAGTAGAGAAGGGTCAAAGTCATTTGCACACAGAAGGTCCCAGGTCCAGTTCCTGGCATCTCCAGGCATGGCTGAAACCCTGAAGAGACTACCAGTCAGTGGACCTGACTGGTAAGATGGATGGTTGATCTGACTCAGTCGGCAGCAGCCTGCTGTGCCCTCCCTCTGCCAAGCTCAACACTTAGGAATAAGAGTAATTCACTTATGCAAACATAAAAAGTATGCCCAAACCGTTGATTCAGATATCTGAACACACCACCAATCAGTATACCCGAACAGCCAGAGTGTGCTCACTCTCTTATTTGGGACTCAACCATACAGCAGCAAATAAAACGTTTCAAGTGCAATATACAATGTGACACAAGATGGCGATGGTGAGCCTTATGGAAAATTCAATGTACTAGACTGACTACCCCTGGCCTCTCTGGTCAATTCATCAGCCACAACTTAGTCTCCAGATCCTAAATTGGATACATTATCATTCATTATTTGGCACAGAACTGAATTCCCAAGTCTTCTGACCCTTTGCCATAACCCAAACCTAATGGTCATGATCATGCAAATATCACTCACACCACAGTATTCATTTACAGAGAATCTGATGCAACTCAGCAGCTTAGAGATCTTTTCCTCTAATTTGCCTGGGAAAGAGCTACATTGTATTCATTTTTTGTATTTTCTTCCCCACTCCCCCCGCCCCGCTATCTGAAAGCATCTTAGACCCAAAGTATTCAGGGTCCACTGAGGTCAAAGATCCAAAGATTCTAAAGCAAATTTGCCCTATGCGGTTTTCTGACTCCGCTCATCCATGTGAATGTTAGACAAATCCCACTTCCCTAGCCCCCCCCCCCCAACATCTCACCTACTGCTTGGAGAAGATCTCCCTGGGGGAAGTGTGTTCAGCTAGTGAGGAGCAGAGAGAGGAAGCAGCTGCCTTTATGCCCCACTTGGACCTCCTGGAAGTATCTGGCTGGACCCCTTGAGAAACAGGATGCTGAACCAGATGGACCCTGAATCTCATCCAGTAGTACTCTCTAACATTCCTGTGGAACAGCCTTGTCTTCAGGGCTGGCCCAATGTATTTTACTGCGTGTGATGAAGGGTAAGATGATGCCTCGCCCCTATTCTGCTTTCAGAAGCTGATGAGACTGCTTGTTGAATTCTGGCAACAGCACATCACCTGGAGGGCAGCAAGGTAGCTTGTGGGATATAGAGCTGGCCACCTGGCATACTGTCCTCCAGCACCTCACTGCTGCAACTCACTGCCTGGCAACTCAGAGTTATCAGCAGTGGTGGGGGAGGGGTGTCCATTGCTGTCCTAGCTTACCAATCTTGTGGGTCACTGCTGCTTTCCAGGAGGGTGAGGAGCTCAGTACAGGGATCTCAGCATGTGGTGACAGAGCCAATCCAATTCTACATTCCACTGAACTCCCCACATCTTGTCTCTTCCCCTCCAGGTAAGCAGCTGTGTTGGAAAGCCAGAAGAGCCACAGAGTGTCACCTGTGCCACTCCACCAGCTGCTACTGACTGCAAGATGCAGCAACAATGCCACCATGCATCACATGAGCAGAGTGACACAGGTGTGGCATCTGCCAGGATGTGTGGCCTGGTTGCCTCTCTCCCTGCTTGCCTGGACAAGGGGCTCTCTCAACTGTACTATGAGAAGGGATTCAATGAGACAGACAGATTGCCCAAATCAGCAACAAGCAAGCGTAGCTGCTTGGCCAAAGAGGACAAGAACACCTGGAAGGACTCATCATTGCTGCCCTCCTGCATCTGCTGCCTGAGGTGGCTATTTCACTCTGCCTAATGGTAGGGCTGGCACTGCTTGGCTTCATCCAGACCAGAAAACCAACAAAGCATATGTCTGCATCAGAACATTTACAATCTCCATTGCAACAGACCTCGTTTGTAAATGCAGACAGGAAAATTAAAGCTTTTTGCCACATCAATGCCTCGGTTGTCTTTGAGCCTGTGTTTTCATCTGGAAAAGGCTGAGGGGGAAAGGCAGGGATTTTCATCTTCCAGCATTACTACCCACAGAAGCAAAAGTCAAGTTGCAGTTATTCCACACCCTGAAAAGGATGAGCTGACATCTGAACTCTGAGCTTGTGAAGTGCAATCCTTCCCAGTTCCAAAAGACTTAATTCAAACAAAAGGTTGGTGACTGATAACTTCTGCTCTTTAAGATAAAGCTCCATCCATTTACACTTCAGGGGAAAATGCGCCACAAGCAGGATACTCTGAATCTTTTGAGCTGCTGAAGCTGTTGGAAGCAACTCCTGCCCCTCCTGTCAGAGAGAGCTTTGGCGTGTACTTGAATGAGGCAACAAAGGGAGATGCTGAACCATCTGTTATCTCAGTGGCTTCCAATGTTTCTCTCCTCACCAAAGAGCCTCTATCTAGACCAGGCTGAGGAAGTGAGAAGAGAGGCAAAGAGGGAAGGGGGTGACGGGTTCTGAATGGACACACCCTCACGTTGGACAACCCTGGCTTGGCTTCTTTTTAGAGCAGCTGTGTTTGCATTGACAAGAATAACAAACTAATCGTTCCACCTGTGGCGGATGCAATTCAGTGATACTTTGGAGAGGGGAGCGGAGATTACTGCACTTCACTTTGAAGTCAGTCATCAAATCTAGCAGAAGGTTTGCCAGTTCTTCTAAAAGCAATTCATGTAAACCAAAGGCAGTGGGGGTGTGGGGAGACTCACAGCATATTTGGAAGCCAGATGGCAGGCAGTTTCATATATGAAATTGTTAATTAATAATTCCACAGAACCTAGTAGCCCAAATCTGTACCCAACATCAAATGAGTAAAAGACTTCATGGTCTAAAAAATAAATAAATCTCTTGCAAGGCTGCAGACCCAGGAAGCTGGGCTGAAAAGTAAGAGCTTGTCTGTAAAGAGCAGGGGTAGATCAGCCTTTTCCATTTTGTGTCATGAGTTCAGGTATAAGTCTGTTCCAGTCCATTTTCTGCAGATTTCTTTTTAAAAAACAACAACAACAAACTGCTCAGAAAGACTATGCACCTTTTGTGTGTCCTTTTCCTAAAATGCTCATTTTTAAAATGTATTTCCTGCCCAAAAACACTTTGGGGAGTATGCTTTTCTATGTAATTTGCCTTCAGATCACAAGCTAACTTCAAACGATGCTTTCAGATCCTGGTTTGCAGGCCCAAACAAAGCATGGCTAGTAAGCTTGGTCAGGTTTGGATGAACAGGCAACCAGAACTTAGCTGAACTAATCATGGTTTAGTGCAGGGGTAGCCAACATGGTGCCCTTCACTTGTTGCTGGACTACACATCCCGTTACCACTGACCCTTGGCCGTGTTGGCTGGGGCTGGCAAGACAGAGACCAACAACACCTGGAGGTTAAGTGTCCTATCCAAACTGGGGCATTATCTTGTAGTCCCCACAGCAACCCTCTAAGGGAGGCCTTTGCCTTACCCCATAGTATATCCCCCCACCAGAACTCTTGGCAGAACAGAGAATTTGATTCCTGAACTATAGGGTGTCTAAGGTTCTATATAATGGAAGTTTCCATAGTTGCTTGCCGAAGGTAATTGGTGATTGAGTATTTATAAGCCTGCAACTAATATGTAATTAAAATATAGAAAGGAAAAGCCAGATTAATGAATAGTAGATTGTTACCCCGAGTCCTATTACAAAGGATTAATATCAACGCTGCTTTAAAAGTGGAAGGAATTGGGAGGCAGCTCTAACAAGCATTGCACACTATGCTTGTGACACAGCCAAATAACAAGGTTGTCCTTGACCCCAGGCAAAAAGGAGCAAATTCCTAAGGCCATTGTTGAAGCTGGTGAGCATAAACATAATGTATATATAGATGCCCATGTAACAGCTCTCCAAATACATGAGAGAGAAAACAAGCGTGAACATCAAAGTAAGTTAGCAGATCAAAGAGGAATTTGTTAACATGCACTGAATTAAGTTTAGCTCTAACAGAAATGCCAGATCTATAGCAGACTGCTCTTGACTCTGCAAGTTGAAAACCATGAAACTCCGGGGCCTGGTTCTCCCTGAGGTAGCAAACGTGTGTCTGGGCTTTTCAGCCCAGCAGGTGGGGGAGCACATGATGGGATGCTCTTCTGTGCAAAAAAAAGAGAAAAACTTAAACTGCAATCCTATCCACATTTACCAATGAGTTAGCCCCACTGATCTCAATACAAAGCTTAATTCTTAGTAGATGTGTACTGGATTGCTGTAAGGCTTCAATTGTAAGAACACTTATTTGTTTATTTGGAATAATTTGTAGTCTGCTTCCCCCCCACAAAGGAGATCAATGTGGAATATACTGAAAGCACTAAAAAGGCATTAAGGAGCAACAGCAAACAACAAAATTCAAAGCAGCCGAAAAAATCTAGCAGGATTCACAAACCTGATTAAAGAGAAAGGTTTTACCTTCCCTCCCAGTGAAGAAGCCTTACTCAAGACTTTACTCAAGAGAAAACCCCACTGAATTTGATGGGAGCTGCAGTAAAAGTACAGAGCCGATCCAATGGTGTTACTAGGGAGCTCAGACTCACTGTACTTTTGAGTGTCTTCCTAAAGTCTTGAATCTAGTTATTTTCATTTTGCCTGGGGGAAAGTTGGGATAGTCAGGGCAAGAAAGTTCTTTTTTTGCATTGCTGACCTTGCTCCCTAGAATTACTTTTTTCAGAAGAGATGCTTTTTCAAACAGAAACAGTCCACTTGTCAGCAGCTGGAAATGACTTTTGGTTGCTTGATGTGGCAAAAGGCTTGTTGCAGATGTGCAATTTGGTGGCAAATTGGCCAAGGGGGAAGCTGACTTGCGTGGCAGATAAGGCATTGGGTTGGATCCTTCAGTAAGTGGGCATTTCCCTAAAAGGGTTCAAGAAGCGATGTTTCTATCTGGGAGCCCACATGGGGGCTGATGGGCCATAACACCCTTCCCAATGGCAGACCTGGTAGGGTTGCCACAATTTGACCCATGTCATGGGGTGAACCTCAGTCCAGGGTCACCTTAGCCCTCCAGTCAGGTGGGCTAGCTGATGCCATATTCATACGCAATGCCTTCACCAAAGCTTACTTACATCTGCAATCAATAAAAGCAGTGATCTATTTAAACCCAAATACCAATAGTCTTCTGCCTTATTTTGCCTCTTGTCCATCTTTTCTGGGCTGTGCACCTCCTACTATTGGGTACGCCAGTAGATCTGCTGTATCAACTCTCAGTCTGGAGACTTTAGAACTAGATCTGCTATTCTTCAGCTCTCCAAGTCTTGTGTATTTTGTGATGTGTCAGAAATGTCCTTGTCTACCGCAAGCTGAGCCATTCTCCTGTGAATTCCTTTGGTGCTTGTTGCATCAAAAGATGTGGAAACTATAGCAGACAGATTGAAAATAGCATGAGTTGTCCCCTGCCTCTCTTTGCTAGGACAATAGTAACAGGAGATACACAGCCATTACAGTGAAAGAGAAAGAACTAAGGCATGTCAACAAAGTCTGACCATTTGTGCTACATACACATACTATGGACTGCTGATTATGAAGAGCCAACAAAGTGAGTTTGCACCAAGGTGATTGTCATTAAATAGTATGGTGGGTAATAACTAACAAGTTGGTGTATATGGCTAATAATGGTTTCATATGGAACAAAGGACAGAGCTAAATGTTTTGTACGTATGAATACATGCAGGTGTGTGTTGGTATTCACAAAGTTTCTGATCCTCCAGTACCTAGAGAGGACTATACATCAGCTCATGCCATACTACATACGTTACGGGCAAGAATCCATGATCAGCAACTAGTTTTTATAGGGAATCATATGAAGAAAAGAGTGTGGAATAGCAGGCAAGGGTCTCTTTTTCTCCCATGCTCTATCAAGTGGCTGGCTGCCAAGTCCACAACCTTCTTTAGCTTCTGAACCCAGTTACTTTGGAGGAGATACAGCTACCCAGAGGCCCAGTTTGGACCATGGACTACCCGTTCAAGAGCCCTACTTTATGGCATAAAAACACCCAAAGTTCATATTGTTTGGCTATAGATATGATGACTGGTGGCTTGGCATATTGATTCTTGAGGTCCTCTACAGCTTTTATTTTAATCCAAGGTTAAAGTCCAAGATTCAGTCCTTGCCTTCCCTCCAACTGAACTACCATCCATTCACCCACCTGCAGCATGGCAGAAGGGTTGAGTCCCTCGATCCTCTCATCCTTTGTAGTAAGGTAAGCAGGAAAAAGATGGGCAGAGGAGGGGGTTAGAGATTTGTGGCTTACAGGTGGGGGTAAAGGGGAAGCATTAATCCATTTTGACTCCGGATAAGCGGAGCTATTTTCTGAAGTCCGCTCACCTGCAGTGGTGGGCAGTTTTGCAGCTAGGCTCTGGATACACAAGTGACCCAACAAATGGCTGCCGCTATTGGCCAATGCTGGCAGCCCTTGGACAGGTACTCCCCTGGCAGCAGGCCCAACCAGCCAATGGGGATGCTTGGGCCCGCTCTCAGGGATCACTAAACTGTGGTCTGCCTGGCAGTCTTTCCTATCTACTCTCTTGAATGGAGACAGAGAATTCACTCTGGTTATTATGCATATGGATATTATGTATTCATGTATTTGGATCTTCCTTAATGTGATTCATTTGAAATAGTGCTTATTGCATATTTATGTATTTTTATTATGGTTTTTTATTTTAAAAATATCTGTGGATACTAAGTCATATATAAATGAAAAGACTAAATAATAATAAATTAGTGGTGATGATGATGGAACTTACAGTCACCAAGTTCAGAATAGACAAGAGAAATACTTTTTGAAACAATGCATACTATTTAATATATAGAATTTAGAACCAAATGAAGAAACTATGGTCTTAGACAAGTTTTTAATTATCATTGTTTTTCCAAATTTCCCTTCCTCATGTGAACATGATCCCACAGTGGTTTTGTAGCAAATTCATGGAGCTCACATAAGCCTACCATTATTAGACAATATGAGTAATGAGAACCTCCATGCTCAGAGGAAAACATCCTCACCCTGATAACAGGGTTGGTGACAAACACACCTCAGGGTCATGTATTGCCTTCATGCTCACCTGTGAGCTGCCTGGAGGTATCCAGTTGTCCACTGTGGGGAAAAGAATGCTGTACATCATTGTCTATTCTTATATTATTCCAAGCACATTTGAGGGGAACCTTGTGGGGAGGGGGATGAAGCGGTGTCATGCCTGAGTATGAGTCTCATCTGAAATTCCTTATTGCATGGCTTGGGGTTTGAAAGTCTTTCCTAAGGGGGGGCCACTAGGGGGTGCATCGGAAGATGGCTGACAATAACATCTCTCCGACCCACACGAGGTAATTTGGAGGCTATGATGGGAGTAATTAGCCTCCCTAACCCCCCCCAGGATGGTGGGGGGGACTGCCTTTGCCTGCTGTGCCCAATACCACCCCCAAACTTGTGGGGATGGGGGCACTAGGCACAAAGCCCTCCTGTGGGATTCCGGCACTCCTGGACGCCGTCCCTGATTCGCGCCACTACCTGCTAGAACTTCAAAAGAAAACAATTTGGATGAAGGAATGCACATATTTCAAGGAAGGAGGGGAGTAAAGACTGCTAACAGAAGAGATCTCTGATAAAACAAGACAAGAATAAAACATGAGAAGATACGCCAAGACACGGTATGGCAAATGACTGATGGGGGAGAGGAAAAAAACTTTCTTTTCTTATGTGATTAACAGGAATCCCCTCCCCTCATGAGTCACGAGTCAGAAATGTCGTTTTAAGGGCTTAAGCTGTGGATTTAAGGCTGTGTGGAGATAAACTTTTGAACCAAAGCATGTTTTAAGAAGAGTGAGGAATGTATAAGAGCTTGGGAATGACGCAGTTAAAAATGCCATCGCCATATTGGGAAGTTCTGTCAGAGGTCTTGAGTCTGGGAGGAGAAAGAGAGAAATAGAGCTGTTTATATACTGTGGGTGAAACTCCTCAGAGGGACTTAAGAGCGACAGCTTTGTGAGATGGAAAGAGCGATGTTATCTATGAAGGCGATGATATATGGAAACCATCTCGATTTGAGGAATGGAAGAATGGAAAATTCACACAGGATTATTATTATTATTGGTGTTTACCGGCTTAAGGAGACTATCAGAAGAGATCATAAAGAAAAAAGAGAAAATATATAAACAAGATGTGATGTGGAAACAGCAAGATAAGACTGGATAGAATTATGAACTCTGTTTGGACTGATTTGGACTGATTTGGACATTAACGCAGTAGCAAGAAGATGATCAGAATCCCCCTTTGGATATTGAAATATGGGTCCCCCCAACAAAATTTAAAATTCGGCTTTGTAATTCGGAATTTATGTGATGTGATTTAATTTGATTTGATTGGCCGGTTAATAAAAATTATTTTTTAAAAAATAATGAAAGTCTTTCCTAAGATTTGGCCGCAATTACGGCCTGCTTGATGGTGAAGCAAAGCAATTCAGAGCTTGCCACTTTTATACTGCTATCTTCTCATTTACTTCCTTGTTAAAGTTGGCCCTGAAATCTTACTGGCAGTGCAAGCTATGCGGAGCCATTCTCTTCTGCTGATGCACTGACACCAGATGTCTTCAAAGCTATATTTCTGCCTAACATTCACAGCCTTCTTTCATGATACCACTAGGTCAAAAATCAATAAGAAAACAAACTCTCTGTTCACCAATTCCCATAATAAGCATAGAATGGCCAGGCTTTTTTATTTTTCTTTTTAGAGCATTTGGAGTCTGAAACAAGCCCACTAACAAGTCAATGATTTATTGGATGTTTTTAAAGCATTCACATTTTTTTCTGGAAGTCAAATAGCAACACAAGTATTTTTTATTTTTTTTATAAAAGGCTCGTCCTGTTTAACAGCCATCGCGTTTGATTTTTTAAAAAGAAGATATTGCCTTTGAAAACAAGTCTGTTTTCTGGTTCTATAAACTGGCCTCCAATTCATCTGGCATATATGTGCAGCAACCGTAAGAGGTCATTTTTACTGCCTTTCCTAGGTGCTTAACATAAATCATTCTGGAGAGATTGTTACTACTATCATCATCAGTATTAGCCTCATTTGGGTGTTACAACAGGGCCATGTGCACTGGCCCTGAGCCCACCATTGAATCTCTTGTCAGCCTCTCTCTCTCTCTCTCTCTCTCACACACACACACACACACACACACACACACACGGCCCATGTAATGGTGAATTGTCACAAAGAGGAAGCTAGCTGAGCACACACAACTTATCCCTGGGATTTGAAACCCTGCACCATCATATTATTTAACTTTGTTGAAAAAAGTAAACATTCCAACGGATCCAAAAATTCATCATGCACCAGCAAGACCAATCCAACAAGAGAAGGCATTCCCAACCTTCGGCTCTCCAGATGTTTTGGACTACAATTCCCATCATCCCTGACCACTGGTCCTGTTAGCTAGGAATCATGGGAGTTGTAGGCCAAAACATCTGGAGGGCCGCAGGTTGGGGATGCCAGAACAAGAGCATCAATGCAATGCACAAGTGCACAATAGATGCAGTTTGCCTCCTAACAAAGCTGAAGAACTATGCAGTGCTCAAGGCTTGCAAAGGTGCAAGATGTGTGTTATGTGCCATGTAACCGAATAAATTAGATGGGGTGAAACATGAGAGCAACTGTGATAATAACTTGGTAAGTCATCACCTTGCTAAGGTTTAAATTTAATTAAATGCCTAACAAAAACCATGTTGTGTACAAAAATATACTGGGTACATCACTTGTCCATATGATATACAAGTTACTCATGCAAATGTGCAGGCTTTTTGAAAATATAAAGTGCGAATTCAGTCTCAGGAGCAAGAGGAAGTCTCTTATTAATGGGTCAATCACATGGTTGAGCAACGATCCAATATCCAAGCATGATTTGTCGGAGCCCCATCTTGGCACTATTATCCATGGTGCCTCTCATTGAGAATCCAGCACAAACCACCGTTGTCATAATGTATGTTGAGTAGTCAAGTGCATGTCTGGATGCATTTGGTTTCCTTAAGAAAAACTACAGCTGCTAATGAAAGGATCTCAACTCCCCAGTGCTCCCTTGTCAAGGAGGAGAAATGAAGTTCAGAAGAGCATGACAGCAGCTGCCACCCAGGCTGCAAAGCAGATGGGAAGGTACAGTCAAGGAAATCAGAGTCAGAGGTGGCTGCTTTCCTGACTTGTTAGATTTGTTGCTTTTTTGAAGGGAACACGTGCACAAAATAAAGCAACGGAATAAAACATCAACAAAAAGTTTTTAATATATATCAAACCTGATGAATGTAAAATGGAGCAAGCTTGATACCTGGATATGCAAGAGAAGCCATATATACATTCATATACATACACAGCATTTTGCATGCAACAAATGCACTCCTGGAAGGTGCTATATTATGTGAGGCGTTAAGACCAGGTTTGCTTTTTAAAAAACAATGCTTCCTTTCACAGATATAAGCAGAAGAGGCAGGTCTGATGTATGTTCCCTCCCAGCGGCGTGTCAAGGGCAAGGCCTTACAAATATATGTAGATCAGATCTCCACAGCAGAACCGCTCGTGTCCCCCGGCACTTGACATAACATGTGCAGTGGGTCTGCTACTGCCTGCTCCCTGCTCGCTTTCTTTGGCGAACTGACAGCACAGCTGGACATTTCGCTACGCTGCCATCCGTGCCTAAGATATGGTATCCACTCAAGTGGCCTCTCTAACGAGGGGAAGAAAATGCTGCTTTTTCAGATGCATTAATTTCCATTGTTATTTCCACTCTTTTCACACATCGCATCACATCCTCCAACGCCCCGATACCAGGGTTTACTACCCAGCGTCTGCCATTACACACTACTAAGATCTCTGCCCGTCTGCTGTGTTCATTCACTCCCCTTTGCTATCTAAAAGACAAAGGATGTTTGGGGGGGGGGGCTACATTGCATACTAGAAAAATGCAAGTGGGTCAAGTTGCAACGTTTAGGAGCACAGCCACTCTGTTCCGTTCCCTTTTCTCCCTCCTGGTTTTCTGTCACTCATCGTTCTGTGTCCTTCTATAGATTTTGTCTTTTCCCTGAGCCTGCTAGTAAGTGAGCCTCTTATTACGCGTGGAAGGTGCAGTTTTGGCTACATATGGATGTGTACTCAGATAATCCAGTTAACTATTCGTATTAGGGCTCCACAATGTTATCTCAGCATCTGAGTTTTTTTATGCTAATACTGTAAGTTGCCAGAGATCTTTTGTTAGAGAGTGGCATACAAATAATAATGTATATAAACAAATGTCATATGCCCTCAATCAGCCAAAACAGAGAGGTTCAATCATCACTGGTTTCCTTATCGCCTTCTAAACAACTGTCTCAATCATTATAAAGATTGTCAAAAACAGTTAAAAACACAAAATAGCAAGGCATTTAAAGCAAAGCAAATAACCAGCAGTCACAGCGTTAGAAGAAATAAATGCCCAATTGTCTTACTTTAAAAAAAGAGAGAGAGACTGTGCCTCTTGCTGCACGGGGGGCGGGGGGGAGGGATAGTTGTGAAGATGAGCTCCTTTACTTATGGGATCACCTAAGCCCCGGTGTGCCCAGCTGAATGCTCTGATCGGTGGATCAGGCACTGTTAAGGTACCACATTATGCTCGTTCCACAGGCGTCTTAGTGTGGCAGCACCTGCACTTCGGAACCCCCTCCCTATTGACACCAGGCAGCCGCCTTCACTGTCCTCTTTTTAGAATCTGCTTAAAGCATTTCTATCTAAGCTAGCCTATCCAGACATGTAGATGCTGATGGGGTTTTTTAAAATTTATTTTACTGTTATTTTAATTTATATCTTTAAAATGTTTTAAACTGCTTTTAATGTTTATTGTAAACCACTTAAGAGGTTTTACTACAATCAAGTGGTATATACATATATTGTTAAACAAACAAAATATGAAGTGTAATAAGATGCTACTATCAAGAAGCCAGTGAGAAAATTCGGGGGGGGGGGGGCGGAACCTGACAGTGAGGAATAGATGAGGAAGGTGTTTTACCTTATGATCTCTAATTGCTCTTTGTGTTCAAGACTGAGTGAAATGGTAACAACTAATAGAGGGAATTTTACCTTCTGTTCAGAACAACAGATCAATGGACAATTAGGGAGGCAGAAGTTTCTCATGAACTCCACAGGGAATTTTTTTTTTAACCAAAAGCCAGTAAAGGAAGTATAGCCTCGTGCTTAAGACACCAAATGAGAACGGGGGGGGGGGGGGGGGGATCAATTTCCAGCTCTGCTAGAATAAGCGTATCACGAGACCCTGAATGTGTTTCACAGCCTCAGTTGATCCTGAGCAGCAGAGTAACTACAGCCTGAGACTGGAACTACATCTTACATTAAACACAGAGCTATTGCACATTTAATCCCCTCCCTCCTTCAGTAACGTGTTACTCTTGTAAAAACATATATAGAACCCCATCAACTTTTCAGGTTCTGAGTGGAGGAGGCAATTTTGAGTAGGAAAAAGAGCTTAAGGAGGAGTAAAGAATTATCCACTGTTTGTCCTGCCAGTCTTCCGCTCAAGATTGCAACCTCTCAATGCTGTTTTCAATTTAAAATTGGGGGTGCAGTAGTGGGGAGATGTAAAATGCAGTTTGGGAGATGCAGTGGGGAGATGTAAAATGCAGTTTGTTCTAATTGGAGGAGGGAGCGGGAGTGCTAAAACTAGTTACTAAGGGAGTAAGCCCTATTGAACAATACAGGAGTTATGTCTAAGATTGAATAAGACTGAGGGTCATGTCTCATTGTTCTAGCTGGATGAGCAAATTGTGCTGTAACATATAATATATATATTGTGCAATCAAACTTGTATGCGTTGAGCATATGTACCTGCATTTGAAAGTAAAACATTTCACACAGGTTAACAGAGCATTTGTGACATTGAAGAAACAGTGCCCTATGTGATCGAAATTCAAGCGAAAGATTCAGACGCTTGTCAAAACTTGTGCATTGTCTCTTTTTCCCACTCAGTTGGAATATTCCCTTGTAACTTCAGTGTTCATAAAATTGTGATCTTAGAGCCTCTCTGAGCATCAGTAGTTTCCTGGATATACAGTACAAGCTTCAGTGGAGAGTGAGCACAGTGACAGATTTTCAGGGCACAGATCAGGAAAAATAGGAGAAGAAAGAGAGTTCTCCCGGTTCCTGTTTTCTTTCTTTCTGGTGCCTAATCAGGAAGCAAGTGGTGCATTATCAGAAGAGTCATCTCATCAGCCCAGAAAAGAAAGAAAACGAAAACAATAATAGTCTAAAAATACAAAGATTGTAATTTTAGGTCAGGTGTACCAAGGAAAAATGTGTGGTGCAACTAAAAATAACTGCAGACTTATAACAAACTTTATATAAAAAGACTGGTTAGCCTAGGGATGAACGGATTCCCCTGTTCTATTGCTTCATTTTTCTGAAGTTTGCTCTGTGCTCAGTTTCACGTCTCCTTAATTCTGGTTTAACAAGAAGGATTTCTAAAATTCATTTCCAAACTGTAGCATGCAATTTGCTGCAGCTGTCAGTTCTTCCTATTCATTAGCATCCTTTTCCTAACCCACCCCCAAACATTGCCAAAAATATGAAGGCTATGTTGATTTGATGGGGTGGGAGATTATTGGTTTGTGAGGATTTTTCGTTGTTTCTGTTTTTATTATTTTGTGTTTTTATCATGTATTTTCATGTTGTGAGCTGCCCTGAGATCTATGGCTAAAAGGTAGTAAATAATATGTATGACTGCATCACAGCTCTTTTTTCCACAATGTTTTCCTGAAGCACATGTACACTCCTGCGCTTTGGTAAGCCACCACACAAAAAGAAGTGCAATACATACAACTGCCCTTACAGTCATATCAAGATTGCCTTTTCTTGCGCACATTCCGTAATGCACAGCAAGGGAAAAAACAAACAAACAAAGGGACTGAAATTTCCAGCAAACCATGCATCTACACTATTCTGTGCACAATTCAGTATTGAAACACAAAAGATTTATGGATTTTCATTATCACTTCAGGAAAAAGACAAGGTACCATATTTTTTGCTCTATAAGACTCACTTTTTTCCTCCTAAAAAGGGGAAATGTGTGTGCGTCTTATGGAGCGAATGCAGGCTGCACAGCTATCCCAGAAGCCAGAACAGCAAGAGGGATTGCTGCTTTCACTGCACAGTGATCCCTCTTGCTGTTCTGGCTTCTGAGTTTCAGAATATTTTTTTTCTTGTTTTCCTCCTCCAAAAACTAGGTGCGTCTTGTGGTCTGGTGCGTCTTATAGAGCGAAAAATACGGTAATTTGTAATTCTAGAATCCATAGAGAAATTTGGTTAAGACTTCAGAAGCTTCCCTAAAGTTACCAAGGACTTCATCTTTCCTCTAATTTTAAGTATATTCCAAGCCTTTTGTCACCAGAAACCTCAGTCATGTTGCCTGGGAAATGTGTGCAAAGCAGAAGCTCAGGCATGCAAGGCAAGAAACTTAACAGCTGGTACCTGCAGATCTCTGCATACATTGATCCAAAAGAGGTACTACTATCACTGGCTAGGCATAGCAGTGTGAAAACCCTGGAACATCCAGGTGCCTTTCTCTAACCTAGCTAAGTGATCACAGACACATCTTGATTTGGATCCAGTTAGAACTCGGAAGGAGGAAGCTGTATTCCAGAAGCAATGCCACCATACCAGCACTTATGAGCTAAGGTTGTGTGAAACAGCAACAGAAGGTATTTTGCACAACATGCTTACTGCACGTTGCATGCCTTTACACTCATTACTTTGAGAGGTGGAACGAGAGAGGGGAGACTTCCCACACTCTTAAATTTAGGCCTAGTTTTTTGCTTTGTGGATAGCTAAATCTGATCACAACTCACTGGACATTTGAGGGACAATTTGTTCTGTCCTGGGTTCAGATCCACCATCTATAAAAGGGGAGCTATAGTTATCACTTCAAGGAGTGGTTTGTTAGTAGAAAGAATATATAATAATTTTAAACCAAAGTGTTGAAAAGAAGGTGTGATGGGATGATGAGCTGCTTGTGCATAAAATCGTATCCCCTCAGAGTTTGTTCAAGTCCACAAACCTCTGTCTGTGACGGAGCCCCTCAGACATGGCTCCTCTAGTCACTCGCAGATTCCGACAGTGGCTGCTTTCGGAATCGCTTCCAACATAAAAGCTCCTTAACGGAAACACGTCTTCTGGACTCACGGCGTGACAGTTTCCGGCGAGGAGTGGGTCTCCCTATGGGAGGTCCAGAAACCTCCCCACTGTTCTCGCTGGACGTGTCCCTGAGCCCTCCCTCTTGCTCGCTTTCCCTCAGAGACCCACCTCTCCCCCTGCTGGTTCCTGCTTCCGCTGCTGGGTCTCTCCCAACCTCCGTGAGCCCTTCCACCACCTGTCCCTCCGATGGCAGTTCCCTGACATCCACCTCCCCTCCAGGGCCCCCGTCACCCCCTCCCGTTCCCTCTCCTCTGGGCGGTGAGGAGGTAAAACCCCGAAAGGAATCCTCTTCATCTTCAGACGTCTCGAACATTTCCCTCCATCGGTTGCCGTTCCGGGTCTCTGAATCCTCCTCCTCCTCGGAATCTGTGAACCCCTCCAACTCCTCTTCCTCATCTGTGGTTGCAAAGTATTCCCTCCGGAACCTCGCTACAGACTGAGGTTTACGTGGGAACCTCTGATGAAAAGTTTCTATTAAGACCTCGTCATTGACATCCTCTGCCATGACCCAGGTGTTTTCCGACTCCGGTTCCCCTTCCCACATTACCAAATATTCCACTTGATCTCCCTTCCACCTGGAATCTAGGATCTCCGCCACATGGCTGCTGTGTTCCCTTTCCTCCATTGCTGGTCCCCGGGTGAACCTCCCTTCTCTGTCCCCTTTATACGGTGACAGCAACGACCTGTGGAAAACTGGGTGCAGCTTCATGTGGTTCGGTAACCGGAGTCTGAAAGCCACTGGGTTGACCTGTTGCGTGACTTCAAATGGGCCCAATCTTTTGGGTCTTAACTTCTTACAACCCCCTTTGAATGGTAACCCTTGGGTTGACAGCCACACCTGGTCCCCCACCCTAATGGTTTCACCTTCCCTTCTGTTTTTGTCTGCCTGCCTCTTATACTCCTCCTTGGCCCTGTCTAAGTTGAGTTGCAGCTGACGATGGATCGCTTCCATTTCTTCTACGAACTGTTCGGCAGCCGGGACGCTCCATCTCTCCCCTTCCCCCCCGGGAAAGCCCTGGGATGGCACCCGTAATTAGCCAAAAAGGGGCTCATCCCTGTGGACACGTTCTCCGCATTGTTGTAGGCAAATTCAGCCAACGCCAGCTTCTCCACCCAATCATTCTCTCTGTCATTGACATAACACCTCAGATATTGCTGGAGGATGCCATTGGCTCTTTCCGCCTGCCCGTTGGTTTCAGGATGCCGGGCAGTCGAAAAATTGACCTCTACATGCAGTAAGCTCATGAGCTTCCTCCAGAACCTGGAAGTAAATTGTTTCCCTCGGTCTGAAACCACCCTCAAGGGGGCGCCATGCAACCTAAAAACATTTTCTACAAACAATTTCGCTGTTTCTTCTGCCGTGACAGCATGTGAGCAGGCTATAAAGTGGCCCATTTTGGTTAACAGGTCTACCACAACCATGATGGCTGTTTTCCCTCTGGACTTTGGCAGATCAGTCATGAAATCTATTGACACTGCTTCCCATGGTCTTTCAGGTGTGGGTAGCGGTTCTAATAACCCCGCCGGTGCCCGCCTCTCCCCTTTGGCTCGCTGGCATTGGTCACAACCTCTCACATACTCCCGTACATCTTCCCTGACCTTGGGCCACCAAAATTCCCTGGTAACCAACCACATAGTTTTGTGTTGCCCAAAATGCCCCGCTGTGGGGCTATCGTGCAGCTGCTTGAGTACCTTCCCCCTCAACTCTCCTTCAGGTATATACAGCGCTCCCTTGTAATACAACGCCCCGTTTCTCTCCTCAAAACCTCCGGGTTTGTCTCCCTCCCTCCTGAGACCCCTGAGTTTGTCCTGGGCGTATTCATCATTCTCCGTTCCCTCTACCAGTTCTCTTTGTCCCACCAATGCCGCCCCACACACCCAGCGGTCCTCTGGAATGACATGTCTCTCTTCGGGTGCTCCCTCCCCCTCCAAATATTCAGGTTTGCGTGAGAGCGTCCGCCCTAATGTTCTCTGGGCCTGGCACGTAACAAATCTCAAAGTTAAATTTGGAGAACTCCTGGGCCCATCTCACTTGCCGTTGGTTGAGCACTCGTGCCGTCCTCCAATACTCTAGGTTCTTGTGGTCAGTGCACACTTGCACCTTATGTTGTGCGCCAATTAGCAGGTGCCTCCATCTCCGGAACGCCTCATGAATGGCGAGTAGTTCTCGGTCATACACCATGTAGTTCCTCTCGGATTTGTTCAGCTTTCGCGAAAAAAAGGCACACGGTCTCCACTCTGACTCCTCCTTCCCTGGCTGCAGAAGCACCGCCCCAATCGCTCTGTCTGATGCGTCAGTTTCCACTCTCATCGGTTTTTGTAAATCCACATGCAGGAGTTGTTCTTCCGAGGCGAAGGCCCTTTTTAGTTCCTCAAATGCTCGCTCCGCCTCCTCAGTCCAAACGAACTTCTTCTTACTGCTGAGACAGTCCGTAATGGGCGCCGTCAGGTGGGCAAAGTTTCGGATGAACTTACGATAGAAGTTCCCAAATCCTAGGAACCTCTGCACATCCTTCCTTGTTTTGGGTGTTTTCCATTCCAGCACCGCCTGGACCTTGCCGGGATCCATGGCCAATCCCTTGTCTGACAGGCGATACCCCAGGAATTCCACCTCCTTGGTATGAAACCGACACTTCTCCAGTTTCACCCACAGCTGGTTGGCTTGCAGCCTGCTCAACACTTCTCTGACGTCTCTCACATGCTGCTCCTCATTCTCAGAATACACCAACACGTCGTCTAAGAAGGCCACACAATTCTTGTAAAGCAAAGGCCCCAGGACGTGGTTCATAAATGATTGAAAGCACGCGGAGCCTGCTTGTAGGCCGAAGGGCATAACGAGATATTCAAATGCCCCTAAAGGGGTGAACATGGTGGTTTTCCATTCATCCCCCTTCCTTATTCGTATCAGGTTGTACGCCCCCCTTAGGTCCAGCTTTGTGAAAATCTTTCCCTTCCCCACCCTTGTCAAAATGTCGTCAATCCTGGGCATAGGGAAGGCCACTGGTTCTGACACTGCATTCAAGGCCCCGAAGTCACACACCAGCCTCGGCTTGTCCGTGTTTTTTTTATCCACAAAAAACACTGGGCTGCCCCCCACCGCCCTGGACTCTCTGATGAACCCTCTCTTCAGGTTCTTGTCAATGAACTCCCTTAGCTCCTGCATCTCTCTGTCTGACATGGCGTACAGCTTGCCTACAGGGAGCTGTGCCCCAGGGAGTAAATTGATTTGACAGTCAAAGGGTCTATGTGGGGGTAGTTGGTCAGCTTCCCTTTCGCTGAAGACGTCGCGGAGATCTGCGTATTGTCGTGGTACCTTCACGTTCTCCGTTACTTCAGTCCCTGCTAGGGTGGCTTGGGCCCCTGCCAAACCCTTTCCCTCTTTGCAGTGTTCTAAGCAATGTGCTGAACCAAAAGAAACCACTCTCTGATGCCAGCCCACCAGCGGATCATGTAACGCTAGCCAGCTCATCCCCAATATAATGGGAGCTCCTCCCAAGGTGGCCACATTAAACGCTATCAGTTCGGTGTGCCTTGCCACCTTCATTATCATTGGGACGGTCTGCAAGCTGACTTCTCCTCCCAACAGCTCCCTGCCATCGATCGTGGTCACCTGCAGGGGGTTGCTTAAAGGGATCGTCTGTATCTGGTGTTCAGATGCAAACTCTTTGCTCATGAAATTGCAGGAGCTACCTGAGTCCAACAGCGCCTTTATCTTTAGAGGGTGTCTGTTTGGCAGCTCTAGCGCCACTTCTATCACTAGGGCGGGTTTAGGAGGTTCTGGCGTGGGCACTTTCACTGCTCTTTGGCCTGGCTGCTGTGCCCCGACGGTGGCAGCCAGGCGTTGGCTTTTACTTGCTCCGGTATTTCTTCCTCTCTTCCCTCCACAGCTCCCACCATCCCTTGCCATTCCTTCCTCTGGGGGCAGACTCTGGCAAAGTGACCTGGCTGTTGGCAGAGATAGCATTTCCGGGCGCCTTTTCCCTCCTTCTTTCCCCCCTCACTGGGCTTTGAAACTGCGCGCGCGCGCGCTGTTCCGATTTCCATCGGCTCTGCCGGCGGGAAAGTTGGCTCTGGAATGTCTGGAATGCGGAACTCCTTCCAACGTTCCCCCTTCCCTTCCCGCCTCTCCAATGCTCTCGCCTCCTGGCGCGCTCCTATGGTCAGCGCAGATTTGGTCAGCTGGTCCATAGAATCCGCCCTGGGGCCCCGGGAAAGTTCGTCTTTCACAGCCGAAGAAAGCCCTTCTTCAAATAGCATTTGAATGGGTTCCGCCGATAAGTCCCACCCCAATCTGTGAACCAGCATGGTGAACTCAGTCCAGTACTCACGGACAGATCGGCTCCCTTGTTTGCAAGCCATTAACTGTCTGCGCACCACTCCCTGCTCAATATCGCTGGAAAACATCAGATCCATGGCGCGAAAGAACTTCATCGTGTCCTTTAGGACGTCACTATTCGCTGCCATCAGGGGTCTAACCCAGTCTCTCGCCCCCTTTTCAAGATGCCCAATCACGAAAGCCACTCGTGATTCCTCGTCAGGGAATTCATCAAACTGCAGATTGAGGGCATATTGCATCTCTGTCCGAAAGGCATGATAGTCTTTGGGCTCCCCCCCAAACTTCTGCACCAATCCTGGTACCTTTCTGGCGAGCTGGGTGGCTTTCCCCTTTTTGTCTGCATCCTGAGCCCTCCTCTCCTCAAGCCTCACCGTCTGCAGCGCTAGCTGGACCTCCAACACCCGGTACCTTTCCTCCAGGCTTGGACTCGCCCCTGCTCCTGCTTCTCCGGTTCCGGCTGGGTTGCTCATGATGCCTTCTCCTGCACAAGCTGCTTTCAAAGACTGTCGGAATGCTGTGATGGGATGATGAGCTGCTTGTGCGTAAAATCGTATCCCCTCAGAGTTTGTTCAAGTCCACAAACCTCTGTCTGTGACGGAGCCCCTCAGACATGGCTCCTCTAGTCACTCGCAGATTCCGACAGTGGCTGCTTTCGGAATCGCTTCCAACATAAAAGCTCCTTAACGGAAACACGTCTTCTGGACTCACGGCGTGACAGTTTCCGGCGAGGAGTGGGTCTCCCTATGGGAGGTCCAGAAACCTCCCCACTGTTCTCGCTGGACGTGTCCCTGAGCCCTCCCTCTTGCTCGCTTTCCCTCAGAGACCCACCTCTCCCCCTGCTGGTTCCTGCTTCCGCTGCTGGGTCTCTCCCAACCTCCGTGAGCCCTTCCACCACCTGTCCCTCCGATGGCAGTTCCCTGACAGAAGGTTATAGAAAATGTCTAAAATTATAAATATATAAAATATATAGTCTAACACATTTGTTAAGTTGTGGGTGAACATATCAGACGACACAGCGATTCTTCAAACAGCTCTTGTTTATTCACAGGCCAGAACAGGGCTGAAGGGTTCAGCCAGCCTGCTTATATATAGAGTTCCACTACAACGCAACTGTAACAAATTCCTGTAACTATCCAATCACTGAACATCACTTTCAATCCCTTATTTGCATATGTGGACCTGAGTGAAAACTATCTCCAGTATCCCCCTGCTGGCCCAGGGTGAGAACTTCAGTACATAACAGCATTGATATGCATGGTGGGTCATGATGGACCGACCCCACAGGGGTCAACAATCATGTCCTGATCTGAAAAGGGTCCTACCAGTGTTTTGCTGATCAATTTATCACAATAGCTGATCACTGAACAGATGATATATCACAAACATAAAGATTTGGCAGTGTGTAAGACCATGGGAGATGTCTTGGCAGGTGCGCAGACATCTGAAAAGCTTCACTTCAGCCTTGGTATTTGCTTCCCCAGCTTGCTCTATGCAAGTTCGCCTTTCATATTTTAACTGGAAGGATGGCGTTCTTATGTTAAACTCCGACTTTCATCTGCAGCTCTGGGTATTTGCACTGCATCCCTCCTCTTAATGGTGTTTTCATGGATGGATGGCTGACCTTTCCATAGAGCAGCTTTGCTTCCCACATTGCCCGTGTCTGTTACAATATTTTCTTATCCTCATTTGGCCCACAGGCCATGAATATTTAATACTAAATTAAACCACTGCAGACTATGGAGCAATTTGTGCTCCTGAATGCACAGTCACAACCCCCACTGGCTCTAATGAGAGTCGCAAGTGCATGATTAAGGTTCTCATCATTGAGAGAAGCCTTGGGGTCAGATCTTGGTAGCTGCACATAGCAGGCAGGGAATTCCTCTCTCCCATCCCATGAGCTTGGGTGGTTGGATAAGGTCACTGTGGTAAGCACAACATTCATAATAATAATAATAATAATGACAGGAGCTGCTAAAAATGCTTGAGATGGCTCCATCATCTTTTCTTTCCTTCTCTCTCTCCTTCTCTCCTGTTACAGCATCATTCATTATCACTTAGAACCAGAGATACTAAACATAAAAATAAATTGAAGAGCTAAATTTATATTAAATCCTGAAATTATCAAAGGCAGAATTCAGCCAAAGTTAAGCACTTTCAGATGCATATTCAGTTCCAGTAGGAAAGTTAAATATACCACCTGAATTTATGCATGCTTACTTTTATGTCAGTAACAGTACAATCCTGTGTGTGTTTAATCAGAAGTAAGCCCAACTGAGGTCAATGGGACAATTTCCAGGTTTGTATGTATAGGATTATGCCCTAAGTGTGTATAGGAAGGTATACCTAGAAATTAGGTCATGCCCCAAATTTTGAAATTTTAGAAAACTAGTCTGCCAGCCCTGCTTAAACCTTGCCACTCAATAATTAAGACCTGCCATATTAATGTGTTTCCATTTATTATTTTTGTTTTATTGCATGTGCAAGAATGCAACATTGAAAATTACATGTTATCATTCCAGAATGATTTGTGCTTTCTTTCTAAATTTGTACATTAGCAACTGTTAGAGTCTTGATTTACAGACCTTGTTCTTGTGACATCAGTGGCAGTCTTTGGTGAGGTTTTGGATGAGGCCTATAAAAAGACACTGGTTTGAATGATGATGCCACCTGTACCAGTGCATGTCTTACACTTCCTGAAACCAGCAGGCTTACATCATGGTTCACCTATTTAATCTTTTCAGTAGGATGAACAATTTGGTTGAGTGAAAGTCGAACTGATACATCTGGATGAAATGATTTCAGATTAATTGCACTCTTAACTGAGATATTCCTATTCCTATTCCTATTCCTACTCCTCCTACAGGCAATGCTCTAGAAAATTGTACAATGAAGCCTGAACCATTTAAGTCTGGAGTAGCCCAGAGGCATTATATTTGGAGTGTGGGACACCCAGACAGGAGGTAGTCCCAAAACATGAAGTTCATCTGTCTGATCAAATTCTGTAGAATAATATGACTTTATTACAGGTCCCTCCATACAGTTGATTTCCCCAGAGATGAAGTATTGGGTGCAGCAAGAGGTGTGACTCTTACCTCTGTTTAACAGGCTACATTCCAGCCAGGCAAAACCCACCCACCCCAATCTCTCCAGGCAGGCAAGCACAGCTATCGCAGCTCACAGACACATTCCAGTGAGCAAAAAAAAGAGGGAGGGCATGGGGCAGCTCCCTGACCATCCAGGACAGCCAGAGTCGGGAAAAACAACAGACAGTTCTTTCTACGAGGCTATAAAAGCCAAAAGCTATTCAAACCTGCCGCTGGCACTAATCAGAACACCCACATATCCTGATAAATATGTTTTTTAAAATTATCTGTGCATTGAATTCATCAAATCAAGTTAAGCATATTGCATTCTCCACTGAGGAAGTTATTGTTCATACTGAGCCTAAGAAGGTCTTGCATACGGGTGTTTGGGTGGAAAGTTCAGACAAGGCAGAATAACTTGTGGGTTTGTCCTGGATGCCTAATATCCAACATCATTTTTATATGATTGAGACATTTGGGGGAGTGGTTGGGGTCTCTTTCCTGGTGCAATCATGTTTGTCTCTCTTGAGACAAGTCCCTGTTTCTCAGAGAAACAGATGGTAAATTGCTATGCAACCTCTCAACATGGTTTCCCCCTAGCAAACAGATGCTGTTTCAGTAAGATCAGGTTCACAGTCGCCTACTGCTCAGGACCGACAGAGAACTGTCCATGTAGAATTTCCAACTTTCTTGCTGTACAAACCTCTCTCCAAATGAGAAGAGCAGTTGCACTAACTTCGCTTTAGGAGTCTCCACTGTGCCTTCCCTTCCAATTCCAAATGTCATGTTTAAGATTCACACAGGACACCATGATCACTGAGATAATGAAGGCTATTAGCGCTCATCTTTTTTATCCTGATTCACTTTCACTCATATGAAATAGATAGGCAAACTATGCTTCTTTCTTTCAGCTGAGGCAAAAGTTAACTCATGGGAAGTCTGCAAATTAACATAATATGTCCTTTGCCTTTGCTGTTCTGGATGAGACTAATGCTGAATCAATTAAAATAGATAAATCTGTAATAAAGTATAACGCTAAACCTGAATTTCATCGCCGACTCCCTGGGGAGTAGAGGGAAGATACCTGAGGCCAAATTTACCTAATTGTTCCACAATAAATCCTTGTGTTTAATCACAGGCTGCTTCAAAGGAACTCCCGATAGTTTTAATTAATTAGCTGCTTGCCACGTTCTTTCATGGAATTGAAAATGCTTCGCGTTTCTTATCTTAGCTGGCAAGCCATCAATTTTTACACTGCAGGATATCTTGAGGAAAGAGCCTTATTTCTCACTTCAGGTGCTTTCATTCTAGGAAAATGAATCCGGAATTAATTACATCTATACAGACAACATATAGGATGTGCTTTGACATTAATAATTTTGTGGTACAACAGTAGGAAAATCCATTGCTTGTATTTATTTTAATGAATGGAAATGCTTGCAAAGCTGACAAGGAGGGCTGGGATTGCCGGTGCATAACTACTGTGGATGCGCACTGCTTCTGACCATAGCTCACTGGCAGAGTGTACGGTTTGCATGCAGATGGCTATGAGGTTGAGTCCCTGGTGTCTCCAGTTAAAGAGAATCAGGCAGCAGTGATGGGGAAATGCAGGAAAAGCTTCGGCTAGCCAGATTAGATAATGCTGGACTAGTAGTCCAGCATTATAAACCAACTGCTTTATAAAGACAATGTCTGGACTTTAGAGTTGCCCGAGAATGTGGAGGTTCCTGCTTGAGCAAAACATCAGAGGAATATGCTTGTGTGTATGGTAAGGTAAAGGTAAAGGACCCCGGATGGTCAAAGGTGATAATGGGGTGTGGCGCTCATTTTGCTTACAGGTCGGGGGAGCCAGCGTTTGTTCACAGACACCTTTCCAGGTCATGTGGCCAGCATGACTAAACCACTACTGGCGCACAGAGTGCCAGAGTGCATGGATTTGCTGTTTACCTTCCTGCCACAGTGGTACCTATTTATCTACTTACGCTGGTATGCTTTAGAATTGCTAGGTTGACAGAAGCTGGGACAGAGCAATGGGAGCTCAACCCGTCATGCGGATTTGAACTGCCGACCTTCCGATCAGCAAGCCCAAGAGGCTCAATGGTTTAGACCACAGCGCCACTTGCTTATATGTGTATGTGTGCATTCCTCCAATAATTTGAATATAATTTTGCAATTAGGCATATATGCATATATGCATAAATAATATAATGATTAACCTATGTTATCAACCCAAATACATATTGAATACCACACTGAACCATTTACACTCATGAAAATCTTGTCCTAGTGAAGCTTCTCCACAGTCATAAATCATAAATCCACTCATCATCCAGTTTCCCTCCAACCCATCACACTTTTCCAGACTTAGAAGGTAAAATGGCAGCTGAGAAGATTTGAAAAAAGGTCGTGCCAAGTTTTTTTATTACTTCTGGTAAAGAACCAGGAGGAATAAAAGCATCTTTACTTTGTACACTGGCAGGAGAGCCTAGAAGTAGCCAATGGTGTGGATTGCAATATTTCACTGAATGTTCAGTTTTCTAATTACCGTAATTTTCGCTCCAAAACACGCACTTTTTTGCTCCTAGAAAGTAAGGGGAAATGCCTGTGCGTGTTACGGAGCGAATGCACTCGACCGGAGCCATGGCTGCCAGTCAAGGAAAGCGGGAGCCGCTTGCAGGGCTTTGCACGGCTCTAGCTTTGATTGCTTTACAGCCAGGAGGAGGGGGAGGAGCAGAGGGGAGGGAGGGAAGGAGAGCCATGGCAGCAAAGCGGCCAGCAGCCGCTTACATGCGAGGAGGGACAGACGGGAGCCATAGCGAGCCGGAAAAAGTGCCGCGTAGCCAGCAACAGCTGCTGCAGCCTCAGCTAGCAAAGGTCCGTGCGCTCTCTAAACGGAGCAATGAGGCTGCAGAGGGATGGCAGGGCACAGGAGGGCTCTGAGCCACGAGCGCAGGGAAAACCAGTAAAAAAGTTTTTTAAAAGGCTGCTGGGGACAGGAGAGCACGGGATGAGGGAGAGGGGGAAATTACGATTCTCCCAGCGTCTCAGCTGATCCGCTGAGCAGGACTTGGGTTGCAGGGGATTCGCCATTAGCTGCGTAAAGCAGCAAAGAGGGAGAGAAGGAGCAAAGCGGGAGAGGAAAGGAGCTGCTTACACTGCTGTAAGTGGCTGCTGTCCGGTTGGCTCCTTTAAAGCAACAGTGCTCTTTCCGTCCCCCCTCCCCGCTCAGCTCACCGAAAAGCTCCTTCTCCACACACCCCACACGAGCTCCTTCTCCCCTTAAACCCCTCTCCTGCATCATTAGCAGCATCCTTCTCCACACACCCCATGCGTGTTCCTTCTCTCCACAGACCCCTCGCCTGCATTATTAGCTGCATCCTTCTCCACACCCCCCATGCGTGTTCCTTCTCCCCTTAAACCCCTCTTCTACATTATTAGCCGCATCCTTCTCCACACCCCCCACGCGTGTTCCTTCTTCCCTTAAACCCCTCTTCTGCATTATTAGCAGCATCCCTCTCCACACACCCCTCTCGTGCTCCTTGTCCCTTCTGTGTTTTTCCTTCCCTCCCCACTTAAAACGTGGTTACAAAGCACGGATCCAGATGGATCCTCAGGATTTTTGCACTGGGTCACCCCAAGTTCACCATCAGATCACATAGCATATCCATGGCTACAGCCTGCACCAAAAAACACACACGCACCCACTGTTTCATGGGGCTGCAATGACGCAAAAACGTGGTTACAAAGCATGGATCCACGTGGATCCTCAGGATTTTTGCATTGGGCTACCCCAAACTCACCGTCAGATCACGTCTGTGGCCACAGCATGAACCACAAAAATCATACATCCACTGTTTCGTTTAGAATATTTTTTTTCTTGTTTTCCTCCTTTAAAAACTATGTGCGTGTTATGGTCAGGTGAGTGTTATAGAGTGAAAAATACGGTACCATACAAAAATTAGGGTAATTAAATACATGGCTTGCATGATACACATCATCTTTATTTTAATCTCAAATGTCAGAATTTAAAAACAAGTAAATAATAGATCATTTGGAGACGCTGAATGCAAACCTAAGAGAAGATAAGAGTTGTGTCAAGTATTTATTTTGCTTTGCAGTGACGAACAATACTAGCAGCAGCAACACATAACATCTATCTTCAGAGTGTTCCAAGTGTTTCATACACATTATTTTGCTATATTCCTTAAATTACAACTTTGTGCAGCTAATTCACTAATCACCTTTGTCATATTTGATTGTCTTAATGCACTGGTTCTCAACAAGGCATTTAACTGTGGCTGCAGGGGAAATCACAAAACCTACTGTCAGGGCTGCCTCAAGTCTCAGCTCACAAAAGACCAACGCCTTTCTTTTCTTATATACAAAAGTGTTTATTGCAGTTCATTGTTTGCTTCAGATCCGAGGCGCGCAGCCCTACGTCTGCTAGGCTTAGACCGCTGAAGTCCCTTCTGAATCTGTCCCTGCCCTGCACCAGTTTAAGAGGCTTGCGCTGCTCCACCTCTTTCTCTCTTTCCTTTTCCGCAGGGTCTTTCTGCCCGCTGGGGTTTCGCCCCTCCTGGATTCCTCCGACGCGGAATCAGACTGCTCTTGCCCCCTCCTGCGGGCTTTGGGACCTGGCCCCTCCTCCTGGCTCCCTGTATTTCCGCGCACCTCTACATTTGAACTTGGCGCGCGCCCCCAACCTCTAACTTTCCTTTTGACAGCTACGCTACTCCCTTCACTACTCCCCTCCCCTTCCGGGAGGGTGGCTTGCTCCGACCTCCCTCCTTTCTCTACTGCCGGAGCCGCCTCCCCTGATACACTGGAACCTCCACCCCCTTCGCTGCACTCTGGCGGGGAGGCTGGTCCTGACGCCCAGCTGCCACTTTGGGATCCCCCGCTGGCCCCCTGCTCCTGACAAGTCCCCCCTGGGGCTCCCCTGGCCTTGACCACCGGCGCCCCCTTCTGGGAATCCTCTGATTCGCTGGAAAGACTCATGGAATCTCTAGAGTCATTGTCATCCTCTTCCTCGCTGTCCTGGGATTCATCCCCATCGCTCTCCATCTCCTGCCTACCCTGTGCCTCTGTCCCTGAACCCCTGACATCCATCCCCCCCTCGAAGCCCCCCCTTCCCCCCTCCCGCTGCTCGGGCGCAGGTTCCGGGAGCTCCGTTGTAGCGGGGGTAGACGCTGGATACAGTTCATCGACGTCGATCTCCTCTGCTTCCAGTTCAGTGTATGCGTGCTCGAAACCGGGGTCCTCCCCCAACACATCCAAACCCTTCCCTCCCCCTGTTACTTCAGGCGATGCTGCTTGCCAAGGCCCCCTTCGCCACCCCACTTCTGGTTGATCGTCCCACCAATAAGAGCAGTCCGTGTCCACCCCCGAGCACGATCCCCTTGGAGGGCTCGATTCCGGCGTGGTCTCCTCTGCGGAGGAGAACCCCCGGAAGGTGCTGCCTGAAAGTGTGGGCGTAAAAAGCCAGTCGTCGAAATACTCCTCTGGCATGGGCCTGTGTGGGAAGAGTGCATGGAACTCGTCTTTAAGAAGAGGTTCCTCCAGAGCATAATCTGGCACCCAACTGTTGGCGCTGGCCGGGGTACCTTCCCTAGCGAGGAGGTATTCCACTCCCTCCTCCCCCCATCTCGAGTCCAGAATTTCCGTGACCTCGTTGAGTGTCGGGGTCCTCGGTGACTCCCCCCCCGGTGACACTCTACGTGGGTCTGGTGCCGTCCCTGGCTCCTGAAATCTGTGTGGGGCCTTGTAGGGTGTAAGCACCGACCTATGAAAGACCGGGTGCATTCGGGAACCTTCTGGGAGGGTCAACCGAAAAGCTACGGGATTGATCCTGCCCTCAACTTGGTATGGCCCTAGCTGTTTGTGTCCTAGCTTCTTCTTAGCTAACGACTTGGCCGGCACCGCCTGGGCTGCTAACCATACCCAGTCCCCCACCTGGATGTCTTCTCCTGCCCTCCTGTGCCTGTCTGCCTGCACTTTGTAGGCGTGTTTAGCTAGTTCCAAGTGCCGTCGTAGCTCCTCGTGGACCTCCTGCAATTCTGCTGCTAAATGCTCAGCTCCCTGCGACTCCCCCTGCGTCGTTGTCTCCAACGCCGGGAAGGTTCTGGGATGTCGCCCATTGTTGGCGAAGAACGGTGTCACCCCGTTGATGCGTGCTTCGTGTTGTTGTAGGCAAACTCGGCCATCGGCAAGTAGTCCACCCAAGTTGCAGGCTTTTGATTGGCGTAACATCGCAGGTACTGCTGCATGATGGCGTTGACCCTCTCCGCTTGGCCGTTGGTTTGCGGGTGTCTCGCCAACGCTAAGTTGATCTTGACATTCAGGATGCCCAGGAGCTTCTGCCAGAACCTGGAAATGAATTGGCGACCCCGGTCGGACAGGATGGACCGCGGTAAGCCGTGCACCCGGAACACGTGGTCTATGAACAGCTTGGTGGTCTGTTCCGCTGTTGCCACCTTCGCGCAAGGAATGAAGTGCGCCATCTTGGTGAACAGGTCTACAACCACAAGCACCGCCGTCTTGCCCCGCAAACTGGGCAGATCAGTAACAAAGTCCAGCGCCACCCGTTCCCACGGCTGTAGTGGCGTCTCCAGTGGTTCCAGCAATCCCGCTGGCTTCTTGTGCACTGGCTTGGACCTCTGACAAATGTCACACCTGGCGACATAATCCGCGACCTCTCCCCGCATCTGGGGCCACCAAAAGTCTCTGGCTACTAAGTCCGCCGTCTTTTCTTTGCCGAAGTGACCCGCGCTGGGTGCGTCGTGTAACTGCTGTAAAACCTTCGTGCGGAGATCGTCTCCGGGCACGTAGAGAGCACCTTTGCGGGTCAGCAGACCGTCGCGTATCTGGAATTCGCCGTCCTTTGCTGTCCCTCTTCGCACCTCCTCCATCTTGGATTGTGCGAAAGGATCCGTCTGTAGCGCACGTCGTACCGCGTCCAGGTCCACGGCGGCGGAAGCGCACGCCCACGCTTGCGGTGCGAAAATGTGCCTGGCTGCCACTGGTGCCGCTTCCTCGAGATACTGCGGTTTCCTGGAGAGCGCATCCGCTATGACGTTGTTGTCTCCCGGGATATACTCTATCCGGAAATCGAAATCCGCAAAGAATTCCGCCCATCTCATGTGCCTCTGGCTCTGGAGCTTCGCCGTGCGCCAATACTCTAGGTTCTTGTGGTCCGTGCGGACCTGCACGGTGTGCTTGGCTCCGATAAGGAAGTGCCGCCACGCCTTGAAAGCCGCGTGGATGGCCAACAACTCCCTGTCCCAGATGGTGTAGTTCTGTTCCGACTTGCTGAGCTTCCGGGAATAGAAAGCGCAGGGCCTCCAGTTCCCTTGCGGATCTTCCTGCAAGAGGACGGCCCCCACTGCTCTGTCAGATGCGTCAGTCTCAACCCGCATGGGCCTGCCGGGATTCACGTGTAGCAGCTGGTCTTCGGACGCGAAGAGACTCTTAAGTCTCCTGAAGGACTGCTCCGCCTGGTCCGTCCAGGTGAACTTTTTCTTCTTGGAACTGAGGGTGTCCGTGATAGCTGCCGTCTCTTTCGCGAAACCCCTGATGAACTTGCGGTAAAAGTTGGCGAAACCGACGAACCTCTGGACCTCCTTCCGATTGCGCGGACTATTCCAGTCCAACACCGCGCGGACTTTGGCGCTGTCCATGGCTAGTCCCTTGTCGGACAGCCGGTAGCCCAGGAAATCCACCTCCGTCACGTCGAACTGGCACTTCTCCAGTTTGGCGTAGAGCCTGTGCTCCCGTAGCCTCTGCAGGACCTCCTTTACGTCTCTCTCGTGAGTCTCCTCCGATTCTGAGAAGATCAGAATGTCGTCGAGGAAGCATACGCACTTCTTGTAGAGGAGTCCTGCTAGCACGTGGTGCATGAATGCTTGGAAACAGTGGGAGCCATTTTGGAGACCAAACGGCATAACTCTGTATTCATAGGTGCCCAGCGGCGTGAACATGGCCGTCTTCCACTCGTCACCTTCCCGCATGCGTATTAGATTGTATGCTCCGCGTAGATCCAATTTGGTGAAGATCCTCCCCTTCCTCACCGTCGCGAGCAGGTCGTCAATCTTGGGCATGGGGAAGGCCTTGGGCTTTGTCATCGAGTTGATGGCCCTATAGTCCACAATGAGCCTTTTTTGGGGCGTGTCCTTCTTCTTCACGAAAAACACAGGACTGCCCCCCACGGCCTTGGATTCTCGGATGAATCCCCGCTTCAAATTGTGATCTATGAACTCCCGGAGTTCCTGCATTTCATCTTCAGACATGGAATACAGCTTCGCAGTCGGCAGCGTCGCCCCTGGTAAGAGGTCAATTGCACAGTCGTAGGGCCGGTGGGGTGGTAATTGGTCAGCTTCCTTTTCACAGAAGACCTCCAAAAACCCCTTGTACTTGTGGGGCACTGCCTGCACCATGCCTAGATGCAACTGCTGCCCTTCCTCCTGGCCCTCCTCCTCCTGGCCTGTCTGGATGCAATGTTGTGCGCAGTAGGACGAGCCAAAGGTGAGCTGCCGCTGGTACCACGCTAATGATGGGCTGTGTCTATCCAGCCAACTCATGCCTAACACTATAGGCGTGTCTGACAGTTGGGTGACATTGAAACTGATGACCTCGCGATGATTCCCAATTTTCAGCAGCATGGGTGGCGTCTGTTGTACCACTTGCCCACCCAGCAACTTCCTGCCATCTACCGTGACGACGTTCAGAGGCAGCGTGGCTGGTAGTAGCGCTATGCGATGCTGCTTGATGAACTGCATCCCCACGAAGTCTGCGTTGCTCCCTGAGTCAATCGTAATGGGGACTTCCAGGGTGAGTCCATTAGGTAGCTGGAGAGTAGCAGTGAGCTGCACCACTGGCTTGGGTGGTAAGGGGTCTGTAGGCTGCAAAAGCGCTGGGGACTGCTTCACTGACTTGCCTGGTGGAGCCCCAGCATCTCTGCTTCCAACCAGGCATTCTCGTTTCCCTGAAACTGTTCTCCTTGGAACTCTTCCCCTGTTACTGTTGCTAAGGCTGCAGTGTGCTTCTGGAGCCTCTGGGGACACTCTTTAGCCATGTGCTGTGGACTGTCACAGATGTAACACTTCCTGGTCCCTCTAGGAGGCTTCGCCTTGACTGCTCCGGACGCTGAGGCTCCGGCAGCTGACTGAGCCTTTGCACGACCCAGCTCCATTGGCTCCTCCCCTCCCTTCAGCATAGGCGAGGGATTTGTACGTCCCAGGTCCCTGGGAAGAAGAAAAGGAGGCGCTCTAGCTGGTGGGCGGACGTGACGCCCCTCCTCACTGTGCCAAGGGCGTTCTTCGTGGCGCATCCCTATCGTGAGTGCCCTCTGGACGACGTCTGCTAGGGTTTGAGGTCTGTCTCCCCTAGCCAGCTCATCTTTTACTGAGCCATGAAGCCCCTCCCAGAACAAGTCTCTCACTGCCAGGGAGTCCTTTTCCCAGCCCAGCACATTCAGCAATGCAAAAAAGCGAGAATGGTACTGACGCACTGTAGCCTTGCCCTGCCGCAATCCATGCATCTCCTGGCGCGCCACATCAACGTCAACGGTAGATTGGAAGCAAGCGTCCATGGCTTTGATAAATTCGTCAGAGTCCCTGCGGGCAAGACCATCTTCGCGCCACAAATTGCGTAACCAGGTTCTAGCTTCCCCATGCAAATGGGACACAATAAAGCCTACTTTCTCCTCCTCATCTTTGAAGTCTTTTCGAAGCAAATGCAGCGCGTATAGGACGTCTGCTCTGAAATTGGGATAATGCTTCAGGTTCCCATCGAAGTGGGCTACTAAATTGCCCCCCCTCCGTCCGAGAGCGATTCCCTCTGATCTGGACCCCGGGAACCCCTGTTTGCACGCCTGATCCCACCTGGCTTGCAGATCCTGGCATCGCGCTTCTGCTTCGGCAACTGTCTTCTGAGAGACCCGTACTGCAACGGAGAGTTCAGCGACTGCGTTTTGCAGGGTCGTTATCTGCTCCTCAGTAGTCATGTCTGCCAAACTTCGTGAGCTTTGCAAAAAAAAAATTTTGCAGTTTTTTTGAGAAGGGACTTACTGTCAGGGCTGCCTCAAGTCTCAGCTCACAAAAGACCAACGCCTTTCTTTTCTTATATACAAAAGTGTTTATTGCAGTTCATTGTTTGCTTCAGATCCGAGGCGCGCAGCCCTACGTCTGCTAGGCTTAGACCGCTGAAGTCCCTTCTGAATCTGTCCCTGCCCTGCACCAGTTTAAGAGGCTTGCGCTGCTCCACCTCTTTCTCTCTTTCCTTTTCCGCAGGGTCTTTCTGCCCGCTGGGGTTTCGCCCCTCCTGGATTCCTCCGACGCGGAATCAGACTGCTCTTGCCCCCTCCTGCGGGCTTTGGGACCTGGCCCCTCCTCCGGGCTCCCTGTATTTCCGCGCGCCTCTACATTTGAACTTGGCGCGCGCCCCCAACCTCTAACTTTCCTTTTGACAGCTACGCTACTCCCTTCACTACTCCCCTCCCCTTCCGGGAGGGTGGCTTGCTCCGACCTCCCTCCTTTCTCTACTGCCGGAGCCGCCTCCCCTGATACACTGGAACCTCCACCCCCTTCGCTGCACTCTGGCGGGGAGGCTGGTCCTGACGCCCAGCTGCCACTTTGGGATCCCCCGCTGGCCCCCTGCTCCTGACAAGTCCCCCCTGGTGCTCTCCTGGCCTTGACCACCGGCGCCCCCTTCTGGGAATCCTCTGATTCGCTGGAAAGACTCATGGAATCTCTAGAGTCATTGTCATCCTCTTCCTCGCTGTCCTGGGATTCATCCCCATCGCTCTCCATCTCCTGCCTACCCTGTGCCTCTGTCCCTGAACCCCTGACACCTACACACAAACAAGTTAATGGGCTGATCATGTACTTCAGCTGTCAAAACTTCCTTTTCATGGGGAAGCCGTTATATGAGATCAAAGAAACAAGACCCCTTCCCTATCCATAAGACTTCCTTCTAAGGAGGGCACTCTTTCCTAACTTACAAAAAAGCTAACACTTTTATTCTGTATGTATTTGTTGAACTCCCGTGTTTAAATCAGTACCACAGATATCCCATGCTGGATGAATTACATTTAAGTATATTCCAGATCAATTTAAAATATTGTGATGGATCACGTTATTACTTCATCCGCTGATTTTTGTGATTAGTTTAAACTGTAATTTTTAGTTGTTTTATCAACTAAATAAAAACGATGACTACTATAAACTCTCTGGGTGGATCACACTTGCGGCCCGTGGGGCCATGTTTGAGACACCATTCCCTAAATTAAAACATTGACTAGAAATTCATTCTTTATCAGAAAATGTGTATTCCTAGAAAAAGAGTCAGGAAAGAAGGCAAGAGTGCTTTCTAGGAGGGCAACACACATGCATTCATGCGCACATGCACACCTACCCACACATATGCTGACATGACAAATCTCCTCCCTTAATCAACTTATTTACCCTCTTGAAAGCTCATGATGACAAAGTGTCTGAACCACGGCAACTTGGGAGCCGATATCCTTCAGTGTCTTCTGCACTGAATTATTACTGTCTTGGCAGGCTCTGCTGACGGAGATGGAAAGGGGCGATAGTGTTCCATAACAAAGGATAAATGGTAATACCCAGCACCGCTTCCAGCTTTGCTCCCAAGATGCTCGCAGGAATTGCTTCACCAAGGAAATTCCACTACTACTAAAAAAGTACCTTTCCATTTTCTCCCTACCCAAGGTAAAGCAAATATAAATGAATGAGCCAAAAGATTCAATATCCACAATCATGCCAGTTCTAACTATTCCTTTGTAGTGATTCATTGCTAATTCATTAATAAGCATGGTGCATTTATATTATTTTCTCTCTGCAACCATGACAGACTTTCATATCAACATGTGATTTTCCCCAAATTCTCAGTATCCTCCTGCAGCTAATTTATATCTGCTCAAATTCTCTTGCATTATTCCTAGTTAAAATAAAATAATGATTTTATTTGCCTTTGTGATACTTCCCATATATAGCCAAAGCTTTGCCTTGTTCTATCACTATTGCTATTAACTAAGCAACGGTCACATCCGTTATTGTAAACCACTTTGAGATATTCTGTACTTAAACATGGTCTATAGATAGACTAACAGAGCAATCCAACCCACCCCTCATCCTGGGCTATGAGGGGTTTGGGTTGAGTGGAGATGCCTCTCCACTCAGCTCTGCCAGCTGAGCTGCTGGCCACCAGAATGACACAAACATCACTCCGTCAGTGTTGACCTCTCCATTTTGCCTGCCAGTGATGTCCCTGCCAGCAGAGGCCAGTGGAAAGTCCCAAATGTTCCAATGGCAGGAACTGAATTGGGCCAGGATCTGTTTGATTCCAAGCCATCTCACTGCCATTTGTTGCTCAATGGTATGAGACCAGATCTGGCCCCACCAGGCCCAGCCATGAGTGGTTGGACTGGAGATGTGGTGGTGAATCCACACAGCTTTGCTAGGGCTGGGGTTGGATTTCAGCCTAAACAAATAAATACATCTGTATTGCCAAGTGTTGCATGCCCTACTGGTTACCCCAGCAGCGGATACTATTCTAGAAATCACTGTGAATGCTGCACACGTTCATACACTGACCTCTAGATGTCCTGAACCTGCACTAAAACATCCACAACATAATAAGAGGAATACAAATGAAAGTAATCTTCAGTCAATCCACTGAAAACACGGAAGCAGCGGGCCTCAGCTCTCTATGGGGCTTCTTTCATCAGCTAGACATGAGCACCTTATTCTCTGGGTAGTTACTGGATTTCCTCTCTCAGGGATGTATGATTAAAACAGCTTCAAACATTAAGCACAATTACTTCCTGCTCATCCAAACAGTCTCTGGTTTGAGGCGTTTTCTGTGATTGTTTTGTGGTGGTGTCATTTCCCCCTTTTTCTTTTAAAACTTTTTTAAAATAAAACTCAGCATCACTTTCAAAAGCTGCAAGAGAACAAACCACCTCCAGGCAGACAGAGGGCATTTTGCTACCTGGAGCACAGTGCAAATATTGCCCTTTGCCTTAAGCCCAACATTTCAAAACCTCTTCCTGCCCCATTCAGACACCAATTCCTGACGTCATATATCCTTCCCTCCTGGTGCTTCCAGAACCCAGCCACTTCACCTGATGCCTGGCAGGGCCAGTCCTACACAGCCTACATTTTGTTGCACCTGTGAGATCCATTTCAGGTCAATTTTCCTAAGCTAGTTGCATCTGGGCATATTTTCCCACAATAGTATTTCCATGTAACAATATATGGCTTTCATGCTTTGCATGATGGGTGAATATCTGAACCTAGGATATACCTTGAGAATGTTTCATAATTGCTGATAGTTTTAGGAAGGAAATGGAGCAGTGAAATGGAGTGGATAATATTCTGGGATGTGCATCGTTTCCATTTTTCCTGTTACGCAGCATAAAACATCCAAAGGATGCATTATGCCATTCAAATTTATAAAAGGAGAATAGTACTCACAGACTGAGTGTTTTGGACCACTTTGCGTACAACAATTGCTCCCGCAGGAAAGCAGGCTTTCAAAAGTGCAAAGCTATACACATGGAGACAACTGGTTATTTGTAACCAATTGTATGCAGTTGTATAAAGCATTTCCATGATTATTTCTTTATTTTATTAATTTATAAATGGCCTCCCACAAAAGTCTGAAGGTAATTCATGTAAAAACAAGTAAAATATCTATTTAAGAACAGTAGAAAAAAAATCACAGCCAAAGACATAGTAGAAAACATTTTTCAGGAAAATACAAGTTCCTATATTCCCAAGGCATGCTGCCCAGAGTGGCTGGGGCAACTCAGTAAGATGTGCGGGGTATAAATAGGGGTATAAATAGTAAAATTATAATTATGGAATGGGACATCCCTATTTTCATCAAAGAAATGTTGGAGGACATGCATTCCACACTCCCACTCCCACACAAATATTATTTGGCAGATTAGATTTTGATATACAAAATTGTTGAGATTAAAATATGTTCTATATAGTTCATACCTATGTATGTTTTCAAAATGGTAATTGTGGTATGTTGATGTTTGTTTGAATTTGATGTATCTCAATATTTAGCTGACAATTATGCTTTGAGGGTAGCTTTGATTAAGCTTGCATATTATTACATCAATTGTAATTAAGTTAGCAGATGAAACATGGAGGTTTGTACATACACCTGCATTGTTAGATAAAGATATAGAAGGACAATCCGGCTCACTCTCTTAGGTGGACGCCATTTTGGGCCAGCACTCTTCCCGCCCATTGCGCTTCGGTGGCACAGGCCCTGCCTGAGCTTGCTACCCAGGAAATGAATTCAGCCTGCTCACACCGTTGGCCAATCACAAGCAGGCTTGGGGAATAGGCCACCTCCGGCAGGTGAACCCAGCTGGGCCCGCTGGCTTCACTTGGGTCCACTCCCAGGGGATTTAAAGAGGGTCCACGCCTGGCCTTGTCAGCCACTCCTTCACTGGATCGCCTGTGCTCCCTCCCTATTTTCCCCAATGTGTGTTCCATTGAACGGCCTTGCTAGGGACATTGTCAGTTGCTGTATTTGGGACCAAGCTGGAATTTTTCTATTTGATTAATTGGGTCCTGCCATCTGGTTTTTGCCATCCTTATATCAATTGTCACAACTTGGGTGGTTTAGGCATTGGGGAGGCGTAGACTTGGACAGAGGAAAGAATGTAGCCTCTGCCTGCCCCTCAGGAAAATGGGGTATCCCATTAAAGGGATCCAGGGGAGATCCAGGTGGGGGATGGGGCCACAGTACTCCCCAAGTGCAATCTTGAATGTAGGCCAAGAACTCCCTCTCTTCTGGTTGACCCATATCTACCCAAGGCCTATGCCAAACCTCTTACATGTGTAGTCAATAAAATTGTGGCCTGATTTGACCCAAAACAGAACTTATCATTTCTCATTATTTATGGTTTAATATGGTCCATAGAGCAGGAGGACACCTGGGCATGCAAATTGCTAATACTGAATTTGAAAGGTTTTTCATTTTACCATAAAAATCTCCATTTGTGTGTAATGTATAATTAATTTTATAACTACTTCCATGAACGTTGCCTCAAAACTAAAGTCTTAGGTGTTATGTAATCATGCACCAATCGTGTGCTTTACTGAAATGTAATACTGAAATGGATGATGTTAAGTTGTGGGTTGACATAGCAGACGACACAGCGATTTCTCCAAAGCAGCTCTTTATTTTGTAAGCTGGAACAGAACTGACTGAGGAGCTCAGTCAGCCTGCTTATATAGAGCTACAGAACAATTGTAACTGTTGCAACATTCTAAATCTATCCAATCACTGAACGTCACTTTTCGATCCTTCATTTGCATACAAAACTATCCAATCATTGAACGTCACTTTTCGATCCTTCATTTGCATAACTATCTACAGTATCCCCCTGCTGGCCCAGGGTGAGAACTTCAGTACATAACAGATGACAAAATCAGTCCACTTCTCAAGGTAAAATGAGAGTGTGAGATACAAAGTGGGGAAAGGGTATGCTATACTAGCAGACGCACATGAGAGTCTAAATAGTACAGTGGTACCTTGAGTTACATACGCTTCAGGTTACAGACAGAAATCGTGCTCCAGCGGCACGGCGGCAGCAGGAGGCCCCATTAGCTAAAGTGGTGCTTCAGGTTAAGAACAGTTTCCGGTTAAGAATGGACCTCCGGAACGAACTAAGTTCTTAACCCGAGATACCACTGTATCAGATAATTGGCAGATGTGGCATATATGATTGAACTAGTGACAAATCACCTGAACTCATCAAACTATGCACATTTATTCCAAGATCAGTGTTTTTTTTCTCTTTTTGAAACCTACAAAACCTGGCATTTTCAGATGTATTTTATATATTCCATGGTTTTTGTTGCATGAAGTGATTATGGCTGGGATTGTATCATATGCTGCTTTACACTCGGTTTCCCTACAAGTACCACATATATTCTGCATGCAAGAAGTGCACTTTAATTGCATGCATATATATATGTATATATGTGCATGCCATTTTCAGCCATGGCTGCTGAAAGTCTCAAGGGGAGGAGTTTCTCTCAGGGACTTAAAATATGAGGCCACGAGCAAGATTTACCAGAACAATTGGGATGTGCACAAAAGAAAGAGCAGACTTTAAATGCTGCTAAGTACACTATAACAGCAGTGTAAATGTCAACCATATTATCTTCTTTGTGGCTATATACTTGAGACTTATTCAAACCATAAAGCAGAGCTACAGTTAAAACTTTTTTTCCAGTGCTAGAGGAGATATCTTTATGTGTGCAATATTGGTATTTTACTTCACATAACAGTTATATCAAACATTTCACTTTAAAAACTTATGGTGGCTGAATATCACCCCTATTATTACAGGCTGGGGAACAGGGAACACTGTTCTTACACTGCGCTAAGGCACCTCTGCACCCCTAAAGCAGGAATTCTTACATGCAAATAATAATCAGTAGCAGCATTATGTGAAATAGGTAGAACAAGAGGCCACTTGCACAGGCTTCTAAGGTTGGGCCAATTTTTGCATCATCTTCACACACATAATACCTGATGCATAAAGTTTAAAGGCCTCCCTGATGCAATTGTGAGGATGAGTCCCTCCTGTAGGCTGTGTCTTAGCTGGTGCTTGTTTTCAGCCAGCCTGCAAATGAAATTAGCCCTCAAACTGGCATCACACGCAGGGTTGATTCAAATATTATTTTCTTAATGAGACAACATGTGTATTTGAGGCCCAGAAAAACAGAGGGGTAATAGTACCTTCCTTGGGAGTAATAGTGCCTTCAGGCCTTCAACCTACCTGAGAGAGTCTCTGTCTTCCAGAATACCATGTGTAACAGAAGAATCTTTTGCACTGAAAACTCCTGTCACCCCAAAGAGCAGCTCTGCTGAAAAAGGAAATGTCGCCAAAAAATGTGTCTTCACAATTTTCCTTTTTGTGGAACTCATCTCTGCATCTCTGGTTTGCCTGATTTATAGGGTTGGGCTTGAAGGCCCTCTCAAGTCCTCTGGCTGGGATTGGGCGGTTATAGCTCAGCCTGACACAGCCTCAGGTGTAGTGGTGAGGGCAAATTGCTATTCTGAAGCTGGGTGGAATGCAAATAATGAGCAGGATCCTCACCTGCTGTGAGAGGCAGTTCTGAGTGCCACTTGGGAGAAGCCCCTGCGCCTGGGAGCGGCTGTTGGAAGTGGTGCGTGTGGCACATGGCACACAGCAGTTAAGATCCTGGCTAAGCAAGCAAGCAGATAAATAAATGCCCTTAAGTGCACTTCAGGCCCAGTGTAATTATTATTTGCAGGATAAATTTTGTCTTGATTACATAACATTGTCCATTGTGTGAGGAGAGTGAGGCTAAAGAAACTGGGAGCTTTACTTCCTTGGGTTTATCTATTGTTGTTTTTATTTATTAATTCGTGAATCACCTTTTACATGTGTATCAAGACGATTTACAAACATATTATAAAATAGCAAGAAACTTATAAAAACAGTACAAAAATCAAATGAATGTATGTTTTAAAGACAATGCAAAATGAACATTGAATGCAGAAATTCACTGTGCAAAAGAAACTCACTTATATAGATTTGTGTACAGTTTATAAATTACTTCAAACTGCAGAATGTACTTAGATGCCTTTGAAAGTATGAATGTTAAGAATATGTCAAAATTGACCAGATGACTGTCGCAGGGTGGGGGTGGGGAAGCTATGATGACTAATACTGGAGTAAATAAATATGCATTCCCTTTGAAATGAAAAGCTTTGTTATACCACTGCTGGGCTGCGACAGCACCATAGGAGCTATTCTGGTTTATAATGCAAATCATGTAATTTGGGACACACGTTATGTGTATTAAAAATGCAAAGCAAAATCTTTGTGAAATGCTGTTAATTGGCAAATGCCACTTTTCAAAGTGTAATTTTCTCAGGCATTTACATTTTTTTAATTCCAAAAATTAAAATTAGAGTATGCAGAACATTTGCTGCAATTTATTTACTGGCTCAATAAAGTTGTTGTTGTTGTTTGTGCTAGAACAAACTGAAAATGGTAGCATGCAAATTACAAATTTGCATATGATACGATAGCCATCTTCAAATATCTTGAGGGCTGTCACATGAAAGAGGAAAGAAGCTTGTTTTCTCCTGTTCTGGAGGGTAGGACTCAAACCAATGGCTTCAAGGTACAAGAAAGGAGATTCCTACTAAACATCAGAAAAAACTTTCTGACAGTGAGAGCTGTTCATCAGTGGAACGGTCTTTCTCCGGAGATTGTAGACTCTCCTGCCTTGGAGGTTTCTAAGCAGAGGTTGGATGGCCATCTGTCCTGGATGCTTTAGCTGAGATTCCTGCATTACAGGGGGTTGGGCTAGATGACCCTTGGGGTCCCTTTCAACTCTACAGTTCTATGATTCTACATAAATATATGAACTAAGAAATATCCAAACTCGGTTTTTAAAAAACAGAACCCCCTGCCGGGATGGGAGCCTTTTCTCTGCCTAACATTCCCCTAGCAAGCAATGTCAGAGGCAAAGGTGGGTTCTGTCCTGGCTCCCACCCGACACATGCAGAGAGAGGCGCTTACTAGGAAGTATGAGCAATAACCTTATTTGGGTAAGTAATGATACAGGCTTGGCAGCAGACAGAGTGCTCAGGAGTCATGGTTCAGGAGCAGGGCAAGAAGCTCAGAAGAGGAGCGATTACCTTGTCTGCCCACAGACGGAGAGCCAACCCACTACACTCAGGCAGGAGGTCCCTATCTCAACCTGTCAGCATCTCACTTAACAACTCAGGACCATGGTACCCCAAGGACTGCTTCTTTCCATATGAAATGACCCTAACTCTATGATCATCCCCTAAAGCCCTTCTTTGTGTGCCCCCTCCACAAAAGAGGCAGAAAAGACACGAGAATGGGCCTTTCCTGCCGTGGCTCCCCACTTGTGGAATGTTCTCGGCAGGCGAAAACATCCCTGTCTTTAGCTAATTAAACCATCTATGGCAGGCATGTCCAAAGTCCGGCCCCCTGGTCGATTTAATCTAGCCCCCCAAGCAATTCTGAGAAATGAATCTGTTGTGGCCCCCGAGTGCCTGTTGTTCAGCTTGTTCTGCCCAGGAGCCAGTGCCTTGATGGAGAGCTTCAGCTCTCCAGCATCGACCCCTGGAACCGCCCACCCGCCGGCTTGCACATGTGCCCTGTTCTGTTTCCCGGCTGCTGGCCGGCTCGCGCAGGCCCCCTGTGTGCGGCTGGCTCTCTATCCCGGCCGCTGGCCAGCTTGCGCAGGCGTTTTGTGTGCAGCTCTCTATCATGGCTGCCGTGCGCCTGGTGTGCAGCTCGCTCTCCCGTGTGGCTCGCTCTCCCGCCCACCTGGCCAGCCCTCACACATGTTCACTTCATCAAATCTGGCCCTCTTTGAAAAAAGTTTGGACACCACTGATCTACAGCCTTTTAGACTGTGTGTGCTTTTGTTTGTTATGGCAATGTGCTTTCCTGTTTTTATATTGTAAACTGCCCTTTGATCTTCGGATGAAGGGCAGTATAGAAAACTATGTTACTGTCGCTTCCTAGCATTGTCATTCTTACTATTCCACTGTGGGTCTGAAACCTCTAAGTGGGTAGATTCATGTGCCTTGTCTCTAGTGCACAGGTAGAGAAATGGATGTGCATGAACACTAAGGGACACTGCAGTGCGCAGCCTGCCATTTCACACACTGCAGCTCCAGAGGATTATTTTGAACTGTTGACAGCCCATTGTAGGCAATTATGGGTTTTGTTTTTAGTGCATCAGAAGACCGATCATCCTCTTGGCTTTTGAAGCAGCGGAGGGCAGACCATGGAGAGCAAACAAATACAGCAGGCAGCAAAGAGCCTTCAGCTACATGTCATAGTGGAGGGAGAGAAGGCAGGATGGAGGGGGCGGGCACTTGTGAAGTGATCTCTGGTACAAGGATAGAGGTCATGTACCGTATCGATACAGTGTTGGAGAGGATGCAGCGGCATCTCTGTTTAATCACATCTGTGTCCTGTTTAAGTATAAAATCAGGGAGTGGTGGGATCAGTGTGGCCACACGTCACTTCACACCCGTCTATGTCAGCTCCCACTGGTTGCTGGATGACCAGAAGGCAGACCCAGGGCCTGTCCATCACAGGCTTGTCCCTCAGAGCAAGGCTTGAGAACAAAATAATTTTCTTCATTAAAAAAAGGATAGTTCACCCTTTATTGCTATCAGCACCAGGGTGAAGTACACCATAAAATAAACCATGCAACCATCACTGTACTGAGGCTAGGTCAGTGGTAGTTCAAAGGCAAAACTGCTTCAGTGGCAATGCTACTTTATTAAAAGCAACATGCCAACTTGCTGCTGCAAATCCCCTTTTCCCAATGGTAAAAGGCAAACTCCTAGCCTCCCCCGTCTTGCTTTCAGATGTAGTCTTGGATGACACTGAAAACTCTGTCCACCCCAAGCCAAGGGTTATTCCTTTTTTTTTAAAGAATTTTTTTTATTAACCGACCAATCACATCAAATCAAACCAAATTACATAAATTCCAAATTACACAGCCAAACTTTAAATTTTTGTTGGGGGTACCCATATTTCAAGTTCTGAAGGGGATCCAATCAACTTCTTGCTTCTTACTGCTGTTTTAATGTCCACAAATCTAATCTTATGATGTTCACAGTATATCCAGTCCTTTCTTATTGTTTTTCCACATTCTTGTTGTTATTTTCATATATTTTTCCTTTCTCTTTGTGACCTCTGATAGTCTCCACAAGCTGGTTAGAACAGTTTGTAATCCTGCATGGATATTATTTTTTTTATCCAGTAGCCATATCCAGACGTTTTCCCTATAACATCACTTCCATACATCAAAACAGTCTTAGCGTCATTAACAGTCTTAGTGCCCCTAGTGGCCCCAAGCCAAGGGTTATTCCAAGAGTGTGAAGGAGGAAATGTATAACCTTGTGCCTGCATTTTGTTATACATATGGCTAGGTTTGCTCTGTGCTGGAGTGTGGGCCATTACTGCAGTGAAGTAGCAGGAATAATAACAATAAACAATAACAACAACATTACAGATAGAGGGGGGTACCTTTCTTCTCACAGATGGCAGTAGCAGCACAGCCTGACAGTGGCCGCAGTGCTTGGCAGGGGCTTCGCTGCACAGTTTGAACAAGAACACAGGCAAGAAGTACATTTTCCTGCCACAAAACAGCCAGAGCAGGGCAAGGGACTTTGTATGACCCTGTCCGCCCCCCATTAGAACTCAACTGACCAATCAGGAACGTCTTCATGTGACAGCTGGCCAATCATAACAAAGGCTGTTTGACAGCTGGCCAATTGCAGGCGAAATCCCCCTTGGAAAACAGCAGCCACAACAGGCAAAAAATAATATTAGCAGGCTCTCCAAAGCATGCATCTGCAGAACCTGAGCTAAAATCTCAACAAGCCCCAGCTAATTGACTCCCTGCTGAGGTGATAATGGGGACCACTTCCCTTATCTAAGGGAAAGTATCAATAAACAATACCACCCAATATTGCCACAATGTTAGCCTATGGGGAAACTTAATAAATCCACTAAAAACAGATCAGCTGTTTAACCAATTCTCTTCATTCCAATAGTGCTTTGCTCCTCTCGGGGAGGGGAGGGGACAGGAACTTGGGCAGCTCTCAGTCCACCATGATGTTTCAGATGTGCCATCACATACTCAAAATTCCCCTTCCAGTTGCCAAACCAGGTGCTGCCCGTGCCAACAAAGGGGGTCATGTGGGGTGGGGAAGGTGCTATTAGAATCACAAAACCCCAGATGGAAAACCCAACTCCAGAGTGGGATGCGACCCAGCCTGAACAAATAAACTGTGCCAAGCCATGTTTTAATGACAAAGGGATATGTAAACACTTTCTTTAGCTGTGTGAGACACATGTTGGGACAATATGTGATTGACAACGGCGTGTCTGGATCTCACATTTCTGCCTCACACCACTCCTCTTCTGTGATGATGTTTTGATGACACTGTGAGAAATGTATTTTGGGAAATTGTGGGAACTTTTAAAACATCATGTAACCTTTCTTCTGATTCTTCTTTTCTTGCCTTAGAGGTTGGAACCTTTATTGCAACAAATAACAATCAGGCCTAATGGCCACTGATATGCTTCTTCATTGCTTGGTTGAAGTCTTATTGTTTTCTGAGCGATCCAGAATCCACAGGGCTGGTATCTAGCAATGTTGGGAAGAACTTTAAGTAGTGTACCCCAAGTTTTGTCTTTTTCAAACAACAATGCTAATAATGTACCATGATAATGTATAGAGCTTTAGTGAAATGCCTGGACTCTGCCTCAAAGAGCTGACACTCTAAAAATCAACACATGGGAACAAAAGAGTCAGGGCTTCATACGGAACATGGAAACAGGGGTAGATAAAAGTAAAGAGCCCCTGGACGGTTAAGTCCCGTCAAAGGCAACTATGGGGTGCAGCGCTCATCTCACTTTTCAGGCCAAGGGAGCCGGCGTTTGTCCACAGACAGCTTTCCGGGTCATGTGGTGCACGGAGGACTGTGACAAGTACCAGAGTACATGGAAACGCTGTTTACCTTCCCACCACAGCAGTATCTATTTCTCTACTTGCACTACTATGCTTTCAAACAGCATGCTAGGTTGGCAAAAGTTGGGACAGAGCAATGGGAGTTCACCCCATCACACATATCTGAACTGCCAACCTTACGATTGGCAAGTCCAAAGGGCTCAGTGGTTTAGACCACAGCACCACCCGCATCCCTGGAAACAGGGGTAAACATGTTCCATACAATATGCAACTGCTTCAGTTTCACACGTGTAGGTGAAGTTACAAGATAACTTACATTGTGGCATGGAAAGAAGTGATTCTGAGCATTTCAAGTGTTAGCCATTAAAATGTCATGCATACAGGTTGCTGTGCAAGGCTACTTGGAAGTAAGTTCCAATGAGTTCTGTGGGGTTTTCACCCAAGAATGCCTTGCCAGCATTTCAGCCTTATAGCAGAATCCTATGAACATTTACTCAGATGTAAGCCTCACTGAGTTCAACAAGGCTTACTCCCAGCAACACCTAGAATATTTATATACAAGACTTCAAATTCCTGTCTCTGGCTGGCCAATTTTGAGTCAAGCATCTTTATCTAAATTGGAAAGATTTAGACCTCACTAATGAAGCCAAGTGCAAGTTTTCTAGATGAGTTAATATCTCATAGAATCAATTCTGTATATTAGCACTGAAACCCTAGGAAGATTAGTTTCAACACACACAGCTTGCCTCTTCACTTCTCAAAAAGTTGCAAGGATGATCCACATTCCGAAAATCATCCAAGAGAAAATGCAGACTGATTACTTCTTTAAAAGCCTAAACTAGGTTACCAAAATAGAGGCTATAATGGCCTAAATATAGAAAATCAGTGTTAGAAATCAGCCAAATCACTGGCATATTACAGAACTTGAACAAAAGCTTTCTGAGAAAATTGCTTGGAACTATGCAAATGACACCATCTCTCACACATACCACAAACCTCCCAGCACGCCAGATGCTAAATGATCATTTTCACAAAGTGATCTTTACAAATCATAAAGGGATTTTTTTCTACAAAGAAAATAATTAGGTTCAAACTCTTTTCCTCTCTCATTAGGAATTTCTTTATGAATTCTGGCTCTGAAGATGACCATCTTTGCGTAATTACAAAATGAGGGAGAGAGTTCCAGAATTATTCCCGCAGGAATGTGAAAAGAGAAAAACGGCCACCAAATTACAGGCACTTTGAAGAGCGTTTTTGAGCAATATACATGGTGTCAAGGCTGAACCATCCATGGGGCAGTTTGCAATCTATCTGACCCACATGGCTGACTATATCTCTGGTGTACAAAGCTGCCTGCCACATTCCATGACTAGTCATTTTCTGAGTCCCAGTGAATACTGGGGCTTGCCAAGTAGGTTGTTAGGCAACCATGCTATCACACATTCCCCAGCCCTGGCACAATGCTGTGCTGGAAGCAGAGACAAGCTGCCAGAGCCAGCTGTAGAGATGATTAGCTGTGCAGCGAGAGAACATAAAGGAAGCAAGTCTGTGGGGAGGAAAAACTTGGGGACAGAAGAACAAGGGGAATACAGAGATGCAGCCTGGCTTGTGAAACACCCAAATATTTACTCCTATGGAGATTTCTAGCTCACCCTTCAAGTGCATATACATTAGTCAAGGCGGCTGATAACAATTTGAAATTAGTGTCATAGATTACAGGCAACTCCCAATTTACGAGTGCCCAATTGACACTTGACCACACACACACACACACACACACTGCACCAAACCCAAAAGAGACTTTAAAAACGGCAAAACAGCCCCAAAAGGGCAAAAAAGCAGTGAAAACCTTGCCTAGCTATCCCATGAGCCTTTGCATATGCAATTCCATAAGCCCTTGCACCAACCATTAAGGTCTTTGAAGAGTTGTAGTTTGAGAAATGTTTGGTAGGATCGATTGTGGTGAAGTTTGCCACCATTCCTGCCAGTCTGGCAAGTGCTACTGGTTTTTTAAAGGGCTTTTCAAGAGTTTCCAGATGTTTAGAGGATTTTTGCAGGCTTTTTCAATGGTGTTGCAAATATACAAACGTAACCCCTGCATAAATTGGGAGTTGCCTGCAGAATTGAAAACACACTAAAATGCATAGCGGACCACATAGCAGATACTGAGCAGGCAAAAATTACAGTAGTCATAAATATATATATCTTTACAGCCTGGAAAAAAGACAACCAGAGGAGAAGGGGCTATTTGCATTTCATGGGGCAAGTGTTGGGGTAGCCACTGAAAAGACCCTCTTCTCTTCTTGTCATCCGCTTTGCCCCACCATCTGTTCCTAGATGGGACAGAGAAAAGGGCCCCTCTTTCTGAACCAGGCTCAAATGACATTCTGTTAGGACTGCGGTTTACAAGATCTCCTTCACAGCATACATTTAAAGCACTATGATACCACTTTAAACAGCCATGCTAAACCAGCATGGTTTAACAAAGTGGTTTACAGGCAACTTTGGAAGTTGTGAATCTATGAGAGCCACAGTGGACTCCCGTAATAAACTACATTTCCCACAATGCTATGGGGGAAGCCATGGCTATTTAAAGTGGTATCACAGTGCTTTAAATGCATGGTTTGAATGTGGCCTGAAAGTCATGCTGGTATTGCTTGCTGCCCTTTTGCAGAAAAACTGGCCGCTAAGAGTGTGAAATGCTACGTAATATCCCTTTGAAAGCTGGCCTCACACTATGGACCTCTCATTTTCCCCTCCCGCCAACAAGGGTCTGCTGTCCCACATTTCCTCTGTTGCGTTATGCCGTTTGACTTGATAGGAGACACAGCCCTAATAGCCACAGGATCCACAGCATGAGACAAATGGACAACACGTTGAAAGCATCTTTCTTGGAAAAGGCTAGTTTGAAGGGAAGGGATGACTTGAGGGCTCTGGGACCACAACTGTGGCAGTCGAGCCTAATTCAGATTGACCTTGATTTGATCTCTTTCCCTTTAATGGGCAGGAAGGGTGTCTGCAGGCAAGAGGGAGTAAAGAGGGAGAAAGAAAAAGTTGATGCCTCCTCACTGACCAAGCTGGAGGATATGAGGAAACAGAAAGGTCATGGATAGAACTCCAGATAACATAATAAAAACATAAGCTTTCTAACACTCAGGGGTATCACCTCCCCTCTGAACTAAAGCAAGTGTCAGTGCTGGTGCTGTTTTGGTGCTTGCTAAAAACTCATTTATGTTCTCAGATCTTTGCTGGTCATTAGTATCAGTTGGTTTCATTTTTATTATTTCTAAGTCTTGCCCAGATTACTGGCTGCTCTTTTATTATGTGTTGTTTGTTTGTTTGTTTGTTTGTTTATCAAATTAGTATGCCACACTTCATCTGTATACAAAAATTAAAAAAAAATATTTACTGTACACCACCTTATGATTTCAATTGAAAGGCAGAATATTTTAAATAAATAAATAACAATATATAAAGTCTAGTTTTTGTGGCCAGACACTGCAAGTGCCTGGCTATAATTTGCACCCCATAATACTCATTCCACTGGTTTTGTGTGAGATGCTGCTGCAGTTTACACAATAAAGGAACCTGATTATACAGTAAGGGAATTAAAAAGAGATTATTAATTTCAATAAATATTGCTAAAACTGCCATGGCACAGGTTCCTTTTTTGTTAGGCTTCCAGAAAATTAACTTAAACTGCATGTTTTTTATGACTGTTATAAAGCAAGTAAAACTACAGTACCCGAGCTGTTTACAGCCTGGTCCAGGCTTAGTAAAAACTTCAAAGGCTCATAAAAGCCTCCCTCTGCCCAACCCAATTTTTCTCCACTTGGAATGAAATCCAAGCAGGAGAAAAATTTGCCGTCATCCCTGCTTGGCAAAGGCTTTGTGCAGCCTGGGCAAAGCCTTTTGCATCCAAATCCTAACATCACTTCAGTTGCCATCGCCCCCACAAGCCTTTTTAAAATGGGTCTTAGGCAGTGCATTGGGGCACAGTTGCTCTGTTACAAGGCACAGGGCAGATTTTAAGAGGAGTGGATGCAAAACTGAAGTGTGTGCCTGACCTTTGACCCCTCCCCTCTGGTTTTGCCCCCGGGGCATTGTTTCCCATCCCTATAAGAACTAAGGGAGTCATTTGTTCTTATGAAGATAGGGGAAAAGGCTTCTGAGGCAGGCATAGTTCTTCCAAGCGGTCAGATGCGCTCAGATAAATTACCTGAGTTTTTCCTACTATTTGTTTTTTTATGAGCTTTGAGGAGAGCTTTGGGAAGCTTGCCCATCTCCAATTCATTTGCTTTTCCTTTGCTTAGTGGGGGGAGGACACCACGGGGGGGGGGTTGTGAGCTACGGGATGCGGTCATGAGATTAACAACAAACAGCAAGATGTTTCTGACATTTTCCACTTGCTTCTAAAAAGTTTAAGTAAATGTTAACATTCATCAAATTTCTGACATTATATAAATTGGGGGGGGGGGGGTCATTCTGTCTCACACAGACAGTCCACAATCTATTTAGCCTCATTAAGCATGCATGTATAAGGGTTTGCTTTTCATCCTAGCCAGGCTCTATGAAAACACGTTTTTCAAACAGTGGAGGAAGAACAGCGCCACAACATCAATGACTCTTTGGATACTCAGAAAGGCTCATCCATGAGCCCCGCAAGAAGTGAGGAAGTTTCTGGACAAGAGTTCTGTGTGTAAGGTGGTGCTGATGATTCTCTAGAGCAGGGGTAGGCAACCTAAGGCCTGGGGGCCGGATGTGGCCCAATTGCATTCTCAATCCGGCCTGCGGACGGTCCGGGAATCAGCGTGTTTTTACATGAGTGTAATGTGTCCTTTTATTTAAAATGCATCTCTAGGCTATTTATGGGGCCTGCCTGGTGTTTTTACATGAGTAGAATGTGTGCTTTTATTTAAAATGCATCTCTGGGTTATTTGTGGGGCATAGGAATTCATTCATTTCACCCCCCAAAATATAGTCCAACCCACCACATGGTCTGAGGGACGGTGGACCAGCCCACGTCTGAAAAAGGTTGCTGACCCCTACTCTAGAGTAGCTTTCCCTTGAGATGCTTTGGATCAAGGGTCAGAGCTGTATTGCAAGTCATCTGAAAGGCACCAGATTGGGAAAAGTTTCCTTAGGCCAGGGGTGGGGAAACTGCGGCCCTACAGATGTTGCTAAACAATGACTCCCACCATCTTTGTTCCCCAGCCCCACTGTAGGTATGCTCATTGCACACCATCTAAGCCCATGAGAACATTAACCTAGCTACCCATCACTCTCGCTGCATGAAAAGAAGCCACATATAGGACCAGATTTTGTGGGTGTCACATCTCCAAGCTCAGAGTCCAAGTCCAGAACAGCACAGAAGTGGGAATCATACGAGGCAGGAAATGTACTTCCGATTCCATACTCGTCTTTTTTTTACTAGCAGGAGAGACAAGAGGGATGACTTCTTCACGCAATTAACGTGTGGAAATGGTTCCCTCAGCTCTGGATAAAGATGGTGCTTTAGATGGCTTTAAAGAGAATTACAAAAATCCATGGAGGACAGGTCTATCAATAGCCATTAGCCATGGTAGCTAAACAGAATGGTCAAAGCCAGAAACTGTCTGAATGAAAGATTCTTGGTGCAAGGAAGGCAGGGAGGCGTGTCACCTCCATGCACGTAACATTCATGGTGACAGAAGCTACAAGGGCCAGTTCATCTTGGTTTTGGTTTGGATACATTTCCTGGAGGTGTTTCTGTATGTGCCAGTGCTGCTGATTCTGTACTTTTCTGTACATAGCTGGACACGGGCTTCCAAGAGGCAGATGGCTGATCACTGGGTGCCTGACTTGATTGACTTTTGGTCTGATCCAGCAGGGTTCTTCTAAGCTCAGGTAATTCATTACAGTTTCCATTTGATTTTCTTCAACCATTCGCTTTATTAAAATAAATAAATAAACAAACAAATAAATAAATAAACTTAGCATGGCTCTATCACACACCTTGCCAAAGTACTCTTTGTTTTCTTCAAGACAATACCACTGCTGAGAAGTTCTGAAGTTACACGACATTTTTGCTGTGTCCTCAAATTATTGTATTTTATTGACTTCCATAATTAAAATGACTGGCAGTACAGTACCAATTGATTTTGCGATGAAACAATTAATAGTGATTAATATTTAAAGCCACCAGCTTCAGTAATTTTTCTTCCAGCTGTCATTTGCTGTCTCTTAATTCATGCCCTCAGGCAGAAGATGTAAAACAACTTTCCTTGACCAGATGTCTACAGAGGCGGTTTTCTCTCCCTGTGTAGAACTGCATGTGTTTAACATTTCTCAGAATTCTGGTCACTTTTTATAATCTGCTATGAATACTTTTGTGTCTTGCCAGTTTTCATTGTTCAGTTCATAACTTCCACTTAATGTCCATGTTTTTGTAGGGTTAAGGCTGCAGTCCTAAACAGACTTTCTAGGAAGTAGATCCCACTGAACCCAATGAGATGTATTTTGGAGTAGATGTGCTTAGGCTTTCACTCTAAGAATATATATATATATCCACATACACTTTTTTCTCCCTATCAATCGTCCTTCAACTAGAAGTGGCTTGATCTGATTTGGCTAAGTGATATCAAGATTGATTGTAATTCATCCTATTAACTAATACTGATAATACTGGAGTTTTCACATGCTTTCAGAGCTAGAACCCTGCTTGAACCAAGAAAGAGAAGATATGCAAACCAAGTGCAAATAACTCTCCCTTAATAACTCAAAGCTTCCACATAATTGGTTGGCATCCATTGTCTCAAGAGACAATGGAGTATGCCTCCAGAGGTGAAGTCAAACAGCTGCTATAGCAGCACCAAAGTGACTTCCCCGGGGCACAAGTTGGGGCAGTGTGTATGGAGGTCCTGGGCTGTCCAGATAACGAGACCCCGCTCTTGGCCTCACTGAGGTGGTCCAAGGAAAGGAAAGCAATGTATTTGGCATCAGCATGGCTTCAGGAGTTGCCAAAAGGAGGCATACAAGGCACTATCTCACTATTCTTTGGATCTGTGTGGGATTTACTCCTTAGCCTTTTCTTCTCCTGAAGAAGTCCCACAATGCAATGGAAGTTTAGGATCAGAGTTTTCCTTCTCCTAAATGTGCTACCTTCCCAGGTTGACAAGACCCATCTGCCCCTGACACAAACCCTCTAACACCTTGATGTATTTAGGTTCCACAAGTTTTACATTTAATTTCACTGACTGAAAACAATAGAACTTAAATGAGCTAGGAACCCTCCTCACATTTAAACTCCTCTAAATGGCTGTAAAATTATATTGACTTCCATATATATTGACTCCATATACATATGGAGAAGTTCTATGGGTAGGAAATCCCAGAAATTTGGCATAGCTACATAGCGAGGTCTAAAAAGGCCAACCACGAAACAGAACCTCCCCAAAGGAAATCAATGAAACATTTAAGTTGTAATGAAAACAATTTCAGTTAACATTTCCAGACAGAGCTGGGCCAAAACTCTCCTCCACCTGCTTTCTGGAGTCAGTTAAATATGATGACTTTGTCAAGAAATGTTACTGCATAATTCAATCTCCTATTTCAATCATTTGTTCTCCTTTCAGCCAGTGGGCACATCAACACAAGGGTTCTTCTGACGTGGTGCCACCACCAGATAGAATTGTGCACACGATAGCAATCAATAGAATTACTCAGGGCATGAAATTTAGCAAGCAGTAAATCTTTCCACGCTTAAGGTCTTAACGAATCAATAGAGGCCAAATGCAAATAGATTTTAAAATGGTCAGACATTGATTCTGAACTGGTTTAACTAAATTAATTGAGCAAACTGATTTTGGTTAAACTAGTGCCTTTCCCTCCCTTTTTCGTCTCCCTTTGCATAAACAGGCATGAAGTATTTTTGGTTTGGTTTGGCTCTTCCCATTCAGCAGTGCCTAATCGGTGTGCATAGCCAGTAACGCTGTAGTGAGATGGATGCTGCTAATAGAGGCTCCTGAATTGCTATGGCAACCATCCAAACTCAGGAATGGGGGCAGGCACACGCAGCTGCAATTGCAACAAGGCAACTAATATAGGTATGCACAACATATGGCCCCTCCCTGAGTCTGTACGGTCTTCCCACCCCCACTCCCACCAGTGAAATTGTAATTATCCAGGCATTGTGGTCTGCCTGCCTATTTCTGGACTCTCCAGCATGTGGTCCTTATTTCAACCTGTGCCATGTCCTTCTGCAGACTGCATTCACTCACCCAGCGTTTTGACAAGCATAGGAAGATAGACTTGTTAGTATTGAACAGAACCAGAAGAGGAGGGTGGGTTGGGGTAAGAACACAGAAGCTACACTGCAGAGCTCTTCTTGGCTGGCTGGTTGGCTGGCTGGCTTGATTGACAAACTGAGGTCGGACCCACACCATACAGTTAAAGTGCATTCAACACACATTTGAAGCACAAAGTCTTCCCCCAAAAATCCTGAGAGTTGTAGTTTCCTCCTCACAGACCTACAATTAAAAAACTACGGTTCCCATAATACTTTGGGAGAATGCAAGTGTCTTAAGTGTGCAGTTGATGTGCTTTTAATGTACGGTGTGGATCTGCCCTAAGACAAGAGCAAAAATTGTACCAAGGGAGAATAAGTCCAACTGAACTCAGTGGGGAAAGGCCATGGCTTGAGTTCGATTCCTGGCCTGGTATCTGCAGATAGTGTGGAGAGCAGACCTTGTATAAGGCAGCTGCCTTTGCTTAGATTTACTTCAGAGGAGTTAACAAGACACATTATCAGTCTTTGTGAAACAACATAAATTGGATGTGGGGAGTAAGAAGAGAACTAGATTCTCTCAGCCAGAAAAGTTACGCTATCATGTGTTTTGAATTTAATCAATTAAAATAAAGCTATTAAATTTTTATTTTCTTTATCTCCAGCTAGTCCCTAATCAATGAAGTGAGGTGGAAGAGATAAAAGAACTGTATTATCGCAATCGGAAAAAGTCCTTGATTATGCTTGTTTAAACAAAAACCTCCAACTAGTTGCCCCCCCCATCTTTTTTATGCAGTACAATTACAAAATGGCAAGGTTTCTATGCCCCTTCACTCTGGATAATAATCCAGAACTCTCCCTGAAGCTTGTGCCTTTCCTACCCTATATTCCCTTGCATCATTTAATGGAAGTGGACATGGCAGGGATGGGGTGGGAGGACCACAGAAGGTCCCATTCAAGTGCGAAGGGGCAAAGATTTATGTGCCCGTAAATATGTGATGCATCCAAAGGTACTGAGGATCATGAGAACTAAAGCTCCCACAATCCATAGATATTTTTGATGCACAACCTATGATCAGGTACATCTGAAACTTTCTTGTACCCTTCCTGTTTGGATCTCTTTGTCCCTCCCCATACAGAATGTGAAACGTGAGTGAAAGTGTGCTGGTGGTGGGGTCCAAAAGAGGTGGAGCCTAATCTGCAAAAAGGCCTCTAGATTCCATTGCACTGCTGATAATGCCAGCAAAGGACCTTTTTAGACCTATTGTACGCTTCACAGGCTTCATAAAAACTCAGAAATTAGATAAGTGGAACTGAACACTATCAAAAGAATTCTTCATACCATGCCTTACATTTAATTGATCCATCACTTGTTTTATTTTATACATATGAAACTGATTTTATATCTGCTGTAACTTTTGTTTCTTATTTGTTTCCTTTAAAAGCTTTACTTATTTTATTTTTCTGATTGTCCACATTTACATTATGTTACATTTGCTTTTTGAACATCGTCATGTTAATTTTTCTAAAAAAACCCAAACAGTTAAATGTTTATGGTTTAAATAGTCAATATTGTCTTCCTGTGATTTCCTAAAGCAGCTGGCTTGGCTGCTAAGCCGTAATCTCTGCTATCAAATGGCACCCAAAGCTGTGTGAATTAACAATGAATGCCTACTCATGAAGCTGACTGCAGAAACCAATGGGCAAAAAGTAGTATGGATAAAGAAACAAATTGTAAGGCACTTGTATGCCAAATGACTTAATACTTTGCCAGGAATAAATTGTTCTCCACTGACTGGTGATAACCGGACTCCTGCAGGTAGTATTGCCTTGGCATTTCACAATGGGAGAGGCAGTTCCTCTTCCAACCACAGCCTTCCAGGTAAAACAGGTCAGTTAATCCCTTGGGTACACAGAGTATATCACAGAGCAACCTTCCCAGGCCTGATGTTGGAGCACAACTCCCATCACCCCTGACTATTGGTCATACTGGCTGGGGGCTGATGAGAACTTGAATCCAATTCAATCTGAAGGGCACTAAGCTGGGGAAGATTGGCATGGAGAATTTGCTCCCATTAGATTACACTAATAGTTTCCGATGGGTTCCATGCCCCTATTAATTCAAACAGATCCAAACCACCCTGCAAATAAAAATGGGAAACAGCTACATATGGGCATGAAGGAATAGGCAATCTATCCATTCTCAACTAGAAGAGTGTAAAGAGAGAACCATTCATGCCCATTTCACATTAAAGTAAGCAACTTGCTACTGAAACATCCTATTGGCACAGGAAGGTAAAAAATGTACTGGCGGCCAGATCCCCTTTCTATCTACAGCCCTGAAAGCACCTTTTAATGTTCATACAACATCTCTCTCTCTCTCTCTCTCTCTCTCTCTCTCTCTCTCTCTCTCTCTCTCCCTCTCTCTGTGTTTGCTTAGTGAGTGCCTCCGGCCCTTAGTACAAGATCACTGCACTTCCACTGTGAGGTGAAAACACAGAGCATTGATTCCCAATATGAAGCATTACCTCCAAATTACTCAATAACAGAAGGCTGCAGAACAAGCAAATGAGTAGGACTAAATCCATAGAAAACCAACACCTCCCACAGTTTATGCTGAGTAGCTTAACAATGTCTTGGGTGTTCCATCAGCTGTTACTAATGACAGCATTAGATTACTCCATGCCCTTTCCCATTGAAGAACATTTCTTCAGACAAGCTCCTGTAGTAACCAAGATTAGTTGCCAATGCCCTGCAGCATGTCCTCATTTAAGAGCCCATCAACATCTTTAACCATGTCGGGAAGTTCTTAAAAGGAAAGAAGAAGAAAAGTAAAGTAGTGTTGGGAATAACAGAGTCTTGTTTGAATACCTCATTGATTTGTGAAGGACCCTATAAAACTAGAGTGAATTAATAATATTGGCTTGGATAGTGCTGGGTCAAGGAGCACAAACACACCAAAGCGATGAACCCAATCTCTCCAAGGAAGTGCCAACCATCCAGAACAGGTCTACTGGTCTCTCTACTGAACCCAAGAGCCCACAACGCACAGCACCTCCACTTTGTCTGGATTCAGGTTCAATTCATTGATCCACATCCCTGCTATTACTGCCTGCAGGATGCAGCCCAACACTCAAGCTGCCTCCCTTATTCAGACAGCACAGACAGATAGAAATGTGTGCCATCAGCCTACTGGTGACTCCTCCCATCAGACTCCCTGATGACATCCCTGAACAGCTTCGTATAAATGTTGAATAGCACAGGGGACAAGATAGACCGCTATGGAAGGCCACAATTTAACTCCTATGGTGTTCAGTAAGAGTTCCCCATTGCTACTTTCTGGAAACGGTCCTGGCAGTAAAAGTAAAACTACTGCAGTGTAGGACTCCCCATTCCCAACCTATGAAACGTCTGAACCAGGGGCTGGGCATTCTCTTTTGCTGCTTAAGGTGAAACAGAAAGAGCAGCCCTGCTCTGCAACCACTGCCACTAGCATCATACCTGCTGCTCCTTCTCCCACCTGCCCTGCCCACTCTGCTGCCACCGTCTGCACCGTGGGATTTCTGGTGGAGAAGCAGCCATTGATGCAGATTTTCGGTGAGATTGCACCAATTTTGTGCCCGAAATCAGCACAGATGCTGGCGCTGCTTCTCCACTGCAGGCAGTTGTTGTGGGGCAGGCCGTGTGTCCATGGGGATGCTGCCTCTGGGGCTTCTTCTGCCTCATCATGCCTAATGGCTGGGCCGGTCGGGGTCTCAGCTCATGCAGAGCAAGAGAAAGCAGCCAGAACATAATTCTTTGAGGTTTTCTAAATTGGCAGTAAGTTGCTTGGGGTTGCCTTGGGCAAGATAAAGCAACAAACAAATTCAATATACAGTGGTACCTCGGGTTAAGTACTTACAGTGGTGCCCCGCAAGACGAATGCCTCGCAAGACGGAAAACTCGCTAGACGAAAGAGTTTTCCGTTTTGGAGGTGCCTCGCAAAACGAATCTGCTATGGGCTTGCTTCGCAAGACGAAAATGTCTTGCGAGTTCCTGGGTTTTTTTTTCCCTTTCCCCCCTCTTTTTCTAAGTCGCTAAGCCGCTTATCTGCTTATCCGATAAGCTGATAAGCTGCTAAAAGCCGCTAAAAGCCGCTAATAGCGCTAATCCGCTAATCCCGTCAATGGGCTTGCTTCGCAAGACGAAAAAAACGCTAGACGAAGAGACTCCCAGAACGGATTCTTTTCGTCTTGCGAGGCACCACTGTAATTTGTTCCGGAGGTCCGTTCTTAACCTGAAACTGTTCTTAACCTGAAGCACCACTTTAGCTAATGGGGCCTCCTGCTAGCACTGCACGATTTCTGTTCTCATCCTGAAGCAAAGTTCTTAACCCGAGGTACTATTTCTGGGTTAGCGGAGTCTGTAACCTGAAGCATATTTAACCTGAAGCGTATGTAACACGAGGTACCACTGTATAATAATAAATTAATAAGTGTAGCAGACAGGTAAAAACTTACAAGTACTTCTGCTTCATTCACTAGAATATGTCTCAAGTTTTGTGGGTGTGTGTGGGTGTGTGTGGGTGTGTGTATGTGGGTGTGGTGTAGCAATGAAACTGCTGGCACATTTGCAAAGCTAAGCAGAGTCCTGAGAGTCCTGTATGGTTTCAAACTGGATGAGATTCCTGCATTGCAGGGGGTTGGACTGGGTGACCCTCAGGGTCCCTTCCAACCATACAATTCTGTGATTCCAGAATCTAAAGCCTACAGCACTGTACCAGCAAGAGCTGGGCAATAAATTATGAAACAGCCTTTTAAATCACAGAGTGACAGAGTGATGATAAACAATATATATGAGAATTAACAAACACTTCCAGCTCTCTTCTCTGTATCTATATTTTCTCTTTGTAGTGGCAAGTGAAAAACATAAACTCTTTTAATTGAGTTCCACAATAATATGCAATGATTGTAACAGACTTTTAAAAAGTAATTGTAACCTGGAGGTTATAAACAAATACAATGCTTTTAACTTTGCTTTAAAATGCTAAACCCCTGCGTGCTTCTCAATTCAAATTGAGGCGATAAATATCTGAAATTGCTTGCATACCCTAAAAGAAAATGTATATTGCTTGTTTCTGTACATTCCAAGTTTCCTAGCCACAACTATTTGCTTGCATTTTAGATAGTCTTCCGTCTGTTGACAAGCCCCGTCTCTTGTCTAATACTGCAAAATTCCTCACTTTGTAAAATGGAAATTATAATAGCTCTTTGGAGTCTTTGATCTTACTAAAACAGTTCTTCCAAAATGATCTGAAAGGTTCCTCCTTTGCTGCTATTATAAAAATGTTACATCCTCCCAAGATACCAGGAATTTATTGAAATCGACTTCACCCTTCAAAACGCACTGTCAGTTCTACCCCACAAGCCCCAAACACATGAGTTTCTAGTGCTCTGAGTGGCAAAAATACGGTAGTGAAATATCCAGTTGCATCATGCAGAATATTGGCCCATGAACTAGCTGCAGTCAGGTCCTTCTCTGTATCCCCACCCCCACTCTGATGGGTTTCAAAGGCTTGCTTGAATTCAACATGTGCTACTGCAACCTTTGCCAAGTTGGTGCCCTTGTTTCGGACAACTGTCACTCCAGAGGATTGTCAAAGGCTGTGTTATTGGCTGCTCTTTGCTATTTTGTATTACTGCTGTAATTTTAAATGTTGTTTTTGAGTTGGTTAGCTGCCTCAGAGTCAAAGAAAAGCACCATGGATTTAAAAACAAAGAACGTGAAAATACAAAATCAACCAAATAGATAACTGTAAGCCTGTGTGATACAGTTGCTAGAATATTGTGACCACATGTTGGAAAGCTTTGCTAAAACCCTGATGGAGCCATTCACATCCCATTTTTTCTTTAAACATGCACACACACACACACACACACACACACACCCTACAGCGTTTGCAAAATACACATGCCACACATATATGATATCCCCATCACACATGGTGTCGGCTTCTCGTAACTGGAAAAGCATCACGAGAAAACAAACCAAATAATGAGAGGTATGAAAACAAGCAACAGGGGAGAATTCTAATCTAGAACTTGAAAGGTATATTTAAGGATGCCTGGGGAATTTGATCTTTGCAAATTTCTGTACAGCACAACGTGATCTACACTTCTCTCAGACTGATGTGTGGATCCAAATTTAGCTATCCATTGCATTTTACACTTGATTGAATGCTGTGATGCAGTTAAAAACAGTGAGAATGTATCAAAACATTCATTTTAAAAGGTACTTTGAGAGTAAATACATATTTAAATGTGGGCCCTGAGGGAAGAACCATGATGAAATATGTAGCTTGAGAAACCAAAAAATTAATAAGTAGAGATCTGGACATATAAAGTAAAATCAATGGTTAATTTGTAAAGAGAGCATGCCAAACTGACCCAGACGAGAAAGAGGCAGATCCAAACATCTCTTGATGCGTTTAATGTGTAAATACCATCTGACACATTTGTACATTTTCTACTGATGTGGAGCATCATTAATTTAGTCAATTGTCAATTATATATCACACTAGCTTGATGAGCCAAAGGAGTGGAAAATACGAAGCATTTTGTGGAAAATACAAAACATTTTGGTCTTCCTGGCCCTCTGAGTGGGTAGGCCAGCTGAATAGCATCACCAATAAGCTGATGTAAGAAGGAATAAGCTTTGACAAGATGAAGGAGTGGTATGTTCCTAGTTATAAAAGAATGCATCTATTAAAACCTACAGGGAAATAAATAAAAATTGCTTCCAGCCAGAATTATTAAGGCCGTCTCATGCCAGGTACAAGAGCAATTCGCTTTCTCCCTCAAAAGTAATGCATTTAGGAAGCTATCACTGGGAGTAGAGGAAACTAATGGATTTTTTAATTCTTATTATTCATCAGACAGTGACATTAAAACAAGTCACATCTCGTTATAAATATGCACACTTCTCAATACCCAAAGCTTTCTATTCAGCAAAGAACAAATATAACCAGAAAAATCATTGCAAATTCTGCTGTTCGTAGTGAAGTTCAGCAAACGTAAATCCTGAACCATAAACTGTCCATGCAACTAAGAACTCTGCACAACCAGGGCTCCAAATCACAAGCAAAGCCATATGTTCAGGATTCCCTTTAAATGACAAGCTGTTAAGGAATGCAGTGGCAAGGAGGGCATCCGTACATATGACCCCAGTCTTAATCATGTGAAGGGAGTAAAGCGTGAACAGGGCTCAAGGTACACTTCATAATGGAGCTCTACAACAAAGGAGGCTAAACTATTACTCCTCCCACTTCCAGTATATTGTTGAATTCCAACACACATCAGCCCCAACCAGTATGACCAGTAGTCATGGATTATGGGAGTTGGACTCCGACAACATGTGAAACGCCACATGTTCCCAGAGAAACAACTGCAACAAGGTATGCTTCAGAACGTATCACACACTGCAAGTGGTCTTGTTAGGAACTAATTTCTGCTTTGTAGGCAATCACTGGTCCAATTTTGCTCCTATTTTTGCCTGTTGGGAATGCCATATGAATATTTGTTAGATTCAGCACACAGGTCTCTAGCGTTTCAGTCTCTGAATAAAAAGGGGATTCCTCTAGCTTCGACTGCACATCCACATAAATGTACAGAAACACAAAAACAACATGCCATTTTTGAGCCATCCAGAGAAACAGTTACTGGACAGCCTTATAAAACAAAACAACAAAATACAGCCAGCCACATTGCACCTGCAGCTCCTGAGAGTTGTTTCTTGGGCTCAGAGTACGGGTTTCTTTGGAACCTGGCCAGTACATTCTGAATGGTTGGTTGTCTGATCATATTTAGCCCTGGGGCTGCATACAAAATGAAACACATTTCTTCATAAATTGATTTATGTCACCATTTTCTTTTTTTTTTCTTTTTTTAAAGTTACAATCATTATCTTCTTTTTAAAAAGATTAATCACAATACATTGCTCCTAAAAACAGCACATCCCACTTTGTTCAGGTCAGTGTGATATAAGAATGTGTTGGGGAAAAAATGGAGTTAGATCTTCAATTGTCTTTTCACTATGGCACCACTAAATGAAGGCAAAGAATTTTGGCTAATGAATCCTATTCCTAATAAATAAAAAAATAAAAAAATTGTCCAGTAGCACCTTAGAAACCAATTAAGTTTGTTCTGGGTATAAGCTTTTGTATGCATGCACACTTCTTCAAATACCAATACCTGAATCCTATTCCTGATCCTTTTGGTGACCTCTACCAACCTGTAGTTTGACTGCCATTTTTTAAAGAACAAAACAAACTCAAAACTGTTGCCATTCAAGTGTAACATTCTTGCTGCTTTAAAAAATAGAAAAAGCATGTCTAAACTGGTCCCAGAAGAGAAAAATTTCACAGCTCCACTCATTTCAATTACGGAAGCATATTCTCAAACACTTCAAATAATAAAAACTAGAGTTCTACAAAGAGCCATTTAGAGCAGCTTCTAAGACCAGCCTCAGTGAGCACATGACAGTTGCACAATCTTTCAAGGACCTTTGCAAAGGGCAGCGAAGTACAGCAGAAGGCTTGAGAAGATGTAACTGTGCATTTCTGCCAGAAATCTATAGGCATATACAGTGCAAATGTCCACTAGAACTCTCCGCTTAACCTTCCCCCCAACTGTAATGCAAACATGGGGATATAATATTGAATTACCTCACACAATAGTTTTTAATGATTGCTTTCAGCACTTAAGTAAAAGATTACACAAATACCAAAAAGTGCAATTCTTATTTACTGGTTCTATATAAGAAAAAGTCGCCATAGTGGTGCAGGCGGACAGCTAGCATCCAATCAGAAGAGGCTTTGGAAAGGGGGTGTGCCCTGCACACATCTGAAGATCACAGAGCGGTTCACAATAGAAAAACGCAAAAATACATACCATATAACCAAACAAAAAATACTAAACAAATTAAAAGGTGCCTGTACAGACAAAGCTCACCACATGTGAATGCTCTTTTGTGGAGTCTCTGCTTGAATAGAGTAAAATATGTAATGAATAAACTAGAGAAACAGGAACGATGTCCTTATATACACACAGCTACATCCCATAATCTTGGATTTAGATATGCAATTTATAATGCAATTTCAAACAAAAGAATTCCAGAAGATGGCATAAGAGGTTGATAGGAATGATAGGTAAAAGATCCTGAGCCGTCTTACGTGGTGGGAGGGTTGTGCAACATGTCAGCACCACAACATTGGTTTTAAGGACTATAATTTGCATCTACAGGCACGTGAGTATTATCTCCTTTTGCTCAATTTTACTGATACATCCCTTCACCAACAACACCATTCCGTGGTTTTTGAACAGTATGATTAAATAAAAATTGGAAAAATGAAAAACTCAACCAAAATTAGTTTAACCCCACCCTATGGGAGCAATTATGCAGAATTATGCAGTGGGAAAGGGGACAGATAAACAAAACAATGCAAGATAATCTTACACTTAGAACATGAAAAATATATTAGCATATGTAATGCATCCTAATACATGTACCTCCAGAAACCAGTTTTTTAGGCCCACACCCAGAAACCTCTGTATTCTTAGATACCATAGCTCAATAGGAATTGGCTCAGATGACCTCCATTGCTTTGCAACTTCAGTCTTAGCTACTACCAGCATATAAATAACCAAGTGTTTGATGGGCAGCAAATCCTTATACAGTCCAAGAAATAGTGCCAGTTGTGGATCTATCAGTCTGCCATGTCCCATAATTTCCTTGTGTACTTGAGTCTATAAAGCCTTCAACACTGGGTGCCCCAGTGACATATCCACCTAAGCTATTACAACCACCCCAAGACATCAGTAATATTTTCTCTCTCTAACCTTATGCATCTTTTTACATGTGTTTGGTTTTTATTTTCAAAGTTTCAGTTCTGTGGTCTTTTCCTCTGAAACCACACCATGCATTCCACAGCACCAATCCCAATATCAAAACACCGCTTCTCCACATTTTTTCACTTATTGAATACTAAAAGGAAAAAGCCTATATTGTTTTAAATCCCAGTGTTTTTAATCAAAGAATTATTCCCTTCTTTGCAGAACCAGTTGAGCTACTTAAGATGAGGATAAAATGTGCTGTTTTGTTATGTATGTCCGTATGTCTAAACAAGCATCATTTTATACATATTTTATACACAGAGATGGATATTGTTTAATTGTTTTACATTTGCATTGACTGAAAACCCATACTTTTAGGCTGTTAAGAGACAGAAACTTCAAGACAACAAAATTCTGGTCCAAAAGTTGTAAGATGGGGAGCCGATTGCATAATTTTGACATTTGAATTTGAATGTCTGAAGCTTCTCTCTTTGTTCAGATAGGATCATTAGCACTCTGCTTATTCAGTTTTTGCATCTTCTTTACAATACTCAAAACCAGAATCTATTTTAATTGTTACATTTCATGATCCTATATGGTGTTTATAAAACAGGACTTCATAAATGTGACTGGTACACACACAAAGAGACACACAGGGTATTATTAGGTTTGCATTTTGGGGAAATGGTAGGCAAGGGCAATTAGTGCTCTCTCAAATATTTTAGAAAGTTTTAAAATGAAAGACAGCATCCAAGTTTCATTGGCACAGTGACACAATCTCAGCCCTCAAATTTCTAGAAAAACACAGAGCATAAGAGTGGCTACATTAGTCTCGAGGGAATGTCTGTTCAGCCAAACAATCCAGCCATATAAATGAACAGCTGCTACCATTTACTCCAAGGACACATTCCGTGCCCAGCCTGACATTTGGCTTGGCCCTTGCTAGAAGGTCTCACTTGATTAGGTTTGTCCTGACCGGAGCTGTCGTTAGAGACCGTATTACCACCAAAACATTTTTAAAGGCTATTGAAGAGCTCCCTGTACCCTCTTTCTAAAATGTCATTGACTGCCGTTGTCTCTTCATTTTCATTACTGTAAGACAGTTTTGTTTATATTTTTCTAATTAAAACACACACACACATACACAGGAAAAAAGAAATGATACAACCTGAGGTGGAATAAAACAACAGATTTTTATTCTAATTAGCAAATTCATTATTTTTGGAATTCTGCAAAACATCTGTAAATGATGGATGGAGAGAATGCTTATTAGACTAATGAAACAAAGCCCAGTTTGAGATCTGTGATAAAAGGGATGAGAGATCCAGGAAGCCCACAGGCTTTCGCCTGCCCAGAGAGTCCTTCCTCTCTTGCCACCTGGCAAGCAATTGGACGCTGCTGTCTTGGACTAATTGGGGATCTTGCTGTTAACTACCTAAATCCTGGGGCTTGAATGGACAGGAAGCAGAGCTTCATTTTAGAGGAGGGGTCTGGCAGGTTCCTGGTCAAAGGGTCTCCATGACAAAAGCCTGTACCAAGAGGTAGCCAGACTGGAAGCATCAGTTCAAAGAGGGGCTCAGGGTACCTAAGGAATTTGTACCCCTGGGAGAGCAAGGCAGCAGAAAATTATATACGGGGGGAGAAAAAAAGGAGAGTAATATTCAGCTCAAGGGTATGCAATCAAGACAGAGGGAAAGATCCCTCTTGAACTTTGATTATTGTACTTTGTCTAGGAGAAGATACTGGTTTTCTGCAAGTCTTACTTATAAAATCTTTAGCTTCAAGCCCCATTTCTTTGCCTTAGTAAACTTTTATGTTTATTAAACCTGCGTGGTCTCATCTTATAATAAATATGCTCATGCCCAGAAGCCAAAAACCTGAACTACCCAGAGACCCAGGAAAAGTTGCTTTAGGCTGATTGACTAGGGGGCACACTTGCAGAAACCATTTCCTCATTTACCTGGTAGTAGCTGGAAGTTCTGTATAGAATAGTGGGCTGAACGGAGGGGCATACTCTGTGTTGGCCGGAAAGTCCCTCCCCTCAAATGTCATGGGGTGCAGGGAGGCTGGGAGGCGGCTGTCACACCACCCCAGAGCTCCATGTTGCAAAGCAACCTGCTTTTCAAGCTATCAGCCTTGTGGTGCTGCAGTTTGGGAGAGTAGAATGAAAGCACCACTCAGCATGTAGACCTCCTTTTTACATTTTCCGAATCTAGGCTCTGACTTTCAATAATATATTTTCAAGGCTGCTTTTAAGTGTAGTGGTGGTGGAAGTGCCTTTTACCCTCCCCTAAGCAATCTGAATTCTTGTTTTCTGGGGGTGCTTCTAATCCAGCCCCAGCACATCAGTCCATCATGGAAACAAATGTGGCTTTAAAAATATTTTGCCAGTACACCAATGGCAAGCAACCTACAAAGACATGTTTTCAGAAGCTCCCTGTTCCTTACCAGCACGCTAGCTGATACCCTTTTTCAATTAGTAGCTGATTGTTTCAAACTGTGAATGAGCTACACTTATCAGTAGTAAGAATCTCTGGCACATCTGGCAAGACATGAGTCTAACAAGAGAACATTTTCTACAGTGGGGGGGGGGGATCCTAATGTGTTGCAATTGTAGAGGGATCAGAGTCAGCCATTTGGCAAGGAATTGTTCACAGCACTCTCTGACCTGAAAAGGCATCACTTCCTTGGCACTCACAGATTTGGGGGAACAAAGAGATACAGAGAACTGGAGAAGAAAGATATAAGAATTCTTTTATAAGTGCAGAAAGTACGTGTCAGGTGAACAATGTGATGCAACTTAACATCTGGAATCACTGCCAGTAAGAACTAATGCTGGTTTCGGTATCATGATTTCCAAACACTTCTATCAGTCTAGGGCTTGGAAGTGACATATCCATTTGATATGTGTCAATATAATAGCAGTTCTTTAAATTATATTCATTTAAAAATTCTGCACCCCACCTTCTCACAAAAAAAAAGTTCCCCCAAGGAGACTTACAACAAATAAAATGAAGAATTTTATTCTTATTGTGAACCCATGCAAGATGCTCACCACATCTGCCTCTATTGCCTCTCCCACTCACTGACTCCAGGGATCACCACAAAACTTATTCTGGTCAGAGAGAAATCAGAGGCACTGACATTTCTTTTTCAAAGAAATCTTCTCTCCCTAGAGGCTGGGCTGCGACTGCAAATCCCAGCACACACAGCAAGATGCTCTGGGTGGTGGTGGTGATGTTGTCACTAGAATGCACAGCACCTTCCACCTTTGCCATTTCTTTCCTGAGGTAAGGGGGGAGGGAGTTGGTTCAAGAGCTGGGAAAAGTCCAGCCGTGATTTGCCCCTGTCCTCTTAGCAAGGGGGTTTCATGTTTCTGAGAGACATCCAGACAGAAGGCCCAGCATGATCTAAGACATCAGCATTCCTAGAGTGGCGCTTATGAAGAGTTTGTCTGACTTCCCAGAATGAGGCAGGATTTCAATCCAATATGTAAAATTCACATTGTTCTGGTTCTTTCACAACTAGTTATTACAAAGTATAGATTATATTCCATCCATCTATGCATTGCCATCAGGGCAAAACAGTCTGTACAATGTGTTACCAAGTAACTTGTCCTAATGCTAATGTTATAAAGGAAATTTAGCACAAATTTATGCACATCACTAAATATTCTTTTCACATGTCAAATCCTCAAATATTGTTGTTTAGTCTTAATGTTCATTTTTCAATTTATATGCCCCCTGCCTATTTTTCATCAGCATCCCATCAGGGGCACCTGCAGATCATCAGATGGAAACAGATTTGGCATAGGAAAAGCTCTGATAACTAGTGGGAAGCAGGCAAGCAAGAACCAATGAAAGCCAACTACAAATAAAGAGGGATTAAAAAAACAATCTCACTGAAAGAAAAAGAACTAGATTGGACATAATAATTTATAACCATGGAGAAATGCTCACAACAAGGCAAGAAAATAAAAATTAAAAAAAACCCCACCCAACTCTACAATCCTAATGGAAAGATACAGAGCTTTTCTAAAATATAAATATATATTATTTCTTCCACTCTTGAAAAGAAATGTTTCTTAAAAACAGTCACCTCCCTCCCCTCTTATTTTAATTCATTTATTTTAAACATTTATGCCCCACCTGTCTGCCAGGGTTGGACCCAAGTAACTTAAAAAAGGTTTCCTAAAAAGAAACAGAAAGAAGTGAAATAAACACCTCAGGAAACATACTAGATGGTTGTGGAGAGGAAGGTGGCCCCACCTGCAGCCTCCGACCACAGCCAATTGAAATGGATCCAAGCAAACACAACAGGATTGCTAAGGGAATATCCTCTTCATCCTCTTTCCCCCATAATATCAGGGAAACTTCGCATTGCAATTTACCCTGAACACACAAGCAGAGAACAATCAAGCTGAGTGGGGCAGGCAACTTATGAGGCAATTTCTGCATGTCACAAAAAACAATAATGCAAATGCCCTTTCCTCAACTTTACTATTAAGCACCCATAATACACTTGGTAGCACTTTTAAAAATTCAGTCCCCTTTGTATCTACAATCTTTGTTTCAAAGTTCCTCGGGCGCGTGATTTCTATCATTCCCATTTTATAAATGGCAAACTGACTCTGCAAGTGCCACTGAGGGTCCCTAGACAATCCTGCCTGCGCACTGAGCTCTTCAGCGGAAGCCCTGCTCTGCATGGCGCTGCCATCATAAGTGCAATGGGCAGGGGTTTTCTGCCCACCATGCCCAGGCTGTGTAGCTCCCTCTTTATTGGTGTTTCCATGTATTTGTGTTATGACCTTTAGTTTCCCAGTGCTTTGAGGTTGGCTTGATTGCTTTCCCTCCTCTGCGATTCTAGCATATTGTGTTTCTTTTTTTCCTTTTCCTTTTTGCTGTTTGCTTTTATCGATCTTTTTATTGATTGTTTTGCTGTTGTAAAAGTGATGTTTGGTCCAGCCACAGAGGGGTCTCTGTGTCTGAAGGCTGGAAAGCGAGTGAGTGAATTAAAGGGTCTCCTAGTGAGGATGAGTTTGAAAATTTGAACCCAGTTCTCCCAAGCACCTCATGCTAGCCCCAGGCAAAGGGTAAAGTGCAGAGAGGCAAGCAGAACTAAAGCAGAAGAAGTGTTCCTACACCTGCCTGATTCCTGCACATATAGCAACAGTTTTAAAACAATTATCAGTCATAGTGGCCAAAATTAGTTCCTCCTGAGAGCAGGAGAGCAATGGCCAGAGCCTCTCTGGAGGGAAGCACACCAAGGAAGTCCATAATACCCACTACTTTTGGGGTCGGAACAGGACTGGCTCCAGGCTTGTGGGGGCCCTTGAGCACAGGGTATCAGTGGACCCATTGTCCCCTTCCTTTCCTCCTCCTTTGTGGCCCCACCCCTTTCAAATAAAACAAATCTTGGACTATACAGCAACCCATTCTCGGGAATAGACCAAACAGCAAGGGAGGTGGAGTGGCATTATATGTAAAGGATGTGTACACTTGTGAATAAACCCACGACCTGGAGCATGGAAAGCAGATGGAGAGTATATGAGAGTGAAAACTGTAGGAGAGAGAAACAACAGTGGCCTTCCTGGGGGGGGGGGTGTCTGCTATAGACTGCCAAGCCAGACTGAAGACTTGGATGATGCCTTCCAAGAGCACATTATCAAACATTCAAAAAAGAGAGATATAGTAGTCATGGGAGACTTCAACTTCCCATATATCTGCTGGAGCTCAAACTCTGCCAAGAATGTAAGCTCCAACAAATTCCTCCACTATCTCACTGACAATTTCATTTCCCAGAAGGTAGAAGAAGGAACAATGGGGGATCATCCACCTTGGACCTGGTCCTCATCTGCTGGGAGGAACTGATTGACGAAATGGAAGTACTTGGAAACTTGGGAGGAAGTGCTCATGTCCTCCTGAAAGAAAGGGGAAATCACAAAGGAGGCGTATACACAAGTATCCAACAGTTACAGGGTGAATGTAAGGCAAGCTAAAGCTCAGAATGAGTTCAGGATTACAACAAATGTTAAAACTAATATAAAACGTTTCTTCGGCTATGTTCAAAGCAAGAGGAAGGATAAGCAAGTGATAGGTCCTCTCTGTGGAGAAGACAGAGAAATGCTATTGGGTGAGGGAAGGCAGAACAGTTCAACAACTATTTTTCCTCTGTCTTCACCCAAAAGAAAAGCAATGCCCAACCAGGTGATAACAGAATAAATAATGTAAGGAGCGAGCTGCAGCCCAAGATAGGAAAAGAGGTGGCAAGGGAACACCTAGCTACTATAAATTTCACTATTTTGAAAAAGTGAAATTCCAAGTTTAAAAACAAATCACAGTAATTCAGCTACATTTTACCTATATCTTAAGCAAGTGTGTATATAGTTTACAACAAGGTATGCAAACTGTCAGGTGGTGGGGATGGCAGCATGATGCAAATGCACTGCATTCACACTACATCAACCTTGCCACCACCTCCAACCCCACTCCTGGGAAAAAGCAGCATCTCACCTGCCAGGAGGGCAGGTAAGCACCTCTGACCCACCGCAGCATCTGCTACTGCTCATATCCCACATTTCCTTTGAAAACCCCATGGGTTAGAGTTCTTTCTCCTCCATTTTATCCTCACAAATACCCCACAGGGTAGCTTTGGCTGAGAAAGCAACTGGCCCAACATCACCCAGTGAGCTTCATGGCTAAGCAGGAATCTGAACCCATTTCCCAGGTCTTAGTCTGAGCTAGCCCCTTATTATAAGAACCATGATGTATTTTACTGCCCATTGTGGTAAGCAGACATAGGCTACGGTTTACCAGTATAGGGCATCTAAACTTTTTTTTTCTTATTTCCTCATTTACCTTTATACCTCTGAATAAACAGGAAGCCTAATTAGTGAAGAAAACATATGGTAGTTGTTTAGCAAAGTCCAGGGGACTGAGAGCTGTGGGATGCCCATGGCTAGCACAACAATTACAAAAAAGCCCTAACAAATAAATATTCCCCTCACACTCCCACGAACAAGCAGTCAGTTCCAATTTGTTTCATGACAATGCAATAGAACTTTGATAATTGTTTTAATTAGGATTTTTAAACAGAAGTACAAATTGCATCAGCAGGCGCTGCTTGGAATCACTTAAGTAGCACATGCCTGCCTGCTTCAGGGCTGTGTCTCGTGGGACTCAGAGGACTGGCTGAGACCTGCAGAAGAAAACAGCCACATTGCAGCACAACAGATTCAGTGCTTGGCAAGAGCTGTGAACTCCTTAGTTTCCTGAGCCTACCAGTCTGTTGGTTTCATTACCTGTGGCCCTGCAACCTATGTAATGTAAATTCCCCTGAAAACACCCACTGTAAATAGCAGTTGACTCTATAGGGTTGGCATATGAAGTATATAGAGTTAACATAACTGATCTGTATTGCACATGTGCTTAACTGGACGTTTATTTATTTTTTAAGACATTTAGAGATATTCCTCCATCAAAATGGGATTGCGAAGGAAAACACAAACAGCACACCTGGGTGTGTGCACATTGGTGTTGTCAACCAACAACCAAAGGCAAAGATCTAGAGCAATAATAGCTGGGCCCAGTGGGATAGGCTCTTCCCCGGTCACAGTGAGGAGGAGCGGAGGTTGTCAGAGCCCTTATCCCTCCCTCTTTCTCCACTCCCTCCTGGTCCTCACAAGTGGGCGAGAGAGTTGCACTGGTGTGCTCCAGGCACTTTCCTTCTCCCGAGATACTTTCAAGCTGAGGTTAAGTGCATGTCTTTTGCCTTGGCAATGGAGCTGCAACCAGCTGCTTCTCCTGCCCTGTTTCCCACTGCTGGAAAGCAGAAGAAGGCCCATCTGGATCAGGCTACCTAGTTCAGCATCCTGTTCTCACAGTAGCCAATCAGATGCCTTCTAAAGATCCATTGACTTCATGTCTGGCAGCTATTAGTACTGCTGTGAACTTCATCACTGCTAACTGACCAACTGGTGAGTGGCCTCAATGTTACTTAATGACAGGGGGATATATTTCCCCCAATAGCCTGGATTCCAGCTTTTGGAAGGTGTCATATGCTCCACTGTGTCGCCAGACTGGAGCACTCAAGAGCAAGGATGCAGTTTGAATATGGTCTCAAAAACACAGGGAGTTGAGAGTTTTACCAGGTGTCAGATAAAGCTGGACCACAGTCCTGAGTAGCAGCAACCATGACACATTTCCTGCAGCACACCTTTTTTATATTGCTCACTCTCTCTCTCTCTTCACTCATACAACTTTCAGCACACACAGTGCAATGCTAAATATGTTAACTCACAAGCAAGGCCTTCTAATTTCAATGCAATGTGTTCCAGTGTAAATGGGTGTAGGCTCACAATCTAAGCAAACTATTTTCTTTTACCCACTTTCCAATTGAACCTGCTGCAACACAGGAAAACCTGCAGATCCTCAGCTATATCCACACGTTGTGTTTATATAGTCCTCTGCTATCTCTTTCATGTTCCTGCCATCTCAACTGGTGTGTACACTAAAACAGTGTTGCAAATAGAGGACAACATTTCACAAATGCTCTCATAAATATTGGGGAGAAAAAATGTTTCAGAACATTTGAAAGAACCTTATGCCTAGACAATCTGTGCTTTCCTATTTCAACTGCCAACAGAAAAGGCAACTAAAATGTTGGATTCAAAAAACAAATGAGCCACAGATTAGCTCTTCCTGTTCGGCATGAACACAGTTTTGTAGGTCAGGCAGATGGGAGAAAGTTATTGAGATGCTTTGCCACCTACAAACACTCTGAGCATCCAGAACCTTCCTATGCAGTGTTGGACAAGTCATCCAATCTCTCCTTTACCTCACTTCTCTTCCTACACAATAACTAACAAAGGAGATTGCAAGGATAATAATTCATGGAGCTGAGAAGCTATTTGGATCAGATGGATGGGTGCGAAGGAAGTATTTCATTTGGATGTCACTGGACACTTTGCATTTGGGCACAATTCCTAACTCACATTACTTATTTGTATGCTTCAATGTTTTGCTAATAATTAAGGGTGTGCAAATTTCCTCTGTTCTGTGGGTTTGATCTGTCCTGACTCATGCTGCATACACACCATGCATTTGAAGCACATGACTTCCATCAAAGAAACCTGGCAACTGTGATTTAGGAGTGCAAAGGATTGTAGTTATGTGAGGAATAAACTACATGTACTTTCAATGTATTTTAAACGTAATGCAGTATATGCAGCCTGAGTTGTGCTTCTCTTGGAAAACTTTCTAAAATTAATTTCTAAACTGGTGCATATGTGGTTTGCCACATTTTGTAAACTCATATCTTCGTTGATGATTTCATCTTACAGGTTACCAGTTCACATAAGCAAATATATATACATGTTGATTAAATCAGTAGAAAAAGGAATCTTGATGTGATTGCAATATCACATCAATACTGCTTTTATTGCATGAGACTTCAAATGAGTGCACACATACACATGTATACATGTAAGGGGAAAATGATACTAGCTGAATAATCTGCAAAATGCATATGGTCAGAACGTAGTCCAAAAATAAATTTAAAAATGCAAGAATGCCTAGAAACAGCAGGGCAGCAAGAGAGACGTGTAAATAACAGCAAAACCTGACTTGTACAAGGGGGACAAGGCCTTTCCAGGAGAAGGACACCCACCTCCACATTCTAACCACAAGCTATTTCCAATATTGCTTAGAAATCAATTATGCATGGAATTCAGCCATAGAGATATTCTCCAGTCACCAAACCATCCATTATGTGGCTCTGAAACTTCTGAAGCAGTAGCATTTTAGGAAGCAGCCCAGCCACTAGCTCCAGAGAAGAAAAACACACTTAAGCCTTATTGTCCATCACACACACACACACACACACACACACACACATTTCCCCCTACTTTTCCTTAAATGACCGAAATCTAAATATATTTAACTAACTAAAAATATGTTTTGATTTTGACATATGTTTCTTCATAGCTTGGAAAGAAGAGACACTGAAGCGCAATGCTGAAAATGGGCAGATAGCACATTTTCCATGCAGATAGCATAATTCTCTATATCTTTTTTGTAGATGGCTGGATGCCTAGCATGGACTAAGGAAGGCTGTCATGTGGTGTGCAGTAAAGGTATGGTGCAGACAGTTCTGTTCCTGGAGAACGATTAGAAACCCAACCCGCACAGCAGGGGCGAAATGGCAATGCAAGGTGCTTATGCCTTTGAAGCCTTCCCACTGCAGCTCTCTCACTGCTTGAAAATCACTTTCTAATTGAAAATCCAGTCCAGAAGCACCAGAAGAAACTCTAGAGTGGCATGCAACAAAGCTTGAGGAGCTTGTATAAAATGAAGGCAAAAGAGAGCCAGTGTGGTGTAGTGGTTAAGAGTGGTAGTCTCGTAATCTGGGGAACCGGGTTCGCGTCTCCGCTCCTCCACCTGCAGCTGCTGGGTGACCTTGGGCCAGTCATACTTCTCTGAAGTCTCTCAGCCCCACTCACCTCACAGAGTGTTTGTTGTGGGGGAGGAAGGGAAAGGAGAATGTTAGCCGCTTTGAGACTCCTTAAAGGGAGTGAAAGGCGGGATATCAAATCCAAATCCAAACTCTTCTATTTAGAAAAAACACACCACAAAGCATAGAAGACATTAAAATGTTTTCTCATTTTGTTGCTGCCTTCTGAATCCAAATATCTACACCTATCTGCTTGAAATTTTGCAAGTTTCTCATGTAGTGGTACCTGTACCATGTAAATCATTTTAATACTAATTCTTTAAAACAAAAAACAAAAAACCCCCGATAGTAATAAATAAGTCTATTGCCCCCAGACTTTGACCATTCCCCCTACACAAACACCCAGCAACTCTGCCTGCAAATTCCAATTCTGCCAAAAAGTATTTTTTTTAAGTTATTAGCACTTTCCTGTTTCACAAACTCAAAATGAAAATGCTGCTTGCTTTAAAAAACAACCCTTCTACCTCTTTGTATTAAATTTGGGAGGGTTTATACACTCAAGAAGGATTGCTGATCATGAAAGTTTCATCCAATTCTGTCAAAAAATGAAAACGTTATAATCATTTGTTCATTTCCCCATGTAAGTCAATGCAAAGCCTCTGATTTTCCATAGCAAGGCTCTGGTTTAGAACTGGGTCCAAGTGGTGGGACATCCGAAGTCAGCAAAGCTGAATAAATTCACATTCCAAACTGGGTTCTGAACCAAATCATGTCTTTGGTATGAATCTCTAAAGTAAGTATTACATCACTAGCATTCCCCAAACTACAATTGTGTGACAGGATGCACTTAACATTTGCATGTTGAGCCTAAGGTCAGAAGGCAATCTTAGGCACATGAGCTGTTCCAACTTTAGGAGCCTGGAGGTCAGGAGGCAGAGCCAGTGGGCATGATCGCTCTCCCATTCCATGTGTAGATTCTATGTGCAGCCATTGTGGTGAAAGCCCCAAGACTTTCCATGCCCACTTAGTCCCTATGTAGAGTTGAATGGGCAGCCATCAGGTGAAGCTACTTTCTTTTTTCTAGTCACAACTTTCACCAATGGGCAAAGTCTCAGAAGAGGCAAATGAAAGCCTAGGAAATTGGGTGGAAAAAAGACAACAACAGATCGAGATTGCTGCACTGTATACACTGTCACGAAAACAGGCAGCTTAAAATAACTCATTTTGCTATTTAAGTTTGTACAAAGAGTGGAATCCAAGATATGCAGCCAAACAGCCCTTCCCAAACAGCACACCTGTGGCACTTCAGTTTTTCAGAGAAAAGGAAAATCTGGGTGGCAGCGGGAGTGCGGGGGGAGGTTGGCACCAATTCACAAAGCTCTTGCTTTTTTTTATATGTTAAAAAAAACCACCAACTTCATGAATGGACCAGCTGAAGTTACTTATAATGAGGTAATTTCCATAAAATTGAACTAATTAATTTCCATGCTGTCTGATGAAAATTGCTAAGACTGGCTTTTTAGTGACAAATGAGGTCCTGCAGGCAGCTTCGTGTATGCCTGCCTAAAGAAATTTCAGGCCAGATCCTCATCAGGCTTATACTGATATGGCTTCTTTCTTATCAACAGAGACAATCAGATGTACTCCAGCAGCACTTTTGACCAGGTGCATTTTAAAAATGGGGTGGAAAGGATTTTAATACCATCAGCTGGGAATATCTAACTACAGAACTGTAAGCAGTTTTCAATCATTACAGATTTGGGCAAAAAAAATCTTAACTATTTCTGTAACTATCTCCTTTTGCCTGTGAAATTCCCCAGCACAGTAGTGTAACCTCCTGCCAGACCTCTCGGTCTGAACTCTCTGGCAGGTTGCGGCATTCATAGTGAACGCAAACCACTGGGATAAAAATACATGCAATATTTTATAAACTGTCAAAAATAAAAACATTGCTTTCATGCATTATTCACGTGTTGAACACAAGTGTTGTGGAAAGTGGCGTGGGCCCTTGCTCTTAGCATCTTGCCCAACACTACGTCTGTTGAACATCTGTTTGCTGGATGTGGTTTTCTGTAAGAAAAACCCAATGCGCAAGCTCCTCTTTGCATGCAGGGGCTTTGCAAGTTCAGGACACTTCTGCATACATGCAAGAGCCCGGATGCTGAGCTTTCTTTACCGATGGCTGTAAAGGGTTTGAGAGAAGAAGAAGCTGTGTCAGGGATGAGACTAAAAACACAGTCCTACTCCATTTTCTGTGTGCTTACACCTTAAATTAGGGTAATGCATGAACTGGGTTAAAGTATACAGCCCCAAGTACTGTATACTTACATGGAACTAAGTTCCACCAAAATCAGTGGTGCATCTGAAGGATGAGGCCAGGCCTAACGATATTATGTACCACCCCAATTCATTTTTTCCAGGTTCCATTAGATGCAGGTATATAAACAATTTGTCAAAGTGCTTTAAAAGTGAGTCTACACTACCTGTTTTCAAAAATTAGTCACCATACAAGTAAGCATATCAACACCTAATAAAAGGCAGGACTAGATCTATTTTTTTACACTTGTAAATTTCCTTTACTTTGTTCTAATCATTTTGTGTAACATAATGACGCCCTATTTTTCAACACCCCATCCTTAATGCATCCTCCACTCAGAAAAAAACTCCCTGCTAATAAATAAAAATATCAGCACATCACAGAGAGAGACATAGCCCCACTGTGCTACTTATCTATTTGTGGGGAGATTTTTATGTGGTGAGATTATCAGTGTGACTCTTCACTGCAGTCTGAAATGGTAAAGTTTATTCTACCACCTCAAGATTCTACCATCTCATTCAGCTCCACAAGTAGGGCATGCAGTATTCACTGGCCTGTGTACTGAAATGCCTTTATTTTATGTACACATAATCATGCACATCATTATTTTGTGCCCCCCCCCCCGAAGGTTCTCTATGACAAAATGTGGCCCTCAGTCTGGAAAGGCTTCTCCATTTCCTGTTGCAAAACAATTAATTGAGAAGCCAGGGATGGGTTCCCTCATGCCAATTAGCACCCCCCAAAAATCCAGTTTTGTGCAAGCCTGGATTAAAATCTAGCATGTTAGGACAGTTTCTTGTGGAAGCCATAAAATAAAAGTGCCTGGTGACACCTGGCTTGAGAGCAGTACATGTGAAAAGGATCTGTGGTTGTGGTTGACCACAAACTTGACATGAGCCAACAGTGTGACGCGGCAGCTAAAAAAGCCAATGCAATTCTGGGCTGCATCAATAGGAGTATAGCATCTAGATCAAGGGAAGTAATAGTGCCACTGTATTCTGCTCTGGTCAGACCTTACCTGGAGTACTGTGTCCAGTTCTGGGCACCACAGTTCAAGAAGGACACTGACAAACTGGAACGTGTCCAGAGGAGGGCAACCAAAATGGTCAAAGGCCTGGAAACGATGCCTTATGAGGAATGGCTAAGGGAGCTGGGCATGTTTAGCCTGGAGAAGAGGAGGTTAAGGGGTGATATGATAGCCATGTTCAAATATATAAAAGGATGTCACATAGAGGAGGGAGAAAGGTTGTTTTCTGCTGCTCCAGAGAAGCAGACACGGAGCAATGGATCCAAACTACAAGAAAGAAGATTCCACCTAAACATTAGGAAGAACTTCCTGACAGTAAGAGCTGTTTGACAGTGGAATTTGCTGCCAAGGAGTGTGGTGGAGTCTCCTTCTTTGGAGGTCTTTAAGCAGAGGCTTGACAACCATATGTCAGGAGTGCTCTGATGGTGTTTCCTGCTTGGCAGGGGGTTGGACTCGATGGCCCTTGGGGTCTCTTCCAACTCTATGATTCTATGATTCTATGGTGTGTGCGGTATGCATGGATACAGAAAAACTTTTACTAATTATAATAAGTTGTAGACTAGCTGCTCACTGATCATTGACTAGGCAATTCTTAATACGTCAGAGCCCCAGGCAAATGAACTGTCTACATAGGCAGAATTCCAGAATGTATTGTCCTCAATTTTACACGTAGTTTTTCTGCACGTATAATCTTGGACCTGTACAATAATTTACTGATTACCTTGCACAACTCTTTATTTTAAAATCCCTGTGAAGACAAAACATCAATTCTTTATGTTACAGTAGAAATAGCCTGCTCTTGTTGTTGCCTGCTGACCAGAATAACACCCCCGTCTGCTCCTTCGACTCCAGGACTTTCATGACACGGAGACGGACGCACACTGCCATCTGTTCAAGCTGCCATTAAAGGCACAGGAACACAAGTCAGTTTTTTAAAAGTTGGCAACACTAACTGTTTTCGAGGCACCTGACAACTATTGTTAGAATTTACAGGATTTCAGCATTTTCATTTTAAACAAATGCATATTCTTAGCTGTCATGGTTGCAGGGACAAGCTAGAGCTAGACAACAACAAGGAAATGTTTGCCCGTTTTATTTATTTACAGTCTAATCTTGTACATGTCTACTCAGAAGCACACCCATTGAGTTCAATGAGGCTGACTCATAGGATTACAGACTTATTTATTTATTAAAGCAATCTATATCCTGCCTCTCAGGCATACTCAACAAGACAAACAATATCAACATATAAAATCACCAGGATCCTCCCCACAGGGCAGACGGAGGTACAGTCTTTTGGGGGGAAAGGGGACATGTCAGCCAAATTATCAACAACCAAAGCTCTATTTCCCAAGGCCTGGTTTTCAGCGCAGTTGAAAACTTGAGTCTAGGCTGTAGTGCTTTAGAAGAAGGAACATGTGACCAAATGGTCCTACACATGGAGACATATTCCTGCACAGAAAACTAGCATGCCAGGGACAAGGCTGGACATCAGGCAGTGCCAAAACATTTTGGCACCTAAGGCTATCCACAAAATAGCATCTCCCACCATGGAAAAACAGGTGAGTGAAGACTGACATTGGGAACAAGGGTGGGGGGAATCAAATCAACCTTACTTGATGGTTGAGGAGGAAATCAAAGGCTGTTGCAGAGGGAAAGAGGGCCCATTATGAATCACGCTGGGTGGGTGCAGACCCCAGGACACCCTAGAGGGCAGCCCCCACCATTTCCTCCCTGGGGGTGGAAGGAGACCAGCAGCACCACCTACAGAGAGGCGGGGGGGGGGCTGTAGAAGTGATGGCAGAACTGGCCTCCAAGGAGCATTCTGCAGCTGTTGTTGCCACCCCAGTGACAGCAGCAGTGATGCAATCCTTGAAGGCTGGATCATAGAATCATAGAGTTGGAAGAGACCCCAAGGGCCATCGAGTCCAACCCCCTGCCAAGCAGGAAACACCATCAGAGCACTCCTGACATATGGTTGTCAAGCCTCTGCTTAAAGACCTCCAAAGAAGGAGACTCCACCACACTCCTTGGCAGCAAATTCCACTGTCGAACAGCTCTTACTGTCAGGAAGTTCTTCCTAATGTTTAGGTGGAATCTTCTTTCTTGTAGTTTGGATCCATTGCTCCGTGTCCGCTTCTCTGGAGCAGCAGAAAACAACCTTTCTCCCTCCTCTATGTGACATCCTTTTATATATTTGAACATGGCTATCATATCACCCCTTAACCTCCTCTTCTCCAGGCTAAACATGCCCAGCTCCCTTAGCCGTTCCTCATAAGGCATCGTTTCCAGGCCTTTGACCATTTTGGTTGCCCTCCTCTGGACACGTTCCAGTTTGTCAGTGTCCTTCTTGAACTGTGGTGCCCAGAACTGGACACAGTACTGCAGGTGAGGTCTGACCAGAGCAGAATACAGTGGCACTATTACTTCCCTTGATCTAGATGCTATACACCTATTGATGCAGCCCAGAATTGCATTGGCTTTTTTAGCTGCCGCGTCACACTGTTGGCTCATGTCAAGTTTGTGGTCAACCAAGACTCCTAGATCCTTTTCACATGTACTGCTCTCAAGCCAGGTGTCACCCATCTTGTATTTCTGCCTCTCATTTTTTTTGCCCAAGTGCAGTACTTTACATTTCTCCCTGTTAAAATTCATCTTGTTTGTTTTGGCCCAGTTCTCTAATCTGTCAAGGTCGTTTTGAAGTGTGATCCTGTCCTCTGGGGTGTTAGCCACCCCTCCCAGTTTGGTGTCATCTGCAAATTTGATCAGGATGCCCTTGAGTCCATCATCCAAGTCTTTGATAAAGATGTTGAATAAGACTGGGCCCAAGACAGAACCCTGTGGCACCCCACTAGTCACTCTTCTCCAGGATGAAGAGGAACCATTGATGAGCACCCTTTGGGTTCGGTCAGTCAGCCAGTTACAAATCCACTGAGTGGTAGCATAGTCAAGACCGCATTTTACCAGCTTCTTTACAAGAATATCATGGGGCACCTTGTCAAATGCCTTGCAGAAATCAAGGTAGGCTACATCCACTGCGTTCCCTTCATCTACCAGGCTTGTAATTCTGTCAAAAAACGAGATCAGGTTCGTCTGACATGACTTATTTTTCAGAAATCCATGCTGACTATTGGTGATCACAGCATTCCTTTCTAGGTGCTCACAGACTGTTTGCTTAATGATCTGCTCCAGAATCTTCCCTGGTATTGATGTCAGACTGACTGGGCGGTAATTATTTGGGTCCTCTCTTTTCCCCTTTTTGAAAATAGGGACAACATTTGCCCTCCTCCAGTCTGCCGGGACTTCGCCTGTTCTCCAGGAATTCTCAAAGATGACTGCCAGTGGTTCTGAGATCACATCTGCCAGTTCTTTTAATACTCTTGGATGCAGTTCATCTGGCCCTGGAGACTTGAATACATCTAAACTAGCCAAGTATTCTTGTACTATCTCCTTAGTTTTTCTGGGCTGTGTTTTCTCTGCTGAATCATTTGCTTCAAATTCTTCAGGTCGGGCATTGTTTTCTTTATCGGAGAAGACTGAGGCAAAGAAGGCATTGAGGAGTTCAGCCCTTTCTGTGTCCCCTGTTTGCATTTCACCACCTTCTCCTCTGAGTGACCCCACTGTTTCTTTGTTCTTCCTTTTGCCACGAACATACCCATAAAAGCCTTTTTTGTTGCTTTTAACCTCTCTAGCAAGCCTGAGTTCATTCTGTGCTTTAGCTTTTCTGACTTTGTGTCTACACGTGCTGGCTATTTGTTTGAATTCCTCTTTGGTGGTTTCCCCCCTTTTCCATTTTTTGTACACATCCTTTTTTAATCTTAACTCAGTTAAAAGTTCTTTAGATGGCCACCCTGGCTTCTTTAGGCACCTTCCATGTTTCCGTCTCATTGGTATTGCCTGACGTTGTGCTTTTACTATCTCCCTCTTAACAAACTCCCAGCCATCATGAACTCCCTTTCCTTTTAGTATTACTGTCCATGGGATCTCACCCAGCACTTCCCTAAGTTTTATGAAGTCGGCTTTCTTAAAGTCAAGAAATTGAGTCCTAGTATGCTTGGCTGCTCCTTTCCGCTGTATAGTAATCTTCAGAAGAGCATGATCACTCGCACCTAATGATCCTTCCACTTCTACCCCACTAACCAGGTCATCAACATTGGTTAGGACCAGATCTAAAATGGCTGTTCCTCTTGTTGCTTCTCCCACTTTCTGGACAATGAAGTTGTCTGCAAGGCCAGTGAGGAATCTGTTTGACCTTATGCTCTTGGCTGAGTTTGACATCCAACAAATATCCGGGTAATTGAAGTCCCCCATTACTACTATCTCCCTTCCTTTTGCATGCTTGGCCATCTGTTCCAGGAAGGCATCATCTATGTCCTCTGTTTGGCTTGGGATCAAAGAATTGTAGAGTTGGAAGGGACCCTGAAGGTCATCTGCTCCAACCCCCTGCAAGGCAGGAATCTTTACTGAAGCATCAATGGCAGATGGTCATTCAACGTCTGCTTTAAAACCTCCAAGGAAGGAGACTCCAATGGAGTCCATTCCACCGTCCAACAGCTTCTACTGTCTGAAAGTTCTTCCTGATGTTTAGTTGGAATCTCCTTCCTTGCAACTTGAATCCATTGGTTCAAGTCCAATCATCCAGAGCAGGAGAAAACAAGCTTCCATGTGACAACCTTTGGGATCAGCTGCCCCTGTAGATCCTGTCACCTGAGGCAGTTGCCTCACCTTGCTTCATGGGTGGGCTAGCCCTGACTGGGCGATATAACCCTTCAATCTGATGCACAAGTTTTGTGTGCTGAAGGGATTGTTCTGTGTGTGGGGGGGGGTGCATTTATTCATGTGAACCCCCAGACGAAGACTGAAGCACTATAGCCCATACAAAGGTTTACCACCTCTGAGAGAACTGGGTTACATCAATAAGGCATTCGCTCATTCAAGGGTTCACTTTAACACATGGGGGGGGGGGGCTGTCCTCCTTGGCTCCATCCCAGACCTTCCCATTTCATGGTCCCCCTTCTGGCCTTCCCTTTCTACACAGGAAGGTCTGCACAAGAGTCAGGGTGTGCAGTGATGCTGCGGAGTGAGACCTGCATGCATGCTTTGCCTCTTGCCCTCTAATCCCACACGCCTTGGCCTGAAATGCTTGAATATGTGTAATGGGGCAAACGTAGGAACAAAAATCCAAATCCTGACCCTATATGTGATGTACCTCCTGTGGTGCCCCCAAAGAGGTTTCTTTTTCGAGGTGAAAAGTGAAACATGGGGTTTCTCACTGTTTGCATTTCCAAGTTCAATTTACAGCCATACTGTGAGCAATGCCAATAACATATAGATTAGATAGATAGATAGATAGATAGACAGAGAGAGAGAGAGAGAGATATGGCTGCAACTATAGGTTACTTGAAGGGGAGCTGCTAGTTTGTTATGATCAGATTACCTGAGGTAAAAAAGTGTGAAATTGATCTCAGCAATTATGAAATGAAAGGTGTCTTCAGGCAGAGGAATTACAAGACTAACACATAACATTTATTGTCTGTTTGTTTCTCTATTTTAGTTTTAAAACACTCATTAGGAAGAAAAGAATGTTGCTTCAAAATAGTGAGAGCTGTCATTGCTGGTACAGTGGAACCTCAGAAGCCCAAAGCCTGTAAACTTGAATGTTTCTGTAAAACCTGTAAAATTTCTGAATGATGGAAGACTGGAAGTGATTGTTCCGGTTTCCGAATGATTATCAGAAGATGAATGTTCGGCATGGCTTCAGCGGTTTCTGAATGGCTGCAGGACGCTCCTACAGCCAATCAGAAGCTGCGCCGTGGAAGCTGAACATTTTGGAAGTTGAACAGACTTCTGGAACGGATTCTGTTCAACTTCCAAGGTATGTTTGTTTGGGCAAAATCTAAAATGTTTGGATCAGTGCATCAGTGTCAAAACTTGAAAGGTCCTCCTAGACTGATTTAGTGCATCATTAGAAAGCTTCTGATCTACATTAGATGAATTACAATATATTTTCCATTAATTATGGAATTGAAGGGCGCCTCATCAGCCCTCAGGATCAAAACACCACCCTTTACACCAACCAAACAGGATTTACTCAGGTCCTTTGAATTTTGTGCTACTATTGCCTGTCTGATCCATGTAATGTCAATTCTTTTTAAAAAAATTCATTAATGAAAGGTAAACATAATTACATACAACAAATCTCAATACCAAAAGTATAAAACAGATCAAAAGGAAGCCATAGGGCACAGGTATCAAATAAAAAGGTATACAATCACTGACAGTGAAAAATGTAATCAGCAGGGTGCAGAGAAGTTAAGAATATATATTTAGCCAGATAAAATCTTATTTAAACAGAATGTGCCAACCATGTAAGCCACAAAAAAACACCAAATCTGATGTGTTTGCAAATCCAATGGATCAGTGTCTGCCTGGATGACACACAATTGGTGGCTTAGTTTTCCAGCTATGACAATATCTCAGATATATTCTTGATGGTCCACGGAAACCAGGAATTCACAACCTCCATCCTTCATTCCTATTATTTTTGGATGTGTGTTTGATAGCTCATGCCATCTTAAAGGAGCAGGTTCCCATTTTGAGAAGGAGAATGCCACACACCTGGATATTCTGCACACTTTTTGCCTGCAAATAATTTAATAATAATACAAATAATAAAAATAATTTATTTCTACCCTGCCCATCTGGCTGTGTTTCCCCAGCCACTCTGGGCGGCTTTCAACAGAACATTAAAAACAGAATAAAACTTCAAACATTAAAAACTTCCCAGCCTTCAGATGTCTTCTAAAAGTCTTGCAGATTTGAGAAGTCTTGCAAATTCTGAGTTTAACTCAAGGGCCTACTGTCACTTCTTACTATCCAAGTATTTCCTCACTCCCCTCATGCAACAATGCAATAGACCCGGAACCAGAACACCACTTTGAGATCAGATTGACAAGGGAAATGAATTCTGTGGGAGAAAAAAGCAGAGCTCAACAAAGTACTTGTAATGATAACATTATATGATGAAGTAAATTGCAAGCACTGGTGGCCCAAGGGGGGAATGTGAATTTTGAGGAAGGAACTAAAGGAAGGAAAAGTGGAGTGAGTCAGTACTACGCAGAAGGAGCAGAATGGTGGAAGGAATTCATAAATAAGGCTGGGAGAAGGCATAATTATAGATAGTATTATCTATTTTACTACATTAGAAAAGGGATCCTTATATTGAAGAACACCAAAACAGCCAAGCTAGATCAGGAAAAAGGCCCATCGCATCCCCTCCAACATTTCTCCCATGAAAATAGGGAAGTCCCATTGCATAATGATAATTTTATTATTTATACCCCACTCTGGGCAGCTTCAAATATATATAAAAAATAAAACATAAAAAACCCCTTCCCTATACAGGATTGCCTTCAGACGGCTCCGGGGTCAGATAACTCCATACCCTCCAACCTTTCTCCAGTGAAAATAGGGACATCCTAAGGAAAAGTGGGACATCCTGGGATCAAATCAGAAACCAGGACGGCTTCTCTAAACCAGGGACATTCCTGGGAAATAGGGACCCTTGGAAGGTCTGCCACCCAGTCCAGCCTTTTGCTCTCACAGTGTCCAACCAGATGGGAAAAGAGCACAAGAGCCCTGCCCCTGCTTGTCTTCTCCAGCAACTGGTTCTCAGAGGCAAACTGCCTCCAACGCTGGAAGCAATCCATGGCCATCATGACGCAGAGCCACCAAAAGGTTTACCCTCCACGAATTTGTCTGATCACCCTTTAAGGCCATGAAAGTTGGTGGCCATTTTGTGGCAGCAAATCTGGAAAGGAACACTGGAACTTGTAATTTCCCCACATATCCAAGTTTTAAAACCAAACTAAGATGCATTTTTTTTTCTTGACCAGTATAAAATTTGACAGTTTTAAACTTAGCAGAAGTATTTTTATTTTATTTTTAAACCACCTGCATCATTCAGATAATAGTAATAATAAAACAATACTCAAATGCACAGTAAACTGCTTCCTTGAGCAAACTGGCTATGGCATGACACAATACAAGCATTTTCCATTAGTTAAAATTAGCAGTCTTGAGCTTCACTGTAGACTTCCTTTCTACTATAAAGGGCATTTATATATATATATACACACACTGAATTTAATATATATTGACACTTAAATGAATAGACCCGATAAAATAATGTAGTTTCTATGCTCTGTACCGAAGCATTCACAGAAACACAATGAAGTCATAGAATCATAGAAGAATCATAGAATCATAGAGTTGGAAGAGACCACAAGGGCCATCGAGTCCAACCCCCTGCCAAGCAGGAAACACCATCAGAGCACTCCTGACATATGGTTGTCAAGCCTCTGCTTAAAGACCTCCAAAGAAGGAGACTCCACCACACTCCTTGGCAGCAAATTCCACTGTCAAACAGCTCTTACTGTCAGGAAGTTCTTCCTAATGTTTAGGTGGAATCTTCTTTCTTGTAGTTTGGATCCATTGTTCCGTGTCCGCTTCTCTGGAGCAGCAGAAAACAACCTTTCTCCCTCCTCTATGTGACATCCTTTTATATATTTGAACATGGCTATCATATCACCCCTTAACCTCCTCTTCTCCAGGCTAAACATGCCCAGCTCCCTTAGCCGTTCCTCATAAGGCATCGTTTCCAGGCCTTTGACCATTTTGGTTGCCCTCCTCTGGACACGTTCCAGTTTGTCAGTGTCCTTCTTGAACTGTGGTGCCCAGAATTGGACACAGTACTCCAGGTAAGGTCTGACCAGAGCAGAATACAGTGGCACTATTACTTCCCTTGATCTAGATGCTATACTCCTATTGATGCAGCCCAGAATTGCATTGGCTTTTTTAGCTGCCGCGTCACACTGTTGGCTCATGTCAAGTCTGTGGTCAACCAAGACTCCTAGATCCTTTTCACATGTACTGCTCTCAAGCCAGGTGTCACCCATCTTGTATTTGTGCCTCTCATTTTTTTTGCCCAAGTGCAATACTTTACATTTCTCCCTGTTAAAATTCATCTTGTTTGTTTTTGCCCAGTTCTCTAATCTGTCAAGGTCGTTTTGAAGTGTGATCCTGTCCTCTGGGGTGTTAGCCACAAATTATATACAAGATTTACACAAATTATATACAAGAAGATAGCAAATATGAATATGAAAAGCAAAAAAACCTCCCAAGTGCAATACAAAAAGAGCCAACAAAGAAGAACAGGCCACCTAATTGTTTTGCTTCCCCCATACCATGAGATAACAGTTTCCAGAAAACAATAGTTGCTTCTCAAATCAAAGAAGGTTAAACATACAGAGAATTCTTAATCTAGTTTCTTTTGTACAGAAGGTCATTCTGTGTGCTATGAATTTTGTCATTGCATGTATATATTACAGGCATCATACTTCATCTTATTATTCATATACTAAGGATCAGCAACTGGAGGCCCTTGGCCCCAGACTACCTGAGAATGAATTACCATCTATCCACCCCATTGCCATCTAAGAGGCAAAAATTAGTGTGCAGGAATGTCTCTACCATTAGGCAGAGTGAGGAAGTTGCCTCAGGCAGCAGCTTTTGGGTGTCACAAACATGTCAATTATTTAGTTTGTTGCTGCATTTTGAATGCCAGGGAAGGTAAAGGGAGGATGCTTATGGGATTTTCAGGTGCCAAAAAAATTGTCTAGCTTAATTTTGGGGCTGGGGCACCCCTTCCTGGTCCACCTCAGGCTGCAAACTCTTTTGGGCCAGCTGCTAGAAGTGGCATCTGTGGCAATGGTACTTGCTGAAAAGCAACGTCAGGAGAGGTGCCTTAGTCTATTAACCTTTTCCCAAAATCTCTTTTTTAAACTGACCCTTCAGCAAAATTACCGGTAGTTGCTTTTCAACCTAATCTATCACCTTGTACTATTATACTGGGCTTTGCAAATTTGATCAGCTTTTGCCACAGAGTGCAATTACTATGTATGGTTTCATGTCTATTAAGAAAAGAATAATTGATTTTCAAAGTAACAAAGAATAATGTCTATTTATCAGTAACTAAGAATGCTTATGTGGGTGGCGCTGTGGTCTAAACCACAGAGCCTAGGACTTGCCGATCGGAAGGTCGGTGGTTCAAATCCCCGCAACAGGGTGAACTCCCCTTGCTCGGTCCCAGCTCCTGCCAACCTAGCAGTTTGAAAGCACGTCAAAGTGCAAGTAGATAAATAGGTACCGATCCAGCGGGAAGGTAAATGGCGTTTCCGTGCACTGCTCTGGTTCGCCACAAGCGGCTTAGTCATGCTGGCCACATGACCCGGAAAAACTGTCTGCGGACCAAAGACGGCTCCCTTGGCCAGTAAAGTGAGATGAGCGCCGCAACCCCAGAGTCGTCCGCAACTGGATCTAATGGTCAGGGGTCCCTTTACCTTTATCTTTAGGAATGCTTGCAAAATTCTCCCAATCCTTTGGATTCCAAACAACACATTTATTGACAGAGTGGCACAAATTAGTAAGCCACTTTTTTTTAATGTGTATACTTTTGTTAGCAGGTGTACCTGTTCAGCTTTTTTTTTTTTTTTTTGCTTTCTAGGTTACTCCTGCACGTGTATGTGCTGATTAAATCACAGCACACTGCACTTTGGTACTTATAAGGTTGCTGTAGAATGATCGCACCTGTGACTATAAATATGTGGGACTATGAGCTAGGACACTCTTTAGCAACTTTTTCACAAGCACTGATGACGCTCGCAGGAACTGGAGGGAAAAGCAAGCAAATTTACAATTCTGGGGAACGGAGACAGGGAACTATTTTCCCCAAGCATATAATCTTCACTACTGCTCATAACTGCCAGGCACAATATGAATTAAAATTTGTTGGTGCCTGTGTCTAGTGACAAGAAAGATCAGGTATTGTTTCAGTATTCTGAATTTCCACATTCCAACATCTACATACAGTCATTTGCAAAGTAATAGTAGTAGTAGTAGTAGTAGTAGTAGTAAAATGCACATAAAATATCTCTGTGTTAATCCTATGTGAAACTTTGTCATGACACCAGATGAGACTCTATACAATCTGGAAGTAAGTTGGGAGAAACCTCAGAAGACCCTTGCTCCACATGTGGCAGAAGAATCTCAGAATCCAGTCCTGCCATCCATAGACTCGTGAGATCACCCTGTCCTCTTTCATAGACTCAGGGGACTTCATTTTGGAACCCAAAGCAGAGCCAAGGTCCTCTCAACACTACTGGAGCCAATGTCTGAAAAATTCGGCAATGCCCCTTTAATCCACAGGCAGCTTCCCCAACATCCTGCCCCTTTGCTCAGCTGTCCTGGCCCCGGGTGCAAATGCCACATGGAACAGAGCAATCTGAATTCAAATTATATGTCTTACACATTTGTTTAATCAGGTTTAGGGATTGGGGATAAATTAGATTCAGTTTGCATTTAAAGGTGGGTCTCTCAAATTCATACTTTTGAAAACCTCATGAGCAACAAAATACAGAACCATTCCTTCAGATTTGCACTTATCCGAATTTTGTGATGTGGCTCTCCAAACAACCAATGTATATAAAATGCATGTATCTGTCAGGCTTCAGGGAATCAGATCCCTCCCACGGTGGCAGCAAAGAAGCAGATAAAAAAAAAAAAAGTTCTTACCAATTAGTTTATTCAGTAATCACAGTGAGAGACAAAGGAATGCGGTCTCTCTCTAGAAGTGGCATTGCTCCAAGTAAAGTCCACCCCCTCGTCCCCCTTATTCTACATCACTCCTGTGTCAGCTAATCTGAGTTTTCTGCCTCTGAGCTCTCTGTTCTACTACCTGCAATGCCCGCCGGGTCAGGAATGCTTTCCAAGGACACTGAGTCTGTCAGCTGTCTCTCCCCTGGTGCTGCTTCTTCTTCCTGCTGTCCCTCTTCCAATATTTCCCAGCTTCTCCCCTCTGCAGCTTTTGCCCTTCTGCAAACCACTGTTCTAAATCTATACTGTCCTCCTGTTCTTGGGAAGGTTCAGGAGAAGGGGGGATACTTGACAGTATCAAGTAAACAAAAATATTGTTTAAAAAAACATAGAAAGCATGGTAAATTAGGAGAAATTGCTTGCAAAAATGTATACTTTAGTAAAAATATGTTTATTAAGAGAAATGCCCCTAAAAGGCCTAAGATTCAAAACAAAAACATAAATTGCTGCACAAATGTGGAGAACTCAATTTAAATTTCAGAAAAAAATTAGAAACTCAATTGATAGATCTTTCTAACCTTAATTAAGTTTTGGTTTATGAGTCTGTGCCAATATACTTAGCAGTAAAACGAGGCTCTGACTGTGCAGAACAGCATTACATGAATTGGGGTGAGGGGTGTAATTTGACTATGTGTGCAATTAGCCTTTCTTTATGAAGGAAAGCCCACAAAATTTGAAGGATTTTTGGATTAATATTTAGCTGAATTTCTGGAATCCATACATTTTGCCATTGTTTGTGCTAGACTAGTCACTGACCGTTCCCGTCCCTGTACTCTGGGGATGCTAAGGGGCTTGGGAGAGAGGTGGCAGTGGGCGGGCAGGGGGAATCTTTCATTGATTCCATCTGCTTCAAAGCTAAACCAGTGAAAGATCTCTGCCCTCCTGTTCACGGAGAACTTGGAGAAGGAGGTGATCTGTTTGTTCCTGACTATTCTGCCTCACCAGAGGGCTGTGGCACTTGCCATAGTCAAATGCATTTGTGCTTAATTGTGCATAATTTACAATGTACTCAGCAATCAGGAAACTGGCTTATTCATACAGAACTCACCAAGCTACACCACATCAAGTGTGTGTGTGTGTGTGTGTGTGTGTGTGTGTGTGTAGAATATCATTCCTTGAAACAAATGGTTACATCTCTAGAGTGTCAAAGGCATGTCCTTCAATATTTAACTTCTTTACTCTTTGTTCTCCATCTCAAGTTGAACAATATGTTAATTACCTGATGAAGCATTATAATTACTCTAACAGCTCCGCTCTTACTTATAATTATGGCATCCACACTTTCTTTTTCATATGCCTCAATCTATACCTATTACATTGTCATGATGAAGGCACATTAACATTATAATACCATATAATTAGTTGATGAGCAATTAAATTATTCCACTGCTCTTGTTCCTCTTAGCCAAGAGGTTGGTTTCTAAGCTCCATTATCTCCCCTTCCTCTCTAATTTGCTTTAAAGGATTTTTCCCAACATTAAAAAAATCCTCTAATTTTATTCAAGTATTTTTATTTTCATTTCAGAAACAGCCGATATACTGAAAAATGGAAGTGGTTTGAGGATTTCAACCTATTTTTGCCCGTTCACACTGGCCAAGACTAAACAGGTTTATGAAATAGAAAAATGTTGGGGGGAAACAAAAATATAACAAGGTGAAACCTTTATTTAATGTGCTGAAAGCCACATGACATAACCAAGTTATTTTTAAAAAAAAAACCCCTGAAAGGTCCTTATTTTGTTCTCATTAGTGCAAATTTATTGTAGTTCACTTATGAGGAAAAATGGAAATATTTTCAAATCACTCCTTTTTTACAACATGCACTACAAGTTTGCAATCTTCCAGATTCAAGCCATGGATCATCAATAAAGGTGAGAACACAGGAAGGTGATGGATGGAAGATGATGAAAGATGCTTGAGGGGGGGCAGAGTGAGGCTGGGGGGGGAGGAAGGGGGAAGCTCCCAGGCGAGAGTGGAGAGCTCACTCTCCTTTGTGGGGAATAACAGCTAAGATACGATATAGATAGAGGGCTTGGCATTATTTTTTTTATCCTCCTTTTTCTTTACCTTCTTATTTTTGCTATCTTTCCTTTCTGTTTTATTTTTATCGAGATTAGTTTGGCTTTTATTGTATTCTATGTTGAAAACTTTCAATAAAAATTTATTGCAACAAATTCAACTGATACAGAAGCCCCGGTAAATTCAAATGGGGGAAAATAACAACAGCAACAACATTTCTATACCACCCTTCAGCAGAGGATTACAGGGTGGCTTTCAATACAAAAACACAAAAATACATACTCCGATTAAAAATGAAAAACAATACCACCCCCCACAGTTTGAAAGGCCATAAATTGTTTAATTAGCCAAACACCTGGGAGAAGAGGAAAGATTTTGCCTGGTGCCTAAAGTTATGCAATGAAGGTGTCAGGTGAACTCCCTGGGGAGAGCATTGCCCAAATGGGAAGCCACCACAGAAAATGTGGGGAGCCATCTGTTCACCCTCCGACCCTCTCATGGAGGAGGCACAAGAAGAAGGACCCCATGTACAGAGGCAGCCCCATGTACAGTGGTACCTCTGGTTGCAAACAGGATCTGTTCCAGAGGAGCATTCGCAACGTGAAAAGCCGCAACCTGAAGCAATGTATCTGCGCAGGTGAACAGCGTGATTTGGTGCTTGTGTGCATGCGTGAAGCGTGATTTAGCACTACAGCGCATGTGCGAGTGGCAAATCCTGGAAGTAACCCTTTCCGGTACTTCCGGGTCACTGTGGGACGCAACCTGAAAAAACGTAACATGAAGCAAACGTAACATGAGGTATGACTGTATAATACATTGCGGTAATCTAACCTACAGGTTACCATAGCATAGACAACAATAGTTAGGCTATCCCTGACCAGACAGAGGCACAGCTGGGTTACCAGCCGAAGCTGATGGAAGGCACTCGCGCCACTAAGGCCACCTGAGCCTCAAGCGACAGCAAAGGATCCAGAATTGCCCCCCAAACTACGTGCCTGCTCCTTCAGAGGGAGTATAACCCCCATCAAGAACAGGCAACCTTCCATCCATCCGGTCTCGGGAACAGGCCCCTAACAGTGCCTCAGTCTTATCTGGACTGAGTTTCAGTTTATACCTAACATCTTGCAATGTTACAATAGCAGCTCCCTTCTATAGATTATTTACCTTTCTTCTCCTTTTGCTACTGATTTTATGTCTGATAATATGTAGCCATTGTGTTTCAATCCCAGTATAATTTTCCAAAGCAATTCCAACATACTTTCACAGATTCCTTCCTTGCCTGATATGCCTCTTATGATTCCTCTGAAATGCACTGTTTCTAAAGAAAAAGATTTGAAGAAATAATAGAAATATATATATTTTTCATTGCCCCAGCACAATCTGCATAAATAGAGCAGAAGAAGTGCTTCTTAACCTTCTTAACCTTCCTGCACTCTCAGTATGTAAAGAGCGTAAGAAGAGCACAGCTGGATCAATCTCTCTACTGAGATCCAAACTTGATGTGATGGCAGCAACCACATTCATTGTTCATGAATAGGCATGCTCTTCTGGTGATGTCTAAAGGTCTTACATTCCCTTTAATTCTATTGAAGCTGCATGTGCCATGCATGCCAGCACAGGTTACCACTCACGTACTTCCCACCTCCTTCAAGAGAAAAATATGCAACCTTCTCCTGTGTGCTTTCTATAGTCCTGGAGAAGTGTGGTGCCAGTTGTGGTCATTTCTGTAGATCAGGAACGGGGAGCTTGTGCTACCCTCCCCCCAGACTCCAACCCCATCAACCCCAGCCAGCATGGCCAGCGGTCAGGGGATGGAAACTAGTACAGCAAAATCAGGGGAATTTGCTGTAGGTCCACAGATATGTAGATCTGTACTTACCAGTGGGACCTGTAACAAAATGTTGTGTAGGGTACTTCTGCTATGCCGTGACTTCTTCTGTTATGTAATGGCTTCCAAACTCTCCTACTCCAAATCACTTGAAAATAGCTAAGAGTCTTGGTGGACCACATAATATTTTTTCTGTCTGTCACAGCATTTGTTAACATGCTATGCAAGATTTTAATTGATTCAGGACATAACTTTTTCATTCTAGCCTCACATTAACTTCACTGCTAATCCTCTCCTTTCAATGGTCTCCTCCCCTGGTCACTTCTGGTCTGCTCACCTTCCGGGCAGACTGCTAGGTTTTCACAGACACTGCTCCTGCTGTTCTTCCCATACATGCTGTGGAACACATGAATGAAGTCTGTGGATCACTGGTGGTCCATAGATCACAGTTTGGGAAGCCCTGGTGTAAAATGCTTCTGTTAAGGGTTCCAGCCATTCCAATTCCATTCTTTCTTCCCCACCCCAAACAGTAAACATTCTGTGCCCACTGAGCATGTTCAAATCTCATTTATGAGATTTCCCCTCTTCCTGAGTTGTTTTCTAAAACCAAAAGCAATGTACTCCTGTAAGCCTCAGGGGTCCCCCAAAACACACTGATACACACACATTATTGTGTGTGAATAATTCCGCTTAGAACTAGGGTCACTGTTAGTACATATTATGATAAAGCAGAGTTAAGATTTTTCAATAATTTTTACATAGGAACTGATACTTCTCTGGATTCAAAAGAAAGCAATGAAGTCCTGCAAGAATCAACTGTTGCTAAAGTTGTCTAAATTTTGAAAGCAACCCCCACACCAATGAAATCAAATTTTACCTTTAAAATACTACAAATTATAGTTCTACTAAATCAAGCATGGCTATTAGGCATCCTCTGGATTGATACATTTTCACACTATTAAACCAGTCTCACATAGCACAAAGCCCAAAGACTGACCTGTCCATCCCCAGTCCTCAGGCTATTTCCAGTTTGTATCAATTTTGCATATGCTTATAAGCCCAGTCATTTTTATTTCTGTTTCAATCTTCAATTTAAAAAACCACACACATTAAACATGTATCTAAACAAATGCTCAAATATTTATTTTATTTCAATGTAACACATTATTAAACATATTTACACATTTTATGCTGTTCGGTACTTTGTTTTGAGCCAATAATTGTACTGCAAACAAGAAAAAAGGGGGGAAAGGCAGCTCTATATACAGTATTCACAGGAAGAGGAAGGAAGGATAAACATAGTTATATGGGACGCTCTTCAAAAACATCATCTAGAATACTACAACTGTGTTCACAGGGTAAGAGTTTAAATTCAGAGTTTAACAGGTGCAAGGAAAACAATTAGCTATAGGCATGATAAGGACCTAGACAAAGTGGAATAGACATTGTGAAATGATAGTGTTGATGATTTCTTTTAAAGCACTGTATTTTCTAAATATGGGTAATCTTGTGCAGCAATGAAGTCTGGTGTACATGCTGCCCTACTAAACAATTCCTACAGATAAATTGGCAAATGGTAATTTCCTCGTGAACTCTGCTGCCTTAAAATAATTCCCTTGCAGACATTATCATGCAGTACATATCTACCCATTGTGGCTTGTATCCTACTATGTTCATGAAGATGATATGCAAAGGTCAGGAAGCTGCTGGTACTCTGAACAGTGGCACATTGATTTATAGGCCCTGGGTCTAGTCCAAGAGCAAACAATCAGCCTGTAATCAGAAATATGAAGGGCAGCAGCAAAAAAATATATTTTTTCCTTCTCACAGCCAAGGCAACAGCAAGCGGACCAGTCTAAGCAATCTCATTGTTACACAGCCAATAACAATCAGCCTCACACACAGAGAAAGATTTGCTGCTACCATAGGTGGGAGTAGCACACAGATGTAGAAATTGGGATTCTAATTATTTGTATTTAAATTAATGTGACTTTCCATATGTAAAGCATGTTTTAACTACTGCTATGCCAAAATCAGCAATATGTTTCACAGAATTAAAAGGGACTGCCCTCCAAAGATTTCAGGGATTGTTGCAAAAGGGCTGACACTCTAGTTAGTCCTTGGAATGCTTCCTGACTGGATGGTAAAAGTATAAGGAAGCATTGTTGTTTCCTATTTTCGGCATCAAGAGACAAGGGAGTGTGCCTCTGGAAAGGAAGTCAAACTACTGAAAAATCACAGTGCCTGCTGTGGCTGCAGAGACTAACTCATAATTGCTTCCTCCTGCATTGTTTTTGCTGTCTAACCTCTCTGAGGCACAGGCATGGGCAGTGTGTTTGGAGGTCCTAGGCTGCCCAGATGACAAGACCCCGCCCCTCGTCCTCATTGATGTGGTTCAAAGGAACAATAGCTTTGAGGTACAAGACCCCATCTTCCTTCTCCTACAAGGGCTTCCTTCCCAGATTGACGAGCCCCAAGTGTCCCTCATTTTCCTTTACCGCACATGCCGTAACTGCCTTCTTGACTGTTGGACTCGCCTATTCATCTCATCTGCTCAATCTGCCAGAGCCTGTCTTTGCATGTAGGGGAATTCCCTAACTCACTGAGAGTTTGAGATCCATCGGCTACTCTCACCTGGGTTATCCAGCCAGTTGAAGTCATTCCAGGGGTGTGGCTGCTGTCGCATGCTGACAGCTTCTAGGAGCCACAGGTGAGAGCTGAGTGCAAGGTGGGAAACAAAAGTGGACAAACTACCCCAGAAGGAGCATGGTGTGTCCCCCCACCAGTGCCAAACTGGTCAGTTCTAATAATGATCCCCAATTGGCTGGAATATGATCAGTGTAAGAAGCAGCGCCTTCACTCTTATGGGCTTTTATGTCTCCTTAGTGACATCAGCGCATAGCTATATCCAGTTGGTGCAGAATGCCATGATATTGTCACATCCAACATGTGAACACTTCTCATCCCTGCACATAATAATACTTTATTACAGCTGCTGATACACAAGTTACATCACCTCTTGTTATCCTACATGCATCCTGTTCAGGAAAGTGCACTGATATCTATATAGCCTGTTGAGAAAAGCGAATATCCCAGGCTCTGAAATAGTGGCTGTTGGTGCAAATTAGTAATAGTTACTATGCTATATACTAAAAGCAACCTTCTTAGCCCTGTAAGGGAAAATATGAGGGGCCTTTGTATCTGTGGCCCTCCCCATGAACGGGAAAGCAACTTAGGCAGACAGTGTGTAGTGATCAAGAAGCAGGAAGGGTAAAGTCTACATTCCATTCCCCTGATTGCTCCTCTATTCCTGATTTCCACAAGTTCATTGGTTCTCTATACCTGCGGCTGAGTTGTTTTTTTCTTTTCTTTTCTGAAAGGAGTAGGCAGAACCATGAAACTGTACAACAGCCCATCATAGATAATTTGGCCCTTAGATTCTTGTCATTAACTAGGCTTAGCTGTTTATTTATTGAATTTATACCCTTCCAAAGGAGTCCAGGGTGGCAACAATAAAGTGATAAACAGTAAAACAACAACAACAACACTTAAAAACAATTCCAATACAGATGCAGACTGGGAAAGATCTCAACTTAAAAGGCTTGTTGGGAGAGGGAGGTCTTCAGCAGGCACCAAAAAGACACCAAGAGATAGCAACTGATATTTGGGAGAAGGGCATTCCAAAGGATAGGCACCACAACACCAATTCCTACATTGTGAGGAATGGACCTCCTCATAAGATGTTATCTGCAGGAGGTCCTTGCCTGCAGAGTGTCATGATCAATGGGGTATGTCTGGGGGGGGAGGGGCAACACACAATTTTTCCAGTAACCTGGTACCAAGACATTATACATCAAAACTAGCACCTTAAACTCAGCCCTGTAGCTAACTGGCAGCCAGTGCCATTATTTCAACACTGGAGTAACATATTGACAATATCCTGCCCCAGTGAGCTGCTTAGCCACCACATTCTGCATCAGTTGCAGCTTTTGAAGCAACCTCAAGGACAGCCCCACATAGCATGCATTGCAGTAATCCAACCTGGAGGATATCTACTGTGTGTAAACATTCCACGAAAGCAAGAGAATGCAACACATAGCAGCATGCTTTGTTAATTCTTTTCCATATGGTCACAAACCATGTGGGCCTGATATCTATAGTCACTCCCCTATGAGTCAAATCAAAGAGTCATGCCATGTTCCCCCCCCCCCCCCAGGATGAATATGTTGCAAGGAAAATAAACTCGTAAAGGAAGGAGTAGTTAGTTTTCATTTCTATTCAACATTATAATTAAGCAGCAAGAGTGGTGAACTGACAGTGCTTATATTTCAATTACCAAGTCTTCATTATTGCTATTTTTAATATGCCAGGCAGGCTACCATCAAGATCAGGCCCTGTTTTTCAATCAGGAACTGAGAAGCAGGTAAATATTCAAGAGAAAAGGATTCATTGTTCGTTCATCCCTAGTGTTTGTGGATGGAAGGGCTTAGTGAACAAGGCAGCTGTTCAATATTTCGTTTCTTCCTCATCATTCAGTGCAAGGCTCCATACCTCCATCACTTAAATACTTTCAAGCCTGTGCAGCAAATGAGTTTGGAAAACCAACAATGATAGCATCACATGCTGCCTTAATATATTCACAGGGGGTGCTTTCAAATGTCATAAACTGCCAATGGCAATTTGGACCAGATTACCTATGTTGTCACATGATGCTACGCATCGCAGGGAGAATTCATCCCAAGCACTATGTCTCTGTACACACCACTCCCTAGCACATATACAGGTGCCCAGGATTGCACCCTGGAGAGGTCACTTCAGTGCTGCTAATGCAGCAAAAACAACACAGGAGGCAGCAGTTACGAGTTACCGGTCTCTGCAGCCACAGCAGGTGCTGTGAGTCTCCAGCAGTTTGATTTCACCTCCGGAAGTGCACTCCATTGTCTCTCATGACAGACAGATGCCAACAACAACATTTATTTGGCTCACCAGCACACCCTCAAATATTTCTCAGGGAGACATTTGCATCTGTGCATGCCATTTTCCTACTAAGGGATGACTGTGTGAGGTCCCTTCTTTCTGTATGCTACACAGTCATATCCTTCACCATTATCTGTCCTGTTCTGGCTTCTAAAAGAGTGCATGTGAATAAACTGATAACAAGAGATAACCAACAGAAAATAGATAATATTAAAAAGTTAAGGATGTCTAACAGAATATTTAGTTTCACAATGACTCTGGTTGCCGTTATAGCATAGCTGCAACTGAGACACCAGCACCACGAGATGGATGGAAGAGAAGAAAGTATTACACTGGCATTTTGCTCACATGTATTTACATTAATGAGTATGTGGCACTAGAGGAAAAATGCAACCCTATATTCATGGCACTGTTCAACTACTAAGGGATGCAGGTTAAACCACAGAGTCTAGGACTTGCCAATCGGAAGGTCAGTGGTTTGAGGCCCTGAGACGGGGTGAGCTCCCATTGTTCAGTCCCTGCTCCTGCCAACCTAGCAGTTTGAAAGCACGTCAAAGTGCAAGTAGATAAATACGTACCGCTCTGGCGGGAAGGTAAACAGCGTTTCCGTGCGCTGCTCTGGTTCGCCAGAAGCGGCTTAGTCATGCTGGCCACATGACCCAGAAGCTGTACGCCGGCTCCCTCAGCCAATAAAGCGAGATGAGCGCCACAACCCCAGAATTGGTCACGACTGGACCTAATAGTCCAGTCCCTTTACCTTTACCTTATTCAACTACTAAGGATTTTCTCTTGCACAATGGACTTCTTCCCTCCCCCACCATGTGCCCCAGATCTGCTCCAGAGGGTAAGGGGGGGGGGTTCCTAGAACCGATGTAGGGGGAAGGATGGGGAGAGAACATTCTGTTGCACAAGGAGCAGAGGCACCAGTTTGCGAGGGCAATTGGGGGGCCAACAGCATGTGCATTGCGTTATGCATGATGTCAGGATGCTGGGAGGAGTCAGAGCCGAAGGCATTGGCCATGTGACTTCAATGGCCAGTGGCTGCTCCTCTGCCTCCTCCTGGCCCTGCCACTGGTGGAAGGCTGCTTCCAGCCCCCTCCAGCCCCCTCTCAAAAGATACTGAAGGGGCCCAAAACAGCTCATCCCCCAGGAACTGTGCCCCTGATAAGGAGAAATTCTTGTGCAACCACAAAATTCACACAGCACTGCTCAAAATACAACCTTTAATGTCTGGAGCCCTGGCCACAGAGCTGAACATGCATGTGCAATTGTGTTCTAAGTATTATTATTTTTTAAGGCATCCCAACATCTCCCAGAAAGGCAAAATAGGGTCAGCATTTCACCAGAAAATGACTGCCCCCGAAAATATTTACTGATTTACTTTTGCCATTAATATTAAACACAATAAACATGATATATACTATAAAAAGGACAAGTGGAGTATTTGCACTAGATACCTACTGGATTCTATTGGTTTTATGTGTCCATTTTAACACTTTAAAACACAGTGTATGAACCAGTCAGTATGAAATGCTTTTGAGTCTCATTGATTGAATAAGACATGCTTTCTGGGAGTAAGTCTGATTGCTCTCAATGAGAGCTGAATAGACATGCACATGATTCTTGCTGCATGCCACACTTTCACACTGAAATCAAAGGGGATTTAAAGTGCTTCACTTTAACTAAGCCGTGCCCTGTATCTATGATATTTATGAAATGGCATTAGAAAAATCTAACAATGGAAGTTGTCCTGCGCATGTTGTAGTTTGCAATGTCACTTGGAAGCTTCTGTCTCCCTCCTCTCTCGCTCTCTCTCTCTCTTCATAGGAATGAGCACATTGCAGTCCGCCTTCCTCCCACCAGCCTTGCAGTCTCATTGTTACAATGTATTTGTAATAGGTTGCAATGAATGGTCAGTCAGCAGCACCCAGAGCTCTTTAGAAGAATAAAAAGTCTGGTGTACAGGGCGATTCCCTCACACAATCTTTGTTCAGGTTGATGGATTAACTCCCGTAATGGAGATTAACTCTCGTAAATGCTGGTGTTTTAAGGAACAGCCAAAAAGGTATTTAGAAGTGTGTACACTATGAACTGCTACTTTAGATTATGAATTACCCTGGAATAAACAATGCAATTCCCATTAATGTGCTTCTGGGTCAGATTAGTTTCATTCACCTGACCAAGAGATTAATGTTGAGATGAAACCTAACAGGAAACATAAAAAAACAGGTACTGCAAACTTGGGGCTCTTCATTTGCCTCCATTTTCTCTCTAGTGAATGGAAGCAAGTGGCTTCCATACTGTGCAATAATGAAAACAGCCAAATATTGACATAGAATCCAGAAAAATACGTAATAAAAAAGGGAATTCCCAAACACTTTGGTTTTATGATTAGAGTCTTTGTTAAGCTTTCAAGAAAGGGTCAAAAATTAGTTTCCTCAAAAAACTGAGATCATGACATGGAGGAATCAGATAAAGATTCCCTCAACAGGATTGTTCATCTTCCACATTTACTTTCTTCCATGAAAGACATTCACTCATAAGGAAAAATGTAAAATATGACAATTTGGGGCACTGTCATGGAAAAGGCAGAAGCCCACTCTTAACTCTGCCTCTCTGAATAAAGAATGTACACAGGCACTATGTGCCTTCTGATCTCTGGATTAAATGATTGTTGCTTATGCTATTACCTGACCCTCTGCTTTCTATTTTTAATTTGTGTGTTACAGCCATCTTGCCTGAGACAAGAATGGCATGATATAATTAAAAGTAATACAAAAAATTCTCTGCCTCATGCCCCCAGGCCAATTCTCCTGCCATGCACAAACCTCTGTTCACAAGTGGAGGCTCTTTACGTATTATATATACCCAGCTCTCATGTTTCTGGCCAACTATCACAATGGTCTTTTGGAGCATGGACATCTTGCCAAGCGTAGCTTCAACGAACTGGATGCTGTCTAACTGGACTCCTGCTTTGCTCAGTTTTCCAACTGGTCTATTCTATTTTTTGTAAGACCCAGTGATCCCTGCCCCTTGGTCCGCACTCTCATACATTAACTTGTTTAGCTTGGCAGGGAGTTGAAGGGTACACCACCACCCTCACTGTAGGAAGTTACTGTGACTAATTATAGAACTTATTCATAGAACTAAGCATTAAATCTGAGGCCAAAGTGAAAAATGATAATAAAAACCAGCTCAAGCATATGGAACCGTCTAGCTTTTGAGTTTTCCTTGTCAGTCCTCTCAGCCCAGTACTGGCCTTCTTTCTTCCAAGACTCCAATGAGGTATATGACTATTGATCCAAGTTAACCCCCTACTGAAAGCTTGTGGGGCTCCAAATGACAGCAATGTTCCTCAGGCACATTGGTTGTTTTAATTTCTCATGAATGCCTCACATAAGACTTACTGTATGTGCTTAAAGTCTAATTGGACACATTTGTCTAAACTTCTAGAGAGAAGAGAGATAGAGACAGTTGCAACGGGTAAGAGATAACATACCATTATGGTCCTGTAATGCCAAGGCCAAAGTCAGTGACGATACTCACTAATCAAAGCTAGAGTCAAGTGAGCTGACTGTCAAGTTCCTGCTAGTGCAGAATTAGGTTTTGTGTTCTGCAAACTGCATTGAAACAGGTGTGAGTATACTTTGTGCTTTAAAAAAAATCTGTTAACATTTTTTGCCAAAGTAATCCAGACTCTGTGACTGGAAAATCTAAATTATGTGACCTACATAAATTATAAAACATTATGGAAATATATGCAAATCTATCAAGTGAGATAATTTATTGTGATTTTGCTAGCCATGGGAAGGGGGCAAAGGGCTCAGTTGCAGGACACTGAAGCCATGGATATCACAACTCAGCCCTGCTCTCATTTCATTTCACAAAATGCGGCTCAAACCTGAGGTCACAACCCCAAACCTAAACAGCAGCCAGGATGACACTGCAGAAAAGGAAGATGCTGGATTAGGATAAGCCATGCTAGTCATTCTTCAACATCAATTTCGTTGGACTGGTCATGTTGTGCAGATGTCTGATGATTGTCTTCCAAAGCAACTCCTCTATTCTGAACTTAAAAATGGAAAGCGTAATGCTGGTGGTCAACAAAAGAGGTTTAAAGACTGTCTCAAGGTAAATCTAAGAAAATGCAGTATAAACACTGACAACTGGGAAACACTGGCCTGCGAGCGCTCCAGCTGCCGAACAGCCTTTACCAAAGGTGTCCTGGGCTTTGAAGACACTTAAACTCAGGACGCAAGGGAGAAATGTCCTAAGAGGAAGGCATGCTGGGCAAATCCACACCGTGATCAACTCTCACCCGGAAACCAATGTCCCCACTGTGGAAAGACGTGTGGATCCAGAATTGACCTCCACAGTCACTTACGGACTCATTGTTAAAACCGTGTTTATGGAAGACAATCTTACTCGGATACGAGTGATTGCCAAAGAAGAAGAAAGAAGAAGAAGCTAGTCACAAAATGCTGCACTCAGACCCAGACCTCAAAATCACATGTTTCAGAAACAACAACACTGTCCTCAGAGGATGAGGAAAGTCTGGGACCAGGCCCTAACAGGCCTCAGTTGAGCTCTGTTGGAGCAAGCTGACTACTTGAAGCTGTCCAAGGTCCTGCAACTGCAGTGACTCTACCTACAGTCAGTAAACAGCTCCACTCCAGCATCTATCATATTTTGAGTGCTTCTGCTTATGGTCAGGGTAGGGCACTTATCATTCTAGTCTTATGGGATCCCAATTTTCACTTAGCTTCCCCAATGATAATATGATACGCCTTCCCTTCCCACGGAGACTGCCAGGACAACCTTGATCGGATCTATTCAGTTTTGGAGACAAAATCATTGGAAGCTTATAATGTGTGTTAAAATAATTTACAAATGCACAGCGTAGAGGAAATTATTTGTGTGGGGGGAGTAGGAGATTCACAGGCAAATCCATCCCATTAGCTTTACCCTACAAAACTCCAAAACTGCTTCTTTTTTTATAAATCAGAAACTCCATCAACCAGCTCCAAACTCAGGTTTTTGAGGCCTCTGTACAGAAAGTTTCACTGCCTTTCTTTCCACCCTTTTAATGGGTGTGGAGCAACTCTCCAAATGGCCAGGTGATTTTCTGCAGGTCACATTGCACATTAATTAGCATCTATTGCTGGTGGCCATGCCAAAGCTAGTGGGAAGCTTTGAATAATAAGGCAGCAATGCTCATAACATCATTCAGTTAAGTGTGATTCAGCCTCAGTCAATGATAAACAGAAGCACAGGAGTATCAGCCATCTATTGAAACACTACAGAAGGCAAGACAAGAGGATATGAGTATATATTAGAAGTGCCAATGAGCCACAATATATTTACCATTTTCCAAAGATATCAGTCAAACATTTATCTTGCTCTTAAGATGTAGATATGATGCTTTGTCTAAACTGTCATGAGTCACAATGTAATTACATGGTAATCAAACAGCAATTAATCTGTATGATTTTCATTTGAAAATGAGAAAAATCAGGCTTGCAAAAGCATGTAAGATTAGTAGGCACACCAGAACAAGGAAGGAAAATTAAGACACCGGGACAAAAATAAAGAAAATAAATATTAAAACTGATGTTTAAGCAAATTAGTTCAAGTTTTAGAGGAAAGTGCTGAACTGAATCAATTTTCTATTTCTAAGTTATGTTGCTCGTGATTATAAAGTTCAGTTTAATTATTTAATTCATTCGCCTATCTAGCATTTAAAACCCACTGATGCACTGGTCCTAAAATTTAGAGCAGAAAACATTACATTATGATTAAATATATACCCCACCAAATTTTCAGAGAAACTTTGGGCAGCTTGTAATCCACTAAAGCACTTGCAAGAGGACATTCCCATGACTGGGCCGGCACAACTACAGCAGACCCAACTGACTCCCACCCACCCCAGGAAACAAAGGCCTGGACAATGAAAGGTGCAGCAAACTTCACAAGACAATGCTCTGGGATTTACAATTGGCCACAACTTTTACTGAGTACAATTGTAGGTAGGCTTTGGCTCAGGAATTGGGTGTATATCCATTCTCAGCCTCCAGATGGAGGGCTGACACTTGAGCAGGGTCATGCCAGGAATTAGGGGGCCTACTCAAGATGTGGCCCCCTAGGTGGCCCCCTGAGGCTGCTGCCAGAAGCTCTATGGCCCATCTCCCCACACACTTGGCTTCCAGACAGTCTTCCCACTAGATCACTTTAATGGGGTACCCTGTGATGTACCTGTTTGGGATGATGTACCACTTCACCACAACCCAATATTAGACTAAGGATTCCACCAAATGCCTTATCCACCAAAAGTTGTGACTATTTGCTATGATTCATGTGAAACTCCCAAACGGAGATACATTGCCATAGTAGCAAATCATCAGATATATTGCTTGGAAGCAGTAATGTCACTACAACATTCAATGTGGGTCATCCACCTAAGACTCCTGAAGCCTTTTTTTCTAAAGGGGGATACATATGGACAAATGAGTGTGGGTACTGTACACTGAGAGTGCTATTACACATGGAATGCCCCAGTGAGGCCAAGCTTTTTGAGTCAATTGAATTAAAAAATAATAATTAAGGTCATCTATGTACCCTGTTAAGCCCTGTGATTTTACAGCTTTAAGATTTGAGTCCACAGAAGAGGATTGAAAAACATGGTCAGACCAGTTTCCTTTGTTAAGCAGATGTCCTGCCATATTCACAGAAAACTGTCCCCCTCTCTATATGGATAGCTGGATATACAGTAGATCATACACAAACAAACACAACATGTTCATTGAATATTCATCTAATGAAGTAGGGCTGTAGCCAAAATTGATTAAACTAACCAAAATTGATTGAACTAACACAGAGGTAATTGATAGGACACCCTTCAGAAAGTTAACCAAAGTGGTGGTCTCCAGATGTTGCTTCCATTATTATTATTATTATTATTATTATTATTATTATTATTATTATTATTATTATTTTGTACCCCACCCATCTGACTGGGTTGCCCCAGACTTCCTGGGCAGCTTTCAGCATATATAAAAACATAGTAGAACAGGGATGTCACAGGTTGATCGGGATCGACTGGTCGATCCCTGGGAGGGTCCTGTTGACTGCTGTCGATCATGGGCTCCTTTTCCTTTGCTTTTGCCTCAGAGTAGCCAGCCTCGCCCCCTCTCCCTGCCCTCCCCCCCAAAGATAGATCACTGCCAGTTTTTTTTCTTCCTGTGAGTAGATTGCAGTCTTTTGGGAGTTGGATGTCCCTGTAGCAGAACATTAAACCTTAAAAAGCTTCTCTATACAGGGCTGCCTCCAGATATTTCCTAAATGTTATATAATTGCTCATCTCCTTGACATCTGATGGGAGGGTGTTCCACAGGGCAGGCGCCACCACCAAGAAGGCCCTCTGCCTGGTTCCCTGTAGCTTTTTTTCTCACAATGAGGGAACCGCCAGAAGGCCCTTGGCGCTGGAACTCAGTGTCCGGACAGAACGATGGAGGTGGAGACGCTCCTTCAGGTATACTGAGCTAAGGCTGTTTAGGGCTTTAAAGGTCAGCAGCAACACTTTGAATTGTGCTCAAAAACATATTGGGAGTCAATGTAGGCCTTTCAAGATCGGTGTTAAATGGTCTCGGTGACTGTTCCCAATCACCAGTCTCACTGCAATATTCAGGATTAGTTGTAGTTTCCAAGTCACCTTCAAAGGTAGCCTCACGTAGAGCGCATTGCAGTAGTCCAAGTGGGAGATAACCAGTGCAGGTACCACTCTGACAAGACGGTGCACAGGCATCTCGGGTCTCAGCTGACACACCAGATGGAGCTGGTAGACAGCCGCCCTGAACACAGAATGGACCTGTGACTCCATGGACAGCTGTGAGTCCAAAATGACACCCAGGCTGCGCTCCTGGTCCTGCATTATTATGCAAGTATTCACGTCACTTTATCACTCAGTATTTCAGACCTAGACTGTATAGAACGTAGAAGCATAAAGGGTTTAAAGAAAGCAAACTCAGGAAATACTTGCCTAATCCCTCATTTTTTATATTTGAAGAGAAAATTATATATATCTATAAAATGTTCAGGACTGGGATCTATGTGTTTCCATGTACAGACAACAGACTTGCCTTCTGAGACAAGATCTTTTATTACTACAATTATTTCTATTCCTAGCACCACTCCCCCCCCCCCGGCTTGTCATGTATGTCACAGTCAAACTTCACTTCCTTAGGGCTGACGCATGCCTGACACGCAGGTCCCTGTTCTGAAGGCAATATAGAATACCACCATCTCAAATGGAATTCTTCAGAAAGATGAAACCTTAGGGAGCAATGAAATTTTCTCAGTCAGTACTTCTCTCTCTCTCCCTCCCTCTCTCTCTCTCTCTCTCTCTCTCTCTGTGTGTGTGTGTGAGAGAGAGAGAGAGAGAGAGAGAGAGAGAGAGAGAGAGAGAGAGAGACTGGAATCCATGTTTAACAAATGGAAAAGGAAGAAATTCAGTAGTGGCTAAAAAAGTGCCTTTCTGAACTTACATACGTTTTCAACAAACAACAAAGGCTAAACAATGGAAATGAAATCATTTGACTGTACTGCATGTTAACTTGCTGTACATTAAGATGCATCACATGGCAAATTATTCCATGTACTGCTTTGCCTTTTAAAAAGTCATCCTAATTAATGGCTTTAGTTAATCTCATTCTTATTCATACGACAGGCTGTATTTATTTTGCAAAGAAAATGTTTAACTGGGGATAGCCTATTGAGGTCTTCCTTACTTGCATTCATCTGCCGTTTTGGGATATGGCTGTGTAGTAATAATTTAATACATGCACTGAGTACAGCAACTTTGATGAAAAGGGGAATAAAATTATACAATTATTGCATTAATTATACATTTTACATTTTTGCTCAATGGCCCTTAGCACTTTGCAGAATGACTGGGTCACCTGGAGAGGATTGGCATGAAAGTTTTATCTCATTAGCATTGAGAATGGCACACCTTGGACACAGCAAGCAGTTGGCAAACACAGGGCTAATTAATAGAGGAGATAATATTCCACCTAAGCACATGGACTGAGAAGCTATACGAGTCAGCGGTGGATGTGGCCTTTTCCTCCTCTCCACTCTCCTCCTTTCCAGGTTCCCCCATGTTCCAATGCCCTATTACCTCCTCCTTCACTGGGCAAAGTTATTCCCCTCTCCATTGCTACAGCAGAATCTTTGATTATTTCATAAGATGTTTTTTGCTGGAACTGTAACAAGCTTTGGAATTGGGGGAGCGGATTGGGAAACTAAGCTTGTTATGATTCCTTTATATGTTGGGCAGTTGCTTAAGTAAGTTGAGTCCAGTCCATTCCAAATGGGACTCTTCCTTTGCCTTCCCAATGTGCCTTCCCAATGCAGCTGACGGGAGGGCAAGGAGAAGCCTGCTCCTCTAGCTTTTATTAGGCCTGAAACAACAGTGGACCCCAGGTATTATAGCTTGCCAGTGGTTCTAGGGCCTCCAGACCCAGACCCTTTGCAAACTACATCCCTTCGCCTACCTTGCATGTATACAGAGCACTCAGTTGCTCCTGTGGGAGGGGAAGTTCACAAACGGCTTTCAAGCCTCAGTGGTGGTTTGAAGGAGATGCGGCCGGCTGGATGTTAGCTGCCATATGCCCATCAGCTTGCCAGCGTCAAGGTTCACAGGGCACCCTGCTACATTGCTCGGTGAAGCACCTCTGCCTCCTCTCAGAAGGGGGACAGGCACCTCACCCAGTGGCTTTGCTAAAGGGTTTGCCACCCTTCCAAAGCCACAGGTGCCAGGGGTGAGGGGCACGTGGGCGCCGGGCTCTCAGGAGTCTGGGGAAGAGGCCGCCCGTTGGTTGGAGCGCCATGGTGGGCTCTTCTACTGTGGGTGGTTCTATGCCGTGAGTTCGGGGGCAAGCGAGGCAGCGAGGTGCTGAGGCGGCTGGCTGGCTCCGCCCTCCTGCGTGCCTGGGATTGGCGTAGGGCCGTGGAGAGGCCCGGCTGGTTTGTTGCACTGGGCTCCTTATGTTTCCTGTTTTCTTTGGGGGTCCCCCTCCTAAAAAAAGGTCGACAACTCTGGGCAAATGGGTGGGGTGCCGGGCGGACTTTTGCACCCTGGTGCCGCATATGCTTAAGACAGCCCTGCACCCTGCTATGAAAACTTACTGCAGGTGTGTTTAACAGAGGAGAGGAGAGACACTTTGCACTCTGGCCGACCATTCCTCACACTGCAGCTGGCAATCTGGGCAGCTGGAACCTGGAGCATGATGGCATTGTACATTTTCATGTATATAGGAAGAAATTACATAAGGAGAGGCATGGAGCCTCTTGAAGGGGCTCTACATATAAATTTGTTTTGGCCTTTGAAACAAACTAGGATTTGGAATTTTCCTTGCAGAGTAAAGCCCACACAGTCATTTTACTTTACTCTTGCATTCTTCAGAGCTTTCTAAGTATCTCCACTTTATCTGTTTGGCTACAGGCCAGAAAAAAGTATTTTAACAGTTGCCACAGCAAGATTGATCTCAGTCTTGCTTCCTTTGCCTGAAACAGTTTTCACTGAGGACACATCATGGAAGAAGCTTTAATGGACAATATATTTCCCCACATCCATTATGCCTGCTTCAGGCTTCATTTAAATATGGCAACAATAAAACTATTTGTACTTAAATAAATTATTCTTATACAGCTTGAGCTAGTCAATGTGAGAAATCAGACCCAGTTCAATTAGCACATTATGACAGTAATGGGAAAAATATTCTGCCATGTCCTATTGTAAATCTACGAGATAAGACTCCAGCAGGACACGTAATACTATCAGTGCTAATTGCACATAATTGTACATTGAAACAGCATTTAACAATGATTTCTGTGATATTCAAAATTTCACTTTTTAACATTTGCATTTCTTCAACATTGAATTTCTTCAACATAAAATATCTCCAGCTTGCAATGGAGTTTTGCAAAGCAGGGTGCCTTGTGGAAAAGAAGGGAGAGTTGAGCCTGGTAAAATTCAGGCCCAAGATTTGGATAGAAATGGGGGAAGCACTGATGCTGTCTGGTCCTGGTGGACACAAGAAAGGTGACTTCAAGCACACCAGAGAGGCAAGCAGGGGGATGAGCAATCGCCCTCAGACTGTTCCATTAACTTTCTGGGTTAACAGATAAAATCTAAAAAAATCCTTCCAGTTTAATGGAGGAAGTATAAAATTAATTTCAAAATCAGTGCATGCAGAATGTCTTTTTCTCTTGTATTAACAAACTGGTCTCCTTTTCCCAGTTCTGGAATTCACCTGCTTTGAGGCAGCAGGATCAAATCCCAGACTGGGAAGGTGGAGACAGCATAAAGCGACTTAAACCATTTTAGTGAGGAGGAGCAAGTTACAATGGTTCTCTGGAAATAAAAGGTTGGCAGTGGTAGTGGCCATAGTTTCACTGCTTGTGCAATACCACCCAAGCTGCTAGCAGGGTAAGTGTCTTAAAAGGAAAAAGAAGAAAAAGGAAAATGTAGAGGAGGTCGAAGAGGGAAAGGAAGAGGAGAGGAGAGTGCTTCGCAATAATGGTTAAGTCCCCTCTCCCCTCCTGCGGTCAAATCAGCTTCCTAAATGGCACTGGGAAATGCTAACCCTATATTACAAATATCTCTCTTCAGAGGTTTAATTTATTTAACATTATAACCCACACATAAATATATCCAAAACGTTCAGCAAGAGTCACCAGGCATGCATACACCCAAATGCTAACTAAGCTCAAGCATTACATTTAGGAAGCCAAATTTCAAAACGAGAAACTACAAGCATACAGTATTATATCAAGTTTGTTATGATGAGGGCAGTTCACATCCATGCTGGGGAGGAAATAGTACTACTGGAAGAACTGTTTAGCTGGGATCTCTTACTATAAATTCCACTATATGTTATCCCTTCCAACACACCCTTTTTAAAATAAATAAATAAATTACTGCATCTTTTGTTAAGTTATTGAACAAACAGCTCACTTTTCCACAAAGGGTGATAGACTGAGAACATATATGGAAGCAGCTGGAATCTTTCAAACAGGAAATCCTACAAGAAATGATGAAATTGGCCATTAGAGTATAACACATTCAGTGAAAGAGGAAGCACCTATGACTTCTGTTTTGAAGAGTTATCAGAAATCAGAAATCTCAATAACTCTTTTGTGTCTAAGGCAGGGGGTGTAAGAAAGAGGAATGCAGCAAAGAAATGCAATACATTTCCATATATAAAACTGAAATGCTCATCCATGCCATTATCCTTGATACCATTTTATCTTGGGTAAGTGCATTTTATTTTTGGCACCTTGTCCATTTCTGAGCAGGGTTGAAACTGTCAGCTACTAGCACAATGTTAGCCTTAGACTCTTGTTTGTTCTATTTTACAACTCTCTCCCATGCACTTTTTTTTAAAAAAAAATCTGTCAATAGTACCAAAGACTCCCACAAGCCATAAAATGCTTCTGACATTCATGGTTGTTGTTTTTTATAGCCAGGGTTTCAAAGGACGCCTGCTGAAAATTATGTTGATTAAGCCCGGAGACACATTTCTATAAATCTGTGGCTTAAACAAAAAAAGAATACAGGCAGTGGGTGTGCAGTAAGTCACTGTCACAGTGATCAGCCCCAAACTGTTAGTAAACTAGAGCACACAGGGGATGAAATCCGGTGGAGCAACGTGCGGGATCACACTCGGCAAAGATTTGTTGACAGCAGCAATAAGCAGTCGCAGCATGAGAGCAAGGGGCAGTCTTTTATTTCAATTAAAAAATACATGCAAACAAAGGCATCTAATAAATAAAAGTTAAGTGCATGTTATTCAATACCTAACCAACTCTTAAATAGTAACAGCCTCTTTAAAGTTCTAGCAAGAGACCTCTTATTTAGCAAGCTCTTCCTACTGGGCCTTAAGCATGCTCCTTCCAACATGATACAGCCAGATTTCTTTAAGGAAACAACAGTTTTACTGGAACTTAATATTTTCATAAAACGGAGACGATGGGAGCTTCCTTACTCTTTTTATTACATGTACCTAATTGTGTCTTCATTTTATGGCTGCAACGACCAAAGAAAGCACCCTTCCCATGCTAAAGTTTATGTGCTCCTGTGACAATTAATTAAGAATGAGGCTGCCAAAGGGAAAAGGTCAGAATCCAGTTACAAGCAGCGTGTGCAGCCGAAAGGGGGTAAAAGTACGAGCAACCCTAGTAATGTTTTAATTAATTCCATCCCCAGGACTGAAATGAGTGTCTATGTATGTTATGATACCTTCATTTATTCTGCATTTTAAAAATGTTTATTTTGCTAAAATTCCACACTTTCATGGGGTTCTCATCTAGGGACCAATCAGGTCATCATCCATTTAGCTTCAGCCATGCTGCAGCACCAGGAGTTCCCAGACTAGGTAGGTAAGGTAACTAACACACAAACACACACACACACACACACACACACACACACAAATTTTACCAAAATTCATTGGGGGGAGGGTGTGGAGAGAGTAAGTTAATGTTTATTTTCTTTATTCATGCACATATAAAAATGGTATGCCTTAAGCTTCTTAAAGTACGTACCTCAAGGAAGCAAGACTGGTACAAGAGTGGCCCTACAACACTAGCAATCAACCCAAAAGCTGAGTTCCAAATGATTAAAATCAATGAGAACCAAGAGAAAGCCAACGTCTCTAAAGATGGTCTGTATTTTTGTGGGCTTCCTTTTTGCAGCAAAAAATGTATCACTTAGGGTATGTGAAGTTTTCTGCAAAGATATCTCTGGCAGTGCTGGTGATGTTGCATTGGACAGGAATAATATTTGATTGCAAAAGAGGTCTGTTACCTTTTTTCTAACCAAGAGGGGAGAGATTGCTCTGCTGGATGTGCAGGATTGCTTATTTGCAGTCACTTGAATGGAGGGAATCTACTTTGTTAATCCTTTCTTGACAAAGCACTTGCATGACACAAGAGACTGTGACGTCACCTGTGCATGGACACTTTCAAAATGGCAGCTGCAGCTCTAAACACACGTCCTGTACACTTTAAAGTATTTAAAGAACTACCTGTCCCAGCACGCGCCCCCAACAGTAACATAATAAGCCAAAGTCATAACAACATTTTAAAATTGCCTGGCTAATTTTGCATTCCTACCACTCTTCATGAGAAGAGAAGACTCCCTGGAAAAGACCCTGATGTTGGGAAAGATTGGGGGCACAAGGAGAAGGGGACAACAGAGGATGAGATGATTGGACAGTGTTCTAGAAGCTACCATCATGAGTTTGACCAAACTGTGGGAGGCAATGGAAGACAGGAGTGCCTGGCTTGCTCTGGTCCAGGGGGTCACGAAGAGTCGGACACAACTAAACAACAGCAACAAACAACCACTCTTCAATATGAGCCATGCATAGAAGAATTCTGAGTATGGAAGCAAGGGAAAGAAATACCATAAGTAAGAGATCAGAGATTGGGCAAGGAGTTAAATATTGATCATTTCCCAATATAAAAGCCATCCTTGGTGAGAGATGAACTTCTAAAATAGCCTGGTACAGCAGCCTAATCAAATATTTCTTCTAGTTTCAGAGTAAAATCTGAAACAAAGTGTGTGTGAACTCTGTTCAAAGCTATCTAAATAAATGAAAACTATTTCTTTCTGGGTGAGGGTATAGGTGGACTGGTACATTTGTGTGCCAAGCCTGAGATTACTTTATTTGAAATTATTTCACTTGACTGCTCAGCATTTCACAGATAAGTGGCCCAATGCTGAGCCAAAGTAAGAACATGCAATTCCAGTAGTTGTTTACTACTCAACGTCATTCAGGGACAAGATGTAGCATCCAGACATTTAACAAAGACAGATTACATGTGTGATCCATAATCTTCTTTTCCATATCACTGCACTCATTGTTTTGAAGGGGCATGTATTTTACCACCTGAAGTACAAAATGGCAGATAATGAAAACAAATAAGGAACCCAAGAGGCGCAGGACACTGATTTCTTGATCTAAGGGATAAAAATTTGAATTCCATAATGTATGGAGCACCAGACTCTTCACCACAGGACATGGAAAACAAGACATATATGATTAACAAAAGGAGTTGCAAAACCCTGTAATGGAAATATGCATTGAGAGCTTTGCAGGAGGGAAATGTTCCTCCCATTCACATGCCTTAGGATCAAGACATCATCCGGAAATGGCACTACCATCTGCATTCTGAAAGAGTACAGTACATTGTACCATGAATGGTTCTATTATATTGCTGCATGTGGACACCAGGCTCTGCCAGTGACGTCTGTCTTTGCACCAGGCACAAGGATTCACAAATTTTCTGCCAGAGATTTACTACTATAGGAATCAAAGTTTGCCTTAGAGCTGGATGCAGGTTGTTGCTAGCAGTGGAATTTGATTTGTGCCTGAAAACAAAGACCATACTTCTTTCCTGAAGTTAGTTTATTTGATGGTATGGGTGGCAAGTTTTTCTCTCATTAAAAATAAAATAAAATTCACTACACCAAAAAAAAGGAAATAAAAAGTTTCACTTTACAAGTTCAGCTGTATCAAAGTGAGGACCTCTCTGAATGGCCCATTTATTGAACACTAGTCCTGATTTGTTTGCACAATTTTTACGCAAAGGGGAGACCATGTCTGGTCTTTAGTAAGCATTTATCCTGATTTGTTTTACAGTGCAGTAATTTGACACAGAACATTCATTCAGCATTCATCCTGATTTGCTTCTGGGTTGTTTACACACCCATTAGTTATTTGTTCATTCCACACTTTTCACTCCCCAAGCCACAAAAGGTCCAATATTTATATTTTAAGTAGCTTTGTTGCATAAGAGCAGTGTCAGAGTGCTTTAATCCTAGTCACGCAAACCTAAAGTTCTGATATACACTTGAATCCTTCCTGCACAGTAGCAACAGTCTGGAGGCACCCTGATTCTCATGTAATGGAATGGTTCCCCGGAAATCAGCTCATAGGAAAGAGACCAACTGACGCCATGCACATCTCCAAGTCACATCCCTAGGGTGCTTCTTTCTCCTTTCATTGCGGGTACTGAATACTGGCTATGGACAGGATCTCATTTATGCTTTCCCCATCATGGCCAAAATGGCGAGTCAAGCCTCTGGTTATGTCTGGAGTGGACTGATATTTAAGGAACCCCTTTATTATCACTTTGTGTTGAGGGTTCTCTGAGTCTATACCTCCCCAGGTTTTGATGGCATCCACTAAGCTTGCATAGTAGTCGGATGTTCATCTGGTCCTTGGAGGGCAGTTTAGACTTTACTCCAATTTACACATTGCTGGCCAGCTGCTCTGATGCCATCAATGATGGCCTTCTTAAAAACAATATTTAGGCATATACGGTGTTAAAGGAAAATGTTATGAAAATGATGTATAGATGGTACTCAACCCCTGTAAAACTAGCAAAGATTTACCATAAGAGTGATAATCTATGTTGGAAATGTAAAGAAAAAGAAGGCACCTTTTACCACGTGGTGGACCTGTCCCAAGGTGAAAGACTTCTGGGAAAAGATTTACAATGAATTGGGGGGGAAATGTTGAAATACACATTTATTAAAAAACCAGAAGCCTTTCTACTTGGAATAATAGGTTTAGAATTGCCCAAGAAAGACGTTATATTGTTTTTGTATGGCACAACTGCAGCTAGAATTTTGTTGGCCAAAAATTGGAAACTACAAGAAGTACCAACAGTGGAGGAATGGCAGATGAAGATGATGGATTTTGGGGAGCTAGCCAACCTGACCGGAAGAGTCCGTGACCAGAGGGAGGAGGAGCACAAAGAGGAGTGTTAGAAATTCAAAGACTATTTAGCTAAATATGATAAGATAACATAAATAGAATTACTTGCGAGTACCAAATAGGCCTAGGATTTGAAAATGTGATGTGTAAAATACTATGTTAAAGTTAAAATGAAAAGAAAGAAAGATGTTAATTGACCAAGTAAATTTTATGTGAAAATAGTTTTGGAAAACTGTTACAATGATTTATATGGAAACTCAGCCAGGGGGATTCGAGGAAGTCACCTAGCAATGTTAACAAAAGTGGAACTATTACAATCAGGATAAATGTTTGTTGGTTTGTTTGTTTGTTTTTTGATTTTCTTTTTTCTATTTGTTTGTTATAAATCTGGAAAATTAATTTTTAAAAAATGGGGGGGACAATATTTAGGCTCCAGAACCCTTGCTCAGTGATTCCACTGTGGTTTGTTCTGGAGGTCCTGGGCAGTAAGGAAGGTTGCATCATCTGGCTTATCCAGTTGCTACACCTAACAAGCCTCAACTATTTGGAAGGTTATATTAGACTGGAGTGGTGCATATGAAGCCAAAGCAGATTGCAAGCTCTTGACTCAAGCAGAAAATTATCAGTACTGAGGACAGCTCCTAGGGAGAAGATCTCCAGAACAGAACAAGAGAGCAGAGCAGGTTTGAAAACTGCCTCAAACCTCAGCCATCAGATGAGAAGTGGATTTCTTAAAAGGACTTTGAGTCACTCCTTAAATATTATTGTTCTCTTAGTGGCCTTTTTTGCACACAAATGAAGTTGTTTGTATCCTCTTCCTCCCAAGAGGAGTAAGGTAGCAAAGGGAAGACCAGCCTAGTTCCACCCATTGAAGAAGGGGTTGCAGGGAGCTAGCATTCCTGCTCCTTTCTGAAAAATAACTACTCCCAGTTACCTTGGGCCTGTTGATGAGAAGAGGAAGCATGTTCTGGCCTCTGGAACCAGCCTGGAGATTAAGAGCTGTCAGAGCTGTCACATCACATACAGTCCAGAGAAAAGACCAGCAAGTTAAGATGAGAGTAGCCACACTTGGATGCAAATGTTTATCACTTATTGCTTCATTCTGGCATTGAAAAACTGATATCGCTCCTATACCTCTTTCCTCTACTCTCTTTCCATTGTTTGCTTAGGAAGTTAGTCTGTAATCCTCATAGCAAAGCAAGTGTTTTATTTTCTCATATATAGAGCACCCATTAGCAACTCTACATACTGAATCTTAATTGAGGAGGCTAATTTTTTAGTCAGGAATTTTTTAAACAAAAATCTATATAGCCAGAGAGCATGACCTGTTTATCTCCAGACTGGTCTTCATATTGCCTAAAGGGTTTCTGACCCTATGTCCTCTGCATTTGTGTCATTACCTGGGAAGAGGGATGGAACACAGAAAGATGCCTTCTAAGAGGTCAGACTATTTGTCCAGCCAGTAGAGTAGACTGTGATCTGCAGTGGCTCCACAATGTCTCAGGCAACGGTTTCCATGTCACCCACCTTCAAAGATCCTTTTAAGTAGAGATGTTGTGCTGGAATATGGGAACCTGTACATTCACAGAATCATAGGGTTGAAAGAGACTCCACTGGTTCTCTAGTCCAACCTCCTGCAATGCAGGAATCTCAGCTAAAGAGATGGCATCCAACCTCTGCTTTAAAAACCTCCAAGGAAGGAGAGTCTACCACCTCCGAGGAATACTGTTCCACTGTTGAACAGCTCCTACTGTCAGAAAGTTCTTCCTGATCTCTAGTCGGAATCTCCTTTCTTGTAACTTGAAGCCATTGATTCAAATCCTCCCCTCCAGAGCAGGAGAAAGCAAGCATGTTCCCTCTTCCTCTTCCCTTGAGATATTTGAAGGTGGCTATTGTATCTCCTCTCAGTCTCATCTTTTCCAGGCTAAACAAACCCAATTCCCTCAACCATTCCTCAAAAGGCTTGGTTCCCAGACAATTTATCACCTTGGTTACCCCCTCCGCACATGTACTCGTACCACTGAACGGCATTCCATCTCCACCAGTTTGACGCCTCAGTCACTGACTCGGATCAGGGCACTAATAAGACATTTTAAAATTCAGAATGATTTCTCCTGTGGATGACATGCTGGGGGTGTGCCATCAGGCACCTGGCCTCTATCCAGCTGAGTTGCTGCAGCATTCTGGAATGGAGAGGGAGAGGGGCACGGCAGCAGTGAGGTTGTCCAGAGGACTGCATTGGCTCTGCTGGTGCATTTGCACTGTGCCAACCTCTTGGCTGCTACGCTCTTTCCCTTGTCTGTCCTGGTATGCTGCAGAGATTCAGCTGGATAGAGGTCAGGTGAGCAGCACAACCCCACCACACCATCCACTGCTGCTGCAATGTCCCCACTGTGGAAGGACGTGTGGATCCAGAATTGGCCTCCACAGTCACTTATGGACTCATTGTTAAAACCGTGTTTATGGAAGACAATCTTACTCAGCTACGAGTGATCACCAAAGAAGAAGATTTCCAAGAAATGGCATCAGTGTAAATGGTCAGTGAACTGTTCCCTGTACAATTCTAATCCCATCAAATTCTGAGCAGTTAGAACGGAATTTTGTGCTTGTTAAGAGATGAACTATTTTTGAAAGCCCAGGAGTTTGAAAGATTTGAAAAAGCAAATCTCAATAGCATTCACTGTTTCTAATTAAACCTGCACAACAATTTGCTGAAAATTTCCAAAGCCTAGAATCAAGAGATACCAAGATAGTTCCTATTGTTAGAGTAACAGGGAAAAACCTGAAACATCTTAGAATCTGCTTTACTATTCTTCTTCTTTCAGTTCAGCCAGAAAAGAAGCTGGTTTGGACGGGGGTGGGAAGAAGGGAGATAAATGCCAACTCTCAAGAAAAGTGGCTAACATTTAAGAGCTTATTCATTTTGAAAATGCATGGAGTTTGCAAGTATAAAATACAAAATCATGTAAAATCCCCCCTTTTTTAACATATAAGTACATAGAGTGGTACCTCGGGTTACAGACGCTTCAGATTACAGACACTTCAGGTTACAGACTTTGCTAATGCAGAAATAGTACCTTGGGTTAAGAACTTTGCTTTAGGATGAGAAGAGAAATCGTGTGGCGGTAGTGCGGCAGCAGCAGCAGCAGCGGGAGGCCCCATTAGCTAAAGTGGTACCTCAGGTTAAGAACAGTTTCAGGTTAAGAATGGACCTCCAGAACAAATTAAGTTCTTAACCTGAGGTACCACTGTACAAGAACAAGCATCACACTCAACAACCTTCTTCCATGATTCTGGATCAAAGGCAGGGGCTCACAGATATGGCCATCAGATCACCAGTGGCAACAAGGAATGTCATGCTGGTATGGGACCTAAAAGGAAAACTTCTTTATATCTCACCCCACAAGTAGCAAAGTATTTTCACAGTGAGGCAAAGTGTGCTGACAATTCATAATGGCACTGTTAAGTCGTGGGTTGACATAGCAGCCGGCACAGGCGATTTCTTCAAGTAGCTCTTTATTATGGTAAGCTGGAATAGAACTGACTGCGAACAGCTCAGCCGGCCTGTATTTATAGGCAGCCGGCTGTCAACATTGTAACCACAACAGCCCAGAGTTCCCGCCTAAAATAACTGCCGCGGACCTGAGTGAAAACTATCTACAGACCTGAGTGAAAACTATATACAGTATCCCCCTGTTGGCCCAGGGTGAAACTACACTACATAACACCCCTCCCCACCGAGATAAGGCGTTAGTTACAATCGTAATGGTTTCCTTATATACAGCACTACGCGTAATGGTTCAATTAAGCACAAAAGCGTATCGGTTACATTTCCCATACTTAGACCAACAGTGATACCTGTCCAACAACATAGTCTTTTAAATAAGTTGGGCGCTTGGAAACTCTGCCAGACCGCCGGGGACTGGTAGCCAAGTCCGGAGGGCCACACAGTTCTCGCTGAGGCTGTGGTGCGACCCTAGGTGGCGTTGGAACCAACTCCCCTGGATCCGCTGCTGTGGGTGGAGCCTCCGCAAGTGGAGTGGTCTGAGTCTGTTCTGAAACGGCTTGGTTCGGCTCCACGCTGGCAGCTTGCGAGGGAGGTGTAGGTGGGGCCTCGCCATCTGTACGTGTCTCTTCTGGAGCCGCAAGCGCAGTTGGGGGCACCTCGGTAGTGTCCAAGTCCCCAACTCTGCGCCTAAGCTGGTCTATGTGCCGTCGCCACAAGCGTCCGTCTTCGAGTGCCACCTGGTACGAGCGAGGTCCAGTGACTCCCACTACTGTGGCTGGCACCCAAGGGATGTCCCCCACATAGTTCCGGGCAAAGACCTGGTTTCCTGGGACAAATGACCGTGGTGCGTTGGCACAGCCTGGGGGTTCAGCCACGGCAAAGTCTGGGTGTAGCCGGTCGAGCGGTGACCTGAGGCGGCGGCCCATAAGCAGTTCAGCAGGACTCCTCCCTGTGGCCGCATGAGGGGTGATGTGTTGCACGAACAAGTATTCGGCGACCCGCTCATGCCAGTCTCCCCGGTCCAGGCGCGCCAGTGTCTCTTTTGTCGAGCGCACCATTCTTTCCGCTTGCCTGTTGCTGGATGGGTGAAAAGGTGCTGTTAGGGCATGGCGGATGCCCAGTCCCAAAAGATACCGCTCAAACGTGCCTGACGTGAACTGCGGTCCGTTGTCAGAGACAAGGACATCAGGACACCCATGCGTTGCAAACAGGCCTCGCAGCACCCGGATGACAGCTTCGGTAGTGGTGGAGGGCATCAGGGCGACCTCCAGCCATTTGGAATAGGCGTCCACCACTACCATAAAGGTCCGGCCGTGAAAGGGGCCAGCCAGATCGATGTGCACCCTCGACCAGGGTGTCTTTGGCGTCTCCCAGGTGTGTCCCTTAGCTGCCGGTGGTGCAGGCCTCGACTCCTGGCACGCTTGACAGGCGGACACCCAGGCAGTGATGGCATCGTCCATATTAGGCCACCAGACGTAACACCGAGCCAACGCCTTCATTTTGACAATTCCCGGGTGGCCAACGTGCAGAGCCTCCAGGACGCGCTGACGGAGTCCCTGGGGAATCACGACGCGGTCTCCCCACAGCAGGCAGCCGCGATGAGCTGAGAGTTCATGTTGTCTGGTTGCGAAGGGCTGGAACTCCGATGCAAAAGGCCCTTGTGGCCACCCCCTCCACACCCAGTTGAGCACCCGGCTGATGGTGCGATCCTGGGCAGATGCGGAGGCCACAGTGGCAGCCGATACAGGCGCTGCCGGAAGATCCTCAATCAGAAGGAGCGATGAAGCTGGAGCCGGGTCTTCCACAAATGCTGGAAGAGGGCAACGGCTGAGGGCGTCGGCATGGCCCATCGATTTCCCCGGGCGATGGATGAGCCGGTAGTGGTAGGCAGCCAGGAAAACAGTCCATCGCAGCATGCGTGGTGAGAGGACCGGTGGAGTTGGACGATCACCGGCGAGGAGGCCCAGGAGTGGCTTGTGGTCAGTGATGAGGTCAAAAGTCCTGCCATAGAGGTATTCATGGAACCTCTTCACTCCAGCCACAAGTGCCAATGCCTCCTTGTCGAGCTGGCTGTAATTCCGTTCCGTCGGAGATAGTGTCCTGGAAAAGTAGGCGAGCGGTGCTTCTCTTCCATCTGGAAAACGGTGACTAAGGACAGCACCGATGCCAAAAGGTGAGGCGTCGCAGGCAAGGACCAGCGGCCTGGATTCACTGTACTGTACCAGCACACTGTCTGAAGAAAGGAGAGCCTTGACCGCGTTGAAGGCCGCCGTCTCCCGATGACCCCAGGCCCAAGGCGTCTTAGTGCTAAGGAGTCGGTGAAGAGGCTCAGCCACTGTGGCTTTGTGGGGCAGGAACATGTTATAAAAGTTCAGCAGCCCCAGGAATGCCTGCAACTCCGTTTTGTTCTTTGGGGTGGGGGCCTGCTGGATAGCGCGGATCTTGGATGTGGTTGGATGAAGACCGGAGGCATCGATAAGATAGCCCAGGAACTCTACCTGTGGAACGGCGATCTGGCACTTCTCCCTCTTTACCTTGAGCCCGGCCTCCTGGAACCTGGTCAGCACGGCACGGAGGCGCTCGAACAGCTGCTGGTGTGAGTCTGCAGACACCAAGACGTCATCAAAATATGGTACCACGCCCGGAAGCCCTTGCAGGAGACGCTCCATAAGGCTTTGGAAAATGCCAGGAGCCACACTCACCCCGAACTGCAACCGGCGGCAACAGAAAGCCCCCCGGTGGGTGACGATCGTCTGGGCTTCAGCAGTGGCATCATCGACTGGCAGTTGTTGATAGGCTTGGGCAAGGTCCAGCTTAGCGAAGACCTTACCCTCACCCAGGGAATGCAGCAGGTGTTGGACAACAGGAACCGGATAAGCGTGCTGCTGAAGTGCCTTGTTGATCGTGCACTTGTAGTCAGCGCAGATTCTCACCGACCCATCTGGCTTGACAGGCGTGACGATGGGGGTTTCCCACTTTGCGTGGTCAACCGGCTCCAAAACTCCTTGGGCGATCAGTTTGTCCAGTTGTTCGTCCACCTTAGCCTTGAGAGCAAAGGGAACCCGGCGTGGCTTTAGCTTGATGGGGGCGACTTGTGGATCAAGGCTAAAGGAGATGGGCGTACCTGTATATTGGCCCAAGGTGCCGTCAAAAACCTCGGCAAAGTCTTTGACCAGACCCTCAGTCTCTGCGTTAGAGATGCAGTTGATGCCGGTGACTTCCAGGCCGAGGGCATCAAACCAGTCTAGCCCTAGGAGGCTTGGCCGCTGACCTTCGACCACCACCAACCGGAGCAGGCCCGAAAAATCCTTGAAGGCGATCCGGAACCGGCCAACGCCTACCACGGGAATGTCGTTTCCCTGGTAGTCTCTCAGGTGTACGCGGTGAGAGTCGAGTTGCCTTTTGGACACTCTGGGTACCAGTCTTTTGATGGTGCTCCATGACACGATGGACAGGGCAGACCCGGTGTCGATCTCCATGTCACATGGAGCTCCTTCAATGAGCACCGTGACGTTCAGCTTGCGTCGCGTAGGCGAGTCGGTTTGGCCAATCGTGGTTCCAGACGGGCAGCGGCAGTTGGTGAGAGCGAAACAACTTTCCTTGGCAAACTGGAGTGAAGACTTGGACTTGCGAGTCGATGAAGGGGGGGTGTCAGACGGAGCCAATCGGCAGACCTTAGCGATGTGGCCCCTTCTGGAACACTTCCTACAGATGGCGTCTCTGAATCGACACTTGGCACGGGAATGGTTGCCTCCACAGCCAGCACATTCCGGTTGGCCCTTGGACTTCTGTTGGAACTTCCTGCGCTCCCGCTTTGTCTGGTGCACGTCATCGTCTTCACTGGAGGATGCCTCCTCACTGCTGGCCTCTTCATGATGCACCGGAACTGGCTCCCTAGCAAGACGCGGGCTGCTGGACTTGCGGATCTCCTGGGCAGCAGCTTCTGAGGCCACAGCCTCCTCAATGGCTTTCTGTAGCGTGAGGTCTGGCTTGGCTAGGAGGCGCCGTTGCAGATGGATGTCCCGGACCCCGCAGACGATTCGATCCATCAGGGCATCGTCTAAGTCTCGGAACTCACAGTGCATTGCAGCCTGTCGCAGGGCGGTGGTGTAGTTGTTGATTGACTCCCCCTCTGCCTGGTTCCGGTGGTAGAACGCATGGCGGGCAGCAATCTTGGACGGCTTTGGTGCGTAGTGGTTGCGGAGCTTCTCTTGGATCGTGTCCCATGGTGTTGCCTGGACTGCTTCAGGCGCAACCAATGCTCGGGCCGTCTCAAACACCTCAGGCCCACAGAGGCTGAGGAATAGGCCCCGCTTCCGATCCTTTGATACTGCTGTCAGCTCGTTGGCTTGGAGGTAGCAGTCGAACCGAGCGAGGTAGGAGTCCCATGATTCAGAGGCTGGCGCAAACGGCGGTAGAGGCACAAGTGAAGCCATGATTCCGATGCCGGCGTGAAGGGCGATGGATGGAACACAGTGCTCTAGCCAGAACAGTCAGCTCTGAATTGGTTCTGCCCAGTGATTTCGCTCAGTGATTTCGCTCTGTGATTCAGCTCAGTGATTCAGCTCAGTTCAGAGGCTGTCCGCATCTGGCTGTGCTCTGATGTCCATCTATCCCACCTTCGTCGCCAGTGTTAAGTCGTGGGTTGACATAGCAGCCGGCACAGCAATTTCTTCAAGTAGCTCTTTATTATGGTAAGCTGGAATAGAACTGACTGCGAACAGCTCAGCCGGCCTGTATTTATAGGCAGCCGGCTGTCAACATTGTAACCACAACAGCCCAGAGTTCCCGCCTAAAATAACAGACGCGGACCTGAGTGAAAACTATCTACAGACCTGAGTGAAAACTATATACAGTATCCCCCTGTTGGCCCAGGGTGAAACTACACTACATAACAGGCACCATCCTATGTGTTACCAGTGCCCTCCAGGAGAGGGGTTGCTATAAACACCCCCTGCTCCCTGCCCATGGCTCCTCTCTGTTCTGAGAGCAGAAAACACAACAGAGACATGGAAGATTTGTTTCTGCAGGGTAGGTTGTGAGAAGGTCAGCCTGGCTACTGGGAACAATGGTTGGCTATCAACATCAATGTGTTTTGGACTCTTTTATCGAAAGGAACAGATGTGCTGGTCATGGACAGGTTACAGACTCTCCTGGTGTTGATGTTATCCATTAACAGAAAATAAGGGTGGAAAGGGGAGAGAGAGGGAGGGAGGGAGAGGGAGAGAGCACAAACTACTGCACAGATCTGTGCATGGGAAGCAGAATACTTAACAAGGCAATGGTCCGTATACCGTCTGTTTTCAGTTCATAGAGTCCTATCTACATTGTCAGTACATTTGATATGAGACATTGCTGTCATGTGCATTGTGAGGTTGGGGGTGGGATTTATCCATGAAAATATTTTAATAAAATCTACTTTTTTAAAAATTTAAAGTCCAATGGTCCTGGCTGAAGAGTTCTCTTGTACCTTCTTTCTTTAATAGCTCTATGGGAGCAAGAAGTTCAGAAGGACAAAACTGTTGTCTGGATTCAGCTACCCTGACGTGCCAGAGGAATCCTGTGCAAGGACTCCTGCTTGCTTGACAGGCCCCCCCTCCCTGCACTCACCCCCACACCTCACCCAAATCTTCTCCAGAGGAGAACCCCCAGCACAGAATGCAAGGGAAAGAGAGGGGAGATAACTCCATCCGGCATGCATAAATGCTTAAGCTGATGGAACAATCTTATTAGTGTGACGTTGAATTCCTCCCTGTGTTTCAAGAAACCCTCATTCAGAATAACCTGTTAGAGGAGAGACTGTTGTTCAGAGGCATCCCTTGGCCTTTTATTGGGCTCTGCTGCAGAGGCCAGATGTAGAAGAAGACAGGGTTATTATGTGTTTAACAGTAGTATAGAATACAGTAGGTGCTGCAACTTTTCTTAACTATGCATCTTCCAAAATGCCAGAGCCCCGTACGCTTTAGGCTTTGCATAGCACTGCTATCTCCTAGCTCCCTCTCTTTCAATATTACTGTTAAGACTCTAAACCTAAGAAGAAAGCATATAGCATTTCTCATTGCATCGATTTGCCTTTAGGAAGGCCATGTGGATGTAGTTACTAGGGGTCTTAATAGACACAATAACAACATAAGTCAACAGTGTATAGTGCCCCAATCAAGAGAAGTCATAGTCCCACTCTATACTGCCTTGGTCAGACTACATCTGAAGTCCCGTGTCCAGATTAAAGGAGGATACTGACAAGCTGAAACATATGCAGAAGAGGATACTCCATCAGACAAGGCCTTCTTCCACCGGCCTTGCCCCCCCCCCCCCAGCCCTGGGACTCCTCCAGGCACAACTTCTTTATGAGGAAGACCAGTGAGGGGAGAGACTCCACCAGGCAAGGCCTCTTTCCACCGGCCTTGCCCCACCCTCCAGTCTCAGCTTCTCATTTTGTATTGTATTATGTTGTGCACTGTATTTTGCTGTTGTTTTATTGATTGGAGTTTAGAAATTACTTATTGTAACTGATAAGTGTGGATTTCTGTTTAATTTTGAAGTGCTGATATTTAATATTATTCTATATTATTTTAATGAATGTTGAATGTTATTTTATTTGCATATTGTATATCGTATTATGCATATTGTCTTATTTATATGATGTTAGCCGCTCTGAGCCAAGTTTTGGCCAGGGAGGCCGGGATACAAATAAAATTATTATTATTATTATTACCAAGATGATCAAGGATCTGGAAACCAAGCCCTATGAGGAAGGGTTAAGGGAATTGGGTATGTAAAGAGGAGACTGAGGGGAGATATGATAGCCATCTTCTAATATCTAAAAGGCTGTCACATGGAGCAAGCTTGTTTCCCCTGCTCCAGAGGCTATGACATGAAGCAATGGATTCAAGTTACAGGAAATTAGCTTCTAACCAGGAAGAACTTTCGGATGGTAAGAGCTGTTCAACAGTGGAACAGTCTCCCACAAGAGGTGGTGGACTCTTTTTTTAAAAGCAGCGGTTGGGTGGCCATTTGTCATGCATGATCTAGTTGAGATTCCTGCATTGCAGGGGGCTGGACGAGATGACCCTCCGGTCCCTCCCAACTCTACAGTTATATGATTCTATGGGTAAGAATCTTTCCATTATAGAGGTCACATGACAGAAGTAGCAGCATCCGGCCAGTGATGGGCACTTTCCTTTCTTTGAGCAATGCCAGTGGGACTAGGCTATGCCATATTATTCCAGCTGAGATGGGGTGGGTGGGTGGCCTGCCAAGCTGCTGCCTCCAATTCAACTGAGCATCATTCATTTTCTAGCTCATTTGTATAACCAGAAAGTCCTATTTGATACTACTGCTGACATACATAGCTTTTTCAGTTTTGAGATGTATTTGCAAGGATATAAATACATTCTCATATATCTGCTTTGTCTTCATTGAGAATTCAACATCACCAGGACAGGATATAAATTTATATCCAAACCTTTTTTTAAAAAATCCCAATTGGCCTTACAAGTAATGAAACAAAGAGGTGATAATTTGCAGTGTAAAAGCAGCTGCTCCATTGAGATCAGATGATTATTTCTGGGTTGAAGTGAACGGCTGACTAGAGAGTGTGTATCAACACTCACAGTCATTACTTAGTGCTGGGGCACGGTTGTTGTAACCTCAGGCTAAACTGACAACCAGCAATAGATCTAATTGACAGGATGGCTCTTTTCAGCTAATGGTTTGTTAAAATTGATGGACCTCAGCCTGGCCTCAATTACAGATATCAGCATTTCCAGAAAAAAATAGGGTACAGATGTCAGCATAATATTTTTATTTTTTTTAAAGTGTGGGATCACAGCCCTCACTCTAACAAAGGAGATTTGAATTGTGAGCTTTTCAACTATTTTGCCATATTCTGTGCTCCTTACTTGTTTTATACAAGTTAGGTATGGTTAATTTTAACTCAAGTTCCACTCTGTTCAGTGAGGAATACTCTTAGGCAGGTGGCTATAGGACTGTAGCAGGACTGCACAATTTTTTACATCTCTTAAAACACACTGAGTTCAGTGAAGCTTACTCCCAGGTCAGGTACTTGCAGGTAGGCTGTAATTATAAAGACACTTAGGTTACAATCCTCTACCTACAATCCTATCCCCAATTTATTCTTTGTAAAATACTTTTTTCTAACAAATACAGTAGAAATGCTTGTTAGTTTGCTTTTTTTGGTACAGAAAGTAAAATGTAGAGATCTATTCTATTTAATTCAAGATGGTCCTGGAAGCTTCTCTGTGTGATACAAGCTGGAATTTTCTAGCTGACAAGCAACCTTCTGTTCTGCCTAGAAGCAAGCCGAAGGTTCCTGATGTTTGGGTTGTTCCTTCAGAGAAGCTGAGTGCAGCTGGTGCAAACTGGTTCTGTTATGTCTTTCTGTCAAGGTCATGGTGACTATAATAATAAGGCCAGAAGCAGTCTGAGTTTCACTTTCTGTCTCACTGTCCTTCTGGTGTGGTGTTCTGTACATAGCATGTTTAGTGTTAAGGTTTTAGACCTATTGTAAAGTTTATGTTAAGTCTGCTGCAACTGGATTACTTATGGACAGTGCCATCCTGAAGATGTATGTATTTGTGACCGTTAAGCTCATTTGTCTTCAGTAGTAAAACTCTGCTGGATGAAGCTAATTGTCTCTGCTCTGTTTTTTGGAAATCCTGCAACGTGTTCATGTTTTTGTTCTGCTAACTCTATGTTGGGGTCTGCTCTGGATCAATATGAGCAGAATCCGTGTCAATACTAGAATGTTCATCCCTACTTCTAGGTGGTGATGTCCTGATTGTGAAATGCCCTCCTACTGGCACCACAAATAGGCAAATGATGGGACGTTAGCTGCCACTGCCGTTGGAAACCAAGGAAGACTCCATGAATGCTTTTATGGCTGAAGTTTGGTGCTTTGCTTTTATCTGTTTTCAACTGCTTCTTGTTTTCAACCACATTGAAACCCGTTTCAGGATCATTTGATTAAATACAGATTTAGTAAACACATTTCTGAAAGTCTTCTTAGTCTCTTCCACAGAAAGATCATGGCCCAGATCACAGTTATTCTGAAAGTATTTCCTACACACACACCAAATTAGGGAAGTTTTTTAATGTTTTTAATGACTGGTGTTTTAATGTATTTTTAATCTTTTGTTGGAAGCTGCCCACTGTGGCTGGGGTAGAAATAAATTATTATTATTATTATTATTATTATTATTATTATTATTATTACCACCTTGCTTGCATGGAGCTTTTGTTGTTGTTTTGTTGTTTAGTCGTTTAGTCGTGTCCGACTCTTCGTGACCCCATGGACCAGAGCACGCCAGGCACTCCTGTCCTTCCACTGCCTCCCGCAGTTTGGTCAGACTCATGTTTGTAGCTTCGAGAACACTGTCCAACCATCTCGTCCTCCGCCATCCCCTTCTCCTTGTGCCCTCAATCTTTCCCAACATCAGGGTCTTTTCCAGGGATTCTTCTCTTTTCATGAGGTGGCCAAAGTATTGGAGCCTCAGCTTCACAATCTGTCCTTCCAGTGAGCACTCAGGGCTGATTTCCTTAAGAATGGATAGGTTTGATCTTCTTGCAGTCCATGGCACTCTCAAGAGTCTCCTCCAGCACCATAATTTAAAAGCATCAATTCTTCGGCGATCAGCCTTCTTTATGGTCCATCTCTCACTTCCATACATCACTACTGGGAAAACCATGGCTTTAACTATACGGACCTTTGTTGGCAAGGTGATGTCTCTGCTTTTGCATGGAGCTAGAACAGGCAAAATGGTAGTGTACTGTAACTCCTTTCATCTTCACAATTGCCTTCAATCTGTACCCACAGAGAGTACCCACAGAAAGTAACAGGGGTAATAAAAAATGAGTTTTTAAAAAAGTAAGTAACAGGGATTGTGTGGTTGATTAACATATTCCGCTTTAAATTGTTCAGTGAATAGAATCAATCAAAGGCAGAGATTAGGTCCAGTTTAAATGTGTTACGGGAGAGGGGAACATTCTGGGTTTTAAAAATGTGCTCGGCATCAAAACTGAAGCACAAACTGTTTTTGTGGCCGACATTGTGAATAAATCATTCAAGGGTCCAGCTTCCTTTATACTAGACCCTTGGCATCTTCCTCATATTGTAATTCCTACTGTGCTCCCTACTATAAGTTTCACGGCTTTCTGCAAGTAAGCCTCTAATTAGTAGGCGAGCTTAATGTTACTCTCAGATTTCAGGTGGAGCTGTTGGTAATATTGTTCAATGCTGCAATATCAACATGTGTGTTGGCACTTCTGAACTTTCAAAGCCTGCCCGCAGGCATCCACAGCAGAAGCCTTTAAAATTGATCTGGTTTAGTGAAAACCAGTTCCCTGAGCCTACAGCCGCCTCCCCCACTTCTGCTGCCCCCTGACGGCTTACAATTAAAGACTTTATCTTTTATTTCTTTCAGCTTTTAAATTCATTAATCCCAGACACTAAATTGATGGTTTACAATGCAACATTATTCAATCCTCTGAATGCCAGTTTTGTTAAGTTTCACTTTCAGAAGGGCAGAACAACTTGATTTTTTTGTACTTTTTTAAAAAAAATATTCACAGTGACAATGACAGAAATTCTTCAAGGCAGAATCAAAAATTGTTCTATTCTGTTATAGCTATCGTCCCATTGATCCCCATCCTCTCAACGCTTCTATGTTTCCCTTGCTCTGAAGATATAACTTTTATTCCCTGGAGGGAAAAAGCAGAAGCAAGAAGAAGGATATGCATAAACAAGCCTTAATGACCCCTATGATTCCCTTGAGCAAAGTCCATCAATATATAGCGTGAAATGTTATTTTTTGGATTCCTAATTAAGGTTGTGACCAGCCTTTAAAATTCATTACACTCATCATTGAAGCCAAATCTTAATACCTCACCATCAAGTCCCCCAGGAAGCCGTGCACTTGGCTTTACAACCTAATAAATCCATTTTCAATTTAAGTGCATTTGCCACTAGAGCTTTGGATGCTTTATATACTGGACTGTTTTCACTGAAATAAAACTTAAGCCAGCATTTCCTACACAATGCAGATGACGGCAAGGGGTGTGTAGGGCATCAAGATATAGAATTGAGATGTTAAAGTAGGTGGCAGAGGTTCAGTGCTTCCCTCATTCAGGAGAACAACAAACTAATATCTAAATTACCTGTAAAGGTAAAGGTACCCCTGCCCGTACGGGCCAGTCTTGACAGATTCTAGGGTTGTGCGCTCATCTCACTCTATAGGCCGGGAGCCAGCGCTGTCCGCAGACACTTCCGGGTCACGTGGCCAGCGTGACATGCTGCATCTGGCGAGCCAGCGCAGCACACGGAATGCCGTTTACCTTCCCGCTGGTAAGCGGTCCCTATTTATCTACTTGCACCCGGGGGTGCTTTCGAACTGCTAGGTTGGCAGGCGCTGGGACCGAACGACGGGAGCGCACCCTGCCGCGGGGATTCGAACCGCTGATCATGTGATCGGCAAGTCCTAGGCGGTGAGGTTTTGCCCACAGCACCACCCGCGTCCCTAAATTACCTGTAAGCAACAACAAAAATAAACTGTGGCGTTTATTGCATAGCTAAGCATTATTTGCACCAATGCTGACTTTAGTCACAAGGTTCACATTTAATGGACAACACAGGGAGGAAATACCTTAATTCATGGTTATCCTTTACCACAGTTGCTTTTTGACCACCCTAAAAAATATGGCTGTATTTCTCAACCCCTAGAAAGACAAGGTCAGTGATACAGCATCTGCTTTGCATATATTTAGTTTCAGGCCGGATTCCTAACATCTAAAAGTAAAGGACTTAGGCGGCTGCACTGAGGACAGTCTCTGGAGAACTATTACTGATAGTGTCACAGCTCAGTGTCACAGCTCAGTGACTTTTTGTGTGCAGAAGATCTCAGTGCAGCTCCCGGCAGCTCCAGCCAAGGCTGGGAAAGGCTCCTGCCTTAAAGTGGGACAAAACTGTTGCTAATCAGTGCAGACACTACTAGCAAGATGAACAAATATGCTTCTAATTTTCTGTGCTGGGCTTGAGGGCCCCACAGTGGCCCCCTGCAGCCCAATCAACCAATGTACTTGTTAGTTTCTGTGTGTGTTGATTGCTATATCATTTTATGCCAACATAGGCTTATAAGCAGCTTACAAAGGATAAAAACCTGTTACACAGACTTTAAAATATAAACATCCACAGTTAAAAACACAATAAAACAATTCAATTAAACCATTAAAATATAAACATTCAGAATTAAAATGAACAATGAAACAATCCCATTAATATGACACAGCAATTAAAAGAGAGAAACTCAGGTGGAGAGATGAAAGGAATGCCTCAGTCTGATGATCCCAGAAAGGGGGCTGTTCATTAGCTACCATGTCTGGTCACGGTTGCAACACTAAGTTTGAGCATTACAGTTGTGCCCCTCAAGTATCCTATTTTAAGACTTTGTGATTGCAGGGGGTCATGACAAATCAAATGAATAATTTCTGCATGCCTTTGCTAGAGTATAATGGAATGAGAGTGTTTCAAAGTGCTTTGAGGGAGGCAAGGCATAGAAAACTACAGTAAAAAAATTGAAGGTTATTTGGAATCTTTATCTACTATCCTTTAACAATACTTTCTAGGCAAAGCTGTTAAAAGATCTGCAGTTTGAAGCTGTATGGAAACAATGGTATTAAGATATTTTAGACAGGCAGATTATGTGATCTGCAAGCAGAACTAAAAGGGCTGGGTACTACTAAGAAGTTGAACCTTTTAATGTTTAGAATGGGGGAGAGAAGGAGAATGGTTGTGTTCTCACTGCACCTCAGAGCACCAACATCTGATCCTCTCCTGAAACTCCTGGTGGGAAGTCTTTTCAATCTACTTTTTAAATGGAAACAACGATTGTGGACATCCAGTCTTCCTGTTCTTCTGTTCTTTGGCCAACAGCAATCCTGGGGGGCAGGTGCAGCCAGCCTGTCTTGGGACCAAGCACCTCCCACCTGGCCCAGCCAGACTGGCCAGGATTCAAAAAAGGCCAGTGGTAGGAAAGCCTGCCAATCCCCAGCTGCCAGCCTGGAAATTCCCCACGACCAGTCGCCTAGGCCCCCGGCATTGCTCCCACAGGAGGGAGCCCACCATGGGTAAGCCACTATTATTCACATGCAAACAATATTGTGATAGAGCTCAAAGGATGACAATACCAGGACATGGATTAAATTCCCAAAAAGAAATTGTGTGAGTGTATACTTTATAGACTATTCCATAAGAAGCATGGTATGTCTCGTTGCAAGCTGAACTGAAAAATTCTATTCATGGTCTTGGAACTGGCCATTTGCAATGTTCCCTTCTTAGTAAGCAGGCTCTGAGCCAGCCTTTAAAGGCCACACAATACTCCGCTAGAACACTATGTGAATTTAAATAGCTGACATAGATTTGATCTGTGCCTCATATAATTCACGCACATGGTCAGAAACAAACCACGGCTTCCCACAAATGAGCAACATACACTTGTGCACACTGGTTTAGCTCTCTGAGAGCACTGCTCTCTTGTTGTGTTTTGGGTATCTTCTCCCTGGGAGCTGTCCTCACTGGCTTAGCTTTATGTGTGAACCAACATTAGTGGTTTGTTTCTTCCAAGGCACAAGCTGCCAACAAGCCGATAACAAACCTTGGCTTATGGTCATAGTTTGGTTGGAGAGAAACAAATCACAAGCGCTGGTTCACACATAAAGCTAATCCAGGCTACAGTTTGTTTCCTCCCAGCTGAGCAAAGGGAGAAGCAGGGATGCAGGCAGGGATCAAGGCAGGCGCAAATGAGCCATGTGCACCAGCATGCTGCTTGTTCATGTTAAACCATAGTTTATTTCAGATTATGGCTTACTGTGATGTGCCAACTAAGACATTATGAACTCTGCCAACACACTTCCAAGTTTGTTCTCTATTCAGTCCACCAGCGAATGGTTTCTTCTAGTTTCTTGCATTCACATTTGTGCTTGCAATGAAGTTCAATCATTAAAAAAATAAAAACAAATGGTTAAATGGAAGTGCTTTGTATTATTTATTACCTTCTGAATATACTAGTAGTCTCTCCTTCACTGGAGGTATTTAACAAAAGCCTAGATAGCCATCTGTCAGGGATGCTGCCATTGCGTCACACACTGTAGAACCTGCATTGAGCTGCAGGTTACAATAGAATTCTTCTATTCTTTGTTTTTATTCTACTCTTCCTCCAAAAAATTCAGAGCAGGATACATTACTCTTCTCCCACCTCTACCCTGTGCAACACAGACACCTCATTTTATCCTCACAACAACCCTGGGAAGAAAGTTAGGATGATAAAGCCTAAGGGACCCTGGTTAACCCAGGGACTTCCCTGGTTGAGTGAGGACTTTATGTTGTGAACCATCCTGACATCAAAGGATGAAAAGCAATATACAAATTTAATAAATAATAATAATAAGAATTTGAACCTAAGTCTCAAAATCCTAGTCTGACACTCCAACTCGCACTGGGTCTTTATTCCAAATTCCAAATTGAAGCAATGGTTTGTGTAGTTGATTGGCAGAAGCTTTCTGGAATCATTCCAAGTCCTACAAGGCAGTGTTTTCAACTGGAGACATCAAAGACTGACCTCAGACTTAGGCCACATACATTGCAAGGATATATTTTACATTTGCACTATAGTCTTCTATTGCTGGCCATGAGGAAGAGAGTATTTACACTTATCAGAAGAAGAAGAAGAAGAAGAAGAAGAAGAAGAAGAAGAAGAAGAAGAAGAAGAAGAAGAGGAATCTTTATTTGCATCAGCCACTAGCCATAGTAATAAAATAAAATGTACTGAAGATAGAGGTAAAATCTACATATACAAAATACATTCTGGAGGTTTACATCAATAATCAAATAATAGATCTTATTCTAATTGCCCCTGCACTTATCGATAGTTTTTAATTCTTTCCTGCTACTGCTAGGAAACATTTCTTGAAAAGGTTTGACAATTAGATGATGTTTACTGTTTGCATGAGACTGGCCTTATAAGAGGTCAGGAAATAATTGCCCTTAGGATACACTATCCAATGATCTTGGAATAATTTATGTTATGTTTCACCTTCCTCTGCAATTTTTTTCTATTTGAATATATTCTGACTATATTTATCATTTTCTCTATGGCATGGCTTATGGTAACTACTAATGTTCTGTATGGGTGTGTCCTTGACTTTTTGATACAAAATGCTATTAATGTTATTAATATATGTTTGCCTTTAGAATAGTATTTAGTAGCCAGGTCAGAATCAGCATGATTGTGAGTTGCACTGTGTTATGGATAGCATGCAGCTCTAGTGCAAGATGCTGCTTAAGTCCACACCTAGTTACATCTAATATTAATTCGCTCAAAACATTTACCGTTTCGCTCTTCAAAGTGCAAAGTGGCTCCTAACAGTGAGTGTTAGGAGTCCCATAACACACACAGTCCCATGATGAAGATGAAATGATGTTGTTCTTAAGCATTTGGAGCTTTGAGGATGAAATGCTCAGAAGGGCTTCATTCATGGAAGTTAAGTGGAACTATCCTCCAGGCTGAGGCCATGGGGTGCCACTGTATCCTGTGTGGTCATCCAGAAGTTCCGCCTCTTGGTTAACATGGTTGCATCTAGCAGTTAACTGGTATAATGATCTCTGGCTGGAGAACAAGTCCCGATAAGAAGTAATGACTTTCCGGCAGTTTTAAGTGTGTTTATTTACAAAAAGACACATCCAGAGCATGGCTTCTCACCTGCTCACATTTACGATAGTTGGTCAGTCTGAATTTTTGCCCCTCCCACAGCAGGAAGGATGCCAAACTCCTGCCTTTCACCTCTTGCCCTTCCGTTGCCATCTGATCTTATGCAGATGCCTAGAACGGGGACTGAGAGGCTGGCCTGCCCCCTCTCCACTTTCACTCGACACAGACTTAGACCTCTGCTTATCTGCTGATTGCCTAGCAACACTCTGGCTGCCTTCCAACTCTTCCTCTGCTTGAGAGCTAACAGAGTCTTCCCTGGGAAGGGGGTTGAATTGCCCTTTCTCAACTATGTCAACCAGCTCTCATCTGCAGCCAGTCCCTCGTTCATTTAGTTTGATTTCTGAGTCTAACTCTTCCCCTGCACTCTGGGTGGCCATGTTCCTGACAACTGGTAACTCAGATAGTGGTTCTCAGAATTTAAAGGTTTAGCAACTGGTTTCTCCACTTTTTTAAAGTCAAAATTGAAGATTTCTGGTTTCTGAAATATGTGCAGAGGTCAGCTGTAGCTCTACCTACATACCCGATATGACGTCCTCCTTTTTGCACTCATTGATTTAGGTTCTATCACAGGACCTGAAGGTGATGGTAAAGTAGTAAAGTCCAGTAAAATAGTAGCAGCTGTTCTGCTGATCCAAATCCCAACAGGCACCCAGAGCAAGCGGGAATGAAGTGCTACTTGATGCATAACCACAAATAAATAAAAGGCTGTCATTAATGTATCAGTACCATCAAGACAATCAAGAGCAGCTGCAACATGAGACTACATTCCCCACACTCAAATGCTGTAAGCCTTTCAAAAAAGGGCAAAGTTTTACAATATCCTCTCCGAATAGTATCACCAAAGTCGCAGAACAGCTTTGAACCACTCTGGAGAGGTTGCAGAGTCTTAGAACTATTGAGGTAAAAACTGCTTGCTTGCCTCTTGTTGTGTGGCCACATGGTGAAGAGACTGCCTTGTATAATATGAACTAAGGCTGATAGAAAAATAGCCTTTTCCATTACACCTTTGATACAAGTTGGCATCCCCTACCAAAACCTCAGCCAAACGCGTGTTCTTCTCCTGTTTACTCTGACTTCCGTAATACTTTCTGCTCCCAGTTCCCTGCACTGCCAGGTTGACAATTACAAATGGCCAGAGATGATGGAAATTGTAATACAATAACATATGGAGGGCCACAGGCTACCAATCCATGCCCTGTTGTGTCCCCTATATCCAAGTGGAAATTGATAATATCCAATTGTAGATTGCAAGCACCTCAAAGCAAGAACCCATCTACTACTGCAACACTGTAAAGCTCCATGATGCTAATTATATAATTAAATGCATAAATAGATACATGAAGCCCATTTCAAGTCAGCAGAAGGCAGCTGCTCTCGTAAGAATGGGAGCCTCAGAAATAGCAGGAAAGATTTCATGATTTTCCAAGTTGAAAGTGACAAGTAGCTTGGGCTCTTGATTATATCCCATCTGCCACCTTTGTTAGGCCATTAAAATGTGTTTTTTTAAATGAAGAAATAAGCAGCATCCTCGAGCTAATGAATGTTAAATTATTAGTATAAACATGCCACCTTTTATTTCTGCCTCCGAAAACGTCTTTTCTCTGTTTTGTTTTCTAACTAAATTGCTATAATTTATCACATTAACTTGAGCTGCTCTTTTTTGCTGAGACATCTGTGAGGGGGCAGTCTCAGGTAAAAATAAAAAACAACTGCATGAAATCCTCAGTAACTATTACTACAAAACACCCACCCACGCCCACGCCCAAATGGCGAGATTCTGTGGGTTTGCCACCTGCTGGCTCTTATTTCTTCAAGTTTAGCAGCCTCAAATAACATTTCACTCAGTTCTTTATTTAGAAAGCTAAAGTCAAAAGGAACAGCAGAGGGGTCTTTTTTAAAAAAAGGAAAGGAAAGGAGAAATAAGCCCTAGACAGAAGCTTGAAGTTAAGGGAAAATATTACAGGGAGCCGCTATCTCTATGAACATTTACTGTATAGTCAGCAACTAGTTTTCTTGGAGGACCACTAGGAGATGTGAGTGAGGGGTGGTGGGGCCTGACAGGAGGTTCTGTTCCCACTAGGTCTGCCTGCTATGTGGCTTTTGCCTCTAAGTTGAAGAACATAAAGAGAGCCCTGCTGCTGATTCAGGAAAAGAGCACATCTGAGTCCAGCACTCTGTTCTCACAAGGGCCAACCTAATGCCCCTGGGAAACTCTCCTGTCCACATCTGGGATTTCCAGTAAGTTTTATTTAGAGGTATACTGCTTCAACTTCCTCAGACAAAGCATTTCTCAAGGGAATGGATTTGGATCAGGGCCTCCACAAGTTGCTCACCCGTAGCATACTTGCATGCAAGATATTGATTATATTATTATATTATATTATATTATATTATATTATATTATATTATATTATTACTACATCTATTAATTCCTTTTCATGCAATTTTTTAATATTCAAAATTATGGATGTGTGTGGGTGTGTGGGTGTATATATATATATATATATATATATATATATATATATATAAGCTCATCTGTCTCCTGAGAAATCTCTATGTGGGAGAAGAAGCTACAGTTAGAACTGGATATGGAACAACTGATTGGTTCAAAATTGGGAAAGGAGTACGACAAGGCTGTATATTGTCTCCCTGCTTATTTAACTTATATGAAGAATTCATCGTGCGAAAGGCTGGGCTGGATGAATCCCAAGCAGGAATTAAGATTGCTGGAAGAAATATCAACAACCTCAGATATGCAGATGACACAACACTGATGGCAGAAAGTGAGGAGGAATTAAAGAACCTTTTAATGAGGGTGAAAAAGGAGAGTGCAAAATATGGTCTGAAGCTCAACATCAAAAAAACGAAGATCATGGCCACATCACCTCCTGGCAAATAGAAGGGAAAGAAATGGAGGCAGTGAGAGATTTTACCTTCTTGGGCTCCATGATCACTGCAGATGGTGACAGCAGTCACAAAATTAAAAGACGCCTGCTTCTTGGGAGAAAAGCAATGACAAACCTAGACAGCATCTTAAAAAGCAGAGACATCACCTTGCCAACACAGGTTCGTATAGTTAAAGCCATGGTTTTCCCAGTAGTGATGTATGGAAGTGAGAGCTGGACCATAAAGAAGACTGATTGCCGAAGAATTGATGCTTTTGAATTATGGTGCTGGAGGAGACTCTTGAGAGTCCCATGGACTGCAAGAAGATCAAACCTATCCATTCTTAAGGAAATCAACCCTGAGTGCTCACTGGAAGGACAGATCCTGAAGCTGAGGCTCCAATACTTTGGCCACCTCATGAGAAGAGAAGACTCCCTGGAAAAGACCCTGATGTTGGGAAAGATGGAGGGCACAAGGAGAAGGGGACGACAGAGGACGAGATGGTTGGACAGTGTTCTCGAAGCTACCAGCATGAGTTTGACCAAACTGGGGGGCAGTGGAAGACAGGAGTGCCTGGCGCGTTCTGGTCCATGGGGTCACGAAGAGTCGGACACGACTAAACGACTAAACGGCAACAAATCATATCTCCTATCATTCTCCTCTTTTCCAGGCTAAACATCCCTGACTCCCTCAACTGTGTGTGTGTGTGTGTGTGTGTGTGTGTGAGAGAGAGAGAGAGAGAGAGAGAGAGAGAACATCAGTCTTCGTGATCTTGCAGTTCTCTCTCATTTGCAAGTTTTTTTTAAAATTCCTAGTCTATGTAATCTGGTCATCAATAATAGAATATATCATCAAGTGAGCACACAGATGGTAATTTCTGTGGTGCACCAACTGTGGTGCACTAACAATGACCTGCCCTTTTATATTCATTTTGCCACACTCACTGGCCCACCCCGGGTGTCATCCCTGAGGGGGGGTGACATCGTTTCGCCCCTCTGGGACGCTGCTGCGGGCGGCTATCCCTGCTCTCAGGTGCACAGCATGTGTGCTGCTCCAGGTGCCAGAGCAGCTAGCTCTGCCTCTGGCCATACCAGCCTTAATCCCGCACTGGAAGTTTGATCATAGATAGCATAGTATCACGACAAAGGCTGAAGCTTCATTTCACGGGGAGGGATATGTACCATATTTTCACTCTATAAGATGCACTTTTCCCCTCTTAAAAAGTAAGGGGAAATGTGTGTGTGCGTCTTATGGAGCGAATGCAGGCGGAAGGCTCTGCTCAGCGCTCCCTTTAAAGAGCCGTGTGGAGCTTTTCCTCCTTGGGGAAAAGCCCCCAAGAGCCGCACACACACTCCGCGCGCTCTTTAAAGGGAGCATGCAGCTCTTGGGGGAGCCTTAGCCGCGCGCAGCCTCTCCCAGGCAGGGGATGAAGGCTCCCCTTGCCCGGGAGAGGCTGCGTGCGGCTATCCCATAAGCTGCGTGCTCTGTCCCTTCCCCCACCTCCCGCAAAAGCCAGGGATAGCCGCACTCCCTTTAAAGAGCCGCGTGGAGTGTGTGTGTGGCTCTTGGGGGCTTCTCTCTCCTCGGGGAAAAGCCTGCAAGCGCCGCACACACGCTCCACGCGGCTCGTGGAAGGGAGCGCTGAGCAGAGCCGGGGATGCAGACAGGCTCTGCTCAGCGCTCCCTTTAAATAATCCCCCCCCCCGCATTCCCCCTCTAAAAACTAGGTGCGCCTTATGGTCAGGTGCATCTTATGGAGCGAAAAATACGGTGTTTACTCAGTTTCCCTAATTAAATATGTGTTGGGGGGTTATTGTTTTAGTTTGTTACTATGTTATGTATCTTTTTGCTTTTGTATTGTAAACTCCCCTGTGTTCCTCGGATGAAGGGCGGTATAGAAACTTAATATAACCAAATAAATGCAGCCACTTTCTCCACAGTGGTACCTCGGGTTAAGAACTTAATTGGTTCTGTTCTTAACCTGAAACTGTTCTTAACCTGAAGTACCACTTTAGCTAATGGGGCCTCCTGCTGCAGCTGTGCCACTGGAGCACAATTTCTGTTCTCATCCTGAAGCAAAGTTCTTAACCCAAGGTAATATTTCTGGGTTAGCGGAGTCTGTAACCTGAAGCGTATGTAACCTGAAGTGTATGTAACCCGAGGTACCACTGTAGTTCCATTTAACAGCTTGGAGTAGTGAAACTGTCTAAGTGGCAAAGCTGACTAGGACTGCTAGTCATTGTCACAAGGTAAATTACTCAATTAGCTATGCAGAAAGTATTTCATGTTGCACAGAGCAAAGTTTCAAAGTTGCTCTAGTAATTACAGAGCAGATCTGTACGTGTTACTCTCCTAGGCACTACACAAAAGGCATTGGCAACAGCTACACCAAAACAGACACACATCCGTTCCAGGGATCTATTGCATTCCTCCAAAGGCTAACATTGTCTTTTACAGAGTACAAATTAGAGCCCTATGGGAACTTGCAAAATCAATCTGACTAAAGGCCACAGCAGGACACCTGCACAAAAACACCCTGTGTACCACTGGCAATATAGCTCTACATCACCCCCTAAAAATCTCTGTAGAGCTGTCATCTGTACACAGCCTCAATCTGTCATTGCAAAACCAAATGTCAGCTCACATGTATTTTTAAAGTAGCAGAGATGTCACTTACCCGTAAGAAGGAGAGATCTCGGTTATGTTCAATGCTGGTGATTTCTAGGTTACCCATAACTACCTCGCAGTTCTCATAGTACTTCCGCAATGCACGATACTGTTGCTCAAGATCAGACAAAGAGCTTAGCTTGTTCTCCGTGCCAGCACAAACTGGAAGAAAGATGAGGGGAAAGAAAGAATTAGAATTAATGCAAATATACAACTGTAGCAAGATATACAAGAGCAAGGTTTCTGTACATGATGCACTTGACTCCATTAGACCATGCCTCTTTACTCCATGTATTATGCTTGAAGCAAAATGGTAATATATACAAAAGTAAGCTACAATCCAGTGAATTCATTTGAGCAAAATGTACAAAATGGTTCATGCCCGCAGGGTGTTTTCTCACTCTCCTGACTGTCGGCCATTTAGCCAACCTCTTCCACATTCAAATATGCTTTTGAAACATCCACAAGATTTGCAGCAACAGAACACATGGGGTAGATACAGGTGGGATTCCAAACAGAAAATGAGAAAAGCTTCATTACGTTCCGTGATCTGCATATGTGCTACTCTGCATTGAAGTTAATATTCACAATGGGATTTCAAGCATGTGTATGCTGCAATTCAAAAGTGGTGTATATTGAAATGGGATCAGAAGATCGGTAGTGATGCCTGAAAATATATCAGTGGGGCAGCCAGTGGAAACCTAGTACAGACTCAAATATACATTACCTTACAGTGGCTGATGAGTGTGGTGGCCAATCCCAACTACGGAGAAATGCTTATAAACTGAGCTAGTTTGTGGTCATACACTGACATAACTTTTGCAGCATCTTAACAACCACTCAAGAATCCAGGATAATGAAATAAATCTTGATGTCATCAGAATTCACTAAAGGTTTGTTTTAAATAGCCACTATAACTTAAAGGCAAAGGACCTAAGTAGGTCTGAATACGGTACACTGCAGAGAGGGTGTTTGGATATTACCAAATGAGAAGGAAAGACTTCTTTTGGTAGAACGCTTAGCCAAAGCACACGTGGGGCACAGAAATACAAGTAGTTTCAGAATGCCAAGCAAAAGAAGCTAGGTTTCAGTTATTTTGCACCTGAATGAAACAATCAAATTTATGTGCCTTCTGTGCTCTTCTGTTCTGTTTTGTTTTATTGGTGAATAGAGATGGAGTCCAGGGCAAGAAAATGTGCACCCTCTCAAGCTCACCACTGCAAGTGCCTCCTTAGTGCTACACAATAAACCAAGGCTTGCTGAAACCAAACACAGTGATGCAGAACAATGAAGGACCAGCATGTCTTGAAAGCTTTTGTGGGATTACCAGTTTCATGTAACCAACATGCTTAAGTATAATTACTGCATGAAGGGGTTAATGTAATAGGAGTAAGCTGTTCTGCCAGGCTTCTCTAGGTCACTCCCCTTCACCTTGGGAGGAAAGTAATCAAGCCTGTTGTTCCCTTTTAGTCTACCTGAGAAGCTTAGCATGTAAAGATGTCTTAGCTGGTTGTTCCAAGCTCAGACCTCATGGCTCTTACAAGCCATTATTGTGTACCAATAATTAAGGAACTCTCACCACTGTAACTAAGCCAAGTTGTACTGCCTGTGCCTTCTGAATGCTGCATTGAAAAGCACCTCAACGTGATGTTTGGAGAGTAAGTAAACCAAACGTGTGGTCTTTTCTATGCTACAGGAAGAGGGAAGTTTGGGAACTCACAAGGTCATATTTTAAAGGTCTAAAAGCCTATGTTTCCATGCTTTACTTTGCTGCATATTTTGTGATTTTAAAGAAGAAGAAGAAGAAGAAGAAGAAGAAGAAGAAGTTATTATTATTATTTATACCCTGCACATCTGGCTGGGCTTCGCCAACCACTCTGGCTGGCTCCCAACAAAATCTCTGCTGGGGTTCTCTCACCAGAGAGTACTTGCCCCAAACCTGGAGCTTGGCAGCTAAGAATTCTCTTTTCTATAGACCTATCTTTTCCTTACCACCAACAGCTTTCAGAATTATGTTATCAATAGTAGCAACAGTATGAACCTCTTCTCCTCACTTCTAATTGTAACTGCCTGCAAGCATCATCTACTAACTTTTTTTAAAAAAAGAATTTTGAATTATTATTTTTACCAGAATATTCTTGCACTGCCAATCAAGAATTTTATCAGAGAGAAGAGGAGGTGGTAGTAGTAGCAGCAGTGTGGGCTACCCAAGTCACGGTGCTAGTTGCCCAAGAGAAGCCACCTGTTGCTGCAGGTCAGGTCTCGCTGCCCAGCTCATGTCAGGTGCAAGCTGAGCCCAATACAAGTAATTGACAGTTTATGTTCCTGGCGAGTCAGGAGCCGTGTGTTGAGGTTGGGAAGTCAGCAAACAGTTATTTGATTTTGAAAAGACCTTATTGACAATATGGATGCCCTGCCCCTCCACACACATGACCAGATCACACAGGCATTAGAGACTCATAAATAAATTGATGTAATTTGCAGGTAGAAGAGCATTTTCAGGGGCAAGGGAGCTTGGTTCAAAATATATCCACATCTTGTGAGATAGGCAAATATGTATTGCAAGCCAGATTTTTTTGTAGCCGAAGGACAGAGAGAGTGCAAAAGAACCCTTTCCCCCAGGTCCAGACAGTCCCCAGTAGTGTAAAAAGAAACTGCATTTGAATGTAAAGGTTGGATAAAACTATGCCAAAAACTAAAATCATACAAACAACCACCCAGATTCTGCAGCCGATTCAAAGACTTAGGATGCCCAGCTTCAGGAGGGGGGAAGGGAGTACGTTTCTTTCCTGATTTTATGGCAGATGTAGTATCCAAAAGGGGAATACAACCTCTACACTACAGAAATGTCTCCGTGCAAATTTCCTCCTGGATTTTACTTACTTAAAAGTGTACATCTGAACATTCTGGCAGCTCCAGCAATCTGGATTACTGGCCACCAATGCACAGTGAAATGGTACACACAGCAGCTCGGTGCTCTGAATATGTGTTGGCTCAGCACCATGTTGCTTGCAAACATCCTATCCAGAAAAGATAAAACTCCATGCCTGGTCCAACAAGGATTCTCCAGGAATTCATTCATAAATCTCTTGCCTTTGAGAAATATGAGCCAGCTTGATACTTTGGTCTATTTCTATCCTATGCTAAATAAACAGCTATTTGAGTTCTCCACCCACCCCATCCCAAATATTTTACCTCCAAAGAGGAAAGACTAGAGGCCAGATTGGTTTGCTTTCAGGAAGGATTTTAAATTTAGGAAAACAAGCATAGAGACACCTGGCAGCAAAAGTGCAATAAGATGTATTTCGCGAAGAACATTTTCTGTCTGTATTCTTTTGATACTTTGGAGTAAAATACCAAAAGATGAGCAGAGCATTGCGGGAGAATTCTTTCAGTTTAGTGACAACCTTTCTGACGAGAGCCTAGGAAAGAGAATTTCTGAAGTCCGAGATGGAGCAGAAGTATATTATGCAAATCTGCAGACAGAAGAAACTGACACAATTGTTTCCTTGAAAAAGAAACCTGCAAGACATAGCTAACCATGTGAAAATGACCCCTGTGGCGCTGGAGAAACACAGCCCTATTTATAATAACCAAGGAGTGCCTCCTTAAAGTGAGAATAGTGTCAGAATCCCGACTGGAGGTCAGAATCAGTAAGGTTCTCTACTGTTTTATCCCATGTTGATGGCCTTTCAGCTGATTCCCTGGTGGCCCGCTGGAATGTGGAGTTAACCAGGGCTATTGACTGTTTGGCTCCAAAGCGCCCTCTCCGATTGCATGGAGTCCGGACAGCCCCGTGGTTTTCCACGGATCTGAGGGCAATGAAACAATCGCTGAGACGGCTAGAGCGCCGGTGGCGGATAACCCATTCTGAATCTGACCGGACACGGGTTAGAGCTCAATGTCGAGCCTACCAAGTGGCGATAGCGACGGCGAAGAAGACTTTCTTCACCGCCTCTATTGCATCTGCGGAAAACAGCAGCAGGAGACTCTTTCAGGTGGTTCGCAATTTAGCGGAACCACCTGCTCCATCAGGGCCCAGTAGCGGCCACATGATCTCCTGCAATGACTTTGCAAAGTTTTTTGCAGATAAAGTCGCTCAGATTCGAGAAGAGGTAGACTCCACCGTGGGAGCAGGGCCGGGGCGGGAGAGTGCTAGAGTCCTGTCTAGTCAAGTTGTGTGGGATCAATTCCAATCTGTTACCCCCGAGGATGTGGACAGGCTGCTTGGACGAGTGAAACCAACCACTTGCCGCCTCGATCCTTGCCCATCCTGGCTTATAAAAGCTAGCCGGGAAGGACTGGGCGATGGGCTTCGTGGGGTGGTGAATGCTTCCCTCCGTGAGGGAGCCTTCCCAGACCCGCTGAAAGAGGCGGTTATTAAACCGCTTCTTAAAAAACCATCTTTAGATGCGGCCACGATAGCCAACTATCGCCCAGTCTCAAATCTTCCATTCTTGGGCAAGGTGATTGAGCGAGTGGTTGCTGAACAACTCCAGGCACGCCTGGAAGAAGCGGACCATTTGGATCCCTTCCAGTCGGGATTCAGGCCTCATCATGGGACTGAAACTGCCTTGGTCGCACTGGTTGATGATCTCCGGCGGGCTAGGGACAAAGGTGAGAGCTGTTTCCTAGTTCTGCTGGATCTCTCAGCGGCGTTAGATACCATCGACCATAACATCCTTCTGGACCGTCTTGAGGGGTTGGGAGCTGGGGGCACTGTTATACAGTGGTTCCGCTCCTTCCTCCTGGGCCGTGTTCAGAAAGTGGTGGTGGGGGATGAGTGTTCAGACCCCTGGGCCCTCACTTGTGGGGTGCCTCAGGGTTCTGTCCTCTCCCCCATGCTTTTCAACATCTACATGAAGCCGCTGGGAGAGATCATCAGGGGATTTGGGCTGGGTGTTCATCAGTATGCAGATGATACCCAGCTCTACCTCTCTTTCAAATCAGAACCAGTGAAGGCAGTGAAGGCCCTGTGTGAGTGCCTGGAGGCGGTTGGAGGTTGGATGGCGGCTAACAGATTGAGGTTGAATCCTGACAAGACAGAAGTACTGTTTTTGGGGGACAGGAGGCGGGCAGGTGTGGAGGATTCCCTGGTCCTGAATGGGGTAACTGTGCCCCTGAAGGACCAGGTGCGCAGCCTGGGAGTCATTTTGGACTCACAGCTGTCCATGGAGGCACAGGTCAAATCTGTGTCCAGGGCAGCTGTTTACCAGCTCCATCTGGTACGCAGGCTGAGACCCTATCTGCCTGCGGACTGCCTCGCCAGAGTGGTGCATGCTCTGGTTATCTCCCGCTTGGACTACTGCAATGCGCTCTACGTGGGGCTACCTTTGAAGGTGACCCGGAAACTACAACTAATCCAGAATGCAGCAACCAGACTGGTGACTGGGAACAGCCGCCGAGACCATATAACACCGGTCTTGAAAGACCTACATTGGCTCCCAGTACGTTTCCGAGCACAATTCAAAGTGTTGGTGCTGACCTTTAAAGCCCTAAACGGCCTTGGTCCAGTATATCTGAAGGAGCGTCTCCTCCCCCATCGTTCTACCCGGACACTGAGGTCCAGCACTGAGGGCCTTCTGGCGGTTCCCTCACTGCGAGAAGCCAAGTTACAGGGAACCAGGCAGAGGGCCTTCTCGGTAGTGGCGCCTTCCCTGTGGAACACCCTCCCACCAGATGTCAAAGAGAACAACAACTACCAGGCTTTTAGAAGACACCTGAAGGCAGCCCTGTTTCGGGAAGCTTTTAATGTTTGATGTATTATGGTATTTTAATATTCTTTTGGAAGCCGCCCAGAGTGGCCGGGGAAGCCCAGCCAGATGGGCGGGGTATAAATAATAAATTATTATTATTATTATTATTAAGATTGCAATTGTAAGTTTCATAAAACATTTTCGTACGGTATGTTTAGATATATTATGGCCTTATAAGAAAGCGCCTTGCTACTCTTTCAAGATCTGAGTAGAGAGACCAAAGATCTTCCTGTTCTGGAGAAAAAAGAACAAAATGGGATTTGGTGTAGCAGAGTATAAAAAGCCAGACAGAAACCACTAGAGCCCCAGAGAAGGTTCAATCATGCTAATGCAGAGGGCTGCCATAGAGGAGTGGCATTAAGTGACAGTCAGGAAGCCCCAGCCATGCATTCACACAATTGCCTAATTTCTCATCAGGCTACAATAATAATACCAGCCCACCTTACAGTAAATTTGCAAGAATTAGTGCACTGTAGTGATCAAATATATTATACCACGACAACCTGCCAGGGTAAGTGTGTCTACATATGGGGGGGGGGGAGAGAGAGAGAGAGAGAGAGAGAGAGAGAGAAGAAGAAGAAGAAGAAGAAGAAGAAGAAGAAGAAGAAGAAGAAATGGCTGGGAGAGAACTTTCCAAAAATTAGCAGGAAGTTTTCTCTTCTATAGAGTAGATTTTTAAAACTGCAATCTGACATTGTACTGTCCGTTCTCTCACCACATTTTCCCACATATGTATCAACCTGAGATAAAGGCACATGAATTGTGTTGGACATGTATAAATTGCTATACAGTTGCCAAGTATTAATACACAGAGCCTTCTGCCTGCTTAGCAAAGAAATTAGGAGTCATATAGACTTGTACATATTTTTAGCAGCCACCCCAATGCATGACAACAAGCAAAAAACACCGATGCTATACATGGAATGAATTTGGCAAACTATGGCTAGTCCAAAATATGTTTAATTATCAGAAAGTGAAATGGCAGATGTTGAAGTTTGAACACATGACATCGTCCAACTTTTGAAATCTAAACGCAAGTTTTTTCCATTAAAATATTAGCACTGACACATATCTACTCAGAATTAAATATTCAACCCCAAATGTTGACACCTGCAATGAAAATACTAGGATGGTTCCAGACTAAGCTAATCATACAGTAATGACTACCTTCAATTTATTTGTATTTATGTTCTTAAATTTATAACACACTTTTCTTCCACCTACTCTGAGCTGATTTTGGGGTGCACATGGGGGGAAAGGATGGGGGAAAGTCCTGTTGTACAAGTGGAATTCCTTGAACAGGACTTCTGCTGATGGGACTTTTTAGCTGAATACCACCCTAAGTAAGGATCCAACACCAACTGAAATTCTGACAACAAAGCAGACATTAAACAGAAAATATATTAACCTGCTACTGTTTTCAAAAACCAAGGCTGGCGTGTGGCCTCTAACTATTTTAGCCATGCATTTTTTGCTTTATTGATGATGCTGTAGGAGCTGCGCGACCACACATTGCATCTTCCGCATTCTGCTCCTGCTTTAATGAGGTTAACTGTTTAAATGACAGATTAATAAATACAAAGAGTTCAATGGCATATTTTTTCATCACATCGTAAAACATGCATTCTGAAATTTATTATATGTGATGGACCAAACAAGAAACATAGAGACAGAGCTACATTCTACAAATGATTCCAGAAATATATAGTCTGCAGTTATCCCTTGATTAATTCCATTTTAATATTTAAATAATTGCTAATATTTTCAGGAGCACATTTTCGATAAGCCAAGGCTGGTTGTTTTCTTTCATTTTTAATTAACTTTACTTAATGCAACACTATGCACTTTTGTGCATCTCTCCTCATCAAAACTGCAGCTTACTTTTTAAATTGCTGGAGCTGTTTGTGTGCGAGAGTGTCATTTTACTTTAAAAAAAAGGAAAAGGGGAAGGGGGGGAAGCTTGTTAAAGAGGGGCTCCGGAAAAGATTACCAGCCGTGCCTCTCTACACGAGGCCTTGCCTGAGTAGAGCACGACTTTCATTTGCCAATCGATTTGCCAATCAGGCGGTATATACACAAGGCATTGCTCACAAGATCAGGCCCATTGATTTCAGAAGTCCATTTATGAAAAGAGAACTGAAAATTCACTTTCCCATGTCAGCTTAACGACATGGAGCCCTCTTTTGAACACAATTGCAATGTGTTTGTAAGCTTTTTCTTATAAGGCTTTATCAACCTAAATTGTTTGGCTGATACAAGTAAAAACATTGCTCTGTAGTCTTGAAAGAATGTGTTAAACCACACATCGGTACCCTACAATCCTCACAAATGGTCTTTTAAGAAAGATGCCAAGGGGCCAGTGTGTGCACCATCGCTAATCTTGATGTAACCACTTGTAACTTTAAAAAGGTTGTTCTGAGGCAGCAGCAACCTGAAAGCAGGAGATTGACTTAATGGTAGTCAAGAGTCCAAACTGGCCATTCAACAAATGAGGCATCTGTCCCCAGCATCAGGTCCCTTGGAAAAGGCCAAAGAAATTATCTTGATGTTGCCTAACAGTTCCAGAAGGACTAAGTTGTCTCCATTTCTAAGGCCCTGCAAAGGGTCCACAGGGTCCCATTATCTCAGACTAGTCCTGTTGCATCTGTTTCACCTCAGCCCTCAGTCTGAATCAGGTGCTTTAAATGTGGCTGCTTACTTTTCAGCTCATGCAAATTGTCTGCTAATATGCGCAGTTAATATGTGCTGGTTCGAAACCCATATAGCATACCACGGTGGCAATTTGCACAATCAGGGAGAGATTCCAGAGCTCCCCTGATTACAGAAGATGCAGCCATGCTACAGTCTCCCACTCCATCAGCTCACATATTATTATGCTCCAACTAGCAGATCGCCTGCATTAGCTGCAGAGATTATACATAATGGCCACGTTTAGCATGTGAATCTGTGCTAAGTAACTGTGTAAAATAAAAAAAGTAAACCAAAAGAACAGTATGTTCTCCATTATGCAAAATGCAGCTGAAACAGATTTGCCACAGAATACCATGCTTACTTTACCATCTCACTGCCTTCTCCCCAGACTATGCCTGCTACTTCTAAGAAAAACTTTGCAATCTTGACAAGACTCTCTCCCATGACTTTGCAAGAAAGCTACACATTTTGTTACCTTTCCTTTCATTCTGCAACAGTTATTGCAAGACCCATATTCTGCCTTTTCTTGTGGTTTTGTTTCCCAAGTTCTTTCCTGATTTTACAGATGTCCTAACATTACAGAAGGGTCCTGTAGCGATTTTACTTTTTTGAGATTGCAGTGTTATATTACCAAAAGGAACCAGCCTATAAACCAGCAAGCAATGGATGCTAATACAGAACACAATTAGCAAGTGAAGCACATTAACAAACACCAGTCGGTGGGGAAAACTGCAGCAGAGTGCTATTGCCCTCATGTCTTGGTAGTGGGTGGGTGGAAAACAGGATGCTTAACTAGGTAGATATAACCAGGTAGGTAGGCCTTTGGTCTGATTCTGCAGGGCATTTTTATATATTTATGCAATACTGCTAAGCACCTGGCAAAAGACATGATGGTGATGTTGAGTAGGGATGCTGACAAAAATTGCTATGTCTTAATGTGGTACCAAATGCTTTCAAAGTTCCATACTGGGACTTATGACTGCTACATAATATAAGTATTTCTTCAAAGCTATAAATAATTTTGGGAACTAGTGGATACAGGAAGTATCTAACACTCAAGTTCTGTTTGCATGACAGACTTCTGCATATGCAACGAAACTTCTCTTTCCTCTTGTGACACCTGGAAGCCCCTACACACCCTCTAAAACTTGATCCAGAGAGTTGGGGACCCCTAAGGGTAGATCTGTGGGGTGCACAAGAGGAGAGGGGAGGAAGGGGTAACCCTGTTGTATGAGTAGAATTCTGCTTGCACTGCATAGGATGCAACACTACATTTGCTTTATAAGAAGTAGTGATACATGCAAATATTGGGAACTGTTACATCTTATTGAAGAACAAATACTTCAGAAATATTCTCTGTGCCATTGCTTAGTTTGTGAAATTCTTTGGGGACACTGTACAATGAGTGCCATTTGCTCTGTAGTTGGAAGTGAAGCAAATATGTTAGATTTGACAATAATGGACATGAAAAACATTTTTCTTCCTTGGTCACCAATTATTATTTTGTGTTATGGCCCATCTGTAAAGGTGTTCCTATGTTTAAATATTGCACTACTGTGAAAATATGCTGGAGGGTCTACACCATGCACACAACTAGCTACAAGCTCTCCAGGCTTTGCCAAAATCATCTTTCTAACTTAGGCTGGGAATAAATTAACTGCCGTTCCCGTCCTCCATCTCAATTTCTAACAGCCTTTTCCTTATTTTGTTCTAGCATTGTTTTGCCTTGAGCTTAAGTCCTTAACTCTAACATAGGTACCGGACTTGACAAGCAATTAGAGCAAGCAATTTCCACTCGTCAAACCTTGCTAGATTTGTCATCTGCCATCTGCATGATCATCTGGCTCTCCTCGCGGCCTTGCTGTGAATCTGGATCTACTTGCGTAGGAATAATAATAAAAAAGGGCACAAGACACCATTCTGGTGGGAAGAAAGTGACACAGTGGGGGAAGCTGATGTGAGAGTTATTTGCATGTTTTAAAATTTGTATTTCTTGATGTTTTATTATGGGGGCGTGTTTAGGAACACTGCAGCTCTGCCGCTGATATGAATATATGAAGCTACTGTGCAATTCTAGATATGTTTACTCACATATAAGTCCCTTTATTCTCAGTGGGACTAACTCCCTTGTAAGCATGCATGTAAGATTGTAGCCTCAGCCTCAGTGCACAATTACCAAGCTAAAATTTCTTACTATGAGACACAGCTCACATTCAAGCAGGGCTAACTGGGCATTTGAAGTGGAGAATTCTCATAACCTAAGTGACAATCAGACACCTAGGGGCCGCCCACACTTTGGGTTAATGAGGACTGTGAACCTCTTTCACTTACTTTAATTCACCCTTGTCCCTGTGGCATCCAAACACTGCCGTTGCACACTTTCCACTCCCTGGCCTGAATCCAGAGATTTCCTATGCTTTGCAAATCCAAACAGCAGAGGTGAATCACAGATGTAGGAGGATTGTTAAAACTGATTTATAGATTAATTTATGGGTGTTTAGTATAACTATGTTGATTTTTAAAAACTGTATTCAGTGCCATTTGGTGAAAAGGTGGAACAGCAATTTTAAAACAAATCAATATCCCAAACAAATCAATATCCCAAACTTTGTGCCCATGGCACAAATACAAACTGAAATATGAAACAACAAAGATGCAAATGACAACTCTTTGGCTTTCTTAAGTAATGGTTCTTTCAGAAATGCATTATGCAGTGAAATTTAATTGAGAGCCAATCATAAAGTTGGAAGGGACCTAAGGGTCATCTAGCCCAACTCCCATCCAAATTGAAACCATAGTGGTCCCTGCTTAGCTTTGTAAACGTGCTAACACTTTTATTGCCGCACCACTAGAAGGTGATATTCTGCATATCACAGTAGTGTGCAAGTGGGAATCCCCAGGTAAAAACTCCTTACATATAGAAAACTACTATGTCAGGGAGAAGTATATGCTATAAACATTCTCCCCAGTATCTATTTTTTTGTGTTTGTGTGAATTAGTTTTAATTTTGTATTTAATCATGTGACAGTCCCCCTGCCACCCTTGCAGCAGCCTGAATTAATAAAAGCATTAACAAAGCTTGAGAGGGATGATATTGTGCAGATTTCACCATCATCCTCTGAATAAAAATTGTCAGTCACAGATCTAGAAGCTAGATTGCAAAAGCACCACTACTAAACATGCTTTGATGTGCAAATAGACAGAGCTACACATATAAGCAAATATATATTTAACAAGATACTCTGGGTAGGATTATCCCCCCGCCCCATTGTAAGCATTAGCTATAAAATTCCTATTGTTCTTACATGTTTCTTCAGAAGGCATTACAATGCACAGAAGCAACTGTTTATTCTAATGAGAGAGATATTCCTCACTGGGCTGAGCTGTATTTTAGAAAATGACGCTGAGAAGCTGCAGCATTGTGCTCTTACATGGAGCTGCGCTGCCTGCCTGCCTGCCTGCCTGCCTGCCCAGGGGGGAGCCCAGCTAGCAGGTGAATCCCCCTGACAGCCACAGAAAGGAGGGCTGGGCTGGGCTGAGGTTGCCTCTTGCTCCCCTCCCTCCATCTGCATCCGCTCACCATGGGACTGAGATGCTCTGACGCCCAGGCCAGGATGGGGCAGGGATCCCCGTGGAAGCCGAAGCCTGCATGGGGGCATCTGGTTGTGCCCCCTCATAATTTTCTGCACAGGGCCACCCCCCCAACTCCCCCCCAGCTACATCACTGGCTGTAAGAACTGCATTCAACTTGAAGTTGAACATGCTAATTTATTCACCCCAAACCCCAGCAACATTACAGTTGTTTAAAATCTGATATCCTGCTCAAAAACAACAACACGAATCTGGAGCAGCTTACAACCTCTTGTCAATAACACTTGCTTAACAATAACCTGCTTAGCTATGATCCATCCTAACCAAAGGCTGCTAATGCATCTTTCTAGATAAAAAAGCACTGCACAACCACTGTTACTCTAAAAGGCATTTGGGTGCATTGGAAACCTTTTGAAACAAGAATGGTTTGATTACTCTGGAATGGTAAAAGGATTAGCCATCTGTGGGTAAGGATGACCCAAAACCATAAAAACCATACAACAGCCTGATTGGGGGTTGACTTTTGGCCACTTGCCTGAAAAGTAAAGCCTGAAAAGTAAAGCCTGAAAAGCTGTTTGTCCATCCAAGCCTTTTAAAAGAGAAGCATCAGCTATGCACCTCAAGTAACAGACAGCTAGTTTGACTGGACTAGCCCCAGACTACTGGGATGATCTTTTGAATAGACTAGGTGAAGCTGCTATTCCCTGCTCCTGGGCTGCCCAGCAAGTGAAGAGTGTGAGCAGTTATAGAAGAGAATGGAAGAGCTTCTGTGTTTTGTGTAAAGGTGGGAATTTCAGAATACAGATTTTTTCATCTGTGCATCTGCACAGCTAAAACTCAATGCACCTGTTAAAGATACAGCAGTCCTGTATTTCTTTGTTCTTGGTTACCCTAAAATGCATGGCCAAGCCGGCATTTGAACGCAGGTTTCCTAAGCCTGTTGCCAATACTTTGCCAACTGGTCCAAATTTTTTTCACAATATTTCCAGTATATCTGTATACGCTTTCATCTCATAACAATGATTTCTCCTCTAAAGAGCATTCATTAGCATTTACAGTTACTCCTCTGAGTTTACTGAGTGAAGCCGTAACTCAGAAGCATAATGTCAATTGCTATTTCACATGTGCAGTGACAATAAAATAAAAATACCATGCACCACTAGCCTTTTAGGGAATGGTGCAATTGAACAGTTATTCCTGGCATAGGGAAAATGAAGATGTTTTCTGTTTGCTAGGCAATTTAAGGAGGGGATTTACAACTATTTGTAACAGCTATTTCCAAATGAACTGAGAAGTGCCTGAAAGCCTTTCAGTGAGCTTCATTCTTTCTTCTGCTCCTAGAAACTAGCAAAACATCCAGCCATGGTATCATACATACAGTCATCACCAGAGGTAACAGGACAAAGCATGGAATGGAGCAACTGATGCAAAGATGGGGTCCTGTCTCCCCCTGTGCTTTCGATAGTTGCATAGAAGTTACAGTTTTTCATGTCCCTGCAGGCAAAACTGCACGCACTCATCACCTGCACTCCAGAAGCTTAATTCTCCTTTGCCACCCTGGACCATTGTTTCCTCCCCACTCCCATCTTTCCATTTGTAGGTCTAATTGGTTACAGAAAAAGCTCCCCTATATTGAGACTAAAGGCTGGTTTCGAAGAGGGATGAGATGGGGGAGAGGGAGGGAGGGTAGACACAACAAACTTTGTGATGAATAATCACAAAGCACAACAGAGAAGCCCTTTTGCATGCATGTGAGTGTGTGTATAAAAGAAGAATAAATTCACCCAGGAGCTTCTACAACATCTGTTGCGATGCTGGGACCAAACCACTTGCAGTCCTTACTGAATTATGCTTCCTAGCTTCAAAGCATGAAGGGTTTTTCTCACTCCTTTGTAAAGCTGGCACTCTCCTAGAGGACCAAGTGTCTGCTTAACTTGCACAACACATTGCTTTGGTACAGGAGCAAAGAATACCATAGCAACTCCAACAACACAAAACCTCCTTTGGGATCCAGCTTTTCATTTGCCTTTGAATGTGGGGGGATGGGGGAGGGAGACTGAACAGAGGGGTGCTTGAGGGCTGCAGACATTTACTTGACGTTAAATGTGTTTTAATTAACAGCACACAAAAACACTGAAATTTGTGCCCATTCATTCATCTGATATCAGGCTCAACACCATTCAAACCAATGGCAGCTTGGACACCCATCTCAGTAGGTTAGAAAAGAGCTCTTATTTTCCACCTCAGAGTTTTAAACCACGTTTGGTAAATTACAGAAAACTTTTTTCATCTCACCATCATGGCTTGTGCAAGAGAGATGCCTCTAGTGGTGGCAGTCCAGAGTGGTAGTGATCAGTATTTAACTTCACCAGTCACAGATCAATGTAATTATGTGTAATTATTCACCATTTGATTGCACTACAATTACCATGTAGTTACAGGCTAACTCTGTGGTTACTTGTGCCATAAAATTAAAGCATTACCCTGAGATCCACAAATTACATAATAATCCTCTCCCAAAGTCAATTAGTAATTGCCACATAATCCATAGGTCACATAATGAAAAGGTACAAATATCTGTTGTGGGTAATTAGACAGAGTAATGGCCTAATTATAGAGAACCACGCCCCAATATTCTCCTTTTACTGTATTGCTGAGCTAGAAGAGGACTAAAAATTCAGGAAAAGAAAAAGAAAAGGAACTCTCGACAAACATTTGGGAAGTGAAGTGCTTAAGTATAAAATGTCCCCTTTAGGGCTTAAAAACCCTCTATTCAACTGAGCAAGGATGAAATTAAAATTAACTGACACTGATGTTTCTCCAAAGCTCCTCCAGCGTATTGGGAGGCTCAGCAGAAGATGACATTCTTCCCAATTCCCACAAGTTTAAGAAATATTAAATTAAACTTACTGTAGAATATTTTCTGCTGATCAACACAGCAGCTCACAATCTGAATAAAGCAAAACAAAAATACCTTAAACAGTTTTCCATCGGAGCTTTATGTTCCCTAACTGACCTGATCCAGCAGGGAGGATGGAAACAGGGGCTTCTTTCATCTCGGGGGTTACGAGCTGCAGATCCTGATCAGAAGCTCCATCCTTCTACTCTAAAAGCTCCTTCTCGTAATCCAAGTTATTAAGCAGGCTGGTTGTGGTTATAATGGTCTGGTCCAGATGACACACCAAGCCGAACCATGGCTTTGTGTGACTATGGGAGAACATGGTCAAAAAGGAGCTTTCAGCCACTTTGTTTCTTCTCTCCAGCCCTGTTTGCTGCTCATGTTGTACCACACTAAGCCAAAGTTTGGCTTAATATGTCATCCAAACCGGGGTACATTGTTGAACTCTTTTCACATTAACCATGGTTAGTTCTTGGTTGTGGCTCATGGTTAGTGAGGAGAAAGCCCTAGTCTGGATAACCAGCAAAACAGACCAAGGAAGAGCAAAGCAAGTTCAATCTCCTAAGCAAGTGTCCGCATGGTCTCACTTCACAAAGATTTGGCTCAGTGTGTTGTCTGAATCAGGTCCTAGAGGAGAATGGAGAATGCATTTTGTACCTGCTCTCTACTTCAGGTACAGTGAAAGATGTCTAATAAGACATCTGTACACACATAGCCATTGATTGATACAAGGTGTTTTGTGTTCTGTTTTTTATCTAGATCAGCTACTGGGGAAAAGGTTGGAAGAGAGTTTTTGAGTCTCAACAGCAAAGCCAAACCGCCTCCACCCTGTAAATTGTATGCCTAAGCTCCCAATCCAGCCCCTGATCCAAAGACCAGGTTAGCCTGAAGAAGAATTGTATGGAATGCTTTCCTACCAATGAGATGGTCTGCACATTTTCTTTCTCTTAGTCAACACTCAAACATTTGTTGCAAGTTACTGTTTTTAAATGAGACATGCTATGGCACTGATTAGGCTATTAATAAAAGCCAGCTGCTTGATTGAAAGAGGATATCAAAACCGGTGCTGCTCCTCATGACATTTCCTTGCTCTCTCTCTCTCTCTCTCTGTGTAGTTTTGCTTGATTTATAGGGATTTTCTTCACCTAAAACAATTCCATAATAAATTGCAGAAGCTGACTTTCAGTGGTGTTGAATTCAAGGAAGTCAGTAACAAGCGGAAATCCAAGTACTTTCCCACCACCATTAGATGATTCACTACAAATGGACTTAGTTCACACTTTGCCCTAACCAAATTTTTTTTAAAAAATCTGAAAATCTGGTTAAACAGCAGGATAAATGACATGGGCCCAACTTCATTAGGTATCCTGCTTCCTTCTGCATGTCCTGTTAGAAGCACAAAATTTGTCCAGCGTCCTCCCCTTTATAATAATAGAAAGATACTTGGGGACATAATAACAAGCTGGGGGTGTTAACCTGTGGCCTTCCAGATGTTGTCCGACTTCATCAGCTGTAATGAGCAGGGCCAATGGTCAGTGATGATGGACTTGTGCCACACTTGCAGGGCCACAGATTAGGCACCCCTGCATTACAATAAACATGCTGGGCAAAGGGGAATTTTGAGAGCTGTGTACATGTTCCATGTGCTGCACACTGGCATATGTAACCCATTAGCAAAAACTGCCAACTCAAATTCAAGCTGAATCTTCAGAAAACACAATGGCAAGGAACTTGCCTGCTTTTAAAATTGCAAGCTGACAATTCTAGTGGTCGTATGAAATGTACCGATGCAGCAGCTATATTCCATATTCAGCAGATATAGCCATCTCTACAAGGGATGAATACTCTGAGAACCAGAGTCTTGCCGTCTAGAAACCCCTCTGAGATAGAGTGGGGCTGATGCTGTGGGATCAAATAGGAGATTTTCTATTGCTAACATCAGCAAGGTTTCACAGAAACCTACCGAGTTTAGATTGTATCAAGTGGGGACTGATAGCAAGCAGCTGTTCCCTCCTCCCTGTCCTTTGGATACAGGATGTGGATTCACTCTTGGCAGTTTGGTCCTCCCTCCCCTCACATCTCCCTAGCAGCTTGCACAGGGCCCCACCCCACATTGTGCTTCATTTGGGACCTCGCAGGAATAATGATCTCCCAGCCCCAATGGGCTTGGTGCCCTGGTAGGGGTTAATGCCATGGAGACAGCTTGCCCCAAAGCCAGCCAGTCACCTGAGCACCCTGCACCCAAGGGTGCATGGAAGGGACCATTCTCTGTGAAGAAGGATGGCACAGGGAACAAACTGGGGTTTGGCTTTCACTGGTGAAAGTGACCCCTGCTTCCGAGCCTATCAGCATGTTCCAAGTGCTGCCCACACCTTTCTGCACTTCCATCCAGCCCTGACCAGTGTTCCAGCTGGAGGTCACCGACAACGTGAGAGTGGGGTGGGGGTGGGGGAGCCAGTGGCCAGCCAGGTGTTGTTGGGCTCCTATTCCATCAGCCCAGCCAGTACGGCTAAAGGGTCGGGGGGGGGATGAGAGCCATCATCCAGTTGCCTCTGGAGGACCACAGATTCTCCACCCCTGCCTTTGGGAGTCATGTGCCTTTATGTTCTTTTTTTTTTAAAAGGCTCATAAAGCCCAGCTTGCCTATAGGAAACTGCTCCTTTGACCTTTTTTATTCAGTCATGGGTTTTGTCCCCCCCACACAAACCCCCCCATGTTTAAGGCTCCCAGAAATGGGAAGAGTAGTCAAGGGTGGGTGGGGACACCCCCCCCCCAGTTGCTTTTCAATTATGGCTTTTCAATGATGTGGCTTTTCTTTCAGGGTCCCCAGTGATTCTTGAAATACTTTTTTTTAAAAAACCTGACAAGGTGTTAAGCAGGTGACGAAAATATGCCATAGAAGTTAGTCAAGGGCAGCAGTATAATAAAGTCAAGGACAATATTAAGAAGTATTGGAACAGAGCCAAGCTGGGCTATCGAATAACCTTGCTGCAGGTCAGTAGCACTGTATTTGAAAGACAAGCCCGTGAACCGTAATGGTTTGCTGCTAATTCAAGTGAAAGGAACTCACATTTCCACAGCTGAAAAAAGCTCAGGTTTTCACTGTTATTGATGATGAACTTTCATAACATTAATATCCAAATGAAGGAGCACAATAAATACAACACACTTGCAAGGAGTCCGGGCATTATTGTGTCCTCTTCCCCCCAGCTCACGCTACCCAGCTCATACATACTACATGTTCTCAGCTGGAAGCAAGAAGCAGTGGTAAAACAGAAGAAAAAATGTTTTAAAATTTTATAAATTTTATAAATAAAATTTATTATTATTATTATTATTTACAACAAATCCAGTCAGTTAAGTGCTGTCTTGTCCATTATGCTCTCCACGATGCCACCTCCTTGTCCAATCTCCCAACCCCACCCCAGACTTCCACTACACGTAAGATTGAAATTCTAAACACATTTGTTAAATGTAGTAAGAATTACTTCCATGTAAATATGACTAAGATCCTGCTGGGAATTGATTTCCATGGCATTTACTCCCTGCAAAGTATGTTTAGGATCATTGCCTGGGTCCTTATCTACTGTATTCCATTTTGGAGGCAACGAAAGAGAGTATTTTATTTTACTGCGTTTTAAAACCTTGCCTTCAAAGAGCCCCATGCAGGTCGCACATTTCACCCCTCACCTACATCCCTTTATCAAAACAAGAACCTTGTGTTGTTGGTTAGGAAGAAATGGTGGTGTGGATTGGGCACCATGTAAAGGGCACCATGTTGACTAGTCCTGCTCTACCTCCTACACTGTATCTTGTTAGCTTATCTTGGTTACGCTAGATGTAGACTGCCGTTCCTTGCTAACTGATACCCACTTCTATCTGATGAGATAGTTGTAGCCATACAATTGGGAGTAGACTACCAGCTGCCTCAGGAGTTACATTTTGCTGTTCGATGCCACCAGAAGTAAATACAAGTGCACACAAGCTCTGGGAAACAAAAGACCTTTCTTTAATATTCTTGTCTATTATCTCCTGTTGCCCTTAAGCAAATGTTAGGGGCCTTGCTGCTTTCTCCCCCATGGCCTAAATGGGGACAATGCAAAGGTCCATTTCATCTAACTTCTGAGGGCATTTGTGCATATGCAGGGGTTTCTGAAGGAGTCATTACTGCACGCTCACAGCGTACGGAATGTGACCCATTTAAGGCACAAAGCAAGACTTGTGACTGAACATTCCTGCATAATATTAAGGAGTTGTCAAAGCATGTGCAAACCAGTTGGTGGCAAGTGGTCCCGTGCGTGAATTTACCCGCTGCAAAGGGTCCTTGAAGCTACTCATCAGTTCTTGGTAAACGGCAGTGAAAGTCAGTGAATCTAATTTGACAATAATGAGCCTATGCATCAATGTACGTCCCGCCAACCTCCAGCTTTCCTTTTTAAAAATAATAATAATGATAATAATAATAATAATAATAATAATAATCAAGCCATAAGAGACTGGCTACTCAGTGTTACAACAGAAATCTCACTTCTGTGCCCTTCATTCTAATGAAAAAGACAGAGTGGCTGAATGCAATCACTTGCAGTTTGTTACAACTAAAACAGGGGCTAATAGGAAAGGTTTAATTAATAACAATTATCCAGAGCGTCAGTGTGATTCAGGCAATGTCTCCGAGCATGAAGGAGACGCTTGACACTTTGCTTCCATGTGCGGACGCAAGAAATTTCTAGGCAAAGTTAATGGAAAATGAGCGGATGACTGCTGCCGCAATTCAAATGTACTGTAAAATTATTGAAATGATGCCAATGTCACAGGAATGCGCTTGGCACTAACTTCTGCGATCATTAGCCCTTGCTGCATGTTAATAACGTTTGGTCAAATACCTCGAAAGCGTGTGACAGATTTTCTTTAAAAAATAATAATCTTACAGGTAACTGTTTTCTGTCTTCATTATATGATGTACAGATAGAGAGACAGCTGCCATTGTTCCTCTGGGGGTCAATATGCTGGTTTATCAGAGCTCTGAGCTTTCTGTGCTAAACCCCCGTGATCTCAGTAATGCAACACTCTGATTGCTCTGTGGTGACTCTGGATCTCGCCTGTTCATGTCAATTTCTCTTCTCGGAGGCGGCTGGGCAAGGAGGAGAAGAACGGTTTTTATGAAATTCCAATTGTCTAAAGCGGTAGAAACTCCTGTCAGTCACAGATGGTTTATTGGCTGAGTTCGCCAGCAGGGGGTCTCAGCTTGAACCTCTCCACTATAATTAGTGTCATCGCAGTCAAATGCAATTTGTCTTTTTAAAATATAGGAAGAGGGCATGCTAATGGTCCAGCTGACACTTCTACAGCAAAGTCTCAACAAGCGCGCTGCAGCTTCTCAGTTGTTAGGAAGGTATGAAGACCCTGACCTGCACGGTACAGCTTTGAACAGATTTTACTTCCTGGGGGCTGTGTGTGCCATTTCCCTTTACAGAAGTATTTCCTCCACCTAAAACTGCAGGTAGAGTTTTACATTCTGTTGTTTTTTTTAAGAAGTGCTGAACTTACTATTGAAGGGCCATAGCTCAGTAGCAGAGCACACCTGCTTTACCTGCAGAAAGTCCCAGGTTCAGTCCCTGGTGTCTCCAGGTAAGGCCAGGATTGTTTGTTGGCTGAAACCCTAAATAATAATAATATATTATCTATACCCTGAACATCTGGCTGGGCTTCCCCAGCCACTCTGGGCAGCTTCCAGCAAAATATTAAAATAAAAAAATAAAATAAAATAAAATAAAATAAAATAAAATAAAATAGAACTGCTGCCAGCCTGTGTAGACAACACTGAGCAAGACAGACCAGCAGTTTGACTCCGTCTAAAGCAGGTGATTATACTGCCGTGAATATACAGACTCATGCAGACCTTAATAAATGTAGGCAGCACAATGAAAGGGGGTTTAATATTGAGTAGCCTGGTTTATCTACCAAAGAAAGGAAAATGTCAAGCCTCCTCCGCACTTTCAGAGGTATTACCTAAACCACAGTAATATTCTGGATAATTGTTATTAATTAAACTGTTCCTATTAAATCTAGAAAGTTTATAACTACCCCTTAAACAATGATGATTCATATTACTCATTCCATGCACTCCTGTGACTAGGAGGCCCTGAATAAAGAGGGACTTAGTCCAAAGTAAACACGTATAGAATTAAACTGCATGGCTCTGGACACCCAGGAGAATCTTCTTTCTTTCCACTGCACCCATAGAGGTATTTAAAGACTTGTTCCATTCAACAAAGAGAAGGGGACTGTGGCAGTCCTTGCGGGTTTGCATTATTATGATCATGCCCAGGACCCTTGGACCTATGAGACTGCCGCTCCTGGTATGTCCCGCAGAAGACCTTACAGTCCATAAATAACAACCCTTTGGAGGTCCCGGGCCTCAAGGAGGTTAGGTTGGCCTCAACCAGGGCCAAGGCCTTTTCAGCACTGGCCCCAACCTGGTGGAACGCTCTGTCACAAGAGACCAGGGTCCTGCGGGATTTGACATCTTTCCGCAGGGCCTGCAAGACGGAGCTGTTCTGCCAGGCCTTTGGTCTGAACTTAGTCTGACCACACCCCTTTCTTCTTTTTGATGGAACCCCTTATTTGGGATCCTGCATATAAATTTTCCCTCGGCCCTTTTACTGGCCCATGTAGGACCAGCATGGATAGCTGGCCCTGGTGAATATTTGATGTTTCCTCCCCTTATGGTCTTGCTTTATGGGCCACCAGTAAAACGAGGCTGCATTTTAAGCTGTATTTTAATCAATTGGGTATTGTTGTTTTTTGGTTTTGTTTTTAACTGTATTTTATATTTGATGTTAGCCGCCCTGAGCCCAGTCTTGGCAGGGGAGGAGGGGTATAAATAAATTATTATTATTATTATTATTATACACCACCCTCTTCCCTGATGGGACTCAAGGCAGCTTACAGATATAAACAAGAATCACTAAAAAACGGGGGGAAATATCATTAAAAAATTATCGATATATAAAAAAATGTTTAAAACATACAAATAATCACAAATCACTGTGACTCATGTGCTTTTACCAATTATCAGTGGTGGATGGGTTTAATATTCAGCTTTTACAGCCTGGGTAAGCCTCGCTGATTTCCATGGAAAGCGGCCCAGGGTCGTGCTGGGAGGGAGGGAGGACATGGATGGAGTACATATTCAACTGCATCCGCGTCACCCAGGAGAGCCCTTCAGTTGTCTGGAGAGGTCACTTCCTGGTTGGCGTGGAGAAGCAGTTTTCAACGGAGCCCAGTGATGGAAGCGTGCAGCTGCCCCTGTGTCCCCCATATTACACCTCTAATTCCAGATTAGATACTTCAGAAGCATTTTGAGAGCTGACATGGGTGTGCCTGCAATGCCACAGCAATGTTTCTGCTGTGACCTAGCAGTTTGTGGTGTTGTATTGGTGACCAAGCTAAGTAGTTGCTGACCTAACAATTCTGAAAAGGACAACTAGATGCCTCAAACTGGACTTTCCACTCCAATCCTAAAGATCAGGGCATCAGGGCTATACTCAGATGTGAGTATTGTTGGGCTGTAAGTGACTAATATGATTCATTTCTGTATACAGAATCCGATCCTAGCCTAATCAACACTGTACAGAAACTAACATGTGTAGAGCAATTTTTTTCCCTTTTCTTACTTTTATACTTTGCATGTTCCTCTGAAGAAACTTCATTTCTCCTTCTAATCAAGTGATTAACTTTCACAGAAATCAACCCAACACTTCAATTTTTTGGATTATGCTTTATCTATGTTGCACCAATTGCAAATATAATTATTGCCCACACAAATGTGCTGTGCAGCCCTGGCTTTATCACGAAAGGACTAGTTACCCTTTTTAGAGTGACCAAACCCTTATTGATTCTGTATATTTGGTCACTTTCATATCTGTTGATGATAATATTAGTACCACACAATAATCTTTCATCTGCTTTTCATTGTTTATCACGGCTGTTATTCAGAGCCACTGCAATCCTGGAAAGCTGTCACTCATCTCTGCTATTGTTCGCTCTTGAAAATATGGAGGAGCCCATCTCCCATGACTTATTTAATATATATCCATGGAACTGAAGGCAGAATAGTTTTTTCTCATGGTCAATGAATACTTTATGTATTCTACTGAACACAATTTTTGAAGTACAGTGTTTGGAAAGTTCTGAAGTCTTACTTTGATTAGAACACACAAATGTGCATGCACACACACAGAGAATATGATATTTGATTCTTTATCTACCTAAATCAAAATTAATCTAACCCTAATTTAAACATTCAATTTCTCCTGGCTGTAGGCTTTAAAAACCAAAAGGATTTGCAATAATTCCTGTCTAAAATACTAGCAGCCAGCAGGGTTTCCAGATTCAACTATTCAGTGATCAGGGCTTGACTTCATGAGATTCAAATATTCATAGAATATTAATAAATATCTGAATATATTTGTGAAGGTGCTTTCTGAAGTTATAGCAATAAGCCTAAATTCTAACTTTACTTGCATATTAAAAGCATTAGAACTTTGTTTTCTCAAGATCACCAAGATGCTCATTTCCAGACTGATGTTTTATATAGAAATGTAAGAGCTGGATAATTTAGTTCAAAGAATGGAATATTCAGGCTTAAAGCTTCAACAACACAGACTTCAGAGGAGGCTTCTTTCATGCAACACACATTTACCTAGGGATTCATTAAATTTGTCCCGTCCCCCCCCCCCCCCCACGATCCTCAAACACCAATCAAAGCCCTAGGGAGTATCACAAGCATAACTCTTTTAAAAACCGTGGGCATAATTTGGGCATGTGCGTCCATGTGCAGGTGCTGTGCATGGCTTTGAATGGGGTGCAGATCTCTAAACACCCAGCTAGCTTGTGAAAGTGTGCACACCTCCGACTGCCCATGTTCATCACCATTGTCATCGTCAATGTAAAAAGTAAACCTAACAGGATTAGTGGCAAAATGATTGTCAGCACCAGTGAAACTATGTTGGGAAGCAAACCTAAGAGACTACTGCAGCATCCTTAACAATCCCCATGACTAGAAAGGGGGAGCATAGCTCAGTGGTAGCGCACCTGCACTGTGTACATGGGTTCAACCCATGCCATTGCAGGAACTGGAAGCAGGCGACATGAAATACCTCTGCCTGAGATCTTGGAGAGCTGCTGCTAACCCAGTATTGGGTTAGGTAAATAATAATAATCAGAGGAATTTGGAAAAGTATAGCTGGGAAAATGTGCTACTGGGTAAGAATGTAGTCAAGGAAGTAATGGGGAAATCATCTGCCAACAGGCTCAGGAAAAACCCCTTTTGTTCCACTGTATTCTTTCTGAAATTACAAGATGGATTTTGAAGAGTAAAGCTGAACCTGGAATAAACATGATAATTTGTAGAGGAAATATTCATACATCATGCACTGGTCACAATATTGATGGTTTAACTGAGCACTTAATCTAGTAGCAATAAATCAATATATCTCATGACATGCAAAATGAGAGCAAATCACTTGTTACCTGCTACCCACCAAGTACCTTGAATACTAATGCTATTGTTACGCACGCCCCACTCTCCACGTGCTGCCAGATTCCAGGGGATGCAGGGCTTGTGTTCCCTTTTGGACAAAGAGGCACAGCAGAGACTGTGGCGTCTTTATAATATATGATTTATTTACACATATTATACAACCTGAGCCTAGATGGTGGGAGAATCCCCGTATTACACCCCAAGAGAGTCCTTTGCATCTCTCATAAGCCTTGGGTCTGCAAACAGAGAAACCAGCCTTACTCTCTGTGTCTTTGTTACAGCCTGACCCAACCAGCCCACACGGTGTTCTCCCCCCCGGGTTCTTTGGCTTGGCAAACCGCTTGCCAAACTGACACAGTTTTCCTGTTCGCTTGTGTCAGGCAAACTGTAATTCTACACCCAAACTACAGGTCTTCTGCCTGATCAACTATCCCCTATTTGCTTTGCATAATAACTCTGTCTTTGTTATGCTAATGACTCAGCCATTGCAATGATTACCTCTTGATGGTTCTTCTCCATGGCTCCTCTGCCAGGCGGTTTCTTGGACATGGAAAACTGATTTAAACTCCAGCCGCTGCTAGGCCCAGGAATTTAGGGGGTTGCTTAAATTCTAACCCTTTACTGAATCCAGATATTTTAGGGGAGTCTTGTTCCCCTCCCTCAAAAAACTAATAATACTATGTTTTGTACTGGAAGAATAGGCTCAAAGATGTGGTTCACAGCTCTGTTGAGCAGGAAGTTAGAGAGGGAACTTGCTGGGGTGGGGATCAGGATTATTCAGGGTCCTTTGGGTGAGCAACAGCTGAACACTCTCCAGAAGTCAAAGCACAACACAAAACAAATTTAAAAATGGCATAGCACTTGACTGAGACATTCCATACTGGGAGTTCAGTGGCCACCCAGTAAGTGTTTGACTTGGGCCTACATTTTAGACATAACTTGTTCTTTAGCTGGAGTTTGATGGGGATGAAATTAGAGGATTGGGGGCAAAGAGCAATACCCAACTCTATCATCCTTCGCAGAACCAGCAACAGAAACAGGTTGTGGCAAAGCGTCTGAGAATGAAAGCTAGTGGGATTGCTAGACAAGAGCAGCAGTAGCCATGTGAACTTGTTCCGCACTTGGCTCTCATTGTCTTGACTGGTTCTTCTTCCTAATTCCCAATTATTCTAGTGTGAGGCAGTGTGGTGTAGTGTAATGGAGTGTCAGACTAGGACTGGGGAGACAAAGGTTCAAATCCCATTCCGCAATGAAGCTCGTTGGGTATTTCACAGGACTGTTATGAGAATAAAAGGCAGCGGGAGAAGAGACATGCTAAACACACACACACACGGCACCTTTGCAGTTTAGTTAATCTCAGACTGTCCTTTTATTTGGTGTGCTCGACAGTTGTACAAATGGTCTAACATCAGATCCGGTCTTTCTGTTTTTACCTCATTTAAAGACCTCACTAAAACTCACACAGCCCTCTATCAATCTCAAGAACCAGCATCTACAATTCCAGCCACGGCTATTATCAGTATGCAAAGTGCCAGACAAGAATAAAAAATGAATTGCAGCCCAATTATATCAGATAAATCAAATCTTTATCTCTTTTCCTTGTGTTACTGTCACCTTAGCAGTTCATTTATACTATCAGTGCAGCACATTCACCCTTGAGGACAGCCCTCCCTTTTTTGTTTTTCGTTTTTGCACAGAGTATTCCAAACCTCTTCAGAGAATGCTAGAAAGGAATGCTATGAGAATAGAAGTAGTATTATTCAGACAGCATCAAAGGATATTGTACAATACTTTTGTGTTAGCTCAACAGAGATTTTTTGCTAACAGCTTTAGATTATATATGCGGTCACATACTACAGTTGAATGCTACCATTCCAAAGTCTTGAATTAGTTACAACTTTAAGCTTATACTCCTTAACCTTTGCACACTTTTGACTGCCCTTTGTACACCTTTGACTCACCTTTTACCTGGCCTTTCCCCTTTCTCACAGTTCCTACCAACTGCTTCCTACTCTCTCCCAAGTCACTCAGATTCAACTACAGTACTTCCCTATTCATCTCTGCACAAGCAACTTATCACCTTGAACTGCAAGAAATTAGGGCTCAGTGGGTGATGGCAAGCTTCCCCTCACCATCACAAGGTTTCTGTGGTAAGAATCAGGCTTGGGCTATGTGTGTCTTCTGAAGGGATGGAATGACATGTCGATTTCGGTTCCCCTGATTTCTCATTTTTCTAGTCTGAATTTCAGTTCTCCACATTTTGCAGCAGTTTGCAGTTTTTTATTTAAAAAAATCCACATGAAAAATTGATCAGCGTTTTAGTGCAAATTTCTCCTACTAATCTTGTTTACATATGCTGTTTGGACCAATGCACACTTTTTTGCAAGCAACTTCCCCTAGATGTTATTTTAAGCAATGTCTTCATTTTTATGCATGCTTCCCCTTACATTTCTGTAAAAACTGGTTGGAGAACTGCATTGCAAAATCTGAATAAGTGTGAATTTCTAAGGATAGCTGCGTTTTGGTTTGCCAATTGTTCCTTCCCTTCTGGAATAGTTTCAGCAGCTGAAAGGGTCATTGGGAAAGATTTAGGCATACAAAATGCAGACTCTCTGAGGCAGACCTTTGGAGGACACAAACTGCCCTGGTGAAGGAGCCGCCCTCACTGCCAAAAGCGTCCTTTCTTTGGAAGCGGAAGATGGACAATGTGCACCACACACCCCTTGCCCCATTAAGTATATTCACAAGAAGATTTAGCTCCCAGAAGGTGGCAAGGGAGACTTCCAGTGTATTTTGCTGTCCAAAATCATTGTGTGACCTTGCACTTCTACTGTGGTGGTGATTTCTGAACTTCTTCCTGCTATTCACAATACAATACAATACTCTATCTAAACTGGCTCCTTTCCATTTTCCATTTCATACTGGGAATTGAAAATAAAATCAAATCACATGTGTTAAAACATTTCAAGGCCTCCCCCCCTCATTAAATTTAAATTTTTTTTTTAAGGGATTCCTGATTGATCTTGGAACTATCACACTGTCCTGCCAAAGCTGGCTTTGACTACAAAGCTTAAACTATTGCCAATTCCCACAACAATAACTAAACTTGTTTTTACATCAAATTGCCGCTGGGGAAATGTGAGCTCAAGAGTGTTGCACTCCCTGCTATCAGTAACATGAGCAACAAACCAACAGCATGAGAGAAATGCAAACATGCCCTCAGTGCACAAGGTCATAAAAGCTGCCTTATCTGTTAGCCTAGCAGCACGCAAAGCATTGATTGCTTCCCTGTGTGTATAACACCCTTCTTTTTTACAAGAGAGCCACTTTGAGTCATAGCTTCCTGGTCTCTCTTCCCACCCCTGTGAACATTGCCACAGCTGCTGCTCCTTCCATACATTCCTCTTGCCTAGATGAAGGCAAGTGAGGGACCAACTCTGGGAGCTTAGAATTTCTAGCTTATTATTCCTATCTTTGAAACCTCTTCAGCATCCACTGCTTGTCTGGGAAAACACAGACTTGTACAATTTCTGCAGGGGAGCATCTAATTTACAACTAATTAGTAAACTTACTTTGTGTCAAATTTACTCTGCAGCTCTAGCGTACCCCAAAGACAATAACAATTTTCCTTTATTAAAAGAGAGAGGGAGAGAATATGTCTCTTTGTCTCATCTGCTTTGAATCTCTTCAAGACTCACTACATTGCTTAAATACCTTGCTAAATAACTTGTCATGCAAGCAGCTTTTCACAAAAAAGGAGGCCACATGAAAACACTTCTGCATGGCAACTGCTCCACAGAGCAACCCATTTTTGTTTCTCTCTGTACCCACTTGCAGAGCTGCCCCATTATGGAAACAAACCCACCCACATACACCAGTCACCAGCAGAGACATTTGGCAGCAAACTAGAAATAAATTGCACTGTGGGTGCTGACCGGGGCACTGAGCATGCACAAAACATCTTGCCATGTAGGGCAGCCAAAAAGCCCAGGCAGCCCAAGCAGCTTATAGAAGAGATGTTGCTCGTCTTCTCAATTCGCTGACATGCCATCATTTTTTCTGTTGCCATTGATTGTGTTTTCTTCACACTGCTCCTAAGCTCCTCTCTCCTCTGGGCCTCCTCCAAAACCTACATTGTTCCCTTTCCAAAAATACTTGATGGGCTGGCCAAGTTCTTTGTACCATTTTCTCTGTGTGATATCCAGTGGACTAGCTAATGCCTCATAAGTAGTTCTGCTATGCCCAGGGCAAAGTATTGAGCCCTTCTCTCCTGTGGCAGCAGAAAGGAAGAAGGAAGGAAGGAATTTAAGCTGGGAGCACTCATCTAGCTTGTACTAGTCTTGACCCAAATACGTCTGTTTACTCATTAGAAATTACTGTGGTACCAAAGGGGTGAGAGAGGGGGAGCATTTTCCCCCCTCAACTCCCTGACTGCACCCCCAGCCATTATTCCCCCAAAGATCGCACAACCCTCCCACTTGTGCATCACCAAAAGAAGAGGAAACACATCACCGACTGCATAACATTTAGCACACAGAATTATAGAACTGGAAGGGAGCCCAAGAGTCGTCTAGTCCAACCCCCTGTAATGCAGGGATCTCAACTAAAGCATCGATGACAGATGGCCATCCAAACTCTGCTTAAAAACCTCCAGTGAGGGAGAGTCCACCACCTCCGAGGGAGACCGTTCCACAGTGGAGCAGCTCTTATGCTTACAATTGTGCTCTTCAGCCTTGGATTGCCAGAAGTTTTTTATTGCAGCTACCATCATCCCCAGCCAGCTTAGTCAAAAATCAAGGGTAAAGGGAGCTGTGGTCTACCCTATGGTTGAAGAACACCATGCACAAACAGAAATATCAGTGCTGTTTCTCCACGCAAAGAGGTGCTGAACTCACAATGAACGCCTCCCTTGTTTACTTATAATGGTAATGGCACCCGCCTAAGAGGAACTAAGTTCTGGCTGAAAAAAGTCTGGTTATTATAATTCAAATGGAAATACATTTACACTGAAATAAGTTCCACTGAGTCTGGTAGAGCTTAGTTCCGTGGAGGATAGAAGCCTTAAGTCCAGCCATTTATATCCCACTCAATTCCATCCCATTTGCTAGAGCGGTGGTTCCTAATTAGCTAAGTACTGCAGACCTCCTGTTTTCTTAAAAAGCCAAGTCATGGACCTCCTAATTTTGTAAATTTTGTTATCTCTATGGTAGTTTTTGTTATGTTAATTGTGTCACAGAGCCCCTGGGTGGGTTACGTGGACCCTCTTGGGTCTGTGGACCACCTATTCAGAACCACTGTGCTAAAGCATTTGATTTAGAAGCAAAATATTTCAAAGGTAAAACACTGTATGGTATCATTGGCCTGCTACTGTTACAACTATGGACATGACATCCAAGGACATAATTGCTCCAAATAATCTTCCTCTTCCTGGAATGGCTAGTAAATGTGCTAGCATACACACACAAACATAATGTGTAGTTATAAAGCACACACATTCTATGGTTATAAAGCACACCAATTAAGTATACCATTTTTGTGTGAATGGCTATTTTCCTTATTTGTTTCTCTCTGCCTTTGAAATATTTATGATTTTTTTTTAAAAAAACCACACATTATTTTATGACCTACAACACTTTCTCTCTCTGAATTGGTGTGCCCTGGAATTTTGCGTAAATAAACTCTCTTTAAATAAGCTTAAGGCAACTTGTGTGCTGGGGAGAGAGGGCTTTGCTTAATTTTTGTTTTGAGGCTTGCCATTTGCTTTGACATATCGTAGAAAATAAGTTTCATCCGACATACGTAAGTGCAAATTAGAGCGACGGCAGCACCTACAAAGACTCCCCTGAACCATTCAAGAAAGGAAAACAATGATGCGAACAGGGGGCTGGCTCAAAAGACCTCTCCAGATAAGCCAAAGAGATACAAGATGACAACTACAAAGTATGCAGCCTGTACAGTGAAGGTTAAATATGGGCTCCCATTGCCATTATTTATCCCCCGAAACAGCTGGGAAACTTCTGAAGTAGTTAATATATCACAGGAGTAGAGGAAGCGAGACTGACTGTATAAACATACCTCAGGGCTTGCTACTGTTCCCATTAACTGCCTGTCTCAGTAAAGGCCTGCTATTAGATAGATTCCTGCTGCATTCATACTGACTGAACACTGCAGGCAGGGCAAAAAATTAGAGTGAGACACGTCTTTAAAGACTGTTCAGAAGAGGTTTTTTGTGGGGTGGGGGAAGGGAGGAATATAATATAGGTGGCAATTTTATGAAGAGCCACATGTGGTTATACCAATCCCATGTCCCAGTGTATGTCAGGAACTGTACTGATAAGACTATCTGGACACTTCTTTTGTTTGTGCAGATAAAAGGGTAACATGAGATTCCGAGATATACGAGTTGCGCTGAAATGTGCAGGTCACCCTGCCGGCTTCAGGTTGAACCCATGAAGGTCAACACAATGCGTATCATTTGTGAAGAAGGATTTTATTTCAGAAATACAGCAGCTGAACTCCTACAAAATCTCCCAGAGGTGAACAAATGGCAGTGAAGAGTGCAAAGTGAATGAAAATTCATCACAGAGTTTTGAAGGCAATAGAAACTATTCAGGCAGGATTCTGCCGCTTGAATAAGAAGGCAGCTTTGAAGCATTTTTGACTAAAAGGGAACGTTATGTGCACTGCTAACTCATGCCTAGAATGGCAAATATATAAAACTGAAATTATAAAACTGCCTATTTTTAGACAACAATATCTTAGGGTCCTTTTCAATCACGCAATGGGAACAACAAAAGTTTTATTATTGTTCCTTATTTACTATTGATTCATTTCAAATAAATTGGCAACAAAAAGCCCTTCAAATCCCCCCAGTACTGAAGAAGTGTGGATCAACATGCTAGGAGAACTATTTGCATGGTGATTCCCTGAGCATGTGATTCCATTACCCTCTGTTCTGCAACCATGCTAAGTTGTTTTTAGATCAGCCAGAAGGCAATGCAGAATACATGTGACTTCCCCAATGATATACAATGTCAGTATTTCCCAGGCCAGCTTGATCTGGGTTGCTCAGGACAATTTTTGAAAAGATTTCTAAAAGATCTGTCACATTCCAGAAGGGAAACTGTGTTTGACTGCTGCAGAAAAGAGAAAGAGTCCTGTATGTCACCTTGAAATTTAACAAATGCATCAGGTGGCTTTCAGGTAGGAAAGGACAGAGCCTATTTTATCAGCTGCACGAGGTGCTCACCTAATTATGTATAGATATTAATATGCACACCCTGAGCACAGAAAGAAGTAGTAGTATTTGGGAAGATTTCAGTGTCATGCTCTTCTGATTGTTCCATCAGTCAGGACCGGCCCACCCATGAGGCAATCCTGCCTCAGGTGTCAGGATCCATAGGGGCAGCAGATCTCAATGTAGATAATGATTCCCCCCTTGTTTTTGATGTAGATCTTCACTCACTCTTCTTCCCTGGTGGGGAGGAGAGCACCATTTTGTGGTTCGCCTCAGGTGCCAAAATGTCTTGGGCAGGCCCTGCCATCAACACAAGCATTTTGGCTTGGCAGACAGAACAATCCCTCTTCCGTCTCCCCGCACTGTTGCAGAGATTCTTCCTACTCCTCCAGATCATTTTTTGTGGTGCGGGGAAAGGAGGGGGGAAGACTTCTTGCGCCAGTGGAAGTTTCAGCTGACCAGATTCATTATTTGAATCCCACCCTATGTGTACATACCATTTTTGGAAGCCAAGTTCAGAAGGTCCAGCAACACAAAAGATGAAGCAAAACATTTGCTCAGAATCTGAAGTTTTTTGCTTATGCTTGCAGCTAACAAAAGTATTGTGATGGGTGACATATGCAGGTCATGTCCTAACCAGATGGTGACAAATCAACCTAAACTAAAAATGTCATGTAGAGTTGTCATACTTTGGAATGAACCTTAATATGTGTATATGGTGGAAAAGTCAAGGAAATGATGCATAAGGGCTACTGTGAAATAGGATGAAGATCATGGCTTTGTTCTATATTATATGGAAACTTCCACTTTCTCTCAGTTTCTTCCAAAGACATTTGAGACAGGTATTGTGCCATGCTATAGCATGTAGCTAAATAAATAATGAAAGAGTAAGGTCATTAATCAATTTTTGAAAGTACAAAATAAAGAAAAAAAGATTTCATAAGGAAAGAAGGTGTACAAGAAAAAGTGGAAGATGAGTGAGAACATGCTGGGAAAGCCTCAGTTGTCTTTGAAGAAGAATTTCCTAGACAACTGACTACAGGGTGGTCTGCCTGTTTCATGGTGAAGCCTTGCCTTGGACTGAGTGGAAAAGGTTCAAGATTCACTTCCACCTAAAAATTAAAGCAGCAGACATCTCCCCTAGCTGAAGGTGCAAGGTTTGATTAGTCGTATCCCCTATTGTGCTTGAAGCATTCATTTTGAACTGTATGGTAGCCCTGTGGTCTGAATTTATGTTCCTGAGTATATAGCCGGTGTAAGTCTTATAAACCCTAACCCTGACCTAGGTGAATTCTTACAGTAGTTGTAAGCATTTATTTATTTTTAAACTCCATGGACAAAACAAGAGGTGTGCTACAACAGGACAAATAAATGCAGATTCCAAGCTGTTAGGAGTGTTTGACACCAACACTTGACTGCTTTTGTTAGATTCAGTATTCATTTGTGCTGTACATCATTTTGTGACACACCCACTGCTATCTACTGAAATGCTAAGGTTGTGATTTTCTTACTCATTTTTTTAACCTATAGTACATATATACTCAGAATTTCTTACCTTGATTTTGACCTCATATTTTCAAAGGATTGGCACCTACCAATGTTGTTTCGTTTTGTTATTAGCCAAAAGAATGAGCAGCAGTTTTAACAGCAGTGGTTGGTTCACTTTAAGCTACAATCCTAGCAGAATACCTAAAATTCCACAGCTGGAGGCCGCGATGCTTCTGAATGCCAGCTGCTGCAAACGACAGGCGGGGAGAGGGCGGCTCTTGTGCTCATGTTCTGCTCCCTGGTTCCCCACAGACCTCTGGCTAGACCTTTGGAGAACAGGATGCTGCCCTAGGTGGGCCACTGGCCTGATCCAGCAGGCTTTTCTTATGTCCTTATATAAATCCTAGAAGTGTCTAAAAATTCCTGAACACTGTATAATTCTGTAAAGCTTCAACTGACAGAATGTCAAAGTACAGTCATACCTCGGGTTACAGACGCTCCAGGTTGCATTTTTTGGGGTTTCGGACCGCCAAAACACAGAAGTACCAGAACACGTTACTTCCAGGTTTCAGTGGTTGTGCATGTGCAGAAGCGCTAAATCACGCTTTGCGCATGCGCAGATGCACCGAATCACAACCCACACGTGTGCAGGTGCGCCGCTGCGGGTTGCGGATGCTGCGGGTTGGGAACATGCATCCCGCACAGATCACGTTTGCAACCCGAGCGTCGACTGTAAATGGAAAGTTGCCATGCGTCCACAGGCAATACACTCACTACAATGTTGCCACTTTAAGGAACCCTATACAGTGCAAATTTCAGTACAAAGAAACTTCACAATTAGGGTATGTCAAACAGATGCCTTTGATATAAAAAGTATGGTGATAATTATACAGTATAAGCAAAAAAAAAAAAGTTTTACTGTTCAGAGATCTTTCTCTCTTTTAGATGAAGAAATGCAGCATCTGCCACTGAAATAATGCGCCAATTATTGAAGCATATAATGTATCCTCTTGGGAACAGTGAGACTGCTTTATTTATTCTTAGCCAACTGTGAAGATAAACAAACTTCACTAAAAGGGGTATTTACAAAATTCCATCTACTTAGAAAGCTCATATATCAGTGGGATTTTCTACAACGTCACTAACAGCATTTGAAAACACTGAAATCATATGTCCTACCCAAAAAGTACATAACTGGTTCTGTGAAAATGGGGACTATCTTCTGCTGCTTTCTTGGGGACAGGCAAGATTTCTCTGACATTTATGAGAATGAGTTATTGCTTACCTCTATTAACCTTTTAAGGCTGTCAAAGTCCCCTCCCTTTGCTCACTTTTTTAAAAACTGAGATGGCACAAGGCTGGCTACCTAGAATGCCTTAGTGAAGTTTCTACCTGCCTAACATGATGGTTGAAAAGGAAACTTTTGAAATGTTCAGCTCATTTAGGGTATATGAAACTGAAAACGACCATTGCAGCAGCAAAAGGATAAATGGAGATAAGGATAGACATGATTGGAGGTGAGGGGAGGGATCCTTGAGAGAGATAATGGAGTGCAGTTGTTAGAGGCTTAGGCCCACACTCACCCAAATCAGAGCTCTACTCGCCCCCTGAACAGTCTTGAAATCTGGTCTTGGAGACCTTGTTCCCAGTAAAGAAGTAACCCTCTGTTTGAGTCAACTCTCATAAGAATGCAGATAAGGATCAAATGATGAAATAGTGATTCTTCATACAAAAAAATAGTAGCAGAGCACTTAGCAAATTAGGTATCAGGGAGAAGGTTTTCAAAAACCTAGGCTTTTCCATGACATTCTGGAGAACCGGGCCATTGTTTCCGGAGTTTCTATCCTTTGGAATTTCTATTCAGTGGAGTATTGAGGAGAGGACCAGCTCAGTACATTTTGGCAGCTGAGGCAAACTGCAAAATGGCGCTCCCCTTCCCTGCCAGGAAAGAAGAGGTGAGTGACAATCTACATCAGGAACAAGGAGGGAATAAAGATCTGCATCAATAGCTGCTGGCCCTGTAGATCCTGATGACCTAGGCCAGAGATGTTCAACCTTTTCGAGTCCATGGCTCCCTTGACCAACTACATTCTTTCTGAAGCACCTCTATGGGGCTCAGGAGCCCAGTTATGTCACCCCTTGCCTGCAGAGCTGGCAGCTTTTCACCCTTTTTCAAACACCCTCCCCTGCGGAGTGTGCCCTCAGCCTCCTCTCCTTGGGAGGGAGTCCTCTGTGCAGTCACTAGTCTCTGAGCTGCCCCCCTTGCCCCCAAAAAGAGGTGCCTCTTCACACTGCCCCGCAGAGGCCTGGGGCTTGTCTGTCCATTCCCAACAGCAAGGGCTGGTGGACTAGCTGGCTGGGCTCCCTCACCTGCTTGCTTGCTTACTCCGAGGCCACCTCAGCTCCGGGCAACCAGCACCCCCTGACCAGCTCCAGAGGCACCATTCGCCCACGGAGCTTGAAGCCAGGGCTGCTGCAAGAGGGCATCAGAGGAGGAAGGGAAGGAAAGAGGGACAGAGGCCAATGTTGCCCATGACACCCCTGCCCTAGGCAGTCACTTCACTTTGCCTCATGGGTGGGTCAGCCCTGATTAAGGGCCTCATATGTTATTTATGTTCCTCCCAAACATGTGTTAATGCCCTCCTGGTGGAATGTGTAACAATATCTACAAGCTGTCTTTCTTGGGCTCCATGATCACTGCAGATGGTGACAGCAGCCACGAAATTAAAAGATGCCTGCTTCTTGGGAGAAAAGCAATGACAAACCTAGACAGCATCTTAAAAAGCAGAAACATCACCTTGCCAACACAGGTTTGTATAGTTAAAGCTATGGTTTTCCCAGTAGTGATGTATGGAAGTGAGAGCTGGACCATAAAGAAGGCTGATCGCCGAAGAATTGATGCTTTTGAATTATGGTGCTGGAGGAGACTCTTGAGGGTCCCATGGACTGCAAGAAGATCAAACCTATCCATTCTTAAGGAAATCAGCCCTGAGTGCTCACTGGAAGGACAGATCGTAAAGCTGAGGCTCCAATAATTTGGCCACCTCATGAGAAGAGAAGAGAAGACTCCCTGGAAAAGACCCTGATGTTGGGAAAGATGGAGGGCACAAGGAGAAGGGGACGACAGAGGATGAGATGGTTGGACAGTGTGCTCGAAGCTACCAGCATGAATTTGACCAAACTGCGGGAGGCAGTGGAAGACAGGAGTGCCTGGCGTGCTGTGGTTCAGGGGGTCACGAAGAGTCGGACACGACTAAACGACTAAACAACAACAACAACAACAAGCTGTCTTCAGTTTTTTATTATGAGCCCAACATCAGGCAACTGACTTTCTTCTTTGGCTCACCATTTCTATCTTCAGGTTTTCCACCAGCTCTGGTGGTGACTCTTAGCCAACATACAAAAACATCTTATCCCACCACCACATCCTACCCACTTTCTCAAAGTGCAGGTGGTGAGGATGGCCTTCTCTTGTTGAAGATTCATTTTGAAAGTGAATTTGGAATGTCTGGGCACTTTTGTTTAGTGAAGCATGCTTTTAGTTGCTCCCTGATGTCTTGGTCCTGTGAAAGGTATGTGAGCAGACTTTCTCAGCAACTTAAATGAACTGACCTAGTGCTTACTGCCAAGAGAGAGAGACTGTCATAAGAAATCACTTAGACCACATGGAAAACTGTAATTAGCATGTAGCACAACAATCGTATCACAAGCAAAGCAGACAAAAGACAAGGAGTGAGAGGGGCAAACATGCTGAAGTCTTTGAGAGTCTTGCCTTTTATAGCAATGGCAGGATAATCTTGTTTTGAATGGCTAGAGTCCCTTTGCCAGTACTGATGTGTTAATTGTATTTCTTTACATACATAAACTGCACTTGTGCACTGATGAGACGAGCCAGAGAATAAGCATGAAGGCCAGAAGTGTGCTAACTGGTTTCTAAAATAGCTAAATCATTGCAAGATGTTTGTCCCAAGGACCTTATATTGTTAAGACTATAAAGAGCACTTTGTTTTATGGCAAGGAAAATTTCTAGAGGGATATTGGCGGTGTTATGTAGGGTTGTGTTTCCTCGGGGACTCAGAGGCAATTTGCTTTATGGAATGGATGGAAGGACTTTGAACAATGTAATTTACCCTGTCTGTTTTTAATGCCTCTTGGTTAAAGGAATGTGTTCTTTCTAAAACAGTGTAAAATGCAGAATAAATACCCAAAGAGTAGTGACAAAAAAGGAGGGAAACACTGAAGGCTTGAATGTCAAAAGACCTGAATTATAACATCTCGGTTAGAGCATAGGGTCTGCTTGGTTCTCAATACACCTACACCCTCGCTTGCCAAGTGCCATCCCTGCCCAGGACCACAGAAGGCAGATGGGGCTGCCCTCTCTCCTCCTGATATTGCTTGAATCCTTCACCCCCAAGGTGCCAGCAAAGGTTCCTTGTGGCTTGTCACAGATGTGTACAAAAGTATGCATGGCAGGGGAAAGTGGACAGAGAAAAGTTTTTCTCTCTCTCTCATAATACATAAGAACTAAACAACAACAACAACAATAATAATACATAAGAACATAATACATACATAAGAGTACAATAGACAGTCAATAAAGCTGAATGCTGGAGGATTCAAGACATACAAAATAATGGACTTCTCCACACAGTGAATAGTTAAATTTTGGAATTCACTCCCTCAAGAAGCCTTGGATGGCCTAAAATGAGGAATAGACCAATTCATGTCTACTCACCACAAGGGTCATTTTCCAGTTCCACTGTTGGACACAGTCTGCCTCTGTGTGCCAGTTGCTGGGGAGAATGCTGGTGCGCTCAGGTCCTGCTTTCGGGCTTCCAAGAATGCCCACTGTGAGAACAAAATGCTGGCTGAGGGACCTCCCTCAGAGCAAGTCTTATGTTTTTGCAGTGCTGTTGCATCTGCCGCTACTATAAGTGGGATGGAATTCCCTCTGACCCTCTACTGGCAGAAGTACCAGCCACAGATTCCATGTTTGTTACAAATCGCAAATGGAAGCTCCGCATTTCCTCATTTTGTGCATGAAGAAGTGTGGAAGGCACAGGGAGCGTATCTGCAACCCAGTTTGCTGTTGAATCTGAAATTTGCTTCTGCCTCTGTCCTTTGCACGCTCATTGAGGCCGGCAGTGGGCACCTTGGCTGTGAATGTCTCTTCCCTTCTCACTTACCCCTCCCACTCCTGCCCATCATCCAGACAGGCAATAATAAACTACACTCTTATTATGTGCTCCTCAAATGTGCGATTTTCATGCAATTCTGGACATTCCTGCTTATTGGGGCCAATTCTTATATTCCACAGCACCATAAAGGCATATCCCAAATATATTTTCTTCTTCTTCCATTTTAATGTAAAAGTTGGCTGGTGAGTACAGGCAGAACTTATGAATGGAGAGGGAAATGAAAGGGCCTAGATAAAATTTTTCAACTATATTAACATTTTTCTTATATTTACTTCATACAGGGGCTATTTCACTTTGTGTAATTACAGGCTTCACTAGCTTCAAGGAAATCAAATCTGTTACCAGCTCCAGCAGGAACCTTCAGAAAGTCAGTCCAATAAATTGAAAGCATATATAATTTTTATTCTCTGGTTTTGTTTTTTAAGAAAAAAAATGCTTGAACCCTATGAGCTTAATTATAGAGTTACTATAAAGAAAATATGTATACCAACAAAAGTTTATGAAATGGACCTCTATGAATTATATGAATTCCTGAACAAAGGTAACATCTCTCAAACAGAAATATATTAAACTGTTATGCAAAAGAAAAGAGACAGAGAATGTCAGGTTCTGGTTTATGTACCTTTTGTGACATTTCACAAACCCTCCATGCCTGGATTTTCATTCCAAAAACCTGTTACTATAATTAGGGTCACTCTTTTTAATAATTTCAGTATAAGAAGTGCTTTATAGTTCTTTTCTCGGAGTAGCTTTGGATGCCATATCACAAAAAAGAGCAAGGTCAGGGATGGAAAATGGCACACACATAAGATTCGCAATCTCCACATCATCACCTTTGCTGCATTAGCCACACATCCACAGAAAAATGGGATGCAAACATAAAATTGCACCAGCCAACATTATTTAGTGCTGGCATTTCTTCCCCATCTTTCTAAATAAACAGAAGTGGCTTGCAAATAAACAATAACAATCAAACAGTAATAAATATCTACCAATGCAATCCTATGGGGAGGCGCTCAAGATGCTCTCTCCTGATCTTTCCACCAGTGCCAGCATTTCAGGCCCCTCTTCTCCCCCTGTGCACTGTTCTGGAGGCTTCTCCTGGCACACACAAACCCTAGCCGGTTTCAGGGGGTGTGCGCGGGGTGGAGGGGGGACCCATTGTGCAAGGGAAGTTATTTCACAGAGCCAGTTGAATCCCACCCATGGAGGAAAGCTTTTGTCTGCCACAGGGCAGAGAGGAAGCTCTGTGGGTGGAGCAGGAGGTCAGCCCACGGGGCATCCTTCTTGCTGCTGCAGAAACTTCTATGGCAGCCCTCCAAAAACTGCTCTGAGCTCAGGCTCTGGTCAAGTCTGGTACCAGTTTTTTATGTTTATTATACCATCAGGCTGCAGAGCAGAGGGGGGCCATTCCATTGGCTTTGCTTAAGAGAGCAGCTGCCTTTGGCTCTCCCTCAATTCCTAGCAGTGGCCATTCTGTCAGATTGTAACAGAGGGGCAGATGCGAACGAACAGGGCAGTAGCATCACCCCTGTTAAGAGGCTACTGGCTCCTCTTCTCCCTGAATACTTTTCATTCCATCTCAGCAGGTCATTATAAGAACTCTGTAACTAGTGGCTTTGTGTGCTTTCCTCCCTCTTTCCACCCCACTTCCAGTTTTCTTTCGTGTTGTGTTTTTTAGGCAGGCTGGGTCTGCTGTTGTTGTTGTTGTTGTTGCTGCTGACTTCTATGCTGCTTTTCGGCAAAAGAATGGGGTAAAAAAAATGCTTTCAATAAATAAAAATATTAAGAATTGGCAAGCCTAGTATGGCAACAGGGCTTCAGAACACCAACACTAGTAAATGGGGCCTAAATATCCTTGTTTTGTTTCTCCAAGATCATTTCTGGACCTTCTATATGTACTTTACAAGAAACTGCTGAATGTAAAGTGGGACTAGGAAGCACTAGCCTGGTGACCAAATCCTTGCCATTGTGCATTTTCTGTGTATCTGAAGCTCCCTCAGGTCCAAGCAAGCACTGCATTGATTCAGCCATATAACTCCAATTTGCAAGGTCAAGATAAATAGAAAGTGCACTTGAAAGAAAGAGAACATATCCAAGTTGAATTCCAAAGAAGGCAGTAAGTTGTCGCTCACAACGCTAGACGTAGCCATGTGTGCTACTGAAATCACCTCTGCCCATCCTATTTGACTGCAGGCTTTCAATTTTTGGTAGGTGCCTGCCCGTAGTCTCTTTTCTGAACTGTTCCAACCCAGCATTTCTTTCCCTAACCCTCCATTCGCAGTTCCATCTGATTTACTGATCTATTACCCATTTATATTAGGAACTTCTTCAGGGTGAAATTGAAGCTTGTCTCCATGAGAGGCAATAAAAAGCAACACAGTCAAGAATCACTGTAAGGTGATATTTTACTCCTTTAGCCCATTAAACAATAGATAAAACACTAGAGAAGTGAAATCACAGCAGTGATGTGATCTAAAAAAACACAAAAAACCCTATATCCTTTTATTGTGGAGGAAAAGGCAAGAGGGGAGAGGGGCACCATTCCTTTCCTTACTCACAACCTCTTGCAGCTTCTCTTGCCTTTTTGGGACAGAAGGCCCACCCACACTTCCATTTATCCTGTGTTTTCAAGTGATTTCCAAGTGTTGTTTTTTACTATCTTGCTTCTTTCTCTCAAAAACCTAATTGATGTTTGTTTTGATTCGGCAGTAAAAAGCGGGTTTTCCAGAGGAAAGTGGCAGGACAAAAAGAAAAAGCCTCTCAGACCCATGACTTGAAATCACGGGACAAACGGAAGTGTGGCTGGGCCTTTACTGTGGGTTGTGTTTGGTTCCAGCCCCATTCCTTCCACAGTTCTACAACTCCCATCAGCCCCAGACAGCATGGTCAAGAGCCATGGATGATGGGAGCCAATCATACTGCAGGTATCTGGTTGCCTGAAACCAAAATTTTCCGGCTTCCAGGCTTCCATTCATTCCAAATCACATCCACTGGAACACTCTTGGCCCTATACCATCTGTGCTTGCAAGTCCTATTGTATTAAATATATTTTAACAGTGGTTTAGCTAAATTGATTCTGAAGCCAGTTAGAAATCATCTCCAGAATACAGAGATCTTTTCTATCATCCTATCAGTCACAGTCCAAACTGTGTTATTTCAAGACAACATGAGATAGCACAGGAGACACACACACACACACACACACACACACACACTTTCTGCCTTTTTCTCTTCTCCTTTTAGACAAATATTGGGGGGAAAGGGATAGGTTACATGTCCGGAATATTTCAGATATGTACTATATAGCTGAGCTGTAAAAGGAGAAGTTTCTGATGGAACTGACCTTTTTGCTCCTTTCCTCCGCCTTCCTCCTGGAAACTTTTGCCACCAGTCAGATACGCAGCATTTATGTTTCGTGACTGACAATTATCTCATAATGAAAAACAAGTCACAATTAATAAAGCTCAAAACTAATACCTGCTAAATTCATTTAATGATTTAATGAACTAGGGGAGAGCGTTATGGTGGGGGGCGGGGCGGAATAGAAATTTAAGAGCAAAGGGATTCCATTTCCAGTTAGAACTTAAAATCACTCCTGAGTCTTCGTTGAGGCTCCAAAAGCAGGGGACAGGAGGCGCCTTCATATTTTCACTCCCTACTTTTAGAAAGGAACACCTCAAAGCCCAGCAAAGATCCATCTAGGGTTGAATTGTTGACCTTTTGGTTGCAGCGGCTCACCTGGTGGGCTGGGGAAAATCACATTTGAAGCCTTGTTGTTCTGGATCCATTATGCCTGCGTATGCACACACATAGTATTAAGTCGTGTGTGTGCCTATCGCATGCAGGGAGAACTATCACGATAGGCACACACGCTACTTAATACTGACTATGTGTGTGCATACGCAGACATAACAGACCCAGAATAACAAGTCTTCAATTGTGGGATCAAATGTGTGCCCCCGTTTCTCCTAATTGCACCCACCTTCCCCTCCATACAACTGAGCCAAGCAGAAATGAAAATGACAAGCCTTTCAGCCTCTTTTTCTTCTCTGCAGGAGGGAGGAGGGGGTGTGGTACCAGGTGTCTTCCCTGAAGCTGGCACGGAAGAAGGAGTCATCTGGCTATCACGGTTTCTTACTCGGTTTACAAGGCCAGCCAAAAATTGTAAATCCCTGTGTATTTTGGGGTTTTCAAATATTTGCACAAATAATTATTTAACCAGCTTCCCCCTGTAGCCCAACCTAAGAGTGTTAGGTGGTGGGTTGACATAGCAGCCGGCACAGCGATTTCTTCAAGTAGCTCTTTATTATGGTAAGCTGGAATAGAACTAACTGCGAACAGCTCAGCCGGCCTGTATTTATAGGCAGCCGGCTGTCAACATTGTAACCACAACAGCCCAGAGTTCCCGCCTAAAATAACTGCCGCGGACCTGAGTGAAAACTATCTACAGACCTGAGTGAAAACTATATACAGTATCCCCCTGTTGGCCCAGGGTGAAACTACACTACATAACACCCCTCCCCACCGAGATAAGGCGTTAGTTACAATCGTAATGGTTTCCTTATATACAGCACTACGCGTAATGGTTCAATTAAGCACAAAAGCATATCGGTTACATTTCCCATACTTAGACCAACAGTGATACCTGTCCAACAACATAGTCCTTTAAATAAGTTGGGCGCTTGGAAACTCTGCCAGACCGCCGGGGACTGGTAGCCAAGTCCGGAGGGCCACACAGTTCTCGCTGAGGCTGTGGTGCGACCCTAGGTGGCGTTGGAACCAACTCCCCTGGATCCGCTGCTGTGGGTGGAGCCTCCGCAAGTGGAGTGGTCTGAGTCTGTTCTGAAACGGCTTGGTTCGGCTCCACGCTGGCAGTTTGTGAGGGAGGTGTAGGTGGGGCCTCGCCATCTGTACGTGTCTCTTCTGGAGCCGCAAGCGCAGTTGGGGGCACCTCGGTAGTGTCCAAGTCCCCAACTCTGCGCCTAAGCTGGTCTATGTGCCGTCGCCACAAGCGTCCGTCTTCGAGTGCCACCTGGTACGAGCGAGGTCCAGTGACTCCCACTACTGTGGCTGGCACCCAAGGGATGTCCCCCACATAGTTCCGGGCAAAGACCTGGTTTCCTGGGACAAATGACCGTGGTGCGTTGGCACAGCCTGGGGGTTCAGCCACGGCAAAGTCTGGGTGTAGCCGGTCGAGCGGTGACCTGAGGCGGCGGCCCATAAGCAGTTCAGCAGGACTCCTCCCTGTGGCCGCATGAGGGGTGATGTGTTGCACGAACAAGTATTCGGCGACCCGCTCATGCCAGTCTCCCCGGTCCAGGCGCGCCAGTGCCTCTTTTGTCGAGCGCACCATTCTTTCCGCTTGCCTGTTGCTGGATGGGTGAAAAGGTGCTGTTAGGGCATGGCGGATGCCCAGTCCCAAAAGATACCGCTCAAACGTGCCTGACGTGAACTGCGGTCCGTTGTCAGAGACAAGGACATCAGGACACCCATGCGTTGCAAACAGGCCTCGCAGCACCCGGATGACAGCTTCGGTAGTGGTGGAGGGCATCAGGGCGACCTCCAGCCATTTGGAATAGGCGTCCACCACTACCATAAAGGTCCGGCCGTGAAAGGGGCCAGCCAGATCGATGTGCACCCTCGACCAGGGTGTCTTTGGCGTCTCCCAGGTGTGTCCCTGAGCTGCCGGTGGTGCAGGCCTCGACTCCTGGCACGCTTGACAGGCGGACACCCAGGCAGTGATGGCATCGTCCATATTAGGCCACCAGACGTAACACCGAGCCAACGCCTTCATTTTGACAATTCCCGGGTGGCCAACGTGCAGAGCCTCCAGGACGCGCTGACGGAGTCCCTGGGGAATCACGACGCGGTCTCCCCACAGCAGGCAGCCACGATGAGCTGAGAGTTCATGTTGTCTGGTTGCGAAGGGCTGGAACTCCGATGCAAAAGGCCCTTGTGGCCACCCCCTCCACACCCAGTTGAGCACCCGGCTGATGGTGCGATCCTGGGCAGATGCGGAGGCCACAGTGGCAGCCGATACAGGCGCTGCCGGAAGATCCTCAATCAGAAGGAGCGATGAAGCTGGAGCCGGGTCTTCCACAAATGCTGGAAGAGGGCAACGGCTGAGGGCGTCGGCATGGCCCATCGATTTCCCCGGGCGATGGATGAGCCGGTAGTGGTAGGCAGCCAGGAAAACAGTCCATCGCAGCATGCGTGGTGAGAGGACCGGTGGAGTTGGATGATCACCGGCGAGGAGGCCCAGGAGTGGCTTGTGGTCAGTGATGAGGTCAAAAGTCCTGCCATAGAGGTATTCATGGAACCTCTTCACTCCAGCCACAAGTGCCAATGCCTCCTTGTCGAGCTGGCTGTAATTCCGTTCCGTCGGAGATAGTGTCCTGGAAAAGTAGGCGAGCGGTGCTTCTCTTCCATCTGGAAAACGGTGACTAAGGACAGCACCGATGCCAAAAGGTGAGGCGTCGCAGGCAAGGACCAGCGGCCTGGATTCACTGTACTGTACCAGCACACTGTCTGAAGAAAGGAGAGCCTTGACCGCGTTGAAGGCCGCCGTCTCCCGATGACCCCAGGCCCAAGGCGTCTTAGTGCTAAGGAGTCGGTGAAGAGGCTCAGCCACTGTGGCTTTGTGGGGCAGGAACATGTTATAAAAGTTCAGCAGCCCCAGGAATGCCTGCAACTCCGTTTTGTTCTTTGGGGTGGGGGCCTGCTGGATAGCGCGGATCTTGGATGTGGTTGGATGAAGACCGGAGGCATCGATAAGATAGCCCAGGAACTCTACCTGTGGAACGGCGATCTGGCACTTCTCCCTCTTTACCTTGAGCCCGGCCTCCTGGAACCTGGTCAGCACGGCACGGAGGCGCTCGAACAGCTGCTGGTGTGAGTCTGCAGACACCAAGACGTCATCAAAATATGGTACCACGCCCGGAAGCCCTTGCAGGAGACGCTCCATAAGGCTTTGGAAGATGCCAGGAGCCACACTCACCCCGAACTGCAACCGGCGGCAACGGAAAGCCCCCCGGTGGGTGACGATCGTCTGGGCTTCAGCAGTGGCATCATCGACTGGCAGTTGTTGATAGGCTTGGGCAAGGTCCAGCTTAGCGAAGACCTTACCCTCACCCAGGGAATGCAGCAGGTGTTGGACAACAGGAACCGGATAAGCGTGCTGCTGAAGTGCCTTGTTGATCGTGCACTTGTAGTCAGCGCAGATTCTCACCGACCCATCTGGCTTGACAGGCGTGACGATGGGGGTTTCCCACTTTGCGTGGTCAACCGGCTCCAAAACTCCTTGGGCGATCAGTTTGTCCAGTTGTTCATCCACCTTAGCCTTGAGAGCAAAGGGAACCCGGCGTGGCTTTAGCTTGATGGGGGCGACTTGTGGATCAAGGCTAAAGGAGATGGGCGTACCTGTATATTGGCCCAAGGTGCCGTCAAAAACCTCGGCAAAGTCTTTGACCAGACCCTCAGTCTCTGCGTTAGAGATGCAGTTGATGCCGGTGACTTCCAGGCCGAGGGCATCAAACCAGTCTAGCCCTAGGAGGCTTGGCCGCTGACCTTCGACCACCACCAACCGGAGCAGGCCCGAAAAATCCTTGAAGGCGATCCGGAACCGGCCAACGCCTACCACGGGAATGTCGTTTCCCTGGTAGTCTCTCAGGTGTACGCGGTGAGAGTCGAGTTGCCTTTTGGACACTCTGGGTACCAGTCTTTTGATGGTGCTCCATGACACGATGGACAGGGCAGACCCGGTGTCGATCTCCATGTCACATGGAGCTCCTTCAATGAGCACCGTGACGTTCAGCTTGCGTCGCGTAGGCGAGTCGGTTTGGCCAATCGTGGTTCCAGACGGGCAGCGGCAGTTGGTGAGAGCGAAACAACTTTCCTTGGCAGACTGGAGTGAAGACTTGGACTTGCGAATCGATGAAGGGGGGGTGTCAGACGGAGCCGATCGGCAGACCTTAGCGATGTGGCCCCTTCTGGAACACTTCCTACAGATGGCGTCTCTGAATCGACACTTGGCACGGGAATGGTTGCCTCCGCAGCCAGCACATTCCGGTTGGCCCTTGGACTTCTGTTGGAACTTCCTGCGCTCCCGCTTTGTCTGGTGCACGTCATCGTCTTCACTGGAGGATGCCTCCTCACTGCTGGCCTTTTCATGATGCACCGGAACTGGCTCCCTAGCAAGACGCGGGCTGCTGGACTTGCGGATCTCCTGGGCGGAGCGTTCAGCAGCTTCTGAGGCCACAGCCTCCTCAATGGCTTTCTGTAGCGTGAGGTCTGGCTTGGCTAGGAGGCGCCGTTGCAGATGGATGTCCCGGACCCCGCAGACGATTCGATCCATCAGGGCATCGTCTAAGTCTCGGAACTCACAGTGCATTGCAGCCTGTCGCAGGGCGGTGGTGTAGTTGTTGATTGACTCCCCCTCTGCCTGGTTCCGGTGGTAGAACGCATGGCGGGCAGCAATCTTGGACGGCTTTGGTGCGTAGTGGTTGCGGAGCTTCTCTTGGATCGTGTCCCATGGTGTTGCCTGGACTGCTTCAGGCGCAACCAACGCTCGGGCCGTCTCAAACACCTCAGGCCCACAGAGGCTGAGGAATAGGCCCCGCTTCCGCTCCTGTGATACTTCTGTCAGCTCGTTGGCTTGGAGGTAGCAGTCGAACCGAGCGAGGTAGGAGTCCCATGATTCAGAGGCTGGCGCAAACGGCGGTAGAGGCACAAGTGAAGCCATGATTCCGATGCCGGCGTGAAGGGCGATGGATGGAACACAGTGCTCTAGCCAGAACAGTCAGCTCTGAATTGGTTCTGCCCAGTGATTTCGCTCAGTGATTTCGCTCTGTGATTCAGCTCAGTGATTCAGCTCAGTTCAGAGGCTGGCCGCATCTGGCTGTGCTCTGATGTCCATCTATCCCATCCTCGTCGCCAGTGTTAGGTGGTGGGTTGACATAGCAGCCGGCACAGCGATTTCTTCAAGTAGCTCTTTATTATGGTAAGCTGGAATAGAACTAACTGCGAACAGCTCAGCCGGCCTGTATTTATAGGCAGCCGGCTGTCAACATTGTAACCACAACAGCCCAGAGTTCCCGCCTAAAATAACTGCCGCGGACCTGAGTGAAAACTATCTACAGACCTGAGTGAAAACTATATACAGTATCCCCCTGTTGGCCCAGGGTGAAACTACACTACATAACAAAGAGTATTTTATTTAAAGGGCAGGTGTGGTTGCAAACTCAGGGTGGGAGCAGATCTGGGTGTTATGGGAGAGGGGCATCCCATGGACTGCCATTAGGCTATGCAATTCCACACACAGACTCACAAGAGGAAGCAACTCAATAACTCAACAGTGGTGCCCCTGAAGAAGGTTGTATTTCACTGTGTTAACCACAACTAATCCCTTTTGATGTCTAACAGCTTTAGAAATAACTTTGTACGAAGCCCAGAATCCTGTTGTGCTGCTAAAGGTTTAGTTTTTTTGAGCTCCAAAACCAATCCTTGAATGAGTGTGATTTCAATAGTTTTGGCTCACTTTTTAAATATGGTTTGCCTGTAGAAGTTACTCTGCAAATCAAACAGAGGCCCTTTAAAAATAATAATAAACTTAAAATTTTATAGTGGTTCTCACAAGAAAGCTGCCCAGATATGCTGATGTAGAAATAAAAAACAGAGCTGTTATTTTGGTAAGAAAATCTTAATATTCCATTCACACCTTGTAATGCTTGGGCCAAATGATAAGAAGCACAAGGCAAGAAAACTCCCAAAGCTCCTCTAGTCCATCGCCTTCCCTAAGGCAACAACCTCTGTACAATGATAACAGACTCATAATTATCTTAAAGCAGAGATTTTTTTGGGGGGGGGGGGGAACCAATCCATATGAGAAAGCCACAGATGGTACTGCAGAAGGAAATAAGCAAAACAAACTCTAGCAAAGAGTACAATACTGAAGTATAGCCATCGCAGGCCTCTCTACATGTTGCTGAACTACAACTGCCATCACTGCCAATGGCCTGAGATTATGGGAGTTGTAGTTCAGTAATATCCGGAGTGCAAAAGGCTCCACAGCCCTCTGGACCTAGAAGAATAGGAGGCTCCTTCCTCTACCTGCTTGCATAGTACCACCTTGGGACCTGATAAAAGCCTGCACGCCCCCCCCCCAATGATTCTGCTGGTAGAAAGGTAGCTATTTGTTTGTTTTTAAATAGAACGTGTTTTATTTATATTTTTTTATAATTTATACAAAATACAATTACATAAAATGATAGGAACATAATGAAATATTGTCGAAGCAGAAAAACATAGAATCATAGGATCCTGGAGCTGGAAGGGACCCCAAGGGCTATATTTCGAGTGCAACCCCCTGCAATGCAGGAATCTCAGCTAAAGCATCCATGACTGATGGCCATCCAACCTCTGCTTAGAAACCTCCAAGGAAGGAGAGTCCAGAGCCTCCCGAGGGAGATCAACCATCCATGTAAACAACACTTATTTGACCCCAATTATTTCACACGGAGAGGGAAACCTACAGATACAGTCCAAAAGGTGCACAGAGAGTTCTGTAATATGGGATAATTTTTAAAAGCAAGTGGTCCTCACTGAACCTGGTTCAAAAAGATCTTGTCATCTGGAGGAGCCCTGGCTGACTAGATAAAACACTATAGCCCCCCACACTCTTACCTGGGAGTAAGGCCCACTGAACTCAGTGTGGCTTTCTTCTGAGTATATACTTAGTTATTTACTAGATGCAAGTCAGCAGCACCAGATGACACCACTCGGTTAGGATTTCACCCAGCGCCTTGCAGAGCCGGGGTGAGCCCTGCGCCCCTTGGCAACATCCAAAGGCCCTGATCTCCTAGGCGCTGGGGTAGACTGCACCCTGCCCCTTGCAGAGTCAGGCCCAGCACTGGTGGCAGCAACAAGCAGCTCCGGCTCACCCAGCCCTATCCATTGCCACCCCAACACCACACTTAAACCCTGGGGGTTTTGGATCATGGACTCTACTGATCAAAACGGGAGCCTCAGTGATCACACTCTCCCTCAGGAAACAAAGTAGGAAAATGCTCCAAGAAAATGCACGTGGCAAAAAGGAGCGCTAGGTGGGTGGGCTGCCCCCTTACCCATTTGTGATTGGCCAAGCAGATCAGGATGTTTTAAAAAACAAAATGGATTTTCTTTCTTCACTTCTCACTTCCCTCTGTGGCCCCCTAGCCTCATGCTGTGGGCCCCCGTTTACGTGATTTTCACCTGTGGTCCCCTTGGAATATCCTGTGGGGCCCCAGAGGGCATATGGCCCCCAGTTGGGAAACACTGCTCTACGGGAGCTGCCTCATCATCCAATTCACATCTCTCACTTTACAACAGGCATAGGCAAACTCGGCCCTCCAGATGGTTTGGGACTACAATTCCCATGATCCCTAGCTAACAGGACCAGTGGTCAGGGATGATGGGAACTGTAGTCCCAAAACATCTGGAGGGCCGAGTTTGCCTGTGCCTGCTTTACAGGTACTAGTGCTTACAAAGGCCTTCTGCACAAGCTCCAGAATCGTGTTTAGAAATGAATATTCTTTTGATTAAATTTCTAGCAGTGCTGGCCTTTCCATTAGGCTGAGTGAGGCGGCCACCTCAGGTGGCAACTGCTGGGTGGGAAGTGGCAGGGTCAGGGCCATCTGTAGCATATGCGGCGCCAGGGTGCAAAGATCCGCCCAGCGCCCCCAATTTGGGGGGGCAGCTCAAAGTTGTTGAGCTTTTAAGGAGGGGAACAGCGAAAACCGCTGACATGGAGAAAAAAACAAGCAGCAGCAATAACTCTGTCTTTCCGTTTTTGCGATCATGCGAAAATGAAAGACATCACTAGGGGGCACCGCCAGATACGTTGATTCTGCAGATCTTCTGCAAAAGAGAATGGAAATGACCCACCAACCACAATCACCCAGGTGTTGCGGTTAAGAGCTTAGGTGGCTTCAGCGCCCCCCAGAATTTGGCGCCTGGGTGCACTGCACCCCTTGCATCCCCAGGTAAAGACGGCCCCGGGCAGAGTGTGTGAGGGCACAGCTATGCCTGCCACACATTCAGTCCTGCTGCACCTAAGTAGCCTGCTACTCTCTTAACTGATGGAGAGAAGCCAGCACAGAAGTAAAATTCAAAGGCCAGTTTGGTTGGCTTCCGAGTGTGGGCTTGGGTGTGTGCATGTGCCATCGCTCATCCCAGGCACCAAATGTCTTCAACCAGCCCTGATTCCTAGGTAGAGAACAAAGTCATGGCAGTGCCCCTGTGTCTGTCAGAACTCTGGCTCAAGTATATGTTGCACACGTAGTTGTCAGGTAGAAAAGCACCTTCTGTTTTAAGCACAAGCTGGAACAAATCTTTCTGAAAATTATGTTCAGGATTTCTGGCCAGCTGGTGCAGAAAAAAAAAAAGTCTCATAAAGGCCTTGCTGAATTCCCTTGTAAAACAATATTTTCAAATTTATTCTCCTTTTCTTTTTAATAAAAAGCTATCTTGCATTCCCCCAAAATCAAATTTAAATATACAACAATAAAACAGGCATTAGTTTCCCTGTCAAAAATTGCAATCATATCTTCCTCAGGTGAAACATACAGAGTCTGCCCTAAGGCTAGAGTGAGCAAGGCTACAGTTGCCCATAATGTTCAGCAGGAAAGTCAGGAGAAATTTATCTATGGTGACACAATCTATATTGCACTGGCAAAAGCACACAGCAGAGCCACTCAGAATATTTTAGATAATGCCTTGATGTAATTGATAGCATTAAAGCCGTACGTCTCTTTCACTATTCTGGTACAATGATGGGGAAAATGCCAATAAGATTACCTGCCTCTTCGTTCATCTTGGATGGAAGCAGGAGAGCTCTTGCAAGCAAACCAGTTCACACACATATGCAGGGTGCTATGATGGAGATTCGCATTTAAACCTCTCTCTCCTCTCAGTCAAGCACCTCGGCCAAGAGCTGTGATGGGGCAATTTCTCCATGCAGCATCGGGGGTGGTGGTGGTGAGGAAATCGCTGTCTCTGCCCTTCAGAGATCTGCTGCTGAAGGATGCTGAGGAAGGCAGGGGGCTGGGGGGCCAGTTAAAAGGGCTTTGTGGGCCAGACACATCCAATGTGTCCACTCTATGGTTTCCTATAGCATTCCATGTATATTGCTGTATATTACCTTAAAAAATACTCTGAAAAAACCAAATACAGTAATCCCTCATCTTACATGGGGGTTTGGTTCCAAAGATTCCAGGTTTACATGAAAATTGTGTACAGTCAAGTTCTTGGAGCCACCACTTGGCTAGTGGGTTAGGGGGGAAAAGAGAGCGTCCCCAGCAGTCTCAGAGTCTGTATGTTGAGTGGGCTTTGCCCAGCAAGCAGCCAAAGTGCTTAAAATCTCTTTTTGCACTGGGTAACCCCATGCAAAAAGAGTTTTTAAGCTTTCCACCTTGCTTGGGACATAACTTGAGCAATTTCAACCAGCCCATCTTCAACCATCTTCAAATCAACTGCTGCTAAGATGAGGGATTACTGTAAATAAAAAAGATGAAGTATAATTTTCTACATAGAAAAGGGCAAGGAAACCCAAGCACACACGAGTACATGAGAGTTGTTGTGATGAAGACAGCTTCTCCTATTAAATATCTCTGGTAGTGGGGCTGAGCTAAATGTACTGGACTGACACAGTACTTGTTGGTTGGCAAGGAAAAAAGAAAACATAGAAAGAATTCCCTGGATGCCAAGATCCACGTTTGGGAGAAGTATTCTTTGGTGAGAACCCCAGCAGAGATCTAAAATCACAAAACATGAAGCAAAGTAAAACATGGAAAGATAGGCTGTTAGACCCTTAAAATATGACCTTGTCAGTTTCAAAACTTCCCTCTTCCCCTAGCATACAAAAAGGCCACACATTTGGTATGTTTAAAATTGTTTACTTACAAACTCTCTAAAGATTAAATTCATGTGCTTTCCCATACAGCAGCCAGAAAACACAGGCAGTGCAATTTGGCTCAGTGGTGGTATAGCCATGCAGTCTGAACTGGAGCAACAAACTCAGATCTTCCCACATTGAGCTTCTCAGGTAGACTGAAGGGGAACAAAGGCCTTTCTTCCCAAGGTGAGGGGGAGTGACCTAGCTTACGCTATGGCATTAACCCCTTGATGCATAAATTAGACTTAAGCATATTGGTTATATCGCAGTACAGTGGTACCTCAGGTTACAGATGCTTCAGGTTACAGACACTTCAGGTTACAGACTCCACTAAACCAGAAATAGTACCTCGGGTTAAGAACATTGCTTCAGGATGAGAACAGAAATCGCGTAGCAGCAGTGCAGTGGCCGCAGGAGGCCCCCTTAGCTAAAGTGGTACCTCAGGTTATGAACAGTTTCAGGTTAAGAACGGACTTCCAGAATGAATTAAGTTCTTAACCCGAGGTACCACTGTACTAGCCCAAGCTTAGTGTTTACTCAGAGGTAAGTCCTGCTAAATTAAATGGAACTCATAGGCACTCACTCTTGCCCATTCTTATTGATGTGAAAATCACACATCCCCTTAAACTCTCTAAATGTACAATGCAACGGAAAGTGAAAATATCAATGAAAATAGGAAGGAATGTTTGATGCATGAGTGCTACAGCAGCTATCATGACAATGTTATATTACTAGGCACCTTTATATCAAACGACATGTGCAGTAGATCGAACAATATTTTATTACTTGCCTCTTCAGAGCTTTCTATTTCTGAGCATTTGATAAAATTCTGAATGCCTCAGCTTTTCAAGGGGAACAAAAATATGCCAAGGTGCCTTTACTTCTAAAGGCAGTGACTCTCAGCTAGGCTAGCAATCTGGGGAAAATGTCACAGTATGTTCAAGCAGCTAAGCGATTTCCCCTTCCCCTTCCCCCAACATTGTGTAAACGTGTGTGACGAGAACAGCAAGGTTTTGCTCCAGAGGTTGACACTTAATGCAATTGTGGAACTCTGATCTCCAGGGAACAAAAGATGCAAACTGCTATTGTCCCAAAGGACCATAAAGGAGCTCTTTCAGCTGTAGCTAATGTCAGTCAGCTCAGGGAGCAAGTCCCAAGCGCATTGCTAAAGTGGGTGTCCTTGCCAAACAACATGCTACTATGTACTGCTAGTGAATGAGTTGACTGGGTCAGTCTCCCTTTGAAAATGCTTCATCTTAGAATGAAAGCCACCAGGTGCATTTTTACAGCTCTTTGAAATGGAATACCAGCTACTGAAGATTTGCGTGTTCAGGCCCAGAGAACTCCCTCCTAAATAAAGACACATTTGACTCAAATTTTAGTTCTGGTTTTTGGCAGAATTTAGGCCACAACTTTATTGATTACAGAAAAGTGAGTGGTTGCATAGGCTCTGGTTCAACTAGCTCCCTACACCCTTGCAGGTTCCGGAGCCCCATTCACAACCTGAAAAGAACGCAACCCGCGTCTGCACACAGGCGGGTCGCAATTCGTCGTTTCTGTGCATGCGCGTGACGTCATTTTGCTCGTCTGCGCATGCATGAGCGGTGAAACCCGGAAGTAACCCTTTCCGGTACTTCCGGATCGCCACGGGACACAACCAAAAACGCACAACCTGAAGCAAACGTAACATGAGGTATGACTGTACATGACTTTTTCCAGGTTTAGCAAAAGAGCTTGTTTTTATCATGATGGTGCATGCATAGCACATCCCTATCAATCTCATCAGATATGCATGTATTAGAAGCCTCTGGCTTCCGAATGTGCAAATGTGTAGCAAAATAGATACAGGCTCTGTTCTACTCAAGGTGATGTACTTACACCCTTATATGAAAAGTGTTGATGCATTCATCACACCTAGAAAAATCTAACAAATAAAGAGATGCTGGCTATCCTGAACTTCAGATTTATATTAATAAAATCTTGGAGAGATAAATAGTCTCCCCATATCAGCTATAAAACACACAAAGTTCACAAACATTTAAAACAAGTCCATCAAGAAAATACAACTAAGAGACTGTATTGAAAAGGTGCTCATCCAACAGTGCCATAAAAATTGCCAGAATTTATACTACAGAATGTTCCCAAATAACAACAAAAATTGTGGTTAAACTGGGATGTCTTAAAGCTGTTCTGCTGGAGAAAGCATTCCACAAACAGAATGAGCAGGGGCAGAGGGGAGACATTCTCGCATGGCCACTCTCTGACCTCCGGGGTGTGTGTGTGTGTGCATGACACAGATAAAAGTCTCTGATGAAGACCACATGCATTTTTACCAATAGCAAATATTTATTATACTCTTTCTCCCTGTTTTTCCATGCACTGAGGCATTTTTTTCACAGAACATCCAGTTCTGCCCTGAATATTTGAATAGCAGCTTCCTGCTCTCTCATTTAATCTCCATGGGGTTTTTTTGTTTGTTTGTTTAATGTGGAGACAAAGCCCACAAAGCTCGTTCAGGTAACAGGTAAGACAGTTCAACAAATGAGTTTCAGCAGTGGGGGCAGCTTCCCCGAGACATGAAGCACAGAGACACACCAGGTACCCTCAATGCCACTCCATTAGTGCATTCAGTCCTCCACCCAGGAGGGCGAGAATGTGTTCCTATCACATTGTTTTGCACATAGCAGGAGCTTGGCAGAAGGTTTGTGGCATACAATAGATTTCAAGCACTTTCGGTGCTGCTAATTGTAATTTTCCAATGCATCCTGTCCAAAAGAGTGGACAAAGAAAGAGCTTATGCAACTTATCATTAGCTTCATGGATCAATATCGTTTAGGAAATACAAAACAACTCTAGTTGTTTAAAGACAAGAAGTACCAGGAGGTGTCCCCTCCTTTTGTTGACAGCAAATCCCAGTATTGATCTGTCTACAGTGTAACTGCAAAATTTGCAGAAAGCAGGTGGACCTGCTGAGAATATAAATAGAGCCACTCTACTTGCTTGGCTCTGTGTAAGGTCCCTGCAAGCTCCCCCTGGGTAAGGCAGCCTATATCCTAACTAAATGATACATTCATCTGGTATCAGAAGAATATAAAGAACTGACAAACTAGAACCAATTTTTCCAAAAGATATTTTCTCCTGTTATTCTCTGAGAATATCTTCTTTTCAATTGTCCCAGCTGAATTCCCTCAACTCTCTGTGCCTTGGCTTTCTTTCTTTCTACAAGAAAGAAGATTCCACCTAAACATTAGGAAGAACTTCCTGACAGTAAGAGCTGTTCGACAGTGGAATTTGCTGCCAAGGAGTGTGGTGGAGTCTCCTTCTTTGGAGGTCTTTAAGCAGAGGCTTGACAACCGTATGTCAGGAGTGCTCTGATGGTGTTTCCTGCTTGGCAGGGGGTTGGACTCGATGGCCCTTGTGGTCTCTTCCAACTCTATGATTCTATGATTCTAGGATTCTAGGATTTTGAAGCAGATAGCATATAGGACTATATATGAAGGTATACCACAGTCCATTGTATTTAGTGATCTCTAAAATAAGCAGTAGAATTCTGTATGATTAAATGGGCACAAGATTTAGGACATAATATCATGTTTGCTGACTGGGAACAGTTGTGGACCACAGGTATGAAATTTACAGCATGTAATGCCTTAAGAGAGAATATTATGAAAATGATATACAGGTGGTACATGACACCAGTCAAGCTTGCAAAAATCTACCATGTGCCCGATAATAAATGTTGGAAATGTAAGGAAAATGAAGGTACTTTTTTTCACCTTTGGTGGACGTGCCCAAAGATTAAGGCTTTCTGGGAAATGATATATAATGAATTGAAAAAGGTATTTAAATATACCTTCTTGAAGAAACCAGAGGCCTTTCTCCTGGGCATAGTCGGCCAATTGGTGCCAAAGAAGGATAGAACTTTCTTTATGTATGCCACAACAGCAGCAAGAATACTTATTGCAAAGTATTGGAAGACACAAGACCTACCCACTCTGGAAGAATGGCAGATGAAGGTGATGGACTACATGGAATTGGCGGAAATGACTGGCAGAATCCGAGACCAGGGAGAAGAGTCGGTGGAAGAAGATTGGAAGAAATTTAAAGACTATTTACAGAAATACTGCAAAATCAATGAATGCTAGAATGATGTTGGATTGAAGTTAAGTGGTTTCTAGCTGTAATGGTATAAAAGAAAATGAAAAAATGCATTTTTAACAGGTAAAAATTTAATGTTATAATATATTAAGATTAAAGATCAGGATAAATTAAGGAGGGAAAGGAACTGCTGAACTAACAAATTGAACTGGAATACAAAAAAGGGAGGTACGAGGAGGTCCGGGAAACAAGCAAATGAAAGATAAATGATAGAAAGATTGAATTGTTTTTAACTATTTTTATTTTGTATTTTTTCTTCTTTTTCTTTTTTCTTTTTTTTGTAATATTGTGAAAACCTTAATAAATATTTATAAAAAAATAAAATAAAATAAGCAGTAGAATTCTGAAAACTTATGAATTAAGATTTATAGAGCATAGACTTAGGCTAAACAGTGTTCGCATTATTCACCCCCACAATAACCTTGAGTGGCAAGTCATAGTAACCTGACCAGCATCTCAGCTTTCATTGCCAAAAGCCTACTCACTGAGTCCCAGTGACTAAGCTCATATCAGAACCCAGGTCTCACAGATTAAAGTCAGAGCTTTATTCACTAGGAAACATAAGGCCAGTGTGGAATTTCTTTCCACACAATCAGAAGATTTGATTCCATTCATTTTTTGGCTTAACTAGGACCTTGGAGTTTCTTGCACACTAGAGGACTTAAATTATCAGAGTACAGCACGAAAGGTTGTATTATCACCATTTAGTGAACTTGTGAACGGGCCATTGCTCTTACCCTGTAAAGCTTACCTTTGATCTCTGCAGACCAGCCAGCTCTTACATTTCATGGCTTTTTCACTCCTGCCTATAATTATTACTTCATGACCTGGACAAAGCTGGTTTCAAAGCTCATGCCACACGCAAAAGGCTAGCAGCCTTCAATGTGCCACATGTTTATTTATCCATTTATTTTTAGCTGCAGTCAGTTATCTCAGGTACCTCTCTGTAGAGCAGACAGAAGTCAGTATAGAGGGGGCTTGTATTTTCCCCAGAAAGCTCACTCCCAGTCTCTCTTTCTCTAGGGATAATCTTACACTGTAAATAATATCCAAAGAGGCCAAGTGTCATTTAAAATAATATGTTCTGTTCTATCAAATGAATTATATACTAAACAACTAAGGAGGGAGAAGCACACAGGAAAAAATTGGTCAGAAAAGATTAACGGGAAAGATTGCCAATCGGAGAATGTGAAAAACCCTCACCATTTACTGCCTTCGTTTTCCCACAGAATAAGAGAATCCGTTTAGAAAACTGGTCCTATTTATTGTATTTATTGTTGTTGTACAGCCCTATGACATTTAGCTATGTCCTAGCAGTATACAAATAGCTTAAATAAAGATTCCACATCCCTCAAGCATCCACTGGGCATTCCTGTAACCAGCTCAGCACATGGCAGCACAACTAAAAGTCCATCTGGGGTGTGGTTGTGACACAGGATGCTGGCTTGCATTGAAATTGCCCTGAGCCTGCTGCCTTTCCCACCACACAATGAGAAGCCTTCATCAGACACCATGTTAATTAGATTACAAACACGTTTTCCTGAGAGGATTAAGGTAAACAAAAGCCTTTGTAGAGGCAAAGCAGAAAATAAAATAAAAAAGCTTGCTCCTCTCATTTCCCAAGTGCTGTTAGATTTTTCTAACGTTCATCTGTTTACTCCTCCAACGATGGAACTGGAGTTTTGTTTTTCTTTCGATAGCAGCACAGCCTCAGTTATTTTCAGGTGACAATAGGACATGACGGTATCTGGAGGTCAGTCAACGTGGGAGTAATCAATGTTTGCATTAGTTCCCATCAGATGGCATCTCAGACATTTATTTTATTTTTTGCAGCTATGGACAAGCATCAGCACTGTCACAATGCATGCCATCCAAAATCCTGACAATTACACTGTGGGATATGAGCCAATCATAAGCATTGGTAGGAAAAGGAAACATCTGCATTGATTGCTAAAGGAAGCATTGTTTACCATTCCCAGCAAGAAACGTATAAATGGTACTTGCTCCCCCAATAACCACCACCGATCCGCTCCTACTATTTGAAGGTATGTATTGACACAAAAGCACAATGAAAGTGGGCTGCTGTTTCTTATTGTGGATGAAGAGGGAAGTGTCCAAAACAGGCAAAGAAAATTGGCACGCCCTATAGTGAAAGCTGGGTAAAAGCGGGTGGCGCTGTGGTCTAAACCACGGAGCCTCTTGGGCTTGCTGATCAGAAGGTTGACGGTTCAAATCCCCACGACGGGGTGAGCTCCCATTGCTTGGTCCCTGCTCCTGCCAACCTAGCAGTTCGAAAACACGTCAAAAGTGCAAGTAGATAAATAGGTACCGCTGCGGCAGGAAGGTAAACGGCATTTCCGTGCGCTGCTCTGGTTTGCCAGAAGTGGCTTAGTCATGCTGTACGCCGGCTCCCTTGGCCAGTAAAGCGAGATGAGCGCCGCAACCCCAGAGTTGTCCGTGACTGGACCGAAGGGTCAGGGGTCCCTTTACCTATAGTGAAGGCTACAATTGCTCATGGATCTCCTAGTCAGGAGTCACCTGATGAGTCCCGTCAGTGGAAGCCTGAACAAGGACTTCTGGTTGTGCAATGTGGCTTCCCCCTTCACTTTCCCCACACACGCCCCCAATGGCTCTGGGGGGCTGGTAGAACCCTCAGAATAGTGCATGGGTGAAAGAGAGGGGAGATTGCTTGTGCTGATGGATAATCAGAAGAATACCATGTTGTCTCTCCCCACCCCAGTCTCAAAACGTCTGTGCTCTAGCAACAGAGTATTTCCAAGAACATCAAAAGAACCTTCATGGATCAGATTGTGAGTCAAATTACCCCAGTATCTTGTTTCAAAAAGTGGTCAGACAGATGTGTCTGAAAAGTCCAGACAACCTAGGAATCTGCACACAACACCAGAGAGAACTGTAAGAACACATATGCATATATTGACAGAAAAGGCAATGAATATTGCAGCATAGGAGTGAACAAATGTGAATCTTTAAATTCTCACATTCTGGATCTAAACCACAATTTTTCCCCTCAGAGAATATGCACAACGTTTTTCAATCAGCTCACGCTGCATAGAATGATCAAGCTAATAAAAACGACTTTAAGGGTGCATTAAATTTGGGTTTGGGATGGCTCTTGTATTTGCAGCATAAATGCTAATAAAATTATAAATCTGCTATTAACTTTTTATTTCCTTACCAAGTGATCAAGATTTTTAATGGGTGCTTTAAAAAGGCGCATATGACTAACTAGAAAGGTACAAGAGCATCAGTGAAATAAGAATAAGCCTATATGCTGCTGGGATTATTCGTCTGTCTTTCATGGGGCCTCTTCAAGGTGGACGAGGATTGATGTATAGCAAAGGAAGGTTAGTGTGTGGTGGGGGGAGGGAATACTTTAATTTAAATGACAACTGAAGCATTTCCTCAACAGATTATACTCTAGGGACAACACTTAATACGTAGTGTTAACTTTATAATAATTTCATGTCAGTGATACAGCAAAGCTTACTCATTAGGATCATACAGCTTGTTCATTGTAAGTTAATATACTATGTTATGCTTTGCTCTCAAAGTAAAAAAAAAGAGTGTGTATGTAATTGCTGCCCATGGAATGGATATCAGATGGATAACCCTTTCAGACATTAAGGTTCGTGCATTTCATTATATGCAATTAAAAACATATTTCAGTCTTGTGCATGAAATAATGGCAATTAAAGAATTACGGTTTCTGGTTTGGAATGGAGCTTCTTTAGCTCACAGTATCTCACTTTAAAATAACACTTGCTAGAAATCATAGGAAATAATCAATGATGCTATATTTCCAATTTTCAAAAATATTCTTCCTCAAAAGACTGCCCCACTTTCTTAACTCAAATACCGAGTCAAGGTGCTTCATCTGGTTTATGCTCAGTTGTTTGATTGCACAGATGGCAGCCTTTTTCACTGTTGCAGCAGCTGTCTCCTCTCTCTTCTGGAGAGGCACCAGAGCTCACCACACCTGCATCTGGAAGCCTCCAGAGTTGGGAGTCCAGGGACTGTGCACCTTCATATATGCTATCTTCTATCTGCAAACTGAATTTTCTCCCACACTGCACAAACTTCCTGGGCACAAAAGTTAGCACATCCAGGAGATGGATACTACCCTAATCATTTATCTGATGCACTATTTTTTATATACAGCAGGAGTTGGGGAACCTCGGTCCTGGGCATTGTGTATGTGTCACATGCTGCTCTCCAGGCCTTCTCTATCAAGCCCCCAACTCTCCTCAGTCCAAATCCCCATACCTGTGTCACACTTGCCCTCTTTTGCCTCTGGCCTTGCTCAATATATAGGGACGTGGGCGGTGCTGTGGTCTAAACCACTGAGCCTATTGGGCTTGCTGATCAGAAGGTCGGCAGTTCAAATCCCCATGACGGGGTGAGCTCCTGTTGCTCAGTTCCTGCTCCTGACAACCTAGCAGTTTGAAAGCACCCCAAAAATGCAAGTAAATAAATAGGTATCGCACCGGCAGGAAGGTAAATGGCATTTCCATGCTCTGCTCTGGTTTCGGTGTTCCATTGCACCAGAAGTGGCTTAGTCGTGCTGGCCACATGACCCGGAAAAACTGTCTGCAGACAAATGCTGCACCACAACCCCAGAGTCGTCTGCGACGGGACTTAACTGTCCTTTACCTTTACGTTTCAGTCCTTTTTGTAATGTGGAGGGGCATTGAATATGCCATCCCCTAGCCTAGCTGTATCTGCAGCTGCATCTTCCAGGGTTCTTCATTGCACAGAGAGCCTCCATATGTAGAACCAGTTCCAAGTCGCAAAAATTATGCTAGGACATGGGAAAGCCAGCACGAGACACATGAAAATGGGGGTTGGGGCTACCAATGGGACTCTGCCTCTCATTGTGCTGTTTCTTCACATCTGTAACACCCAAAGAGGGTCATACTTTGGCAATCATGAAGGAGAAGAGAATTTTGCAATTGAGAGTCATACTGATATGACAACTGTATTGTTGTTAAAGCTCATGGCCAAACAAATATTGATTGGCTTGTGCACTTGAGAAATATGAATGGCCCTGAAGCTCAGATTTGTACGTGGTTTGTAAATTTAAGAAGGTATGTGTGCTTGGCCAATCTTTGGCCAAGATTGCAACAGGACATGAGAGTGGAGGCAGTTTCTTAGGCATGGTGGACCCCAAAGCTAGAGCCAGTTTATCCACCCAGCAGACTCATGTGGTGAAGCTGCCCTAGACTGTGCAACCTGACGCCACAGGTGTGGGTTCAAAGGTTTGAATGCTCTCCCTTTCCAGAAGATTAACAAAAGCACTTAGCATGTCAAACAGAAGGGGTAAGCTTGGGCTATACTATTTCTCAATCTGCAGAGAGTTTGATGTGTTTTTCCCCATGTGGGGGAAAAAAGAAGTCAAGTCCTGAAGCACTTATCCCAGGGGAAAGTTTACCACTAGATATAGCTTTTACAAATCGGCACCTAGCACAAAGAAAAACATACTTTGTAGCCAATACTGTATTCTTTAAAATATATATTCTGCAAATAGGCATTGCAACAGATCAATGCATTACTACAAATGTTTAAAATATAAAGCTCTACATCTTAGCAGGACTACAGGGGTGCATTAAGCATAAACTTTAATTCAGGCTATATCTCTGTATGTTCGCAGAAGTTTACAACTCTTTTGTCTTTCTGATTTGTCTTACTGGCAGGGCAAAAGAAGCCACTTGTGTGTAACATTGGCTTTATCATCACTCAAGAGAAAACAAGCAGTTTCCATGAGAGTGCTAATGCCTTCACCAGTTATCCAAGGTTTCAGATCTTTCACTCTGGGGTTCATGCACAGAATGCAGATTAAAATATAACACACTAGTTGCTCAGCTTGTTTTTCATCACAAATGCATAGTCTTTGTTCCACTGGCATCTTCTTAGAACATCCACTGAAGACCACAGTTGGCAAGACTTAAAAAACATAATCTAGTAACTGCATTTCTTAATGAGACTGACAGAAGTTTGGATAGATAATTTGCTCTAAAAAGGGTCTTTAGGTAAAATAGGGGAAAATCAGATGAAATTCAGTTTTTCCAAAATAACCTATGATTTAATTATTTTTTGTCCACACCAAACTATAACCTTCTGACATTACCTTCCAAAACACATATTTGTCCAGGAGCAAACAACACATTTCTGGTAAGTGAATCTCCAAAGTAAAACTAGCTTTGTTCCACTCACTCACAGAATGGATAGAGAAGTTTCAAGTTGTTTACATTGGAAAATTAGTCGTATAGTGTACATGGCCCTGCACTGCCATTTGCATTGTGAAGCAATAAGAGCACCATAAACCTTGTTTTTAGATTTTTAAAAATGGTTATGGTCAATTTATCTTATGCAAACTCTTTTATTTTAACTAATTTAAATGAATGAATGGGAGAAGGTTGCAACCCATCTTAGTGGGAGTCTGGAGGCAGTACTTCCCATTAAAATGAATTGGAAGGTAGCTATGTTCAGTTTAATGAGCTTTTATAAGAGAACTATGTCCCATATTAAGGAATCCCAGAGAAAAACAAAGCCCAAAACTACAATAACTGTAAGGTTTTATAAAAACAACAACAGAAGCACACATTGTATTACACTGCTTCACTATGAAAATATAAGTTCATGCTCTTACATACTGTGTCCCACATCCCCAACTTTCATTAGTACAGATCAGACAGTACCTCAGCCTGGATCCATTCTCATATGTATGGCAGAGAGTAAGAACATGCCTCTTTTCCTTGCCTACACAGGTCTGGATGTTCTCTGATTCCCCACCCATCTACATGGAAGCATGATATTTAACTAGGAACTACATACATAAAACTCAATGCAGCTGGTTATGCAGTCAGTTCAAAAAAGCATGAATGAATCTGTGCACAGTGAATAGACAGAAGTTTTCCTCCCTTTCTCATAATATCAGAATTTAGAATAATCCGATGAAGCTGAATGTTTGGAAATCCAAGACAGACAAAAGGAGGTACTTCTTAATACAGTGCATGGTTAAACAATGAAATCTTATATATCTTGGATGACATAAGAAGATAAATTATTGGAGGAAAGGACTATTATTGGCTACTAGTCATGATGGCTACGGAGGCTAAATATCAGTTGCTGGGGAACAGGAGTTGGGGACAGGGCTGTAGATATCATGTCCCGCTTGTAGGCTTTTCATGGGCACCTGGTTGGCCCTAGCCAAAAAGGGTGCTAGATTAGAAGGGTCTTTGGCTTGATGTAGCAGAGCTTTTCTGCAGTCTCCAATCAAGTTGCAATGGTGGTGGTGGGGAATTACTTGCAACATAGACTTCAGACAATCACAACTGCAGGCATAAGCATATTTTGCCTACAAGATTTGATGTACAAAGTGCCACTCTCTTTTCTCCAGAAGCTTTTTTCTTCTGAATAAGAAAAGTACAGTGGTACCCCAGGTGAAGTACTTAATTCGTTCCGGAGGTCCGTTCTTAACCTGAAACTGTTCTTAACCTGAAGCACCACTTTAGCTAATGGGGCCTCCTGCTGCTGCTGCGCCGCCAGAGCACGATTTCTGTTCTCATCCTGAAGCAAAGTTCTTAACCTGAAGCACTATTTCTGGGTTAGCGGAGTCTGTAACCTGACGCGTATGTAACCTAAAGCGTATGTAACCTGAGGTACACTGTAATGGTATTTTCACGATTTGGGGAAAGACACTAGAGAAATGGTTTTGAAGTACCAAGCAAGTTGGCCTAAATTTATCCTCACTCATACTAAGGTGGAAAGTGTTAGAAAACTGGATACTAAAAATGAGGAACACCCAAATAATTGGTTTAGATTTCACAGAACCCCAACGACACATGTCTTCCTTCATTAATAACAAATATCACAGGTGTTCATAAGGAGATCCCCCACGTCCACTATAGCTGTCCAGCAGTCCTTCAAATATTACCCATGGAGCAGTGTTGCAAGCAATCGCACTGAAGCAGCTCCCATACTAGAAATGTAACATATCATGGCATTCTGGTAAAAGGAAAAATGTGTAAATAAAAAGTTCCCATGGGATGGGGTTTAATTAGTGGTGGCTACTTAATAATCACCATGGACTGTGATGGTGCTAAGAACCAGCAATGTATGTCTGTTTTCATATCAATCAATAATTTTAAGTTAGAGGATTAATTTTAGCAATATCACCTAGCACAGTGTGGTTGCCAAGTGTGGTTATATTATGCCACAGATGCAACGAACAAGTTACTGAGCAAAAACCCTATCAGCCATTTAAAGGCTAGATGAGGGCTCTGTTTGCATTGCACTATACAATTGCACAACATTTACAATACACAAATAGAACTTGGCTCTCCCTTGGCTATCTGCCCTTTCCCCCTCCCTTTCTTTAAATTGATTTATTAATGTCCAGTATTGCTTTGCGGTTTTATCCTTTTAGCAATAATGGATGTAATATATCACAAAAACAAATTTTTAAGAGTACATCATTAGAGTGATGTAGCACTGGTAATAAACCCCCTTCACACTTGGATGAACTTAAATCAGTTTCTCTTTATTGATTTTTGGTCATAACATAATTTTTAAAGTTCAACTCAGTTAATAAAAAAGACTTGCTCTAGTGTTGTGTGTTGTTAGGTTTTCATGTCATTTTTTTTAAGGAAAGGCTGTTATAATACTATTGTATATAGATTTACACATGCATTTTCCTCTGTGCGTTAATCATGATGAGTCATAGTTATATCGTATATCTCTTTTCTCAGCCTGCATGTCTTGGTCAGTCTTTATTACCATTGAACTTGACACGCAATAGATTTGTGTGACTGACTTTCTATCCTGTGAAGATAGTAATTTTCCATAGGAAGAGACTCAAGAGTGTTGAATAACTCTGCTTCATCCAAGCGTACAAGATCCCAATGAATTATGCTATTTGTACCTATTTGCCAATTAATATTAATTACACTTTTATTTTACCCTTTCTCCAGAGCACTCAGGATGGCGCTGTCATGCACGGGTCATTGGTCAGAGATCAAGGACATGTTTTGCATACAGACAGTCCCAAGTTTAACCCCTGTTTTATTTGACTAAAAAGATCCAAAGGAGTGGAGCTGGGGAAGTCAAATGCCTGACACGTTGGAGAGTCACCGCCAGTCACAATGACAGTGCTGAGTTAGATGGACCAATGGGGTCAGATTATGTTCAATTTCATGTACACTACACTACAACCATGCAAGTTACACTGGGCGGATAGAGTGGTCACCTGCTGGGTTTGGGTTCAATGAGCTTCATCTCTCATCAAGGTCCAACTCCAGCATTCTGCTCTCACCATATTCCTTCCCCCAAATCACACAGACTTTCAGCATACATTTGCATGGCAAGCACTGGCGGAGGAAGAGGAGTGCGGGGGGAGCGCACCGCCCCCGGATAGATGTGTAGGATTGTGCTACTTAACTCCATAATTAATTAACCACCTTAATTAATTATCATTGAGAAACAAAGTACATCACTCGTTCTGCATTGTCCGTTGCACTAAGCCACCTCAGACAAGGATGGGAAACTTTCTTATTGCTGTTACAGATAGGTAGCCGTGTTGGTCTGCCATAGTCAAAATAAAAAAAATCCTTCCAGTAGCACCTTTAAGACCAACTAAGTTAGTTCTTGGTATGAGCTTTCGTGTGCAAGCATACTTCTGTTTCAGTGTATCTGAAGAAGTGTGCTTGCACACGAAAGCTCATACCAAGAACTAACTTAGTTGGTCTTAAAGGTGCTACTGGAAGGATTTTTTTTATTTTTCTTATTGCTGAAGGTCATATTCCCACAGAGATGACTATCCCAATGGTGTGTGGGGTCAGAGGCAAAAATGGGAAGGGCCAGCCCCTTTTCACTCTCTCTCTCTGACATCCCATTCTCTCCACTGGAGTCTTCATTTCCCAACTAACAGGCCAATGGAAGAGTTCAGATCACTCTTGCTAGAGGCCTACTGTGGGAACTTGCAGAGGACTTTTGAAATTAGTCCAAGGGCTGTATAAAATCAGGCCAAAGTTCACCCAGGCCTTGGAGTGTGGGAACTAATAGAATTTTAAACTTTTCATTGTTTGAGCAGATGATGCCCATGCCTTATATTAGAAAACTTCCTGAACTCCCCCCAGATTCAAAAGCAGTGTGCCAGCTGTTCAGGAAAAGTCAAGTCTTCCTGCTCAGTCATATGCATGTTCCTTCTCTAGCAAGTCTCACTGTGTTCAACGGAGCTCGCTACTTAAGAAGCATTTTAGGACTTTAGCCTCAGGTGGGTCACTGAACCAGCTGCACCATCGTTTGTGTAGAGCAGACAAAACATAGAACTATGAAGACAATAAACAATAGTTGCTTCTCTAATTTCTGTATAACAATGACAAGCTGAAATGCAGCTAGTTTCTCTTGGTTTCTCAGATTCTAGAAATACCTTAAATTGTTAACGCAATCAGAAGAAAAACACAAATGCAAACTAGCATATTTTGAATGTCAAGGAGGAAAAAGTATTCCTCATTTTCCTTTGAACTATACATAGATATGTGCCATCATCAGGATAATTCTCTAAACTTTAAGCAGCACATGAGAGAAAATTGCTGCACAGATTTCAGAACATACCCTATAATCTTGCAACATATTTAGAATGGAAAATTAGAACCGTTCTAAACGACCAATTGTGTCAGTGAAAACAGCTTTTCATAGCAAAATGCCAATTTTCTGCTTTTGAAATCTGCCTTTTTTATTTAAAAATGATGCAGGAATAAGAAAATGTCACCTTTTGCATTGTGAGCAACAGCAAAAAATTCTTTTTAACACGCAAGAATTTTACTACTTACAGTTTTTTGTCAGGTATTTAATTTGTATGGGAAGCTTTATAAAAATGGGCATAAGCAGAGTTTAGTAGTTTAGCCAGTGCCAAGCAGCGGTGATGTTTTCAGGTGGGATTCTGTAATCCCTTCAGTGTAACTGATTTAAGGGAGTGAAGATAGTCCGCATGAGAGACACTTGCTTGGGAGGGGTTTAAATATATTATTTACTACATTTACGGAATCCCACCTGAAAACATCACCGCTGCTGGGCACTGGCTAAACTACTGAACTCTGCTTATGGCCATTTTTATAAAGCTTCCCATACAAATTAAATACACATTTGCACTGTGTCCTTTGCATCAACTTCTAGTCTACACATTGTTAGACCTTCTCCAGTTATTCTTTAAAACCAATAAAATTATGGAAGTATTCTAAATTTCAATTGTTCTATATTTTAATGAGATGAGCAGGCAGAATTGCACTTCAGAGTGCCTTAGTGGCTTTCCTTACAGGCCAGGTGTTGGGGGAACCTGCAACTCTCAGGTGCTGTTGGACTACAAACTCCCATCAGACCCTGCCAGCATCACCAAAAGTCTGCAGCTTCTCAGGTTTTCCATTCCTGGACAGTTATTTTAAACATAACAGGGCTGGTGTTTTGTATGGACTGGCTGGGGGGGGGGGCGGAGAGAGAATCCGAGAAATTCCACGAGGCAAGAAAAGTTCTTTACCCTGGGGAATAACAAAGGTGAAGCCATTCAGCTTAAGATATCCTCTGCTAAAAATAAATACTGCTTCATTTCAGCCTTTATCTTCCCGAACATCCTTTTGGCCATCTAATATCTTGAAATTTGGAAAGGGAGGCACCTGCCTTCACTTTAGGTGCTTTTAAGACATCCATATAGAATGTGTGAGCCAGGCTACAACTCAAAATGGCAGTTCTGAAGAGTGATGTATTTCCGGGCATCCCAAAGCACAACATTCTGGATTTTCTGCTATGCTCCTTTGGCCATTATTTACAACAGCAACTTGTTTTTTAGGGGCAGAAATATGTGGCCAAACATTGGGTTAATACTTTTCCTGTACTAAATCAGAATCTTAAAATAATGAAGCAAGAGTTTTCTTACTTGGGTCAAGAGACTGGCTACGTGGGAAATAATGGGCAATGGGAGGAAACAAGGTCATGGTGGCATTTCTTGCCAGCAGTAAAAACGATAAAGCTAAGGTTGCAGATATAAATAAAAATGAAACAATTATCTTGTATTGTTAGCTCTGCAGGAGCAGATAGAAATGGGGGAAGACCAAAACATTAGAGTGTTGAAAAGAAAAAATGAATTAGGATATTAAATCTTGCTGTCCTGCTAGGACATTGGAAATGGGCTCTAAGGGAATAATTAAACCCCAATGCTGAATGAAGTGAAAAGCAGCCTCTGTGGCAGACATGCTGCTCTTTAAAGAAGTGTAATGAAAGGTGGCATTGATGAATAGCTGATCTGTTCATGGCTTGAATGAGATGCAAATCCATAATAAAGGTCCCCACCACCATCATATGGAAGCTGGGCATGGTGAATAACAAGGCAGCCCACGATACTGGCAGGGAAGGATCCTGTCTGCGGTTTGGGATTTATGATTTTAAGATTAGCCTAGAAGGGAATGGGAAATACACACGGCCTCTACAGCCAAATATTCCCATGTTAAATTTGTTTGTTTGCTTGCTTGCTTTTATCCCACTCTTCCTCCCAAAGGAGCCCAAAACAGCCACACATCGTTCACAATAAAACAACATAATTAAAACACTGCAGAAGTTAAAATAAATCTCAAAAAAGGCAGCTTCTGAACAAACCACCCTTCAATTGCTAACACCTGGGCAACAACAGCATGCTGAGATTTCAAGAAAAGAAAGGCAAAATGTGCACTTCACAAGTGAAGGGGTTCCTCAGCCAGAGCAGACCCTGCCTTGGCCTACCGCTCCCAGGCTGCCCCAAACCCCCGGCGGCGGCGGCGGCGGCAGCAGCAGCAGCAGCAGCAGCAGCAGCAAGGCTTTGCACCCACCAGTCTCAAGGCCTAAGGGCTGGCTGGTACTTGGGCCCTGAGCCATTTAAGGCTTTGCATGTTAATGCAGAGAATAGGCCACTGTCAACAGGAACCATGAGGGTGCCATGATTCTCTTTTAAGTGTTGCTCTCCATCTAGCAACGATCTGTTTAGGTGTTCTCCTGAACAGCTCTGCTTGAATATTAATTGGAGACAATAAAGCTTCCAATCTACTATTCTTCTGCCTAGTTAGAATCACATAATCACAGAATTGTAGAGTTGGAAGGGGCCCCAAGGGTCATCTAGCCCAACCCCCAGCAATGCAGGAATCTCCGCTAAAGCATCCAGGACAGATGACCATCCAACCTCTGCTTAAAAACCTCCCAAGGAAGGAGGTTCATTGTTGCATCTCATTCAAGTTAAACATTTATAAACTGCATTTTAATAAAAAGTGAAAAAGTAAAGATACAAAAACATTTTAAAACTCACATCCCAATATTCCGCCACTACAGTGACCAAGATACAGAACCCAGTGTAGGGCATGCTGCCTATAAATATGTGGGGGGCTTTTTTTGGGGGGGTATCCATATGCCCACATGGTGGCAATCCCTGCGGAGGTCCCCCCATTAGATGTAAGTCATAGGAATCCCCCACTGCTGAGTTAGCCTTTGATTTCACTTCCAGCAGGCAGGCCAGAAGTCTTCTTCTGTAGTCCATAAAACTGTGGCCTTATTCAATCTAACTCAAGCTGTGTTGTCTCCATTATTCCTATCCAGTCCTCCCTGACCATTGGCCATGCTAACTGGGACTGATGGGAGTTGAAGTCCAAGTACATCTGGGGGCAACAAGTTCCCCACCCCCGCTGCTATAGGCGCAGCACCTGCCGAATAGTTGCGTCTGTTCATACCTCAATACAACCTTCCTCGTATCTGCTTTTACAGCTGAAAAGAATGTGTTTTAATCCTCGCAACAGGTAATTTTTGCTCCGTTGTCAGGCTAAAGCACTGTAAGGTATTGTAAAGCTCCAAAAGATTAAGCTTTCCAACACGCAGCTGACCTGCCTCGATGAAAAATAGCAATAGGCAGTATATGTGCTATTGAAGTCTGCTGAATCCCTTGCATTTAAGAAGGAAGATTTGCTACTGATTGGATTATAATGTAAGTGAGAAATCTTGGGTATTAATGATAAACCACATTATTATGTGTATAGATGAATATGTGGTCATGGGGCACATTAGTTACTAACTTTTAAATGGAGATTATTTTTTCCTAATGAAAAAGAAGAAATAATCCCTTCTGGACGTGCTTCAGTTTTAATACTTTCTGTCTGACAGCTACATCTGTATGCTACTAGTTTTGACATACTGCGAGACATTTACCATTTGTAATGTTTCCTTCGTGGGTATGTCATTACTTTGCTTCATCCAAAAAGGAAAAGAAGGGGGGAATATTAACATTCTACATTAAATAACCAGGAGGAGAACCTACAGAAGTACCAGGAAAACCAATTACAGCTACAATTATACTAGAGCTGTTTGGTTCAGTTTTTTAAATAAATAGTAAGAGGGAAAATTTGCTTCTTTCATAAGACTCAGTTATCAACCATCTCTTTTTTCAAACCCCTCAAAACAAGGCTTTGATGACTGGTGCATGCACACAGATTGGTGGCAAATACCACATTGCTCAGAAATACCCAACCTGGAATGTTTTCTTTATTCCACAACACAACACAACACAACACAACACAACACAACACAACACAACACAACACAACACCTAATGAAAATTGTAATATTACTAGAGCACTAACCATTCAACAATTAACCATTCATTAAAATATATAAAGAGAAAATTAAGTGGGCATAAAACTTAGCAACAGATAGATTAATATCCCAAAGTAGCCCTAAAGCAAAGGGGCCACTATCAGCAATAGTAACTAGAAACCCAGCACACCAACTTTTATACCTAGACTCCAATGGACAGAAACCCCCTCCATGTTATTCAGCTAGCAACTCCCTTATGAAGACTGCTGCGAAGGGATGAATTAGTCTATCAATCTCAGTGTCTCTCATCCCACCCCCCGCCAACTTAAGTTCTGTTCACCCTATTTCAAGCTCAATCTGTACTTTTTCCAACCTTAATTAAAGTAGGCACATAATTTTATATGAACTTTAGCTTGCATTTCTCTTTCTGTAGGCATGCTTGCACACTATCTTGCAAGCAAATTTCCTTAATATAATGTTAAAATTCAGAAATGTGGGTTTCAAAGGGGTAGCTGTCATTTGTTAACACTTATTGGTCAGGGAAGTACAAATAAGGTAGCTCCACATCAAAATGCATCTCAATGGGGGGACCTGGTCTCTTTTATTCCAGACGCCAGGTCTACTGCCCCTTTTTGCTAACTGGTAGACCTAGCGCCCTAACTTTTTAACAGCTGAGGTGGGACCATGCAATTTTCACTGAACAAATTTAATTGCAAGAATGTCTCCCCCATGTCTACTCCGTCCTGAGCAAGAGAGTGGGGCCATTGACAGGTAGCAAAGCACAATCTTTCTCTTTCTCCTTCTCAGCTTGTAACCCTCAAAGCCATTTCAAATAGCTTTCTGGACATCAATGGGCTTCTTCCACAAAGACAGAATTGTTTTCCTTGTGCTAAAAAACGAGAGGTGATATCTCTCAGTTTAAACAATTGCAATCTTTAAACTATGGTCTGTTCTCAAGTTGGTTTGCTTAGCTACAAGTATAGAAAAAAAGCAATTCATCACTCAAGCAGCTATTGCAAAGGGATGCTAAAATACAGGGAGAGTAGAGCCTAGCAGTTACTAGACAGTAAATAAAAATGCATTGTGGTCAGATTGTTCAAAAGTGGTGTGGGTGAATCAATGTCATCGTACCATGATATAAATATTCATGTGACCAGACACTGTGTCTTGAAACTCCATTGTTGATCAATAAAAAGTGTGTGTGTGTGTGTGTGTGTGCGTGTGTGTGTGTAATGGACCTTCATCAGTCTTCTCACTCTCAGGCAGAGATCAAAGAGCATGACCCACAGGCTTGGTAGCCTCCTGAGGTTGAGATGCTTGAGGTGGAGAGAGACAGAGCCTGAGAGCAAAAGAGTGGCAACTGTCTGATCTGGGGTGGAGCAAAATAAGGGCAGGTGGGGCTTGTTAACCTGGGAAGGTAGCTCATTTAGGAGATGGAAAACTCTGACCCTAAGCCTTCTCTGCCTTTCAGGATTTTTTTGTGAGAAGAAAAGGCTAAGGAGTAAACCCTACACAAATCTGGAACAGAGTCCCTAAGGCAGTTGGATGGCGCCTTGTATGCTCCCTTCCAGTAACTTCTACAGCCAAGCTGGTGCCAAATATATTACTCTGCTTTCCTTTGGGGGGTTGTCGTCTGGGCAGCCCAGGACTTCCATGCACACTACCCAGGACTGAGCCCTGGGAATGTCATTATGGTTTTGCTAACACAGCAAAAAGGCAGCAGTTACAAGTTGCCAGCCTCCATAGCTACACCAGGAGCTGTGATTCTCCAGTAGTTTGACTTCACCCTAGAGGCACATTCCCTTGTCTGTCGAGAATGTCACTACTGTTAGGAACTGCACTCAGGAGGAGCCACAGCTTCCTTAAGCAGGTGCAACCACACACATCTCCGAATGCCTGAGATGCTTAATGCAAGGGAGCTTTCTTCATGTGCTCCAATCCTTCTAAGGCATAAAGGCAGGAATTGCTCCCAATCACACTTAGAAGCATTATTTCAATTTTGTTGCAATAGCACAGTTTTACCCAACTTGATGCCCTCCAAGTGTTGTTGGACTAGAACGTCCATCTATCCCAGCCAATGGTTAGGAATGATGGGAGTTGGAGTCCAGCAACACCTTGAGAGCACCAGTGTGGATATCACAGCTCAATAACTTAGCAGCTTAGCAAGTAGTGCTACAAATGTGTGCAGGGCAATGACAAAATGAAGAACAAAAGAAGCTTAAAAGTAATACAAATGGATTACATTTATTCCTCTGAATTCTCTGTTTTAAAATCATGGCTCAGTGTCAGTTGTCACCATAATAGCTGCTGCATCATCATCAGCATCATAGTGGTAGTAGTAATAGTAGCAGTATTAGGTAAGGTAAAGGTACCCCTGACCATTAGGTCCAGTCACAGATGACTCTGGGGTTGCGGCGCTCATCTTGCTCTATAGGCCGAGGGAGCCGGCATTTGTCCACAGACAGCTTCTGGGTCATGACTAAGCCGCTTCTGGCGAACCAGAGAAGCACAGAAACGCCGTTTACATTCCCGCCAGAGCAGTTCCTATTTATCTACTTGCACTTGATGTGCTTTTGAACTGCTAGGTGGGCAGGAGCAGGAACCGAACAGTGGGAGCTCACCCCACTGCTAGGATTCGAACCGCCAACCTTCTGATAGGCAAACCCTAGGCTCTGTGGTTTAGACCACAGTGCCACCTGCAGTAGTAGGTACTCTTCCACAAAACTCAGACAATATAATCACATGAAGTGGACCTCTAAAACACTCAACAATTTTTGTAAAATGATAACACATGTATTTCATGAGATCATTTAAACACACTTAGAACTTAATGATATATTATGGCTTCTGCTTCACAAAGGGCTTGTCCACATTTACTCTTGTCCCACTGTTTTCACCCAGGGAAAAACAGCACTCATTCAGAACAAACGGCAATTATGGTTTTCTCCAGATGGACATTTGCTCCAATTTATCAGACAAGAGCGTGTTTTTCCTAGGAAAGGAGCAAGACAAGGCAAAACCTCTTGAACCTGTGCCTAGAAAGCATGAGTCAAGTGGGAAAATGCTTGTACCCATGCTTTCTAGACATGGAACAAGTGGAAGTGCAGACGAGCTCTGATAAGTAAATATGGTGTCACCTATGAAGACAAAGGGACCTCTAATAATATGTGCTTGCTGTGAAATAGCTGACATAAGTACTGGAAAGCAAATTTGAAACCAAGAGAAATGGAACGCCTGGTATCTTGCTTAGTTGGATAAACAGCGCATCAAATGTCTGATCCACAATACAAATCAACTACTGGAAACTGGTGATCCGTAGCTAATTATATATTGTGTGCCCTCTCCATTTCTGATTCTGATCTGGGTTATCAAATGTGCTTTCTTTTACTTATAACAATGATACATTTATCCTTAAAGTATATTACGCCATCCCAGTATTCTCTATCCTCTGAATAAGGCTTCTCCTTTCTTAACTTTGGTAGGTTGTTTGTCAGTCTTTGGGACAAATTTCCTCGACAGCAGGGGCGTCTAACTTGCAGCAGGGGATGCGGGTGGCGCTGTGGGCTAAACCATTGAGCCTCTTGGGCTTGCTGATGGGAAGGTCGGCGGTTTGAATCCCAGCGACCGGGTGAGCTCCCGTTGCTCTGTCCCAGCTCCTGCCAAAAGCACGCTGTGGCAGGAAGGTAAACAGTGTTTCTGTGCACTCTGGTTTCCGTCACGGTGTCCTGTTGCACCAGAAGCAGTTTAGTCATGCTGGCCGCATGACCCGGAAAGCTGTCTGTGGAAAAACGCCGGCTCCATTGGCCTGACAGCTAGATGAGCGCTACAACCCTATAGTCGCCTTTGACTGGACTTAACAGTCCAGGGGTCCTTTACCCTTACCTTTTTACCCAACTTGCAGCCTTTCAGATGATGCTAGACTACAGCTCCCATTACTCCTGTCCAGTGGCCCTGCAGGTTGGGGCTGATGGGAGTTGGAGTCCAACAATATCTGGTAGTGTGCCGGGTCCTCAACCCTGCTCTTCGTAAGCGAAACCTGAGCATCTCCCCCAAACTATAATTCATTTATTTAATAAAATTTGTACACCACTTGATTGTAAAAAACCTGAACAAAACTATATCTATATAGCAATGCCTTTTGTGGCTTGGCTCTAGCATTGCCAGTTATCAGGTATCTTACTTGCCCAATGCCCTCAAGCTCGTTGTTATGCAGCCTGTGGAGCAAACAAGGTATTAAAACAAACCAGGTAGTAAGAACTGCCAACTTCTGATGCACCCAAACAAAGCGCCACTCGCTTTTACGCCGCAGCTCCACCCACTTTGGAAACTCAGAAACTGACAGCCTGACTTGGTCTCAAGGCGACCCAATGTTTCAGGGGATTTTATTGAATTATCCTAGCATGAAGCTTCCTCTTTCATACACCACCACTTCCATATGACTTTTGTCTTCTGCTTCACCTTCTTCTTGCCTCATGCAGAACACTGAACTTTCCTCCAACTGCCCATCTAAGCTCAATGCCTGTCTGTGCTCTGTACAGAGGCTGCAAGGGCAAGAAGAAACCAGGCAAAGGAACTCAGCAGCTGCAAGGGGTCAGTGATTAGAATGAGGAATAAAATGCAGAAAAATTAAAACAATGAAAACTGCTCCATAGATTTTTGAAAGGTCAAAAGAGCAGGCTAGCAAAGGTGGGGAAACATCACTCAGAACTGACATTAATTTAGTCAGGTTTATAATCAATAAATATAGGTTTGTTTTAGACGGACAGCTATATCTTATTACATTATAAATCATTTATTTGCCCTGGGCCTTGTGGATGCTGTGGTTACAGAAATGTTTGCTTTGAAACCTGCATAATATGTTTTAGCCAAAGCAAATACAGTGGTGCCCCGCAAGACGAATGCCTCGCAAGACGGAAAAACCGCTAGACGAAAGGGTTTTCCGTTTTGGAGTTGCTTCGCAGGACGAATTCCCCTATGGGCTTGCTTCGCAAGACGAAAATGTCTTGCGAGTCTTGAGATTTTTTTCCCACTTTCTTGAGGAGGACTGGAAGAAATTTAAGAACTATTTACAAAAGTATTGCAATTTGAGTGAATGTTAAATAAGATGCTAGATCAAAATAACTGAGCACCACTAAATTTAGAAGTTTTTAAGAAAATAAGTAAGACTGTGAAATTTAGCTTCTTCTGAGAATTATAAGATTAGGAAATATAGAAGGGATATAAGAATTTAAATAAGAGGATAAATTGCTGACAAAATGTTTTAACGATGAAAATGGGAGCGGGAGATGTGAGGAAGTCCAAAGAAAATGTGAAAATATGTTAAGATCAATGTTACATTGTTTATCATGTTTATTTTTATTGTAAAATTTAATAAATTGCTTAAAAAAAAAAAAAAAGAGATTTTTTTCCCACTTTCCCCCCCTTTATCTAAGCTGCTAAGCCTTTAATAGCCTTTTAGCAGCTAATCCGCTAAGCCTTTAAGCCTTTAATAGCCGCTAAACCGCTAATAGCGCTAATCCGTTAAGCCGCTAATAGGGTTGCTTCGCAAGACGAAAAAACCGCTAGACGAAGACACTCGCGGAACGGATTAATTTCGTCTTGCGAGGCACCACTGTAATAGCATAGTTGCCGTTGCCCATTTTTACTTGCTTAATTTCTCCAGCACTTAATTTTTTTCAGAGCAAAGTCTGGAGTCTTGATTATTGATTGAAATTTGTGTCAATTCTAAAATTAGCATTTTTTAAAGAATCCAGAATAGATTTCTGAGAAGCGGAAGTTCTTAGAGATGCTTTACCAACTGTTAAGACCTCAGCAGAGAGAGCAGCTCAGAACTATAGGCTACTTTTGTTGTGCTTCCAAACACAGCTCTCCTCATCCCTGGCCACTGGGAATGCTGGCTGGGCTGATGGCATTTGGAGTTAAAGGCCATCTGGAGAGCCACAGATTAGTCATGTCAGCGTTAGAGAAAGAACAGCTGAGTTCTTGGCTGCCCCTATTATAATGTGTAACAGGTTGATAGCACAATGTAAATAATCACTCAGAGTCAACAGCAAATTTGAAGTATGCATATTACTCTGGTTAACTCCTCAGACATTTTATAATTGGCCTGTGGGCTGTATACACACAATAAAAACCGACAGGTTGGGGTAATATCAGTATCAGGCCACAAGTCATCAATTACACCGCAGTGTTTAGTACTCACAGTATTTCTTATTTTTAATCCCACTCTCCCCTTCTTTTCCCTCTCCCACAAGGAATAGTGAATCAAGAGCATTCCAAAGACAATAAATAATCAAGTCCTCAAAATGAGGACCTGATCCCAGCAACAAACATGCCACTGTGCCCCAGGAAGTACTGAGCACACAGTCAGTTTCTTCACATATCTTTCCAAATCATTCAACATGAAACTGAATTGTTTTCTAATCAAGAAGAAATAAAGCTGCATTTAATGAGCAGACCCGATGACATTTTTAATGGGTCACCGAACTGAATCAGTAACTTCGTCTTTCGGGATTACACAAGGGCAAACAAAGCAGTGACTTTGAAAGTACCAACGATCCCTGGTGGTGGGCAGACCATGCTTTGCTCTGTTATTATTTTGCTTCAGCACAAAACAGCCTTTAAAACAGGGCAGACTAAGTTGACATAAGCTTCTTTAGCACAAGCCAAATATATGATAATCCATATTTGTGTGTGTTCATGTGCTCTCAACTAAATTCTGGTTCCATCCCTCATATTTAACAGTGCAGCCTTATCCTTCAAAACTATTAACATGCAGGTGTGAAGTCACTAAGACCACCTTCTCACAATATCATCTGGCATGGGAGCAACAGTGTTATGAAGATGCCCTTGAAAGTGCTGAGTCGGGTGAGAAAAGCCAGTGCATTAAAATGGAGTGATAAGGTAACTCATTGCACCCTTCTGACCACAAAATCTTGTATACCCCAATGCACATGTGTGTGTTTCTTTTGTATCTGATGTGTGATACACACAGGAGCAGACTATGGTAATCTTTTGTAATATGGCACCTAGTGTGAGGCAAAAATTCAGTGCCCCCAAATGAAGCTTCTCAATTTTGCACCTCCTAAGTTTGGCATCCTGTAAAGGGAAACTGCTTGTGCCACCCTAATTCCAGGGCTGATACAGACCCCTGATATATTAGGGATGGACGGAGCAATTTATTTCTGGTCCTTCTTCCCTTTCTTAAAGGTAAAGGTAAAGGGACCCCTGACCATTAGGTCTGGTCGTGGCCGACTCTGGGGTTGCAGTGCTCATCTCGCTTTATTGGCCGAGGGAGCTGGCGTACAGCTTCTGGGTCATGTGGCCAGCATGACTAAGCCACTTCTGGCGAACCAGAGCAGCGCATGGAAATGCCGTTTACCTTCCCGCTGGAGTGGTACCTATTTATCTACTTGCACTGACGTGCTTTTGAACTGCTAAGTTGGCAGGAGCAGGGACCGAGCAAAGGGAGCTCACCCCATTCAAACTGCCGACCTTCTGATCGGCAAGTCCTAGGCTCTGTGGTTTAACCCACAGCGCCACCTGCATCCCTCTTCCCTTTCTTAGGTCTGTTCAATCCTATTTTTCTATTTGTACCCCCCCCCAAAAAAAATTGCAGGAAAATTAGTGATTAAAATAGTATTTACATTGTTAAGAGGTGGCCCGAGGGCTGCATTTTTAAAAGGCCTGCTTTCATAGGTAAGAGGTACTTTAACATGCCTCTGCAACCATATTCAAAACAGAGCTGAAGTGCTCCTGATGCACCATCCCATTGGGAATATTTTAACCTCCCCCCACGCTTGTTTTCCCAATGCCCTTGGGAACGATGGCATGTCACCATGTCCTGTTGCTCCTAGGAACATCTCCAACCCAAAACAGCTGTTTGGTGCCGCTTTTGTCTGTGAGCAAGCCTTGGAAAAGGTTTAAACTTAAGGCAGCTCTCAGAAATCTTTGGAACAGTGGAAGTCTTGCAGAAATTGAAGGTTAACTGCATTCTTATTTGCACATTAGTTCAGCAGACACAGCTTTGGAATATGGACCAATCCAGCCTGGTCTATGCCAGGATCCCTCTGGCTGCCATCTTGGCACTTGGGAGCAGATTCTTACGGGCTTTCCTGGTATTTCCTAACTTTCATCAATATTTAAGTTCAGTCCAACCTTTCTTTATTTATCTTGAACCCTTGTGAGCTTTCTCAATAAATTGTTGCAAGCTGACAACTCACTCTGTGCCAGCTGGGACCAGATCTCCCATAAAATATAAAGACACTCTAAAACTGAATTGTTCTGTTGATAAGAGGGACACAAGGCTTTCCTAACATCCAAACTTGCACTCCCAATGAAGGTTCCAGTTTAGTTATCAGTGATGTGGAAAAGCTGTAACTGAGTAGTACCACTTCAGATTGCAGGTGGGAGGCTGACATGACTGAATCTCTCCCCATACAAACAAATTCCTTCCATATAGAAAACTATACATCATTCAGAATGACTGTAACCGAGACATCTCCCAGACATGCTAGCTTTATGTGTGCGTGGATTTTTGTGTGTGAAGAAACATTCAATCATGTGAGCCTTCCATTGGCAAGGCTTCCATCTGAGTGGTATGACACAAACACATATTTACTACCACACTGGGAACTAGGTTGATGATTAATGTTTTTTAAAAAACACCCCCCAAAAATTAACCGTCTAGGCAGGTTTCAGCATTCAGCATTCAGTGAAGGTATATTCCATCACCCCACAGACCTTCCAGATTATATATATATATATATATATATATACACACACTGTATGAACTTCTAATAATAAAAATGTGTTTTATTCTAATCCATATCTGGGAATAACATTAGTGTGGTGCAGAGAGTCCTTTAGCTCCTTTTCAACAACACTACAATACATAAAAAAGAATAAAAAAAGCAGAACATAAAAACCAATGCAACAATACAGCAAAAAGATAAAAAAAAGAAAAAAAGAAAAAAAGGACACAGATCCCATATTACATATCTTTAACTTCCATTTGCTTGTTTCATTGACCTCCTCACGCCTCCCTTTTTGTATTCTAGTTTGATTAGTTATTTCAGCAAATTATTTCCATCTTTCTCAATTTTTATTAAATAATTTAGCTTAACAATTTAACCTATTAATTAACTCAACAAATCCTTTCCATCTTTTCCCCATATTCTGTTATTCAAATTACCTTAATTTATTTAACCTTATCTTACCAAAAAATACTTTAGAGCTTAAAGCTTAATACTCGATTATACATAACTCCTGATATCATTTCTACTAGAGTCATATAGTTTCATTCCAACATTTTCCCTAATATTCATTAATTTTAGGCTAATTCCCTAGGGGGAAAAAAATTCTTTATAAATTTTCTTCCAATCTTCATCCAACGTCTCTTCTTCCTAGTCTCGGGTCGTGTCAGTCCTTACTGTCCATTCCATCTAGTCCATCAACCTGGTAATCTTATGTCCAAGGCCCTTAAGTCTCTTCCATGTCCCTTCTGCAGATCTTCTTCTTCTTGTCTATACTTGCACTTTTCCTTGTCTTTTGTTGGTCTCTTTCTTAATTTCTTTCCTTTCTCATTGAGGAGTAGGTCTCTGGGGGATACCAACCCAAAATTATCTCCGTCTCCCTTCATCAAACCATTCCATTCCCCACAGTCCCACTCCCCACAGTCATCAATGTAGTCCAAAAAATATTTAAAAGCATATTTCAAGGTCTCTCCAGAGTTAAAAACCTCCTCAGCTCCAGACTCCCCCTGGCCCACTCCAACTTCAATCTTCAAAGACAGCGGCTTATGCTCCTGTAGGGCCTCGGGTCTCTCCATTTGTATTATTTGAGGTGCAACAGCAACCTCCTCCATTATCTTCTGCACTTGCCCAATCAGTTCAGGTTCCTGAGTTGGTCCCTGAATGATTTCTGTATCAATATTCCCTGTTTGTCCACAGTTATTAACCACAACAGTCATCGAATCCATTTTCTCATTCATCAAATCCATCTTCTCATGCATCTGTTCCAGCAAGGCACTTGTCTTGCATAAAGCAAGCACCAAAACTTCCTCCCAGCTCATATTTAGTCAAGGTCAAAAAGGACTGGTCCCACGATCTTAATCTGACAGCTGTAGAGTCCTCAAGTAGACTGCAGCAACAATTTAGCAAGCTCCCTCTAGAGGAGACAATTTCTATTTGTATCCATTTTTTTTAAGGCAAGTCCAACAAAGGAAAATTACTTTCATTTTTCAGATATTTTGTTTCTTTAGAATGCAAAAGGCAACATTGGAATCAGTTTATTTCTCTTCTTTAGCTATCTGTCAAAGTATTCCATTCACAGTCAATGAACCTCTCCAACAATTTCTGTCTCTGACACCCCGTTCCCAGGTTAGAGACGGTGGAAACTTATCTTTCTTCACTCCCTCTCCTGCAGGCGTTAAACAAAGTCCCCCCCCCTTTTTTCCTGCTTCCAAGGGGGTTTCAGTAGTTATAAATGAAGGAAATTTAGACTTTTTAAACGACTTTCCAGGCTTTAGCTTACAAGGTTTTTGCTTCAGTCTATATACAAAAAGCGGAAGGCGGACTTCCTGTTTTGAACCTTCCCGCTTCAGTGCCAAATTAAGATATTTCTTGATCCAATTTTCCGTTTCTACTCACGGGTACTTGTTTTAGATCCAATTGTCCACAGGAAAAAGTCAGCGCTCTCCGGCGATGGCTGTGCGGCTTCACTCCGTGAACATAGCAATCAGTTCGCAGCACCGCGCCGCTCACCCCACTTCGCTCCGGAGCCTCTAAATGGGGTTCCCAGTGAGTAGGGGGGCGCTCCTGGTGCCCTGCCGAACCCCACGTTCCCAGGCTTCCTCCACCTGGGATTTCTAGCGGGTCCCCACCTTCGCCGCGGCGGGAAGACCCAGTTTCCACGGAGCCAGTTCCTCTGGTCGGAGGAACTCCGCCATTCGCCGATGGCGCTAACCCGGAAGTCCCTTTAGCTCCTTTTCCACCCTGTTGTGTCCTCACTGAGGAGAAGATGGTGGGTCAGTGAGTCAGCATTTTGACTTTCCCAAGGGGGATGACATAGCCATGTGTGGATTTACCAGCTAAGCAGAAAATGAGCTTAGTATCCTGGTTTTTGGTGAGCACTTTAGTTCGATAAGCACAGCATATGCATTAACATACAGAAATTCTCTTTGTTCAGTTGGTGATTTGCCATTTTGCACATCCTAACTTTAAATCAACTTTTGCTTTTTAAAATATATTCCTGCCTATTCATTTGTATGCATGTGTATATGTATATAAATAATATAAAATGGCTACAATCTCACTAAAATTATACAATGTAAAGTGACAATCACTTTAGTGGGCAACTTAAGTTCAAGCTTAAATCTGTCACAAAATTTAATGGGACTTTAAACTGCTTAACTGGACTGTGTGTAACATTTACTTGATACTTACTCTATTTTAAAAGAGTAAACAAAACTGCACAATGCTATTCATTTCAACAGAACATATGTTCATGTAGGCAGCTATAAAGGGCCAAACTAGACAAGGCAAGAGGAGAGCTGTCAATGGATTTCCTCTGGTTTTGTTTGTTTAATTAAACAAACAAACAAGTCGTTAGAGGGAGGCAATCAACAGTGCTTTCCTATAAGCTGAACCAGAAGTAAATCCCATTGAATTCAGCTACAAAACCACGTATATCCTGGCTAATGAATTGGGAATCAGTGGAAGACAATCTGTATATTAATTGTATCTAATTGATAATATGCAACAGAGTATTACATGCACATTATAGCATATGGCAATATTATCCACTTGTGGGATGCGTGCACACCTCTTAGAATCCCAACTTTCCTTTAAAATAGCTAGAAATAATATGACAGAAACAATATTTGGAGTATCATACTCACATAAAGGTGAGAAACTAAAATCAAAATCCATTAAATGTGTAAAAGATTCTTGCCATTTTGAAGTGAACCTAGCAAGATATTGCAAGGTATTTTCCACGTCTGAGACTAAGAAATTTGCAGTATTGCTAAATAAGTGCAATATAGCTGCCAACTACAGCTTGGCATCTATACCATGTCCAAGAAAATGATATGCAAATTATGTTAATTACATGCAATTAAAATATCTGAATTAGCTAGCAGCAGCCTTCTTGCATGCCATACATTTCCCCAATGGCCCTGAGCAAGTTGCCAACCCCTGCTGTAACCAAGGCTTGTGCTTAGACATCCCTTATCACATGCAATGTGAGTCTACCGAGGCAGACAAATCCAGACCTGAAAGGATATGGCAACGTTCCACACTATAGTCTGATTGCATTAGGCTGAGCACAGCAAAAGAAATAAATATTTAGACAGGGAAGATGATACCCTGAACACATCAAAGTGTCACTTCTGATAAGTGACAACTGAAAACACCCTCTTCTTCCTCCTCCTCCCTCTGCTCATATGAAACTCAGCACCCCTCACTGTCTCATCCAGATGGTGTGCTGAGAGCTCTCTCTCTCTTTTGTTCCTAGAAAGCTTAAACTCCACACCCAATCTGCCACGTTATTTCTACATCTCTCTCCTCTGATTCATTTATCAATGCCAATGAGTCTATTACAGTGCTTGCTCTCTTTCTCGCAGGTATTTATGATTAAACACACTTGTATGCAGTACTAAACTGGAGTTTTACTTACAGCAATCCAGCAGGTAATTAAGGAACTCAAAACCTAAGCCTGCCTAGGACTTTCTGCACTTAATAAAATGACAAAGCTTTTTATAATGCTTTTTTAAAAATAAAGAAAAAGGCATGATCCTTCTTTTTTTATGTTGTCAGGAAAGCGGGAAGATGCTTGATCACAAACATCACAATCTATGGAATACCAAACAAATTTAAGATGGGATTTCAATTCACAATGTTGCTTTAACAAGAAGGCGAATGCACCAATCTTATGATTGTCCAGAGCATACAAGAGAAGACAACATCTCCTTTTGAATGTTGAAACCATGGTTAGGATTCAAGCCCTAAGCCCCCCAAACTATTTCTAGGTGCTTGTACTGGGTTTTTATGACCATTCTACCATGTGGATTGGACATTTCATTAACATCACAGATCACAATATTTAGTAAGATATTAAATGTTTTCTCTCTTTTAAAAATAATAATAATCACATAATTTCTGATCCAATTGGATACCATGTCAACAAGCCAAATTTCAGAATATAGCTGGAAATGTTTTATTTCCCAGCCCAAATACAGAAGTCAGCATGCGCAACTGAAAACCACCTGGCAGCTTCCGTAGCATTCGGCATTCCTACACACCCTTTGCATTACCTCATAACTTGGTAGTCTTTTCTTGGCACCAGAGTTCTGCTTCTGATACATGTTGGGCTTGGCATGCATGGTGATGCTGTCTATTCCCAAATAATGAATTGCGTCATTTGGAATACATATCCTCTTCCATTTGTAACTATTAGATTTGTGCATATTTAAACAGAGCTCAGCCAAAAGTGAGGGAGGCTGAGCCAAAAAGAGGGGAAATCTGTGGTTCGGAACAATTGTGTACAGCCACAAAAAAGGGGGGCAGAACTAAAAAAAATCATAGAAAACCTTTTTCAGAACAATGTTATTTCCTTGGAAATACCATTCTAAAATGTTCTAAGGGCAGAAATTTGGCACATCCCTCTTTATGACTCCACTGAGTCCGCATTAGAGTTTTAAAAAGATGAGCAGAAATAAGATCTTCACTCATAACTGGAAACATTGACATCAAGGCCCACGTCCTGGCAACAGAAATACCAAATTCTGCACTTGACTATGCTTTTGCCTTCTGGACTATGGAGCAAGAGCTCTTACAGCTCAGTTATTATTTTGCTGAGAATGATACACTGCAAAATAGAAGCAATTAAAATGATGAGCAGAGAAAGAGAGACCTGTAAATTTATATGTAAGTGCTGTAAAATGAATTACCACCATGCTTGGTACATATCAAATAAGTAAATAATAGAAGTGTTATAGGCCTTTTTAAAAAAACCAAACTGCTCAGCATTGTTTGTCTGTCAGTAGGAAAACTGCCCCATTTCTCAAATAAACTGCTGTTCCACTATGTCTTTACATGCAGTAGAGAAGTGATACTATCATTCAGGCATGTACTCATCTTCCAGCCACAATATAACAAAATTGTCCAGAGCTCCCTACCAGCATGGGCTTTGAAATACAGGATCCAGGAGCAGCAGTACAGGGTCCTGTATCTTTTAGATAAGAGAACACTGGAAACCCAAGGAATTTTGTTACATCTGCTGTATCTGTAAATATATAAAACAGACTCTTCAGGGCAGGCAACATAACTGGTTAGCCTGCACCAGATTCTCAAAGTAGCAGAGTGGACTCCTCTTCAATCTCCAAGCTGCTTCCAATCTCGCTAGCTCCACAGCTCTGAATTTGTATCCTAATCTAAGCATCCCACAAACTGAATGTATTCTCTTCCAAAGGCCGAGGAGACAAACTTTCAGCCACTTAGGAATATTCTCTTGTTAGGCACTGACCTCTCAGTTGCTAGCCAATACACCAATTCACAGCAATAAACTAATAACCCTACAACAGCAACTACAGGGGCAATATGTTAAAGGGGAAATTGTGTTGGTAACGTGACTGTACAAAGTTCTGCAATAGGTTTCAAAGAGCTAATGTGGTGTGGAATCTATGTATTGCTAAACAGGGTGCTATGATAATACTCTAGATGTAAAACACCATATTTATAGAGATATGCGTAGCACTTCGACTGTCTCCCTTAAGGCACCAGGTAAAAATATTTTGCTTTGCTATGCTTTCCCTGGTTGAATTTGTTACTAGTTTTAATGCTTTTACCATTTGCTTTACTATTGCTGGCCTTATTGTTGTTTTATTGTACTATGTCCTGATTTGTTTGATTTTATGTATTTATATATTTTTATATAAGCCACTCTAGATAATTTGAATGCTGGGACCGAAATCTAGTGAATAAAATAGTAAGTAAAAATATACAAATGTAATCAATAAAGTTCAATTAAGCCATGCTTGCCACTCAGGTCTCTCTTATATTATACCGGTTCTTTAGGGACAACCATGCCTTAGATTATACTACACAATCATTGTGTTAATAAAATAATATGAAACAAAGCCATTGACATTTATCTTGCATATGGAGAGATGATGGGTGATCATAAGTTACTGCAAATGCATAGTGACTTTGATCTTGCTGAAGCAAAGGGAAGCGCGAATCCCATTTTTGCATGCATTTTACATGCACTTTAAATGCATTTGTATGCATTTTAAAACATGAAAAAGTGACCTGTCAAGGTCAGTTTCACAAGCTGAACATTTTATCATAATGTGCCCAAAGCTCTGAGATTTCCTAGAGAAATGTAGCCTTCTGTAAGCTTGTGCATTCGGGGAGTGGGGGGACAGATTCACACAAAATTAGCTAAAAGGGCGGGAAAATAGTTTTATGAAAAAGCTTATCAGAATAAAGAGAGGACCCCAGTGGGGCAATTCTTGGAGATCATTGTGAGTGTGGTCATAAATTGCTTGATTCTTATAGGGATTCCTTGTAGGATAGGATTGCCCATTTTACCAATACAAGAAACATTGCCCTTGTTTTAATGGGATTCACTGATTCTTGGTGACATCAGCAAATAACACCAAGTCTGAGATGACTGGCTGACCAGAATCACTCAAAGCAAAATGCAAAAGAGGGGGAAATGGGTTGGGAAATGTTCTTCAGTCAATGGTGCACTTCATGATTTTTGCATGGTACAGTCTCAGCATCTAGAGTTAAAGACAGACAGGAAATATGCAGGAAGAGGACTTTTTCTCAAAATTATGGAAGGAAAAACTTCTAGTACTGTATAAGGCTTGGCAGTGCTGAGGCAGATGGAGCAGCAGTCTGACTCAGCACAAGCAGCTCCTGATATCCACAGATGAGTGACATGAGCTCCCACTGTCACTGTCTGACAGGCTGAGGCAGATGAAAGGGGCATCATGCTAACCCTTCTTGTATTTGCTTGTTGTTCTGCAGTTTGGTATGGATGGGCAGTTACTTCATGTGTGGGAAGCAGCACTGAAACTGACACAAATAATCTCTGGGTGTGATCCTTATCCAGGCTGGAGTACAGACAGGTGACATCGGGTTTAACTGATACTCTGTTTTCCCTCCAACACCATGCATTAATATAATAACAAACAAGGGAAGCATCACAGCTATCACGTGACATCTGAAATACAACAAACACAAAATTGGGGGCAGGGACACGAAAACAGACTTGAGCATCATACAAATAGACCAGTTTTTTTCAAAAATGCAAAACCACATCTATGGCCATCTACGACAACATGTGTGTCCCTCACCTTTGTGGTATCCTAAATGTATTATTTATTTCATTGTACACAGACACACAGACACTCAGCTGGCTGACGAACTACTGATGCCTGACACCACTCCTATTGAGAGTGGCTGTCATACTCACTGCTGGTCCAGGTGAGGTGCTGGAGAAAGTGGTAAAAAATTGTGCTGATCAACTAGCAGGGGTCCTGAGAAGGATTTTTGACATCTCCCTGCAGACTGCTTGTGTACCATCATGTTTGAAAGCAGCCACCATTGTCCCAGTCCCAAAGAAAACAGCAATTAACTGCCTAAATGACTACAGACCCATTGCATTAACATCTGTAGTGATGAAATGCGTTGAGAGATTGGTTCTTCAACACCTTAGGACATGTTTTCCACCGGATTTCGATGAACACCAGTTCACTTATAGGAGAAATAGGTCAACAGATGATGCCATAGCCACAGCTTTTCACCTTGCAGTGAGTCATCCGGAGAGACCGGGGAATTATGTCAGAATGCTGTTTATTGATTATAGCTCGGCTTTTAATACCATCCTTCCGGACACTTATAAAAAAGCTGATGGACCTGGACCTTTCCCCTACCATCTGTGGTTGGATTAAAGACTTTCTGAGGGATCACACACAAATAGTGAGGATTGGGCCTGTTACATCTACCTCTCTGAAACTCAGCACTGGCACCCCACAGGGATGTGTGCTGAGTCCCTACCTGTACTCGTTTTATACATATGACTTTTTTTCATATGTGGGGTATCAACCTAACTATGAATCAATCTATACAAGAAATACATTTTTTGGACACTACTATAAAAATACAGGATGGGCGCATAGACACCACCTTATACCGTAAACCAACTGACCGACAAACATATCTACATGCCTCTAGCTACCATCCCAAACATACCAAACAGTCCATTGTATATAGCCAGGCACTACGTTACAGCCGTATCTGTTCCAATTCTACAGACAGAGACTCTCACCTAAGAGATCTACAGCAAACCTTTTTAGAACTAAAATACCCAGCAGATGAAGTTAGACAACAGATCAACAGAGCCAGACTGATACCCAGAGAGAACTTGCTGCAAGACAGACCCAAAAAAGAAAATAACAGAACACCTCTAGTCATCACATACAGCTCCCAAGTTAAAACAGTACAACGCATCATCAGAGATCTACAACCTCTCCTGGACAATGACAGTTCTCTTTCTCAAGCTCTGGGAGGAAGACCTTTCATTGCCTACAGACAGCCACCCAATCTTAAACAACTCCTAACCCACAATAATACTACAACCAGACCTAACATGGACACTGGCACCAGAGCCTGCAATAAACCCAGATGCCAACTTTGCTGTCACATACACCCGGACAACACCATTACTGGCCCCAACAACATCACACATACCATCTCGGGACTGTTTAATTGCTCATCGTCTAACATTGTGTATGCCATCAAATGCCAACAGTGTCCTTCAGCTCTCTATATTGGACAAACAGGCCAAACCTTACGCCAAAGAATAAATGGACACAAATCTGACATCAAGAATCACAAGACAGAGAAACCAGTAGGAGAACACTTCAATCTCCCAGGACATTCTATACAAGATCTCAAAGTAGCTGTTTTACTACAAAGGAATTTCAGAAATAGACTGGAAAGAGAAGCTGCTGAATTACAACTCATTACCAAACTTAAAACCATGGAGAGACCTGGCCTGAACAAAGACATTGGATTCTTATCTCATTATACATGACAAAGCCATTTCTCACCTTCTCACCCCTTGCTTTTTCCTGTAAGACCTATTGCAGTCGTTAAGAGTCGTCAACAGGCTCATCTCAGCTATCTGCCAATCACCCATTCCCACCACCCTTCTGAGTAATACCCCTCCCCACCTTCTCACTATATAGAAGGGTCTGGCAACTTCTGTTTCAGTGTATCTGAAGAAGTGTGCTTGCACACGAAAGCTCATACCAAGAACTAACTTAGTTGGTCTTTAAGGTGCTACTGGAAGGAATTTTTTTGTTTTGACTATGGCAGACCAACACGGCTACCTATCTGTAACAGTGACTTAATAAGTCATATACAAAGCTATGAAGGAAAACCAGCAAGTTGTTAACCCTTGTGTACAGTGTGTCACGTGACCTTACTATCTGTGGTAAGACCAGTAACACAGGTAACATGATGGACCTTTTAGAGCTTTGTACTCAGGCAGGGGACAAAACGTTTTAGAATTCCAGCAATGAGTGAAGCTTGATTGGTGTGTATTTGTCAAGTGTCCATAAAGAAAAGCTGAAGCCATATAAAAGACGTTATTGACCACTTTGGCCAAGATGCTAGAAGACTCCAGTTTTTGATTAAAGCGTTTTGTATTATATGCAGCACAGCCCAGGCAGATTCTGTGTAAAAGGTGTGAAATTCAACCTTAGGGGCTTTTGATTTGGTTTCGAGTCCTACGGTATTGTTGTTCAACTGACAAATTGAGGCTGTATGTGTTTCTAGCGCCTTTCTCTGTGGTTGTTTTAGGGACATATAAAGCAATTTGCTAGAAGTTACTTCTGAAATGTATAATCCCAAGCGATACAGTAAATCACCAACAGGCACAACCCACCACTGATTCCTGCTGCTTCCATTCTGCTGGTGTGTGGAGTTTGGTCATATAAAGTCTGCAAACAGCCAAGTCAACAACCTGTTGCTACAAGTCTTAGAACTTGCTCCCCACAGAGAATTATTTCTGCAGACACTCCTATAGCCCAACACTGCTTATTTTGATTGGCAGCTTTCTACAGCCTCCGGCAGAATATTTCCCCTTTAACTGTAAATGCCAGGCTCGGGACCTAAGCTGTCTATATCGGAACCAGCCTCCCCCAACCTGCTGCCCTCCAGATGTTTTGAACTATAATTCCCACCAGCTCTAGTCAGCATTTCCAAGCCGGTTGGGTCTGATGGAAGCTGTAGTTTGAAACATCTGCATGGCACCAGGCTGGGGAAAGCTGATCGAAAGGATGTGCTCTGTTGCTGAGTTACTGACTCTCCATAGGCTACCACCAAAAAGTAAAGATATGGAATCAGGTGCAAAAAAGCTGAGCTCCTTCCAATGATTCAACACGGAGGATTAACGGCTCTGTGGTGCCAAAGCTGTAAGATCACAGGAAGTTGGATTAGGTAGTCAAATGGCTGGCCCTGATTTTGAGTTTCTAATTTCTTTTAAAGTGCTATTTTTGTGATCTACAAATGACATGAGTAAACTTGGTATACTTATTTGTATAACATTATTCTTGTTTATAAAACCTAATAATAATAATAATAATAATAATAATAATAATAATCTCAACCACCATAAAGTGATACTCCCACCACCTGCTTTATTTATGACAGACACTTATTTTCTGTTCTATATCCACAATACAGGCACAACCAAAATAAATCAACTTAAAGTGCAACTGCACATGGGCACATAGCAGTTCTAGGGAAAGAAGTTAACATCAAACTAAGAGGTAATTTATGTTAATAAGGCCATTACAACAAAGAACATAGCCTCAAATTACTTTGTTATAAGCACTCCAATTAATTGGATTAATTCTTCACTTAAAAGCAGACTGTGCACGACTGTAATCATTGACATATGACCCAGTCTTTTGCAAAAGATAAACTTGTTCCTTCTGTATGAGTGAGAGAAAGGGAGAAGGGGAGGGGACTGGCCTTTTCTGCTCACACTGTACAACATCTCATTCTGACAAGAAAAGGTCTGTTTTTTTCATCTTGTGTCCTACAATAAGTTTAATGAAATTTTGCACTGGGCTCTTGCTTTGCATTACAAAAAATCAAAGGTATCCTCTGGACATCAACAGCTCATCACCAAAGAGAGATTCATAGTACAAGTCATGGATCAAAGAAACAGTGGGGTCACTCAGAGGAGAAGATGGTGAAATGCAAACAGGGGACACAGAAAGGGCTGACCTCCTCAGTGCCTTCTTTGCCTCAGTCTTCTCCGATAAAGAAAACAATGCCTGACCTGAAGAATTTGGAGCAAATGATTCAGCAGAGGAAACACAGCCCAGAATAACTAAGGAGATAGTACAAGAATACTTGGCTAGTCTAGATGTATTCAAGTCTCCAGGGCTTGAATCCAAGAGTATTTAAAGAACTAGCAGATGTGATCTCAGAACCACTGGCAGTCATCTTTGAGAATTCCTGGAGAACAGGCGAAGTCCCGGCAGACTGGAGGAGGGCAAATGTTGTCCCTATTTTCAAAAAGGGGAAAAGAGAGGACCCAAATAATTACCGCCCAGTCAGTCTGACATCAATACCAGGGAAGATTCTGGAGCAGATCAGTAAGCAAACAGTCTGTGAGCACCTAGAAAGGAATGCTGTGATCACCAATAGTCAGCATGGATTTCTGAAAAATAAGTTATGTCAGACTAACCTGATCTCGTTTTTTTGACAGAATTACAAGCCTGGTAGATGAAGGGAACGCAGTGGATGTAGCCTACCTTGATTTCAGCAAGGCATTTGACAAGGTGCCCCATGATATTCTTGTAAAGAAGCTGGTAAAATGTGGTCTTGACTATGCTACCACTCAGTGGATTTGTAACTGGCTGACTGACCGAACCCAAAGGGTGCTCATCAATGGTTCCTCTTCATCCTGGAGAAGAGTGACTAGTGGGGTGCCACAGGGTTCTGTCTTGGACCCGGTCTTATTCAACATCTTTATCAACGACTTGGATGATGGACTCAAGGGCATCCTGATCAAATTTGCAGATGACACCAAACTGGGAGGGGTGGCTAACACCCCAGAGGACAGGATCACACTTCAAAACGACCTTGACAGATTAGAGAACTGGGCCAAAACAAACAAGATGAATTTTAACAGGGAGAAATGTAAAGTATTGCACTTGGGCAAAAAAAATGAGAGGCACAAATACAAGATGGGGGACACCTGGCTTGAGAGCAGTACATGTGAAAAGGATCTAGGAGTCTTGGTTGACCACAAACTTGACATGAGCCAACAGTGTGACGTGGCAGCTAAAAAAGCCAATGCAATTCTGGGCTGCATCAATAGGAGTATAGCATCTAGATCAAGGGAAGTAATAGTGCCACTGTATTCTGCTCTGGTCAGACCTCACCTGGAGTACTGTGTCCAGTTCTGGGCACCACAGTTCAAGAAGGACACTGACAAACTGGAACGTGTCCAGAGGAGGGCAACCAAAATGGTCAAAGGCCTGGAAACGATGCCTTATGAGGAACGGCTAAGGGAGCTGGGCATGTTTAGCCTGGAGAAGAGGAGGTTAAGGGGTGATATGATAGCCATGTTCAAATATATAAAAGGATGTCACATAGAGGAGGGAGAAAGGTTGTTTTCTGCTGCTCCAGAGAAGCGGACACGGAGCAATGGATCCAAACTACAAGAAAGAAGATTCCACCTAAACATTAGGAAGAACTTCCTGACAGTAAGAGCTGTTCGACAGTGGAATTTGCTGCCAAGGAGTGTGGTGGAGTCTCCTTCTTTGGAGGTCTTTAAGCAGAGGCTTGACAACCATATGTCAGGAGTGCTCTAATGGTGTTTCCTGCTTGGCGGGGGGGTTGGACTCGATGGCCCTTGGGGTCTCTTCCAACTCTATGATTCTATGATTCTATGATCAATAGGGAGAGTTGAAGCAGCAAAATCATGACAATGAGTAGAAAGGAAGGGAGGGATATTGGCTGAAAATGATGTCACATTTCATTTTTCAGTATAATATGTTTCTAGATGTCTACCCTGCACAAAAAGCATATTTTCTTGCTTTCTCTAGAATCCACCTCTTTTCACCAAACTTCCATTTTTGGACTTAGCTTTCAGTCAGGTGGCACACCTGTGCCCGGGTTCTACCACTTCTGACTGTAGGTGCACATGACAGAAAAACAATCCATATAAAAAACTAGATGACAAAAAGGGGCTCTAACCCATCTTTCTCCCACACAAACCACGAGCAATTACGTTGTTAAGTCCCGCGTCACTGTCACAAAGGGTTAACAGAACTAACTTTATTATTTGTATTATCAAGTGCCTATGGTGGCTAGGTACTGTACCACACAAAATAATTAACTGGTCTGGTTTCTGCTGGCAGACTTACAACCTAAGGGAGTGATGACAAGTGAAGAAAAGTAAACGGGGGGGGGGGAGGGGAGGGGAGGTAATCTGCAAAGAGAAGATGAGGCGCCAAGAGAGACAGACAAGGAAGGAAAAGGAGGAGAGCCGTTTTATAAGCAATCATCAAAACAACAAAATATTGAGCTTTCCTGCTGGCTGTGCAGCTCACATAGAAATTACTAGAAAATTTCTCCTGCTAAAGAGCCCAGATCTAAATTCCAAAAACTTTAGAACTGAGCTACTTAGGCTGCAATCCTACGCACAATTATTTGGGAGTGAATCCCATAGATCACAGTGCAGAATACTTCTAAACAGACATGCAAAAGGTTATGTAGGCACAGAGATAATATGAAAAAGGGGGTGCAGCCTCTATAGCATCTCCTCACCACCCCACCTCCCTCCAAGGTGAGCGCAACACCACTGCTCAGAAACATTGTGGGGGAAGGGAACAGGCTTGTGCATCCTCTAAAATGGGGTGAACAATTTTTTTTCGCAGAATCTAAATTTGGGCTGAGCTCCAACTGCTTTGGCAGGGGACACATCCATTTCCAGCATTTCTGTAATATTCTGAACATACAGTGGTACCTCGGGTTAAGAACTTAATTCATTCCGGAGGTCCGTTCTTAACCTGAAACTGTTCTTAACCTGAAGCACCACTTTAGCTAATGGGGCCTCCTGCTGCTGCAACCCACCGGAGTACGATTTCTGTTCTCATCCTGAAGCAAAGTTCTTAACCCAAGGTACTATTTCTGGGTTAGCAGAGTCTGTAACCTGAAGTGTCTGTAACCTGAAGTGTCTGTAACCCAAGGTACCACTGTATTGGCATAATTTTTCTTTATTTTTGCTTTAATGGTCCTCAGTTGCATTTGTCCCAACTGCTCTTTAATTTGATTCTGTTTTCTGGCACCTATGGTATCAGAATTTGATTTCATTGACAAAATCATATGGGTCACCAGAGCCAATCAGATCACGGGGCAGTGAAGACAAATGAAAAGACCAGGGACAGGGGCAACAAAAAAGCAAAAGTAATGTGAAGCAGCAGCAGATAAAGAATAAAAAGCAGATAAACACCACCAGAATGTTATGAATGTTCAACAGGGCATCTCCCAACCTCTGTAATTAGTTTTGGTGGGTGAATTATGCTCATTTTGCAACCGATATAAAAATGAATATTTAGCAGAGTTCTCATTTTAATGCATAGGCATGCAAAAACAGCTTACGCATTAAAACCTGTGAGCTTTATTTAAGTTATGCCAGAAAGGTGAGTAGAGTATTGTAAGCACAATTCATTTGTACTTCTACTTCCAACCTCATTCTTACAGAATGCGCAAAGTCACCCAGTGACCAGTCTTTGGGGTGAAGCTTCTGCCCTTTGTGGTGTGTTGGCACATCTTCGTAGAACACATGAGCTAATAAACATAAACTTTCAATTAATTTTTTATGACTTCTTGATAAAACCTTGTGTGCTCATTTTGTATACCCCTGACAGAATTAAGGGCACCTGCTCAAATGCCTTGTTTATTGTTAATATTGCAAGACCTCATTTATGGATGTTATGCTCTGTTACCCAATTTTAATAGTGGCCAATGTCTGGTATGTAGTTTTGCTTGTTTATGGCAGTAGATTATTCTTATGGAGCAAAAGGAACTGGAGAATGCATGCAGTCTCACCTAACGGCAGGAAATGGGTTATACATTCAGCATCCCCCCCCCATTGAATTTGGTATTATTCAGTGATGTAAGCCATGTCTGTAGTTATACAGCAACAGGGCTCTGCAACAAGAAGGAGTGCAGCTTCGGGCTGGATTTAGCTATTTTAAAATGAAGAACATAATCCTACCCTGTCTTGTGAGTAGCAACTGAGTCCCTTCAAAAACAGCCACTGAGTGTGGCTTTTTATACATACTTTCTGTGGGCTGCCTGACGACATGAAGAACAAGGAATGCCTCAATGCTAGGACATAGTCTTGACATATAAAAACAACTGAAATAGCACAATGGAAAGGGTATGGTCCTTTGGTTGCAGAAAAGTCAATAGCTGGCCTTGAGAAGTGGAATTTTCCCCATTACTTCCCTTATCTGTTGTGTGTGTCTCATAATGACCGGCCTTTTCTTATGGGGAGGGTAGCAGAGACTAGAAATGAGCAACAGCCACCCATTTCCTTCTTGTTGCCCCATGCGTTTGCTCTGCCTTGCATTCTGTCCCACCTACATTCAGTTTCAACTGGAAATTTCTAAGATTTGAGATTTGCACCTTGACCATTTTCAGCTTCTGTCCCCCCCACCTTGCCTCCACAATGGTTAAGAAAACAAAGATTGCTCAAAAAAGAAAAGAAAAGAAAAGAAAAGAAAAGAAGAAGAAATATTGATGCATGTGACCAACATCCCTCTCCTGAATGCTTTTTAACCAAGCCATTTGGTGTGGTTCTGCACAGTCGTAATCAGTAAGAAAAAAGGAACAAACTGAATATTGTGTCACACAGGGCAACTGCACTCGCCCCCCCATGTGATTTCCAGCAGCTAGCATTCAAAAGCACACTGCTTCAGGGGACTTCTGGGGTGGCGCCATCGGTAATGGCGGACTCCCTCTGATCCGGAGGGACAGGCTCCACGGAAAACGGGTCTGTTCTGCTACGGCGAAGCGGGGACCCTTCAAAAAATCACAGGCGGGGGAAGCCTGTGACCATGGGACTCGGCGGGCACCTTTTGCGCCCCCCCAATCCGTAAAGGAACCCAACTACGGGCTCCGGAGTGAAGAGGGGTTAGTGGCGCGGTGCTGAGAGTCAACTGCTTCTTCCGTGGAGCGAAGCCGCACAGCCGTTGCCCAAGAGCGCTACCTTTTTCCTGGGACAATTTGGTTACAAAAACAACTACCCGTGAGCAGATCAAACTTGGACAATTGGACTTTAAACAACGATCTGTGAGTAGAAGGGAAAATTGGATTAGAAATTCTTCTTAATTTGGCACTGAAGCGGGAAGGTCTAAACAGGAAGTCAGCCTTCCGTTTCTTGTAGATAGATTAAAGCAAAGACATGGCAAACTAGAGTTCAGAAAATCGTTTGTAAAGGATCAACTTTCATCATCTAAAACTACTGAACCCCCTTCGGAAGCAGGAGAAGAGGGGGGATTTTTTCCGGATGGTTTAAACTTGCAGGAGAGAGTGTAAAGAAAAGTAATTTTCCACCGTCTTGAACCTGGGAGCGGGATGTCAGGACAGACGTTTTTAGGAAGTTCATTGACTATAGACAAATGTTTTTGACAGATAGTTAAAAGAAGAGAAACATAGTGATTCCATTGTTCTCTTTCGCATTTTAAAGGAACAAATACTGACAAAATATCTGAAAAAGGAAACTTTGTTGTTAGATCTACTGTTAAAAAAGAAAAAAGAAAAGAGATTGATACAAATAGAAGTTCTTCCCCTAGAGGGAGCTTGTGAAACTGTTATTAAACTTGAACTGGGGAGCTTCGCAGCTGCAAACAGATTAAGATCGTGGGAACAGACTTCTGACCTTGCATAACAATGTATTCAGAGGCTCTGGTGCATGCTTTCTGTAAGACAAGTGCTTTATTGGAACAGTTACATGAGAAGACGGATTTGATGACTGTGGCGATTAGAAATTTTGGACAGGTAGTGGGTATCTATATAGAACCCACCCAGGAATCAACTCAGGAGTGTGCTCTGACAGATCAGATGAGGGAGGAGATTGTTGTTGGACCTCGGGAGGCAGAGATGGAGGGAGCTGTGGCCCAGCAGGAACATGAGTTGTTGGATTTGACAAATGAACTTGGAAAAAGCCAGATTTGGAGAGATAGAGTTTTGTTGGGCTTGGAGATGGGGGGCTGGATAGACCCCCCTATGCAGGGATGTCTTGACTTTCCAAGTCTGGCAATGGGCCGTGAGGAGTTTGGGGTTGTGGGGGTCCCCAACTTTGGAGGGACTTTGAAACATGCTTTTAAATACCACATGGAGTTCAGTGTGGATTATGGAAAAGGGGCTGATCTGTCGAGAAGGGACAAAAATACTGTCAAGTTGGAGTTTCCATGAGTGAAAGGACCAGGAGACAAAGTAAAGTACAGGTATAAATATGAAGAAGATCTGCGGAAGGGACATGGAAGAGACTTAAGGGCCTCGGACATAAGATTACCAGGTTAATGAACTAAATAGATGAGACAGAAAGGACTGACAAAACCCGGGACCAGGAGGAAGAGACGTTGGAGGAAGATTGGAAGAAAGTTTTTTTAAAAAATTCTATTTAGGATTGTTTTGTAAAATTAATGAGTGTTAGAAAAATGTTGGAACGAAACTATTTGGCTTTAGCAGAAATGTTAAAAAGAACTATGCAAGAATATGTTATGGTTATGAGAAATTGGTATAAATAAGATTTAAGTTTTAAGTTTTAGGGTCTTTTAAAGTAAGATAAGGTTAAAATAGATTAAGGTAATTTAATGACAGAATATTATGAAATATGGGAAGGATTTGCTGTTATAATTAATAACTGGAATACAAAAAAGGGAGGTTTGAGGAGGTCAATGAAATAAGGCAATGACAGTTAAGGATTTGGGAATATTGGATCTGTTTTTAATTGTTTGTGGTTTACTTTTGTTTTTTGGATTTTGATGTGTTTTGTCTTTGTTTTTTTATTTTTATTGATTTGTATGGTTTGACTGTTGTTTGCTTTTCCTTTGTTTCTTCTTCTTCTTTGTTTCTTTGTTTTTTTTTGTAACTTTAAAATGCTTAATAAATATCATTAAAAAAAAAAAAGCACACTGCTTCTGACAGCGGAGACAGAACCCAGCCTGCATGAACTGGCTTGTCGACAGACTGTGGGTTGATCCACAGATGCTGATCCATTTGTGCGATGACTTCCACTTGTGCAATGGAACTGCCCCTACCCCTCCTCCCCAAGTGCCCCCCCAAATCCATTCTGGGAATTCTTCCAAACCTCCAGAGAGGATTTGTGGTGGGAGCTCCACTGCACAAGCAGAAGTCCTTGCACAAACAACTTGGTTGGATACAACCCTGTATGCTGGTGGAAGCAGCTCAAGCACTCCCTGCTTCACTCCTTCCTGGAGCAGATTTTATACTCAGTGTTATGTCCAAATACAGTGGTACCTCGGGTTGCAGACGCTTCTGGTTACAGACGCTTCAGGTTACAGACTCCACTAACCCAGAAATAGTACCCTGGGTTAAGAACTTTGCTTCAGGATGAGAACAGAAATTGCACGATGACGGCACGGTGGCAGCAGGAGGCCCCATTAGCTAAAGTGGTGCTTCAGGTTAAGAACAGTTTCAGGTTAAGAGCGGACCTCCGGAACAAATTAAGTTCTTAACCCGAGGTACCACTGTACATACATGTCTGTGATTTGGGGGTCTGCTCTAAACCTGGTTGCATATATGTATCTAATTCTCATTGCATTAATTATTCAGACAACACTTTTGTGATTCCAGTTGCTGTTTTTTCCAGACCCAGAACTGGCTTCTGGGGGTCCTCTTATGGTTTTAGCTCAAAAAGCAAAAGCGCTTTTCTAGGAAAAGGGGTTTAGGCACTTTGCTCTCTCCCCAATTGTTTTTCCATCACTGCTGTTATATTTCCACCACTGCTCATAGAAATGGATTTGACGCCCACTGATCACCTATAATAAATGTGTATGTCTGCCTGTCACAGTCAATGCCAGCAGGCCTTCTTCACATGAGTGTGTTTGTCTGGCTCGCTTGCATTATTGTGCATCCTTAATACTAGGAAAAGGCTTGCCCAATATTGTTGTGTTGCTCTAGTAAACCCTTTGTAATGAATAACAGTTGTGCACTCTCTCTCCCTCTCTTAAACAGACACACATACACCCCAAACAAAAACTGTGCCGGAACGGCATGTCAAAAAACCAGCAATAAAAAATTCATAACCACCCCTCTAGGCTAGAAGAGCTGCTGCTTATTGTATTTACTGAGAGGCTGCTTGGGAGCCTAGAGGCTGGAATTCACACCAATCTACTCATAAAATAAACTAGATCAGCACCGTACAGATTAGGGCAAAAAGGCACATAGCAAGGCTGGCTCTGCTTACACACATCGCAGCATAAAGACAACCACCCCCACCCCAGCTGTGTTTGTGTATGTGTGCACCCTTTAAATGAAATTTCTTAAGCAGCAATAAACATTTCACACTTTCTTGCTGTGCTGTTTTCTTTCTCCCCACCTGTTCTCCTCTGCCAAGTTTTGCTGGCTCAATCTGTTCTTCTGAGGAATCAACAATTTGAGCTAAACCCCTCAGGGTAGCAATATTCCAGCCCAAACAGTAGTATCTCAGAATGCCTTATGACACTGATTCTTCATAAATTCACAGTTTTCTTTATTTAGCAGCAGTTGTACTGGAAAATGGTAATGTGCAACTGATTGGCAAGCTGTTTAATCCATTTTCTTTTTTTAAAAAAAAGATACTTAAAAAATAATAGAAAAAGGAAGAGGATTCAACACCCATTGCTCCAGTTTAGCAAATTGTATTATTCTGCAAGAAGAAAAATGATCACTGGCCCACCATCTACTGATGAGTAAAAATAAATACAGATAACTGTTTTTGGATTTGTTCCAGCTAAATTAGGTGACGATAGATGATAGATAGATGATAGATGATAGATGATAGATGATATAGATAGAATTATGAAACCAATAGTATGCTATGGACTTCAAACCGGTTTTGGACAATATATTGATATATTGCCTAGCCCAGACAGACAGACAGACAGACAGACATTTACCTAATGACCCAGTTGCTATCTGTGCACTGTTTGGAGAGAGAAGAACACTGTGGTACTTGGAAAAATGGAATGTATTAGACAACCTTTTTTTCAAAGAGACAACAGGCCTTGTTCAATGTTTCTGATGGTGCCAATCTAGTGTGCAGCACAGAACATCAAAAACCCCTTCCGTATCTTGAAAGTGGTTTTGGCTCCAGTATAGTGAGCTGGGGGAGCAGACACAATACAGAACCTGAGAGGCAGGAATGTAGGTCTGACTCTGTACCATTGTCAACCCACAGATCCTCATGTACCTGTCCAAATATACCCCACCAAAGTGTCTTCTCCTGTCTGGATATGCCATAAATTCATTTTACTTATCTATGTTACTACTGGGTCATTCCACGCCAAATAACCTGATTTTAATACTCGACCGTGCTCTCACAACAAGATTTTCTTTGGGGAAAAAAATATATGTATATAGATACCTATGATAAAATAATATTTTAAGATTTTTTGGTCCAAAATTGGGCACAGGAGAATTTTTTCAACTAATTGGGCTTATTTTGGTATTACTGATCCTACCGGGAATAAAATGACAAAAATTCACTTTGAATGGTCGGTGACCCTTTTCTGTGGCACTTAATACCATTTTTATACCTTATTTGGAAAGAGACCAAAATTAGCTTTATTTTGATACCAAAATAAGCCCAATCAGTTGAAAAACAAGCAAAACAGGAGGTTTTTTCTACACTGACACAGAAATTGCATTAGCCTAAATCGTGTGAAAATTGAAATTTTCAAAAAATTCTCCTGCACCCAATTTTGGATCAAAAAAACTTAAAATATTATTTTGAGGTTATTTCATAGGTATCTACACGTATTTTTTGTGTGTGAAGAAAATCTGAGTCGTGAGAGCACATGGCACCAGGTGATTTGGCGTGCAATGACCCTGCTATAACAATCCTGCGCAATCGTATACTCCAACACAGTGGGGCAGAAACATACCACAACTTCACTGATGCAATGTCTGCCATATCCTATAGCTCCTCAACCAGCATATCGTAATGTACTAGAATGCATCCTAAGCAATCTATGCAAGTGGGACACAAGAAATTCTTAGATCACAAGTGTACTTGCACAGAAAAATATTTATGGAGAAAATACAAACCATGCCATTTTTCTTTCAGCCTCTTGACCAAAAAATTATGTGGAAATTATTTTTTAAAGACTACTAAAGCAGGGAGAAAATATTTTAACCTACACTTCTCTATGACACACTAGCTTTTATGTGTAAGATACGTTTTTAAATATGAGAACATTCTGAAATTATTTAGTCTGAAGTGGTTTAGTCTGAAGTGGAGGGCTGTACTATTATTAATGTTGTGTATGCAAACTGGCTCTTATTCCTCTGTTAGTGACAGTTTCTGAAGCCCAATTTCTGCAAGAGCAGCATCAAATACTTCTTAAACAAACATCCTCCCTGGGGTCTCTAGGGAAAGGTCCTTTCACCTTAACAAATACCAGGTTTGAGTAAGAATTTTGAGTGAAGTTTCAGGGCAGGTTGAATTAGTTTATATTTTCTCTGTACTCGTTCACCCATTCCTAGCCATGATAGGAATGAAATAAACTCAACACACTATTTTATCTTACAAGTCATTGGAGCTATAAATTGCCTTTAAATCCAAGGTCTAGCCTATGCTTCACACCATATTCGGTCTTCTTGTGGTGTTACAAACGATGAATGGAAAAGCTCTACACCAGCTCAGTTTTTAATTTAGAAGCATTGATATCTTAAATAAAGCTGTGATCCACAGCTCATTCCATGTCGAGTAGTTGTTTTCACATTGACTTCACAGATGCTCTGAGTTTTCCAACTGTTCCCCCACCCTCACATGCACAAATGCAGGATGCAGGATACAGAATGAATGTCTGCCAACTCCATTAAGCGCATGAATTCCAGTTTAGAATAGGTCCAAACGAGATGCTAGACACCTGTAAGATCTCTCGACATTTATTGCTTGATAGAAAGCAAACATGGGAGGCTGAAATCCAATGAGGAAGGCTGCATAAATCCCTTTCCCCACATCAGTTTTCCATTCAAAATTGCCCTCAGCCCACTCAAGCTGTTTTTCCACTCACATGGGAGGGAAAGCTATGAGTATCTGCATATTTCCCCTTACAGGTAAAGGAACAGCCTTCTCAAATATGTTTCATGGAGGATAGGAAGTATTCCATGAACCACAGCTGAGTCATGGAACAAATGTTTTGCATGCAGAAGGTCCCAAACTCATTTTGCAGGATCTCTTCCTTTTTTCTTTTTTTTTGCAGAATAATTTTTATTAATTTTTAGTGAACGTACATATATTCATATATTACACTTATAGGTTACATATTTAAGCTAGGCTCTACCGAGCCTCAGACTTCCCTCCATTCCTTTGGTAAGTATCAAATAAATCTGAAATCTCGTATTTTACAAATCATATTATCTACCACACGCTGAAAGAGTTATTCCAACCCTACCAGTGTTTTCAGAGATTTACAATTGTTTCTTATATACATCAAATATTTACTCCAATTTTCTTGAAACTTCTGTTCGTCCTGATCTCTTAATTTCCCTGTTAATTTAGCCAGTTCTGCATAATTCATCATTTTGACCTGCCAGTCCATTATATTAGGTATTACATCAGTTTTCCAATTTTGGGCTAGCATATTTCTGGCTGCTGTTGTGGCATATAGAAATAAATTCTTATCTTTTTTTTTTTCAATTTCCTTTCCCACTAATCCCAGTAGGAAAGCTTCAGGTCTTTTTGGGAAGGTATATTTAAAAAAAAATTTAAGTTCGTTATAAATTAATTCCCCAAAGCCCTTCACTTTACTACAGTTCCACCACATATGGCAGGATCTCTTCCTAAAGGACCAGGAAAGACTCCCACCCTATGAACCTGGAGAGCCACTCATAGTTGTAGTGGACAGTATTAAGTTAGATGGAACAATAGTCTAAGCCACTATACAACAGCCTCATGAATTCATGGGCATCTCATTCAGGATACTTCAATTAGGGAGTTGGACAGTTACAAAATCATCCCCAATCCCAGGCTGCCATACCAGTTTTCCTTGGTAATGGCAGAGGAAAAGCTTGGGCCAGGTGGCCAGTGGTATATAGCATTTGTTTCCAGAAGTAGGTTGCCACCAAAATCACCATATAGTGGCAATACAATATGTGCTTTTTTACATGGGTAAAGCCATTTTGGGCTTCCTGCCCACTCTAAACCAGCTCAGTATTTAGTTTGGGAGCATGGCTACCTCAATTACAGCTACAGGCCATGGCCTACATCAACATGTTGGCCATGTTTTCAAGCAAACTTACCAGAAGTCCCAATTTCCATCTGCGTTTTCTCATAAGGAAGATCCCAAACGACAGGATGTGGAATGTAGAACTGATTGATCATTATCCTATTCAGTCAATACACTCATCAATATACTCATTATTCTTGACTGATCATGAATGTGCTGGTGGCTACAGTCTTGCCTCCCACCACCCCAACCATCTTCCATTCAATGGACAGCGAGCGTCCACAGGGCTCTCTACATACTCAGGTGTCTAAATCTGGTGGGAATCCTTCACAACTACAGCTGCAGTTGGCCACCTTCCAAAGATCAGAGGGCAGCCCAACTGGGCATGGGGGCAAGATAGAGAGGGTGGGGCTAGCTTCCATTCACCTGCTCTCCCGCAAGCTATTACAGTCACATGGAGGAACTGAACACCCATGTAGGACTCATGTCTCAGAGCATGAATTCAAAATTAGGGTAACATGACTATTCACACTATAAATTCACAAACATTAATGATGATACTTTTATACCCAAGCCATGGGTTTCTTTTTTAAATCAAACCTTGGAAAGTTCAAACTAAATTTCAAATCTTGTGAAAGTTTTGCTATAGTCCCAGTCTAATTTAGCTAGGCAAATATATAGTTTGACACCAAGCCTTTGCTTATTTGATAGAATGCTGAGCATTTTTACCAATCCTAGGTAGAAAATGAGTTCATATCATTTGAAGCCAAATGTCACTCGACATTCAGTTTAAAACATTTCTTCAGGCATCATTCTCTGTTCTTTTGCTAGGAAGAAATAAGTGCTGCCGCAAACAGGATAAAGAGAAATGAACTAGGATTCTTCTCCTGACTCCTCTTCCACATTTTAAGTTGAAAGTAGGTATGCACGTACACACATGCACACACCTGAATCACAGTGGCACCACACATGCTGACAATGCTCTCAAGTTGGCACATGATTGGCCAAATCTAAAGCAGTGCACCTTTACTGTGCAGAGGGTTTCCAAAACAGGGATGGGCTCACTAATGGGCTAGGTCTGCTGTCCCTCATTGGAAACCCTGCATGTAATTAAGGTGACCCTTCTCTTCAGGCTCAGCCAACCACACATCTGCTAGCATGTGAGGTGTCACTGAGGCTCTGCCTTCCTACAGAACCCCTTCACACAGTCGATGGCAAATGCCTGAACAAGGCTTCAGGCTGGAAGTGAGAAGAAACACAATAATTAACGGATCGATTCTTTCCTGCAATCATCCATTATTTAAACTGAGGAAATGTATGATAATCAATACAATTGTTCTATAATTGATAAATGCTCATAGATATGAATACAGTACATTCATAAAATATTCAATTTTTTAACATGTCCAGTTGCACTGAAAACTTGCAGATCAATAAAACCTTAGGTGTTTTGGACTGGGTTCTCTTTTCTGCTACAATGGAATGTATCATGCCACAGTGAATCACTCCAAACATTTGTGTTTAGTATCTCAGCCTACACCTTTCACTGTGTATTTAAAAAGCATGTATTTATTCTAATATAAATCTTATCTTGGGTTCAAGTTACTGACTGCTGTTTTGAAAGTGTAGGAGGAGGAGGAAGAGAGAAAACCCATCTGCAAAACCATTTGGCTGCCAGCTTTAGCTAGGTAGACGTGCGGCAGGCGTGTTATCTGCTAGATTAAATATTTAAATATGGCACAAACTAATCCTATGAGTAAGTCCCACTGTGTTCACTGGTGTGTTGCTCCCAGGTAAGTGTACATAGGACTGAAAGAAAGAAAAACAGTGACGCTTGATAAATATGTAATGAGAGTGACTTCAAAAGTAGAAAGCTTGACATCATAAAGATTTGATCAAGACCATAGCCCTATGATCCCCCATGTGATCATATCAGCGTGGAGGAGAGTATGGAGACTCACTTATAGGCCCCATAGCTTCTGTTGTATTCCTGTAAATCAGCCCCATTGGTCCCTCCCATGTAATGCAGGAGAGAGGTCTGAAGTGGAGAGTCTTCATCAGAACCTCCTGCCTGACACCTAGTCCAAATGCAATTCAAAGTATTGTGGCACGTTAAAGACATAAATTTATTATGGCATAATAAGTAGACTGTAGTCCACGAAAGCACATGCCATAATCTATTTGTTAATCTTCAACTGACACAAGGCTCTTTATTGCCATTACAACAACAGCAACATGTCTGGAAACTTTAAAGCAAAGCTACACCACTGTCGTGAGGGTTCATGGCCTGTTTCTTTAAAAAGCCAATTTCTCTGCTTGGCTCCATTCCGAAAATAAAAGGTAGTCTGCAGTATCCCTGTATGTAGAATCAGAATAGAGCAGAACTTTGTTTCTTATCTGCCCTTCTGATTTTTTCTTTTCTTTTAAACAAATTAAGTGCCTAAAGCTTTGGCAGGCATTTTTGTTTAATCTCCAGCTACAGAAAAACATTGTGTTATGTTAATGTGAGGTCCTGGGCGATGATGAGGTAGACAAAGAAAGGGAGCAGAAATCATAGGGCTAGATGAATGTAGGATGCCAGGCCTGGAACAAAATGTTCTATATGTCACAGCAGCAGGAAATAAAATTTTTTTCTTCTTCCACATTTAACAATTTGTGAATACCGTTTTGTTTTCAAGAATCCCGAGCTTTCGGTTTTCAACTTTTAATGTAACCACATCAGTGTGAGCATTTTGTTTTAACTTACTCATTTCATTAACAATTGCCCTTGAAGTTTGAAATGAAAAAAGCTATAGCATAATATAGCTTCCCAAAGGCTTCTTCTGGGCATAAAAATGATTGGTCAATATCAAAATAATCAAGAGACCAAAAAATTGAAATAAACAATGCCCTATTATTTTTTAAAAAATCACTCTGCAGGGTTTGGGAGAAGTGGTTCAAGGATGGGGGTAAACTACCAGACAATATTACCTGCCTGTGTAATATTTAGCTGCCTGTGTAAGAGAGAAGATGTTTATGCAGGATCAGAGCCAATCTCCAAACTGCATTGATTGAGGGTGGTCAGAAAATCTTTCCTTTTAAGGATGCATTTTGTAATTGTACAAAGTTACTACCTTTTATATTCCCTATAAGACTGCTAACCTGCAGTCTTCTAAACAAACTCTTCCTTCCTCTTCCAATTTTTAATTCTCTGATACCCTTCTAATAGTTTACAGGATAGCCCAGGGCTACTGCCAGGCTACTGCCATGCCACCCATGGCATGGTGCTGCTGATGCCCCCCACAGTGGCAATTGGGTTATGGTGCCCCCCTTGCCACCTGCTGCCTCATGGACAGCCTGTCACCCCTTCAGCCCAGAGAGGACTAACTGACAGTAGTGCTGTAATAGGGTAGGAACAGAGTGGCTGCTCTGCTCTGATTGGTGTCAGCTGGACACCACGTTTGATCTCCTTCAGTCTATATTGGTATGTTGGAAACGACCTTGTGTTGAAAAGCTGTCTATAAGTAAATCTAATGGAATTCCAGGCATCAGCCTCAGTAGGCTCTGTGGGGGCGCTTCCCTATAACAATAGATTTATCACTTAAGCATACTGTGCTCATGTATTCTTTCATCCTCTTCTCTGACATTACACTACTGTTCAGCAGCAAATGGGGAAGCTCAACAAAATGCTTAATTTATATCCACCAGCTATTCCCTTTTTGATTATTCATCCCCAGCACAATGAAATGCAGCTGATGCACGGCTGTGCTGGTGCTCTCAAATCCAGTTGCTGAGAGAGATAGAAAGAACAATGTGGAATTCGTCTCCAGAAGTCTTGTTCATTGGGATTCAGCTGCCAGTCACATTAATCCCAACACAAATGTTGAAATGTGATGGGAAAAGTAGCTTGATTAAAAGAGTAACAACGAAGGGCTGTAGCTTTGCTTAGAAAAAGTCCCAGGTTCTCTGGGCATCTCCAGAACATGTGGGCAATTATTCCCATCTGAAAAGCCCTGAATAGCTTCTGTCAGTCAGCAAAGACAAGGAGTCATCACCGTGATGCCCTCTAGATGTTGCTGGACTATAGCTCCCATCATCCATGCTTGCCAAGGCTGATGCGAGCACACAACATCTTGAGGGCATCACCTTGACTAACACGCCCCCCCCCCCCGTGTAAACAGCATTGAGCTAGATGGATTATTGATCTTCCTTGGCATAAGGCAGTTTGCTAGGGATGCTATTTACATATTCATAGAGGCTCACAATTTAAATGACATTATTTCCTCCCCCACCTGTATATACAAATCTATTGGAGGGGTGGGGGATTGACTGTTGTCACTCCCATTGGTTAAATGCTCAAAGTTGGTACATATTAAATCAATGGCAAAGCTCTGGTTTTCCTCAAAAGAAAAAGTACTGCACAGCTGCAAGCTCCTTTCTAAAGAGTTTGGCATCCACCACTTCAATCAAGAAAATGCTGCCCATGGGTGTCTTAGACATAACAAGGGCAGTGCTTCAGAAAGACAGGGATGATAATGGATTATTTTAAGACAAGTACTGGTGTGTGCATTTGTTTGGGGAAGGAGGAAAAACAAATGCTATAGGCAGTCCACACCGGTTTTTTGAAAATGTGTCATATGGCATGGGGAGAGGTAGGCAGACGAACACAGTTGGTTTATTCAAAGGGCAATGAATTAAAAGCAGACTGTCTGCTTAAGGTCTGTGGCCTAGAGAGACAGGCAGAGCACAGAAAATAAAGATGGGGCAAACAAGATCCTGACCCTATTTGAATGTGTGTGAGCATGTGATTCCCCAAACAGAGCTGCCATTTCCCAATGGTGATTCACATGATCACAGTAGCACATTTGAAAGACACCAGATCCAGTTCAGTAAGTGGTGGCAGCTGGCATTACTGGGGGAAATGCAAAATAAATGTCAGTGCGCCCTCCAGGAAATGTCAATGTGCCAGATGTTGCTGAACTCTAGCTCCAATCAGTGTGGCCAATGGTCAAATAAGGTGAGAACTGCGGTCCAGGATCTGGAGGGCAACAGGTTACCCACCTTTTCATTACTTCCTCCATGCAACTAGTCCTTACAGTGCTGAGATAGGGCCAACACACCTGGCAGTAATAAAGGAACTCTGCTTCCAGGAGTCCTAAAATTAGGAACTTTGCTGCCACTAAAAGTCTTTCTGTAACTGTGGCAATATACTAGGCTAGGGGAACTGGTAATGGGAACCAGTCAAGGACAAATGTACCAGTCTTTGCTGGTGTTAAGTACTCCATAATGAGACTACTATAACTCAGGCTGCTCCTCTCTTGAATTCCACCTCTGCCAAGCACTCAACAAGTAGCCTTAGGCAAGCCACAGATTTCTGATTCTCAGGTTCTTCATCTGCAATATGAGGATAATAATACTGTAGGCATCACTATGAAACACTGCATCTTGAATATGCTGTGGCATTATATATGCTTATTAATTATCACCAAAATAGATTATAGACATGGCTTTTTTTACTACATCCCAGGTGGATTATATATTTAAATGCAAAAATCAATAAAAACTATGCTATTAAGACACTTATTATTAATAATATACAGAGGAAGGTGAATCAATCAGCCTCCACCAAAATTTCTCTTTCTCCTTCTGTGTTATAGTAACTACTGCAGGAGCAAATATAAAGAGTCATGGGGCTAATCAGTCCTAGCAGACCTTCTGCTGTACTTTTGCTGCAATAGCAATTTTCATTTTCAAATCCTATCTTTCTAAAGAGAACTCCGCCTATGCCTCAAAAGTAGCAATCTCTCCCTCTGAGCAACTGAGATGCTGTTTTTCAATTTCACTCTATTTGCCTTTAAACACTTTTGCTTCACATTCCTTTCATTTGAAGCTGAACAACAAAAGACAGAGAGGCATGAGGGTTTTTCCCCCCAGAAGATGCCTGCTTAATTCTTCTCCCACTTGCCTTCTTTCCATAAGGGGAAAGGGGGAAATATGCAGTAGAAGCTAAAGAGGTCAACATTATCTCAGGCGCTCTTGGGTGGCAGGGAGATAAGCTTTGATCTGAAAAGGAAAGGGGGCTCTTCCTTTACTAAAGCTGACTCAAGGGAGCAAATGAGCAGCAACAGAGCCCTATCACCAGCTTGCTCAGTTGCGATTCTGAAATGCAGAGAAATTTTAAACTAAATGGAAGCCAACTTATCCCCCAATCATGTAATTACTGCAGAGAAGGAATAAATGAGTCATGCACAGAAAAGGAAATTCTACTACCCAAAACATTAAAGACAACAGTACATTAACACTAACACAGCATGTTTGTGCATAGTGCATGTGCGCATATTATACTTCTAAGCATTGGAAATCCCACTGTTTCTAAAATGGGAATTCCTCTCAGAGTCACCTCGTTACAAAAATCTGAGGCAAAATTCAGACGAACTAGAAACAGCATGGCTCTGCTTAAAATGTAAACATGGAAATTTGTATAATTAAGGGGATCGCCAAGTGCATCTGGTAGATTTCACCTGGAATTGCAAAACTGTCAAAATGAAAGAACTGCAAGAGTAAGGTGAAAATGACTAAATCTGCATGGCAAGGTGCAACACATCAGCTCCTTGCTGTAATGTGGAAATCTTCAGGTGGCTGCATGTTAAGAAGCCGTAACTCCTGCAAGTTTGTGTGAATTGGGCTCTTTGCCTTATTTCTACTGTTCATGTGCCAATTTTTGGTCTTCACCCAAATCTTGTCTATTAAGTATAGTGGTTTGAAAGATAGCACTTACCTAGTCAAATGACATATTGAAAGATTAAAACACTAGACAGGTGAACTTACCTTTGACCTCCAACTACCTCTGGCCTTTTAGGAATTTTTTTACTATATTTATTGAATTCCCTTCCTCCTTGCTTTCAATGTATTTATGCGGGTGTTTTCTTTTCCCCCCTTTCGTTGTAAGTTGCTTTGAGCAAGATAAAGCAACTAACAAATTTAATAAATAAAAAAAATAAAATAAGGTGAGAAATCTTAATTGTTTCATTAAGAAATCTCATGTAGAAGCTTGCATGAAACTTTTGTTTTTCTGAGATCTCATAGTTAGTTAGCTTCCATTTTTGTACATGGAAAGCCATGAGTGAGAAAGAATTTTTAAAAGGAAAGGACTAAGAGGATACTTACCAACATCTGATTAGTCTTTCTACTAGTCATCTCCCTGCTTTTGAAATAAGCATTTTGTCACTGCATTAGAGGTGGCAGCACTATCAGTCTCAGTTGTGCTCCGAGAAAAATCATCTGTGACACAACAGCAATATTGCTGCAGCTAGAAATTCTGTTTAAAATTAGTTAAATATTTAAGTTACCTTAAATGTTCATCTAGATTTAATATACAGCTGTTGCAGGAAAGCCAGACCACCTCACGTGAGATGCCTTCCTTCCTCAGGGTGAGGCGGAGGAATGGATTATGTGCTCTGGAGCAGCAACAGCCAGATAGGTGCATGGTGTATTCAATCTTGGTTTGAAATTAAAGTTCATTAAATGGAGAACCGAGGTTGGCCCATGTCCAGGCATTTCCAAACCTACTAGGTTGTGATGATAAAGATTGCCCTCTATTTAAACTCCAAAAGTGGGCAAATATGGTCCTGACAGGTTCTTTTGCATACTGTGAGCAGATGGGGAAAGGCTCGTGCTGCTACCTCTGTTTTCTTTCTACAGGATTAAAAAATAGTTCTCTAATACAAATAACATCAGAAGGACGAGGAAGAAAATGTCTGATGCAATTTGATTATTCCTAATGGTCCATTCAGCAAAGCATCCCATCTCCAAAAGCACCAGATTAAGTTTCTTCAGCAAGATTGTAACAGAATCCTCCATTTCCAGCCAACTAAACTTAAATTACTGATAATAATTCCTAATCCAGTCTTCTCTGATCTGCGTTGCTGTCATAGGGACTGAAAAAGACACATTAAATATGGTCTTTACTTCTAACAACCTCTATCAACAAATACTCTGATTTTGGTGGTAAAGAAAGATTTCAAGTAACCCTTGAAGCAAGCAGGATGCCTTCCAACCGGCAAGTGGAGTCCTGTGCAGAGCACAGCCTGTGACCCCACGAAACTAGAGGGTCATCAGGGAACTCCCTCCCTGTCTTATCAATAACTATTTTTACTTTCATGATAATTCCTCCTATGATTCACCCAAGGAACCAACCTCAAAATGTTACTGCATATCTTATTTTAGGATAAATATTTGATCATTACTCTAACAGGAATAATCAGTATCACCAGGAGGTCCCATATAAAGTGGTCCAGGAGGTCCCATATAAAGTGTTATTAGAGGATATGTATAGCAGCAAATGAAAAGTCACAATGGGAGGAGCCATACCAACCAGCAGTGCAGACCAGCTCCTGCCCCAAACTAACAACCCCTGCTAGCCTTGATTATTGTTCAACCGCCAGGCGTGTCTTTAAGACTTTTTTATTCCAACACGTCTGTGCAGCTGATCTGACCATCTTGATCTGCTGTTATAAAGCAGGTTTTCTTGGTGTGAAGCTATGGGTATTGGCTTGTAAAGGCAAGCAGCATTCACTAGAATGGGGGAAACTCCAATACAATATCTTCTAATGAAGACACGCCTAGAATGTCTACAGTTCCCACTAGGGTGGGTAAGGAATCAAAATAAAAAGAAGGGTCAACTACAAGCATTCAGATTCACTGTTAAATTTCCTGTTGACTTTAGTGAGCGTTTGATAAAAGGGGAATTGTACTTTTAAAAATAAAATACTAATTATTTGTATTTAATTGTTGCTATAAAAAGAACATTTCTCCCCCCCCCCCCCATGACAAGTTCTGTTCTTGCTCCTTTCTGAAACGCTCACTGGCAATGCATCCACATGGCTTTCTCATTTTGCATAAGTGGATAGGGGAATTTTGGCTGGGATCACAAGCAAATGAGTACCAGAACAAATCAGCAGGTCTGTGTAGAATGCCACAGAGAATTCAATTATTCTAGTTACCTCTTCATCAGGTCATTTGTCTTTGTTAGCAGGCTTGGAAAAGTCTGGGGCCTGCTGTATTTTTCAGGAACATGGGTGGCTGGCAGACAGTGCCCAACACTCTGCCCTCCTTAACAAAGCAATTGTGGACAGACAGATGTGGCTGAACAAGGTGAAATTGCAAGAGAAACTGCATTGTTGCCTTTCATTCAAAACAATGAAAAACAATCAACCTGCTTTTTGGGAGCTTATGCACGCATTAGATATTAATGGAATCTATTCCAGGGAAGAAGGTTTTAGGTCCTTCCCGGTCCCTGGCTAGGGAATGTATCTACATACTGAGATGAAGTTAAGCGGCAATTATGCCTTGGCAGAGACTTGCTTACCTCTAGACATTGTTTAGACATGAGGTTCACACCTGCATCACACCTTTTCACACCTTTTATAGAAGAATCGAAGAATACTGTAAAGCATAATTATGTGCACAAGCCCCACAAATAGATAGATGGTGGTTTATACATTGTGATGCATGTGAGTTGAATGGAAAATGTGAATAAGATTTGGCCCAATGTGTGCATTCACCAGACATTGTGTAAAATGATTTGCACCACTGGATGGAATTGATTTGCAAACCAATTCCATACAGTGGAATTTTTCTGGCAACCCTTGTTAGCTGCTCTAACTTAGTTGGCTCCAATGCTGACATAACATTAACCTATGGTAACAGCAAACTGTGGATGGAGGCAGAATTAGTGCATGAATGAACAGAGGGACCCTTGTACGTTTACACCATATTCCCAGTCTCCAAACCATGTTTTTCAGACTGATAATGTTGTATCTGAACCAGATTATGGGATGGAAGGCAAATGCATCATGAGAAGAGAAATTACAGTGGGCTACTCACCGAAGAGGTAAGCACACTTCCCTCACTTGCAATACAGTAAATTGGAACGGTGACTCAATGGTCATGCTAGCTTATCTGCAGGCTGTCTGTATTTTTATTTTTTTAAAGCATGATGACATGTTTTTTGCTGATGTGTTCATCCACTTCTTTAGAAATGGAAATACAGTGGTACGTCGTGTTATGTACCATCCCCCTGAAGAATGATGCAGGTTACGCGCTCCGCTAACCCGGAGGTAGATGCCCCTTGTTGCAACCTTTGCCCCGGGATGCGAGCGGAAGTCACGCTCCGGCAGCGCGGCAGCAGCAGGAGGCGCCATTAGCGAAATTGCGCCTCCCATTACAAGCGGCTTCCTGTTACAAATGGACCTCCAGAACAGATTAAGTACATATGTATGTTTAAAACTTTTCAGATGTTTGGAAGGGATTGTTTGCTGGTGGCATCACAGGTGTCAGCTCTAAGTACACAAGCTATTGCTGCAAATTCGAAGAATTTTTTTCCCTAGACTTAATCCTGGAGATGAAGAGTGCATTGCACTCACTACTCTATAAATGTTGCATCTTTCTCCACAATGACACCATTTTCTTAATCTGGCAGAAAGGTATAGTGCAAAACCAGAAAGGATAGAGCCAAGTTATTCCCAATGAAAGGCACTAAAGCCGACATTGAATTGTAATCTTGATTACAGAGGAAGTCATACAGAGAAATCAGTACATTGGCTGAGCCTTGCCTTAACTGCAATCCTTCAGGTGATCCTGTAGTATGTATAAGCAAGATTCAGCAGTTCACAAGATTCTGAATTCTAGAGGAATTTCGATGTCTCCCCCTTTTCACAGGGTCCTATTTCAGTTGATTTTTTTTATTAGTATTATTTTACTATTTATTTAATTTCTTAGAAAAGCTAGATCATAAGCCAGCTGATGACTTTGTAAATGCAAACGGCCAATGTTGTGGAACCGACAATCTAATGACAGAGTGTTTAGTGTTCCCTAAAGCGAGAGACAGATGAAGAGAAACGGCGAACCGGCAACCTTAGCATAATTAAGACAAGCCTGAGTGCTTGCTGTACTGCCATTACATTAATCTCACATCAGTGGCACCTGGCTAAAATTTATGAGATATGTAAAAAGGCCCTTTCTGACTGACCTTGATAAGACAGTGTTATCTATCACGTGGGGGTGCTGAGGGGGGATGAGGCAAGAACGTTGCATGAGATGGGGACAGATGAGAAATGATCTTGAAAGGTGCTGAGGGGCTACTGGACCAAGAGCTTGTTTACAAGATCAGGGATACACAAGGTTGTTCCACAGGTTGATTCAGAATAGTTATTTTAAAATAACACTCTTCATTTATGCAGGAAGTGAACCCATTCATTTCCTGGTCACCCTCTTCTGATCCCTACCTCTAGTCCTATTCATACCACTGTGGCCGCACTGATAAATCCTAATTATGCCTACTGCATTTCGGGTTCCAAGATCAAATGTAAAAAGCAGGACCCACATTATCCATGATCACAGCTTTGTGGTGAAGTACTAGAATGGCTTATAGAAGGCCCAAGGTTGAATGTGTGGTCTGAGTGCAAGGGTCAGGCACTGGGCAGGGAGGTTGGAAGAAGAGAAATGAAGTTCGTTAGAGTGTATGCCTCTCCCAACATGGTGTACTGGCTGGATGTTAATCCTGCATGGTGTCATAAGTCGGATCTGAACACGCACCTCTCAGTGGCCCCCAGTTTAAAAAAAAAAAGATACCTGATAAGAACGAACTCATTTCCCTGTGTGAGACCCTTGGAAGCTAATACCTTCCAGTAACAGCCTAGACAGGGGTCAGCAAACTTTTTCAGCAGGTGGCTGGTCCACTGTCCCTCAGACCTTGTGGGGGGCCGGACTATATTTTGAAAAAAAATAATGAACGAATTCCTATGCCCCACAAATAACCCAGAGATGCATTTTAAATAAAAGCACACATTCTACTCATATAAAAACACGCTGATTCCCGGACTGTCTGTGGGCCGTATTGAGAAGGCGATTGGGCCGGATCCGGCCCCGGGCCTTAGTTTGCCCACCCATGGCCCTAGAACAAGGGTGCAGGATTTGTGGCCCTCCAGATTTATTTTCTTTCACAGCTAAAGTTTGTGTTTGCTGTCTCTTTCAGATTACTTCTATTGTAGGCAATTCTACTTCCGTGTTCTGGCACCATTTCAGGCACACGTGTCAACATGTTCCACAGATAATGGGTGAAAAGTAGTTGTACTCTGCTGCTACCGAGTAAGCCATTGGGTTTGGGCTCAATTCTTTAAAAATTATTGCATAATTATAACGCAAGCATACAACATAGCTATTTGTGACAAACGGTTGTACTCTGTGAATTCCAGGTCTTCCTATGAACGGTAAGGATTGGTTTATAAGGACTACAAAAGAACAGGCTCCCGGATGCATTACTATCTGGGGGTTTTTATTTAAAACATTGCTGATTTTCCAAAAAATCCTTAACTAAGAATATTTTCCTTTCAGTCTCATCCATAGATAAAGGATGTGTTACCAATAATATATTTGTATTGAAGTGCTTTGATACATATTGAGTTATCTACTAATGCCCTGAAGGCAAGCCTGAACGGAACAGCTTCAATAAAAACTCATTTGTACAGGGCTCAGGAAAAGAGTGAAGCAGGGTAAAGGTGGAGATTTTTAAATTCCAGCAGTCACTCAGGTTTTCAGAGGCAAGCTCTGGAAAGGAATAATGTTTGCAGAAGGCTGTGCCCGGCAGTTATGCTCTGTCTCTTAAGAAGAGCACCTTCATCTGAGAAAAGCCAAAAACTGCTGCAGAACTACAGACTTTGCACCTTTGCTCCTTCCAAAGTTCCACACTATCATCACTCCACCACAGCTCCCCACAGTGTATACACACGTACACACTCCTATAACAACAAAACCGAATCTGTTGCCACCTCCTCGTTTTCTTCAGAACAAAAAGAAAAGGCTGAGACTTAGTTCAAGTAGAATCTGGGAGTGTCTCCTCTTATGACCAGAGGCCTGAGCAAATGTCCACCTGTGGAGGATATGACTAAACACTATGCTAATCCTGCCATTTAATTAATATACCCAAGTCAAGGGTCTAGTTACTCAAAATCTGAGGTAGGCTTCCTACAGTTGTTTCAGAAAGCAGGGATGGGGAACTGGACCGGCCAGTGGACTGGACCCTGTGGGCCATTTTGACAGGAGGGCGGCACACCTACCAATCCCCAGACATCACCTGACATTATTTGGCCCGTGCAGTTTAAAACCATAGGGCAACTGGTCACGGCTTGGGGAAAGCAGCCTCATGGGCTGTCCTAACAGCCTTAGGACTTCTGCTGGAGCTGTAAGGCCCACAGGCTGGAGGTTCCTCACCAATGGCTCAAAGAAGAAAGAATAACTCTGAGACAGGACACCCTATGCTGAACCTGTATCTTTGAATTTCCTCATGTGTTCCAACCCATCTCATTCTTCTCTGTTTGGTACAACTATACATCTATCTCTATTAGGGGGGAAAACTAAAAGGGAGGAAATCCATGGCTGATCTCTGGACTTTTTGAAAAACTTAAAAGTTGCTGGAGAAGCAGGGAGGAAATTGGATTATGCCAGTGGTAGTAGGAAAGAAAGATTAACCGTTGCACCATTTTCTCTTACTGCAAACATTATGGAAGAAGTTAACTTCAGTTGCTGGGGAAGACAGCATGTTTTATCCACCTCTCAACAGTTATGGGAAATGATTTTTCTCTTTCGCCAGCACTCCCTCTGCAAATTTGGGCCTGCCCATAGCTGCATTTTTTACCATTGGGAGATCCTAGCATTTGTCTCCATTTCATTTGAAGGTTGCTTTGTATTCAATAGATAATGTTTATGGTTAATGCAGGATCACTTGTTTTCAAAGCATCCTTCAGGGATGTTTTCAGACTGGGCAGGAGGGGGTCGACTCTCTAAGCATTTTGTTCCATTTCTAGCTTCTGGTATAGAATCATAAAAGCTTCTTATTAATTTGCAAAAGGAGAATTGGCTGCCTTTGAGGGCTTTTAAATTTGACATACGTTCCCCAATTCTTACTCCATACTCTGTCCATTAATCCACATTCCATGAACCAAGGACTAGAATGAGAACTGCTGCTGAATTGCACATCTTTGTTCAGTCTCAGTCACACTTTGAAAGCTCAAAAGGTTTCCACATAATATCAGGAACCTGACAATGGCAATTTGAGAATGGCTGCAACAGAGTTGTGCACTTCCTACTCCCAGCTGCTTTTCTGCATGCATATTATTTCAGCTTCCCTGATTAAAGTCAAGACCAGCTTTGACCTTTGGAATGCTTTCCCCCATCAAGCCTTACTGAAATATGCCAGTTTACCTCTCTATCCTATTGAGACAGAGTAATGTCTTTGCATTTTTATTGCTAGGTCTGAAGAGGAGAAACTTTTCAAGCATTTCACTAAGATCAAGATTAAATGAATGTAGAAGTCAAAGATTTATCATCAGGTCATTTCAATAAAAGGAAATTATATGGATTCAACAAATGATAAGAATCAGCACTTCTTGATACCTTTTTGATCATGCTTAATTGGTGGAGGGAAATAAACACTGATTGGTTTCTGATGGGGATACCATTGCTGATAGAAGTTATTTCCACAATAAACTATTTTTATTTGCCACCACTGTGTTAAGATTATTTTAACAGAACATAATTACCCTGTAGAATACACATAGTATAATGTATTATCTTGAGTTAAAATAAATGTTGTTTCAAAATAATGGGCCAAGGGTCAGTCGACTAGAGAGTTTAATTCTTCTTTGAAGTCACTGGGACTTAAAAGAACTGTCCAAATTTAGCACCTGCTACTAAATTCAGTGTAGAACCCAGAAAATGAGCAGCCTGAAGGCCATACAGTCAAGCATCAAAATATCTGAATCACTATGTTGCCCATGTCTGAGTTCACACAAAAACGGAAATGGTCAAGAAGAGTAAAAGATACGTGTGCATCTTTTCAACACTGACATATTTGAAATAACATATTTTGAAGGAACAACCTTGTGACAGCCTGCCATTGCCTGTAAGGGGAGGCAAGATCAGACTCCAAACAAAAAACAATGGCAAAATAAGTAGGTGAAACCAGAGAAGGGCTGGACCACTAAACCAGACAGGGATGTCCGCAGCCTGAGAGGAAGTGTTCCTGACCTCTCTAGCTTAAGATGAACCAGGTGATTCAGAAACAGAAGATGAAGATCACATCAAGATCCTTGTTTGTGCTATTATTTAATCTATGGCTCGTGTGCTGCTGCTGCTGCTGCTGCCTGAGTTGCAATCCTACAGGGGGGTGGGGGGGAGTTTCAGAATCTGTATATGTGAATGTGGCCTACAAAACAAAACATGAAGGGTGGCAGATAGCTAACAAACTAGTGGCACTCTGGAAACAAGATCAGGTAATTCATGACCTGACCTATTGGACAGAGAGAAATTTGGATGGGGAGAATTTAATGAGTATCCAAGTAGCCCCTGAAGCAAAGCCCAAGTACCCCTCCTCTACTAGGCACAACAAAGACTTTTAAAAGTCTTGCTGCACCATTCAGGCATCAATTCTTGCCTGTACCTCTCTCCCCTCATGCTGCTTCCTGGAGCAGATTGTGTCTGCCATGTGGCAGGGCAGGGACAGCATCTTAGAACAGCAAGCTATACCAGACTGAGTGCTTGGTCCTGACTTCTATCATCACTTAGAGGTGATGGTGCTCTTCCAAATTTTGCAGCATACACTTGTTCTCGTCACTTGCATGTGTGTGTTTGGAAAGGTGGGTTTTTAAACTGAATAAATAAGAAAAGTAAATGGGGATGTTACTGTGCAATGGAAAGTGCATCAAAGAAGGATGCGCTCACTAGCTAATTGCTACAAAAGGGGATATTTACACTTAAAAAGAGGTTATCAAAGTTGGTGCTCAACCTACTTTAATCAACAGGTTCAGATAAGATTATTAGACCATCTCATGGGATGGGCCTGTCAGACCTTCTAATTTAAATATCCATCTTCATGGCTTCCTTTCATCCCTACACAAAGAACCCCTTCTTTTCTTTCTTTCTTTCTTTCTTTCTTTCTTTCTTTCTTTCTCTCTCTCTCTCTCTCTCTCTCTCTCTCTCTCTCTTTCTTTCTTTCTCTTTCTTTGTTCATTCTACTTACTCCCAAGCCTGTCTCTGAACTCTCAGTCTAATTAGCTCTTGATAGATCTGCTGCCCTGTTTCCACAAACATTTAATTCTGCCGTCAGTCCTATTTACATTACAGCATGTTGCATTGTCTTTTACCAGACTAATTTTGTTTGAGTGAATGTAAATCCCATTAAGCAGGCACTATGTACCTATTAGATTGTGACATATAAATGGAAAACCCTCTTTATTTACAAAAAAGCCAGCATAAGGCCAAATTCATAAAAGATATCTGGGGCACTGCAATTTGAGAGCCTGGGCAACTGATGCTGAATATTTTCAGTAGGGATACAAGCATTAAAGTTCGCTCAGTTTCCCACCCTATACATTCTGTACTATTACATACCGTATATGTTAATATACTATTTCAATGGATAGAAAGAATTGGGAGAGGGAAATATGCCAACCCTGCTTCCACAAAAGTTTTGTTTTCATTTTGAAAATTGAACGCATGGACATTTGGTGCAGCTTTTCTATGAAACCAAAACAGGACCTTAAATTCAGCCATTAACTGCCACTTTTCATCTCTGTCCTTCCTAAACTGTGGTGATGTGAAGATAAACTTATCCGCTTTCAACATTAAATCCCTACACAAGTGTGAATGGGAATGTTAAAAAATATGAAGAGGTCAACTGTTCTAGTCATTTTCTGACTTGGTCTGTTGCACACTTCATCAGAGAAAAATATCGCTGTGTCCTGCCATATTGCCTTTTCAAGAGCAAGACCACATGGGGAGTTTTCTGTCTGAAAAGGTGTCCATTCCCGCCCTCCTCTCTTGAGAAGATGGGAGCAGAATCTCCAAATCACAAAACGGCGGCAATGTGTCCTTAATGCTTATGCTCCTTGTGCATTCAGATCTATAGCCAGCTGTTCTAGGACTGGAGCTAAAAAGTGATGTGGGATGACTGATTATATAGATCCATTTCAATCTAGCTTCCTTATTGGGTTTGACACTGAAGCTGCATTGGTCACATTGGGAAGTGTCTGCTGTTGACGGTCCTGGCTCACTCTCACCATGGCATATTTCTGGTTAGGCTTTGGGGGCTCAGAAATGATGGCCCTATGCAGGATCTCTTGGGTTCCCATTTGCCCCCTCCCATGTTGTTTAACTTTTACATAAAACTGCTTCACTGGCACCTTTAATCTACAAATGCTTCTATTTCCATAGAATAACTTAGCAGAGAAAAGGGAACTGATTTTTTCTCCCCCCTCAAAACACATTTGTGCATAACATTTACTGCTTGCCAAAAGATGGGGCACAGAACCACTCCTGTAAACATTAAATTATCAAAAGGCCACCTGACTCACTTTCCTCAAGTGGAAATAGATTGCAGTAGCTATGGTTGCCCAAGATACCTTGACAAACATGAAGCAATTGTTTCAGCCCCTGTCAGTTCATTTTAGAACTCCTTTGATAAAATACATATTCCACCCCCCACTCATAGCTAAAGGAACATCTCACATCCAATAATTAGCAAAATATGCACCTGGTTAAATAATAGTTGCCAAGTAAAAATTATAACTTGACAAGAATATTATAACTCTATATTTGGCATTACCTTGTGATAATAATAAAAGCCAGGTCATATGTCATCCCAGCTTCTATAAGACTATGATTTTAATGTTGCCAAGCACAAAACATACTTTTGAAAGTTTCTTTTCTACTGATTTGTTGGAAATTAAATCAGAGAAGATCTGGCAGAAAAGAGATGAAATTATAGCTTTGCAGCTCCATGAGCAATACAGAACTGCTATCTTTTTAAATTAGGCTCATCCTTTGGAATACTTGTGTTTCAGATGTGACACATGTGTATTGGCAAATGAGGTGTATTATTTCCACCTTTATGATGTGTATGGTCTAAAAAATGTTGAGTTTTTGTTTTTTAAAAAAACACCTGTTTTAAGAATATTTCCCTGCAACCCGAGGCACGCCATCAAGGTATGCTGATACCTGCAATTCTATGCACACAATCCTTGCTTGCATCAAACAGCATATGGACGCACCCCATAGGAGCCAGTATAGCTCTCCCTTCACACTGCCAGGAGCACCACAACATGGTCAGGCTGTTCACTTTAAGGTAACGTCTCCCCATGTCTTCCCTAGAAGTATCCAGCAGTTAATTCTCCCCCAGGCTCCTGACATGCACACTACTAACTTATGAGTGAACTTGTTTTGGCTCCATTCAGAATCAGCTTCATTACTGTGAGCTTTCTTGTCAAGTCTTTGGAAAAATATTGTTTGAATGCCCACCCTGAAAGTAGGCATCCTCTAGGCCTGATCACTCTGATTATCCTTTGACTGGCTCAGATATTTCATGTCACAAGGTGTGGGGCCTCCAACCCTCTTCCCATAGTCTTTAAGTCTCAAACTGAAGGGTCACCATTCTGATACTTTCCTGGAAGATCTGTGATCTCTAGTGTTGATAGAGAGTCTCTTCTCACCTGCTTGTTTCCTCTAGTCAGGCACAATGGCTGCCAAAAGATGGACATACCATCTTGTACTAACAACAACTCATATGGTTTACAAGGACAACACAAGCGTTTCACACAAGAAAACCCCTTTAGTTTGGCTTCACAAAACAAGATAAGGTATTTCAACATTTGAAGAGGGTAAAAGTTCTGATGGTTCCTTATTTATCACATGCCTCAAGGTTTTGTTGAAGCAAACTGTGAGCAAGAACTTTCCTGAGTCACCCAGGGAACTGAGTCACCGCTGGTGTCAGGTAGTTGGTTTTGGGATGCAGCACTACAGAGGCAGCCATCTGTCCAGGCTAATGGAGCATCTGTGGACTGAAATGCAGCTAGTTTAGTTGGCAAAGCATGAATGTGTGTCCCTAATCAAGCTATAAATCACAAGTAGGCCTTGTGAGTTGTCAATTAAAAATCTGATATAGTAAGTGTCCTGGCTGCCTGCTTGTTTTCAACCCCTTGAGGGTGACATTTGGTGGTACCATACTATCACCTCAGAGGTTTTATCTGTTAGCACTTTGAAGCATCACAGCAGTAACACAGTTTATACAACTGGCATGATTAAGTCTTTACAATTCCATAAGGAGAAAATAGAATTGGAAGAAAATGATCTCGTTTGGTAACTGCATTGACTTAAAATGGACCATATAATGAACATTAAACTGGACCATATAATGGACATTAAATTATACAAGCTTTTAATTTTTCCTCCTAGTTATGATTTTTTAAAGAAAAAAAATCCAGTACTTTAGGTTTTCGTCAATTAACACATTCAAAAACATTACAGAAAGTTGCCTGTGTACTGTTTCTCGGAGTACCACCAGAGTCCTAGGTAAAAAAGAAAAGAAAAGGTAAAGGGTTCCTGGACGATTAAGTCCAGTCAAAGGGGACTATGTGGTTGTGGTGCTCATCTCGCTTTCAGGCCGAGGGAGCCGGTGTTTGTCCACAGACAGCTTTCTGGGTCATGTGGCCAGCAGGACTAAACCACTACTGGTGAACAGAGGAGCATGATGAGTGCCAGAGTGCATGGAAATGCCGTTTGCCTTGCTGCCGCAGCGGTACCTATTTATCCCTTCTCCCCAACATGCTGGTAATGTTTTTGTAGAGGTATTCCCACCTCCAGTCTGACATGGTACAATCAATACAGGTTTATTGTAGACAATACTCAGCAATATGGGCCAGTGGTCTGAACCAATATAAAGCCAATTAAGTTCTTTAGCCTTATTCATACAGTCCTGGACTATGGGCTCAGATACAAAAGATAACTCCAGAGCCCCTTATAAGAAACAGAGTAAGAAATACAGGTTTTGTGCAGCTGATAACTTTTCAGAGATAGCTAGAGGGCGTTGTAGAAGTACCGTATGTTTGGACTCGGTACACACGTTCATGTCTCACGGATCAGAACTGATGTATCTGAAGAAGTGTGCCTGCACACAAAATCTTATACCAGAACAAACCTAGTTGCTCTACAGGTTGTTACTGGGCAGTTTTTTATTTTTTTATTATTTTTACTTGATCAGAATTGGTTTGGGAGGTTTCAGTAGCACTTTAAGCATGTATTGAGAAATGCCCAAACTGATTCCTAACACTGCTTCAAATAGATATACAATGTCAACATTGGTAGTAAGCAGTATCCTCCTTGAATTTTTTAAAAAATTGTTTATTTGTTTATTTAAAAATGAGGCCATAATACCATTGTGGACAAATAGCATACTCCCTCACCTCACTCTGAGCAAGTTAAAAAAGGTAAAGGGTGCATGCATATTCATTATTTATTCTGGTACACTTTCAAAACAAAAATAAAAATTGGCTACACACTGCCATGCACAAAGCAATGCCTCACAGTTTCCAGAATGATTTTGTTTTTATTGAAACATTTTTTGTTGGATGATCTAGTTCCCTCCCTGAAACATTTCAGTAACATTTTTAAAAAATTCTAATACTGTAGTGCAATTGACTAGATTAGAAACAAGTTGTGAACAGTTGTTTTTAGAACTCTGATGCCTGGGACTAGTTAAATAGCTGCAATTACACGAAGGAGAGCTGCTCCTGCTGTTCTACTGAACTTACTGCCTGTATACAGCTTTAGGTTCTTTTTCTTTATGTGTGTGTAGTAGCTGTCCAAAACGGTAAGGGAAAACCTTTTGATCAGTCCTTCCTATTGGCAAGGCCATTGAATAAGAAGACAATCCAAGAGTAATGTGAAATTGGCCTTAAAACCACAACATTAGACTTTGATAGGTGGCGCTGTGGATTAAACCACAGAGCCTAGGACTTGCCGATTAGAAGGTCGGCGGTTCGAATCCCCGCGACAGGGTGAGCTCCCGTTGCTCGGTCCCTGCTCCTGCCAACCTAGCAGTTCGAAAGCACGTCAAAGTGCAAGTAGATAAATAGGTACCACTTCGGCGGGAAGGTAAACGGCATTTCCGTGCACTGCTCTGGTTCACCAGAAGCGGCTTAGGCATGCTGGCCACATGACCCAGAAGCTGTACGCTAGCTCCCTTGGCCAGTAAAGCAAGAAGAGCGCCGCAACCCCAGAGTCGGTCACGACTGGACCTAACAGTCAGGGGTCCCTTTACCTTTACCTTTAGACTTCAATGGGAAATCTGTTCATAAGGCCTATTTCCTTCTGATCTAGAAAAATAAACAAATAGGGACTCACAAAATAAAGCAGCGGGGAGCACCACACAAACAGTTCCCCACTTGCCACACTGGATGTATGTCTGAAAACTCATTGAGATCGGAATCCATAATCCCAGCGGGGAGGAGAACAGATCCCAAAACTATAAACTACGGTAAATTCCATTAAGTTGCTTCTTTGCATTTAGGGTTGGATTTCTAATTACAGTTGTCTCTGAATATTAATTTGCCCTGATACTCACTTGGTATATAAGAGGGAACATTTGAGACTGCATTTATATTCAAGACTTGCCTATACAACTTCAACATTAACTAGAGATTTCCCCCAGAAAGTAAGATACACTTCATCTTTCTTCATTTAAAAATCCCCATTCAAAAAAGTCAACTGACATTCTAAAATGCTGCCAACTTGCATCACTGACTAGAGCAGCACTTTAAAAAAAGGGTGAAAGTATCCCCATCAACATTTGAGGATGGCCGATATTAATTAAAATGCCTCAGAATTAGGGAATGAAACTGTAGAACATCAGAAAACTACCGGTAATTAAAGGATTCCATCTCTGCTGACATCAGCCCTGCCAGGGGGTGGCTAGTCTGTTTGTGGGATGTCATGGCTACTTAGCATTTCCCAGGCCCCTGCCACACATGGGTCTAATAGACTAGTAAAACTGCTGAATGGGCCTATCAACTCCCTTTAATATATCAAATAAGAGCTGCTCACCTTTTAAGATGCCATATTCAATCAGGTAGAAGGCAGTTGGATAGCAGGAAGATAGCTATTGCCAACAAATACAGTGTTAAGGATGCCACATTGCCTGTGCCTTGTGGTCTAATGCTTTCTGAAGGGATAAATCTGTGTCTGGGCTCTATCGCTTCACATTTTAGTGTACAGTACATACTCAAAAGCTTCCTCCTTGACATGCTTGTTTTCTGCACGCAGGGAATTTTTAGTGTCAAGAACCCTTATTCATGTGAGCCCCCAGCTGATTGCTGCTTAACTTGGCGCAGATGTCCCATTCATTATCTAGTGTGGTGGAGTCTCCTTCTTTGGAGGTCTTTAAGCAGAGGCTTGACAACCATATGTCAGGAGTGCTCTGATGGTGTTTCCTGCTTGGCAGGGGGTTGGACTCGATGGCCCTTGTGGTCTCTTCCAGCTCTATGATTCTATGATTCTATGATTCTAGTGGTTCACTTATGACACAGCAATGCTGCAATGGGCATGGGTCTGTGCTGATGCCACACCTCACAAACAGATGGATCCAGGGAGATTTAGTCCAAGGGCAAGGAACCTGTGACTCTCCAGATGTTGGAGGACTCCATCTCCCCCGGCCCCAGCCAGCATGGCCGGTGGTCAGGGATGAAGAGGCTGCTAGGTACTAGCCTGGCTTTAGCTGCTAACATGCTGTTGCTTATGCCATTGTGGTTTCTAAATGTACACCAACTTAGACCAGATCCAGCCAGTTCCTATCTTGAGTTATGCATGCACAACACGTGATTCTTTTAGTTGCTCAGCTGAGGCCAAGTTGAGAGGAGTCATTACATCAGCAAATTAGTTCACCCAAGCAATAGGCTCAAACCACAGGTTAATTTGAACTGTTCAAATATAATCACTTTAAAAAGGAAAAGATTCATTACTTTTGTCATGTTTGCTGGTCCGCTGCACCACTGCTGGATAGTTTGTCAATAAACAAATTACATCTTACACTCTGCCCTTGTGCTGAACAGCTCTCTTGTGAATATATCTTATTTGTTATTCATTGTGCCAACAAACAAATATATATTACATTTCCTCAAATGCTAGTTTCTCCCCACATTTCCCATTTAAACTACTTCACCTTCAAAACTGCTGGAGAGCTGAGTGGCATTAAAAAAAAAAAAAAGCTTTCACGATATTTTTGTTCTCCATTCACCAGGAAACAAATCTAAGAGAGACTGAGTAAATGAAAACCCCCCACCTTGCAACAACTCCTCAAGAAGCCTCTCCCCTATGGCTCCCACTGGTGGATTTGTTTTGTCACTGCCATCCTATGCCATTCACGCAAAGCCCTTCCACATAAATATCTGAAGCGTCCCCTAACTCCCAATATAAAATGCTTCACCACAGGCACAATTGAAGAAACACAATTATATTGATGTTTCAAGTAATAAATAATCAGACTGCAATTATATAACACATGCATAACGATTGGTTGAATTAACAGTCTTGTCCCTCAGGCTAACACAAAGCTCTTATCTTATTCTCATGGCTTTGGGTGGATAATATTTAATCATCTCAATAGCCATCTTCATATGTTACATATTTGAATGGGGCACTGCATTTAAAGAAAAGCTGTGGTGCCGTACTGTTGGCACAGCTTTCTCTGCCCTGTGCTTGGCATCCACACATTTGACAAGGATGTCTGGGTCACACATGGGTCCCCATAATCTTGAACCAGGGTCACAGGGAAGCTTACATATACTGAGATGTACACAGATAGACTTCCCCAGCTCTGAGGTCCATGCCTCATGCATCAGGACAGGGTTAGGGATGCCTTTGAGTGAGGCCAGTGAGGCAACCTAGCACTTCCTTTAAACACGTGGTGCCCCTTTGCATGAGTACCATGAAGAGGTGGGTAATGTACCATGTAGGGTTCAGCTAAAACTGCAGGTGACAATTTCAGGAAAATATTCATTAGGAAAAAAAAATTTAAAGACCTACTTTGGGGGCCACTTTTTAAGGAATCATTGCAGAAAAACAACAACAATTGGATTCCTGATTAGCTAAGATTGCCCTTGTGATCAGTTCTGAACATCAATATGTAGATAAACCTAATTGGCTACTAAATATCACAATTAATATGTGATTGCTGATTGACTTTAGTCACTGAAGGAAGAATGAAGCAAACAAGAAGCAGCAGCAAAGGAGGAAATCACTTTTTGAGACAAAATCTGAACCAGCTTGGCTCAATTGTCCTTATATCTGTAAGTTAAGTCACTGTTGTTTTTTATTTTATTAGTTTATCAAGATTGAAAAAAATAACTATGTCTGTCTTCATGGATGACTATACATGACTATACTATCATGACCATTCCATCACACGTGGGGCAAAGTATTTTCAGAACATCAAAGAGGTAAAAAATAGTGACAAGGCACTCACTTAAACATTGGCTACACTGTTGGCCTTGGATGTGTTTCTCATATCCCATGAAATAAAAATGATCAACTGTGCATAAACAATCAGAACTGTGGGATTTAATAAATAACTATCAATGGCAGCTCCTATAAATGAATGATATGTTCCATGCAGTGGGCAAAATGTAATGCAGAAACAGCTGCTGTGTGTTTTCTGCTACTGATCTGTAAGATGAATTAGAGCAGGCAGCTCTACCATGGGAACAGAAAGATGACAGGATTTGTGAGGGTTTCCTGTCGTGTGTGTAATCCCAACCCCAACAACTGCCGCAAAATGCAGCGTTATTCATCAAAACTGGGGTTTCAACAACCTGGGAAGTCTCTGGAAATGGGAGAAATTCTTGGCAGGAATGTAGGGATGGAGAGCGATGGACTGGATGAAGGGAGAGGTCAAGGGACGGGGTGTTCGTCATGGTTCGGCAGAACTGGTTGACAGCACTCAGATTCTCTACGCTGTCACCCAGATCTTTAAAATGGAAAGAAGACTCATAGTCCGCACAAAATAAAATAAAGTGTTTAGCATTTAAGATGCCTAACAATAAAAGGATGAATAAAAAGGAGGTGATCTTAACTGATGCATTCTAACTAATCCTAGCACTAAAACATTAAAATATATCTTTGCAATCTAAATTGAAGCTGATTTAACTGAAGGCATTGTTCTGAAATCGCATTTACTTTGGTCACAGCCCCGTTTAATGAAGGCAATAGGTCTCTACTCATGTTATGTACCGCTGATTGCCTTGATGCAAAATGTATGTCAAATAGTAGTAGTAGTAGTCCTTTTTAAGGAAATTGCCAGTCTGGTTGACATTTCCATCCAAAGCTTGATATGTTTGGAGAGGTAGCCTGTTTGCAAAAAGTGGTGTCACTGGTTCACTGTGGATGCTGGGGCTTATATTCATATTCCCCTCCCCCATGAAGATGGATACTCTTCCAGGGAGCTAGAGCTCCACCCGCTTCCATTATCTCTACATATAAGTTTCTGCAGCCTTGGGGTGGGGGTGGGGGAGCTACAGGACAGGGGGAGTGATCGAGCCAATGAATGATGTGCTTGAGTATCAAGTTGAACAAGTCTTCTTTGCAGCCTGCTCAAAGCATGTTTACAAGCAAAGCCCTACTTAAACCTATTCATGAGTTGAACAAGGGTGCCCACTTTCATAAACATACTTCTTCAATTTCAATTTCTGTATTTCTGTCCATGCAGGAACTTAGAAGTCTGTGGGTTGCCTCACAGTGTGTAGAGCATACATAAAGCCCTCCACTCCCACAATATGTGATTCTCTCTTGCACTCTGCCACAAGAACAAGCTGCATGGCAAGGCAGTGTATATTATTTTGCTTATTTATTCCTCAAATAACAGGCACTCTCTGGACGATGAACAAAAAATAAAAAGCGTCTCAACTCCAAAACACACAAGTATGGCCTACCAAGTTCCACAGAATTAAAATGACCATATTTGAACACAGTATAATTCTACAGATTAGCATCATGGAGTTTGAAAGCCTATGCAGATAAAAAAGACTTGAAAGTGGGTACCAGGCAAAACTATCTGGGAAGGGTGTTCCATAACCAAGGGCTCACTGCTAAGAAGGTCCTTTCTCTTGCCACTTGCCACATCTCACCTTCCAAAGAGAAGAAAGGCCTCCCTTAATTATCTCAGGTCATGCTGGATAGATACATCTGCGGAGAGTTTGGCTGAATCAGGTACAAATGGCTAGAGATCAAGCAACAATGTCATACCCTCCAACATTTCTCTGATGAAAATTTCATTATTTATACCCCGCCGGTCTGATTGGGTTGCCCCAGCCACTCTGGCCGGCTTCCAACATATATAAAAAATAATAAAACATTAAAAGATATAAAACTCCCCAATACAGGATTGCCTTCAGATGTCTTCTAAAGGTTGTATAACTTCACATGCTCCAACTTTTCTCCAAGGAAAATAGGGACATCCTAAGGAAGTGCGGGACATTCTTGGATCAAATCAGAAACCGGGACAGCTTCTGTAAATCTGGGTCTGCCCCTGGAAAATAGGGGCTGCCCAGAGTGGCTGGATCTGCAATTTTCACCTGTCAGTCCCATTCACATTACAAAGGAATGAAACTGAAAGACAGGCTTAAAAAACAACCCTGAGAAACTGAAAGTGTAAATGTGAAATTATTATTTCAGAGTAAGTCCAATTGATTCAAGAGAGCACATTTTATGGTGGCATAGTTCCAAGCTATTTGTAGAAATATCGTTTAACAAACAAACAATATTATTAGCCTAGGGGAAACAAACAGACACTGTTTAGGGTTTATAGACCTATGACTCCTTATTTCATTTAATTTCACTATTTCCCTCATCAGCATAGGCAGACTATTTTGAGAAAACCTTCTTGGAATCAGAAAATTTTCAATAAGCCCGATTTAAATGTGACGGATTTCTTGTTTTTATTTTTGTTTCAATATGTCATGTATAAGCATGTGTAAAAACAAACACAACACGTGTGATGCGGCAAAGATAATTTTCTGTATTCATACTACTGCTGTGTGTTTTCCTTGACCAAAGTCAGAAGTTTGAGCATTGATACCATATACGCTGCTTGCCCTTAAAACCTTTTATGGCCATAGGCCACACTCATGTTGCCACACTTTTCAAGCTAGGAATTATGAATAAGGTAATTAAAACCAGTAGTGAAAAAAACAACACATCTGAATATGAATGAAGAGTCAAAATGAAATAGCTCTGATTTTGATAGCTAGCAAACATTGCTATAATCATTGCAAAGATAAAATGCGCCTCTAGCCCCTTGATCATGAATATACATGAAAATCGTGCCTTTCGATGAGCACTTCCATATTAATTTTTCCTCCAATCAGAATACATACAAGAAGTAATAATACCATGTTTAACACAATCACAAATTCCTGTGACACAGTCTCAGAAACAGGTGTTTCAAACACTGGACACAGACAGCATATAGTGAATTATAAAAGAGTACAGAGTGCTTAATCTTAAGGGATTTAAAGCAAAACAAAATTTATCTCCTTCCAGTATTAGCTCTGGCAGTTAGCATCGGTAAAAACACCCAGGGAGATTTTTCAATGAATGTATTGTTCAGGTATTATCATCTATATAATAACAGAATCTATATGGAGCTTATTTCCATGGATAAAACTTATGTTTGAAATGGCCTGTTTTGTTGCCCAGGCCCATGACTCAGGCAGGCTAAATGCTGTTCCCACCCCAAACTTCAAAAGGAGGGTGCAGGGAGATTGTTGCTTGTTGGATCAACGTTTTAGCTTGCACCCAGCCATCTAAGCCTCTTGCACAACTGCTTCACCTTGTAACAGTGCTCTGCTCATATGCCACTCTGATTTAAGTATTTGGCAAAAACCAAGCTGGAAATCTGAGTTCTTCTTCTGGCAGTGAAGGCCAGGACAAGACCATCTTCAAAGAATCAGAATGCCCCCATATTCTCAGGGCAAACCTAATCCAGACCAATAACCCTTGCCAACAGTTTAATCAGAACACGGCAGCATATGGTGGAATAAGCAAGCTAGTGCTAGGAAAAATCCTAGCCAATGATTCGTTGAGGTTACACTGGGGCTCTGCAAGCAGTCCCCCAGCATCCTCTTATGCAAGGGCACCACCCCAACTCTCTTCTTTGCCTCGAAGTCAGGGGCGCCAACTTGGGCCCCCGGTTATGGGTGCCCAATGGCGCCTGTGACGTCACGATGTCATGTTGGGTCGACAGTGTGGCAGCTCTTCCAAGAGAGACTTCTGAACACAATTTCTGGTTTCCACCAGAAGTTTCATTCAAAGGTGTGGCAGCGCCTTGGACGTTGCTTCTGCGACCCTGCGAGCTCTCAGAAGTGACTTCCGAGGCCCTGCCAGGCCTCTGAACGCAACTTCTGGTGGATACCAGAAGTTGTGTCAGAGGTCTAGAGGCCTTGGACTTGACCTTGCGAGGTCTCGGAGGTCACGTCTGAGGCCTCGTAAGACCTCTACCGGAAGTTTCTTTCTACCAGAAGTTGCATTCGTCATCTGGGAGGCCGTGTCAGTAACCAGAAGTCGCGTCAGAGCCACTCGTGGGTGCTAAGCACCCCCCAAAAAAATTGTAGGTGCCCTGACACCCAGGGCTCCCTAGACCTGGCACCTATGCTCACAGTTCACCTTCCCAAGTAGTCTCAACTTACTGACCTCATCACTCCAGGAACAATAGCTCTCTACCCATCCAGGGCCCAGACCTTTTCCTCTCCAGTATGGCCATGTCTATGTGGAATTTGAAAATGGATTCTGCAGGAATGTGTCTGCAGTTACAGGATTCTTTCTAAGGAGCCTGTAAAGTCTGGGCCAGCACTGCAGGTTTAAAAGTATTGTTCCACCTAAAATTCTCAAAGGAGTAGCTAGGAAGAGAACAACATATTGTAGCTGGAATTTCGACATAGCAGACGGATGCATTCTTATACTCATCAGAAACAGGTTTGGGGTGATGAAAGCTCTTTCTATACACACACAGCAGAAGATGATGTGATGGATGGTTGCCTTGCTAGAAAAGGCAGTCATGGATGCCACCCTATTTCATTATTTAATTACACAGCCGCCTGAATACAGGGCAATAAAACTGCATTTTCATCCATAGCTGATTTCCATTTAGAGTCTGTCATGTTAATAGTGAAATAAATTGCTCTAATTGCCTGCAAACTTCATCAAATTCACATTTCCCCCTCTTTTTGTTCAATATTTATTAAACACCCATGTCATGACTAGCATGAATGGTATAAACAGGCCAGCACCTGAATAAAATTATAGCTTGTATTGCTTGTTTCATTTCTGAATTTTAATTTATCCTGCAAACTTCAGAATGATGTACCCATTAATCATGAAATGTGAATAAAAGTAAACTGTTTCATAATGTACTATTTGCTCAAATATCACTTTCGTGCAACCGAAAGCTCACCCACCTGATTCACTTCACTGGGGACTGAACTGGTGAAGTGATCAGAAAGCAGGGCATCAACTGACTGCCTGGTGTTAGAGCATATTGAAGAAAGTTAGAATTCTCCAGTATTGCCTGACACCATGCCAACCTACAGACCAGCAATAGAGAACCTCCGGCCCACATGTCTAATTTGGACTCCCAGTGCTATAAGCACCTGATTTCATGGACATGTCTACTTTTGTGCAGTTTGTATGCATGCATGGTCTGTTCACAGTCTGCTGATAAGGATCATGCCCTGTCCCAATGCTGCTAGTATTGAGTACAGTATTTACTAGTCAATGAAAACAGCATGATAGCATTGAAGAAACAATTAAGAAAAAACCCAGGCACTGCCTTTACAGTCACCACCATCTTAGTAATTTAAAACACTCCATCTAAGCACATATCAACAACAGCACCTTCCTAACCCCACACCTGTGTTAATGGATGGGAACAGGATGGCATGTGCCTTTCCTTCCTACAAACCAGCAGAGTGCACTACATCGCCAACCAAGCACACCACAAATTCCTGTATGAAATATACTCAGAGTCGCAAAGTGATTTCATGCTCTTTATTCAGCTCATAGTGGTGAGGAGGAATGAATAAATGTCCCCTCACAGTATCTGCTTTATATACATTATTTACACAATGGGCTGCACATGATTGGCTAATTCTGGAATTCTACTGTAAGCCAATCAGGTTGTGGATTCACTTCTATCTGGAGCAGGATTGGGTGGTTCCTGCCAACCAATCATACTGCTGCATTGTTCTAGGACCAATCAGACTGCTGCATTCTGAATCCTATTGTTCTAGGACCAATCAGACTGCTGCCTTTTGGATCCTATTGTTCTAGGACCAATCAGACTGCTACAGTTTGGATCCTATTCAACTCAGTACATAACACCCCTCCCCTCTAAGTTCCAGTCCTGCCCGGGAGGTCGCATTCATAGTCCTCAAGGTATGCCGGCGGCCTACGTGTGCGTTGTGGCCTGGGGTGTTCCCTGGTCCGGGCTCCGGGTTCTGGCTCGTGTTCCAAGGATGCTGGCTGTGATGCGGCTGTTTGGTCTGGTGCAACCGGCTCGCTCAGTCGTGGTTCTGGTTCCGGTGTCCTTTCGGCCTCACGGGTCCTCTCTGTATTTACTGATTCTGCCTCTCCTGCTGGCCCCTCCTGCTCTATGGGCCTCACTGCCCCGCTGTTCCCTTGGGACTCCTCTGACCTGTCCTCCTCCTGGTTTTCTCCCGGGAATCGTCGCCGTATCTGGTCGCAGTGGCGGCGCCAGCATTGCCCCCCATCCGTTAGCACCTCGTACGACACGGGGCCAGTGACCCTGGTGATTGTGGCGGGTACCCATGCTGGGCCTGCCCCAAAATTCTTTGCGTACACTGGGTCCTGGGCCTCGAAGGTCCGGGGGTTCCTGCCTTCCCCCACCACTACCTCATCCTGAGCTCTATCGGGGTGAAGGCGGTCCAATCTGATTGCAAGGCGCCGACCCATTAGTAGTTCAGCGGGGCTCCGGCCAGTCGTTGAGCTGGGGGTGCTGTGCTGTGCTAGAAGGAATGTGGCAAGGCGGTACTCCCAGTCCCCTTGCGTCATGCGGCGAAGGGTGTCCTTGGTGGTCCGCACCATGCGTTCTGCTTGGCCATTGGTGGCAGGGTGGAACGGCGCCGAACGGATGTGGCGGATGGCGTTCTGCGCTGTGAAGGTTTGGAATACTCCTGACGTAAATGCAGTCCCGTTGTCTGAGACGAGAGTGTCAGGGAGCCCGTGGGTTGCAAACAGCCTGCGTAGTACCCGGATGGCTGCGGACGTGGAAGTGGACGGTACCAGTGCGACTTCCAGCCATTTGGTGTAGGAGTCCACCACTATGAAGAATGTTTTCCCCTGAAAGGGGCCAGCGAAATCCACATGCAGGCGTGACCATGGTGCTCGGGCGGACTCCCAGGACTGGACTGGGGCCCTTGGGGGATCTGGGCGGGATTCTTGGCAGGCCTGGCAGTGTTTGACCCAGGCCTCTATCTCTCCATCGATCCCCGGCCACCACACATAACTCCTGGCAAGGGCCTTCATTCTTACTACCCCTGGATGTGTCTCGTGTAGGGCTGTGAGGACCCTTTTGCAGAGGGGCTGGGGAACAACGACTCTGCTTCCCCATAACAGGCACCCCTTGTGGGCCGACAGTTCATGTTTGCGGGTTGTGTAGCCGGCGAATTCTGGCCCGGGGCTGCTGCTGGGCCATCCCCTCCACACCCAGTCCAGGACCCGGGAGATGACCCTATCTTTCTTGGAATGGTGTGCAACTTCTTGTGCCTGAATGGGGCGGTCGGGAAGCAGCTCCAGGCTCATAACCTCTTGTGCAGGTGCTGGGTCAGGGCCTGTTTCCGGTAGTGGTAGCCTGCTGAGGGCGTCCGCATGGCCCATCGCCTTCCCAGGTCGGTGAATCAGTGCATACTGGTAGCTGGCAAGGAAAATTGACCACCTGAGGACGCGAGGAGACAGCACTTGGGGGGTCTGCTTTTCGGGGGCAAACAAGCCAAGCAACGGCTTGTGGTCAGTCACCACGGTGAAGGGCCGCCCGTACAAGAAATCATGGAATTTTTTTACTCCCTTTACGATTGCCAGACCCTCCTTGTCGATTTGCGAGTAGTTCCGCTCGGTTGTGTTGAGTGTCTGGGAAAAGTACGCCACCGGTACCTCTCTTCCATCCGGGAGTTGGTGCCCCAGGACAGCTCCAATGCCATAGGGTGAGGCGTCGCATGCTAGCACCACCGGCATCCTCTCGTCGAAGTGTGCCAAGACCAAGTTTGAGACAAGCAAGTCCTTGACTGCCTGGAATGCGGCCTCCTGGCGCTGGCCCCACACCCAAGGGGCCCGCTTGTCCAGGAGTCTGTGTAGGGGCTCCGCTACCGCCGCCTTGTGGGGAAGGAAGGAATGGTAAAAGTTCAATAGTCCCAAGAAGGCCTGAAGTTCAGTCTTGCTCTTGGGCGCTGGGGCATCACAAATGGCCCGTACCTTGTCCCCAGTCGGGTGGACCCCTTCTGCGTCCACCATAAATCCCAGAAAGTCCACCTGAGGCACTCCTAGTAGACATTTTTCCCGCTTCACCTTGAGACCCGCCGTCTGGAAACGGTGCAGAACGGTGCGGAGGCGGTCCTCAAACTCCTCTGGTGTGGGGCCGGCAATCAACACATCATCGAAGAAGGGGGTGACGCCAGGAATCCCTTTAAGGAGAGAGTCCATTATATTCTGGAATATGCCTGGTGCCACGCTGACACCGAATTGCAGCCGCTTTACCCTGAACGCTCCTCTGTGCGTCACAATCGTCTGTGCCTCTGCTGTGGCCTCATCTACTGGCAGCTGTTGATATGCTTGGGCCAAGTCCAGCTTGCCAAAAATTTTCGACCCAGCCAGGGTGGCAAGGACATGGCTGACCACTGGCACTGGGTATGCGTGGGCCGTGAGGGCCTTGTTTATGGTACATTTGTAGTCTGCGCAGATGCGGACCGAACCATTAGGCTTGACGGGTGTGACGATTGGGGTTTCCCAGGGAGCATTAGGCACCGGCTCCAGCACTCCTTGCTCTACGAGTCGGTCCAATTCCTCGTCTATACGGGGTTTCAAGGCGAACGGGACCCGGCGGGCCTTGAGCCTGACCGGTCGTACTGCGGGGTCAAGCTGTAGCGCAATGGGGGGGCCCGTATACTGTCCCAATTTCCCATCGAAAACCCCTGGAAATTCCTTGCATATGGCGTCCACGTCCACTTGTAAGCTAGTGTGGTTCACCCCGGTGACAGCTAGCCCCAGTGGTCCAAACCATGCCAATCCCAGTAAGCTAATGTAGGGGCCCTTGACCACAAGCAAGTCCAGTTGCCGCGTCCGCCCTCGGTATTGCACCCTGAAGGTCCCCACCCCCATTGTGGGGACCTTACGTTTCTGGAAGTCCCGGAGGGTGAATGGGGCCGGCCTGAGTTTGGGACCCCCAGTGGGACACAGTTTCCTTAAGGTCCTTGCCGAGATTATGGATAGAGTTGAACCCGTGTCAAGCTCCATGCGGCATGGGGCCCCCTCTATCTGTACCTCTACATAAATTTTCTCTACGTTGGGGTGGGGCAACTGGTATACCTGGAAGTCCGTGAGCTCCGTCGAGTTGCCTTGGTGCGTTGGGCCCCGGGACCTGGGGCTCTTGGATTGGTCATCTGATGCCTGGTGTCGGGTGGGCCGAGCCCGACACACCCGGGCGATGTGTCCCGATTTTCTGCACTGCCTGCACTCTGCGTTGCGGAAACGGCAGGTCCTCCTCTCGTGACTCTCCCCGCAGCTTGCGCAGTTCCCTCCTTCTCGTCGAGGCAGCTGTGGTCTGTGCGCTGCTTGAGTGCGCTGCTGTACTCGGTGCACCTCCTCCCTGTCGGATCCTGAGTCGTCGGTGAGGTCTTCATGGTGGACCCTCGGTTGGGATGGCAGGCTCGGCCGTGCCTCTTGGGTCGACCTCTCGGCAGCTTCTGTTGCCAGGGCCTCCTCCAGAGCGACCTGGAACGTTAGGTCCTTCTTAGCGTAGAGGCGCCGTTGCAGCTTCTCATCCTTCAGGCCACCGACGAGGCGGTCACGAAGCATGTTCTCCAGCTCTGAGAAGTTGCAGAACCGGGCGGCTTGGCGGAGAGAGGTCACAAACCCAGTTATGGTTTCCCCAGGGGCTTGCCGCTTTGCGTAGAAGGCATTTCGACGAGCCACCACTGAGGGCTGCGGCGAAAAGTGCCCCTTCAGCTGTTCCATTATTGTTTTGTATGGAACAGTAGCGACGTCTTCAGGCGCAAGGAGAGCCCGGGCGATTTCAAACGTCTCCTCTCCGCAGACGCTGAAGAATATCGCCCTCTTCTTGGCGTCTTCTTCGTCGGTGACCCCTTTGGCTTCTAGGAGGAAGGTGAAACGGGAGGCGTACGCTTCCCAGTCTCCAGATGCTGGGTTGAATGGCGAGAAGCTGCTGTTGGCTGCCATTCTGAGTTCCTTGTGCCCCGGAGCTGAAGCCTGGATACACGGTGCGAGGCAGCGGTGCGGCAGTTGGCGGTGCTGCGGTGCTGTGTGTGGCAGTCAGCTCAGCGGGATCCCACCTTCGTCGCCAGTGAAATATACTCAGAGTCGCAAAGTGATTTCATGCTCTTTATTCAGCTCATAGTGGTGAGGAGGAATGAATAAATGTCCCCTCACAGTATCTGCTTTATATACATTATTTACACAATGGGCTGCACATGATTGGCTAATTCTGGAATTCTACTGTAAGCCAATCAGGTTGTGGATTCACTTCTATCTGGAGCAGGATTGGGTGGTTCCTGCCAACCAATCATACTGCTGCATTGTTCTAGGACCAATCAGACTGCTGCATTCTGAATCCTATTGTTCTAGGACCAATCAGACTGCTGCCTTTTGGATCCTATTGTTCTAGGACCAATCAGACTGCTACAGTTTGGATCCTATTCAACTCAGTACATAACACTGTACGTTCCAGAAGACGAGACGAAACCATCTCCTTAATGCTCTGCCTTTCAAGGTGCTCCATTGCTGAACTCCTGTTCTTTATGCTGTATAGATTTGGTGCAATGAAACACAGCAGACTTTTTATGGTTATGTGAAAAATCCACAGGGAACCAGTTAAGGGCTGATTTGTACTATCACTGCCACATTTTGGAAATGAAAACAATCTCAGAAGAGACTTTCTGGACCAGACTAGGGTGAGCTCATCTAGGCCCGGCATTATATTTCCAACAGTGACCAGGCAGCCCACAAGAAAAATAAATTGAGAAACTGGAGGTTTTAGAAATTATTTAATGGGAAATTTTGCTAGGTGGGAAATCTTTTAAAAAGCATGCTGTTTTCCATTTCCTAAAAGTTTGGCTTTCTTATAGTAGGATAACTTTTAAATGCGGCATTAGTCATATTGCCCCATGGCTGCAGTCTTTCCCACAGTTTTGGGCAGACAGGTCTAATCCAGCATCTCTCAGTTCTCAAACTTCTGATAACAGAGACTCAGTTCTCTCTCTCCCTGAATTTAAACTGGAGGCATGCCTCACTCTTATACTTGAAAAGCTTTACTTTTACAATGAAACCCTATACATGTTTATTTGGAGCCATGTCACACTGAGTTCAGCTGAACAGTCCCAGGTAAAGGTGTATGGGACTACAGTGTGAAAGTGTAAGTACCACCCACTCTCTTAAAACAGTATTGGGTTTGCTCCTTAACTAAGTCCTGAACAGTAATTCATGATGAAGCAACAGTTTCCTCTGTAGGCAGGTAAGTCCGCTGCATCTCTATATTGGGAATGGCTGCATACTTTATCTCTTACAGTTGATATCAAGGCAAGGAAGAATTAGCCACTTCTAGTGGGAGCTGGCGGGATGTGGGTGGCGCTGTGGGTGAGCTCAGTGCCTAGGACTTGCCAATCGTATGGTCAGCGGTTCGAATCCCCGCGGCGGGGTGAGCTCCTGTCTTTCAGTCCCAGCTCCTGCCCACCTAGCAGTTCGAAAGCACCCTTAAGTGCAAGTAGATAAATAGGTACCGCTTTATAGCGGGAAGGTAAACAGCATTTCCGTGTGCTGCGCTGGTGCTGGCTCGCCAGAGCAGCTTCATCACGCTGGCCACGTGACCTGGAAGTGTCTCCGGACAGCGCTGGCCCCCGGCCTCTTAAGTGAGATGGGCGCACAACCCTAGAGTCGGACACGACTGGCCCGTACGGGCAGGGATACCTTTACCTTTACCTTAGTGGGAGCTGGCTGGAGGAGGCAAAATCAGTGCAGTGAATCACACAGAGATGCATTGGGCAGCTTCGTCTCCAGCTGGCTAATTTTCTTTTCCTCGTGACACACTCGCTGTTCCCATGAGTCACATGAGCATATTCTGGCTCATCTTTTGGAAAGTTCTGGTCTAAATTATTTCAATGGCACTTACTGATTCAAGCTTCTTCAACACATCACAAATATTTTTATCTAACACATCACAACTCAGCACATTACAAACATCTGTATCCTAGAAAATAAGGAAAGATGATAAACTAAGAGACTTGTTTGGATAGTTTTCCCTGCCATTGTTTCCAATATTCATGCTGCCTTAAAAAAAAAAGTCAAGACTGAGGTTTTACCTTTTATTTTAAATCCATTTTTTCAAGTTGTACATATCAGTGGAAACAATGATCTCATTTCCTTGCCCAATACCTTGTCCATCCTCTTCCCTCTCCAACTCCCTCCTCCTTCCCTCAGCAAAATCATGCCTAGTATAGCATTTAGGTGGTAAAGCCCTGTATGAACTACATCACTTTAGAATAGAAGTTTTGCCATTAAAAAACTTTTAAAAACATAAAAACATAAAGATAAAAAACTCTCTGTTTTTCACAGAGAAAATCTGACATTCTGAAGAAGGGTTCCCATCTAATCTTCTCCTTGACATGCTGGTTTTTTATGTGCAAGGAATTGGTTTGCATGTGATGCTAGTCAGTCCATGCCAAGACGCCATTTATAATCTGACATTCTATAGTACATGGTCAGGTTTACCACCTGAGTGAGAACCAAGCCTTAGCCTTTGAGTCCTAAACCCAGGGGTGGGACTAGGTGTGGTGATCTGAAGCAGCCTCTACTAAATATAAATACACTTAAGAAAAAATACAGATCAAATTTGTTAAAAAGCATTTTGTGGTACTGGTGCTTGTAAGTCTACTAACTGCTATTTGCTGTTTAATGGGCTGGTATAGAAATCCTCAGTCCATTATCCAGTGCGAGGAGGACAGGTCACTCTCTATCACAGCCTTAAACACGACACTATGACCCTCTCCCACTTAGCAAGCTGGACGAGGCAGTCAATTTCGCAAAGGCTCCAGCTGCCACACAACCTTGGTGTGTTTGTGTATACAATACTAACGTCATAAAATGATTTTAAAGACGTTCTGGTGCAAAACATTATATGGTGGCAATACCAATAAAATGGCAAATATTCTGAAGCTACAGCAGGTCAGAATCATACATTAAATGCTCCAGGCTATCATGCACATGAGTGTATGCTGGTCATAAAAAATTTACCAGGAATAAATGTAGCATTTTTTCCTGTGAAAACAGTTTGTGTTGCCTCCTAAATAGTGATAACCAGGACTGCATAAAATGCTAGGCGTGGAAAAGAATAGGAGTTATGGGCACAATTGCTTTGAATTGCACAAATTGCCTGGGCACTTAAAGTCTGCTGTATCCATGTGGCTCCTCCCCCCCAAGCACACAATGGCTGAGATGTATGGGGCACGACATGGAAGGGGTCAGAGTGGTCTCCTTTCTAGAGAAGAATAGTATTACCATCTGAGAAATGGAAGCTGTTCTTACTGAGCAATGAGCTCACATAGTCTCTCTGCTTAGCCACCTGACTGCAAGCATGAAACAGAGGCTGTGTGCACAACATACATATAAAGCACACACCCCTGTCAAAATTCCTGGGAACTGCAGTTTGTTAAGGGTGCTGGGAATTACAGCTGAGATATAAACTACAGTTCCCAGAATTGTGTGTGAGCACTCTAAATATATGGTGTGTGCGCAACCTATGGCTAGAGACGGGTATAAATGGAGATAAAAGGGGAGTTCACAGCACCCTAATGCTACCTTCACACCTGGACTACAGGGTATTACAGCAAACTGAATGTTCACCCCATTCTTCACTGACTACTACTTCATTTTCTAGCACCAGCACCTCCTAACATCTCCTCCTTTAATGAAAAATGCCATCCCCACTTCTGTAATGAGTAAGGTGTACCCACATCCCGAGGCAGTCTTGCTGCAGGTTTCCTCTGTCCCATCAGGGTAAAGTCAATTATGTGGACCAAGGAGCAGGGAGAGAAGCACAACAGGCGGGGTGGGGGGTCTGGCTTGCGATAGGGTGCAGAAGGTTAATTCCACTCTCTCTCCCACCAGGGCTTCCCCACAAATTTGATTTGTGTCCCCCACAGCTGCTATGTAAACTGACAAAGGCCAGAGGGTATCACACCTGAAAAACTATAATGAACTGGTTTATAAAATACTTTTAAAGGCATCTTCTGTAAAAGCAAAACAGAAAGAAAGCAGGTACCATGATCAGAGAGATACTACAAACTAGGGACCATCTCTATGGTCATTTGGAGAATAGGCAGAACATCATGATGGCAAGTACTGTGAATGAGGGATAGGGATAGCAGAGCCAGTTATCTCATAAGTGCAGCAAAATATCTGGCTGATTGCTCTAGGGCAGACTGGGATGTTTGGAAAGGCTGTCTTTTTCTTTCCCTTAGCTTCAACTGTTGCTACGCTGTTTTCATGTCATAAAAGGGACAAATAGAATTTGTCATTTTGCTGAGCATGCCAATGTGCTTCCTGTTCCGTTTTACAAAGTTATCTGGGGTTGTTGCTTTTTTGTCTTTGTTTGGAAATGCTCATGTTACATTTGCCCTATTTTTCAATAAGATTAAGATTTCACCGCAAAGTGATCAGAAGCACTGTCTTTTGTTTCTATGCTTACTTTGTGTGCACACCTATTAATAACATTATTTGTCACAGCTGGAAGGGGGCGCAAATATTGAGCCTCTTTCCATGCTCTGTAAAAGGAGGTGGCAAGGACCTCACCCCACGGAGAAGTGGGATAAGGTCATGTAAGAATGCAGCAAGAATTGATGGTGTAATCGAAAGTGGTCTTCTAGGTGTGTGTTTGTTTTTAAATCTCAGAGGACACTCTTGACTAGTGATTGAAATGCCATAAGAAGACTTGATCAAGAGCAAAAAACCCAGCAAGAGTGTATTGCAATTTTAATGCAAAGCAGTTTGGATGCAGGCTCCCTTGTCAGAACATCATAAGGTTCCTCCAGTAACAAGGAGCCCGTGGCTATTAATTTTTCATTCAGGAGGACATATTACCACAACCTTGCAGGGAGTTATTGATAAGGAAAAATGAAAAACACAAAACACCCCTGCGCAGCATCTTTAATCATTGAGATTCTTTTCCCCTTCTAGGCTGTAAATTGAAGTAAACTAATTAGAAAAGAAAAAAGAAAACCCATAACATAGGTGATAGCTGCAGGCAGATTTCATCACTGAAGCATAGCTAGCTTAACAAAACTGACAACTGTAGTGTTATGATATATGCACATCTACACAACGAAGGATCACAGCAGAAGGTCAAAGGTTCTGGAAGAGGAGGCATCCTCTCAGTCTGAACCACAAAACTCAAGCTGTATAAAACAAATAGATGACCATCTACTAAATATTTAGAAGATTACAATGCAGCTCAGTAGGAAAGCAGTCCCCTGAGAGGTAATACAAAAATAAATAGTTACTGTATCTTATTGCAGCTTGTGACCCGCCCTGAAGCATCCTGCAATGAAGAGAATGCCTAATAATGACATTGTTATACTGTCTTGTCAATTTGCATTTGCCTTCATGCAAATGCCAGCATGCTGAACAGTGTTAATTACGCAGTATTGTTCTCAATGCCACTTCCATGTAGCCATCTGTAGAGATGTTAACAAGAGGTATCTGTCACAATTAAAGTTTCCTGGCAAATGCCATACCCCCCTCCCCATTGTCCTGCCAAAACAAGTCATTACAGTTGCAAAAAATGAGAGAAAAATCACCTAAATAAAATCACTATTGCTGCATTAAATAGTCTCCCCCTGCTTTTTGTTTTTTTAAGGAGACATAAGACTGGAGTGCTAAGTGGGTTTTTGTGGCTTGGTCTTGTTATGAATCTGTATTAATTTTCCTGAGAAATAAATGAGCACTACAAGTGAATGTAATCAAGTGTAAGTAATCCTTCTTCCTTATTCAGAAGATGCCCAAGAAGTAGACGAGACACAACCTACCCTCACAGAAGAGACTAGGGCAGTCCTAACTTATACGCACAGCATCATGTGTCACTCACTGTCTAGGGAGCCCAGTAGATTTTCTGGGGAGCAGCACATACTTGGCATTCAGAAAGCCTCAGGTGCAACCCTTGGCATCTTCACACAAAAACATCAGGCAGCCGGTGGGGAGGGGAAGCTCTGCCCAGTGGCATAGCATTGGTTACTAGGGGCTCGTGCCGCCTCCGAGCTCAGACAGCCTAGGGGTGGGGTGCATGGGTCTCCCTTTGCCGGCCACGAGAAGGAGGCACTGCCCCGTTGCTGAAGGTCCACCCCAAGCATGGCTTGTCTCTCCATGTCAGGAGCTCAGCCACCACAACCTTGATGAGGGAGCCTGTTGTGGGGGCGCCTGGTTACACCCATCTCAGATTTTTGTGCCTGGGGCCACTGCCCCTCTGCCCCCCCCCCCGGCTCTGCCTGAGACCCTGAGAGTCATTGGCTATCAAAGCAGGCAGTACTAGGCTAGACAAGCCAATACGACAAAGGAGGAACTTATAGTACATATTCATATTTTAATGCTGCAAATATAGGGCTGGTTTTCACTGGATTGCGCTGGGAACTCAGTCTTAGCACGTGCAGAGATGTCATCTTTTAGGAAAACCTTTCAGCCCTGGGCTAGTTAAATGTGGTGTGTTAACGAAGTACATTGATTCTAACAAGCCCTTAAAGTTCTAACTTGCTGAGGTTGAAATTGGGTTAGGAATGCAGGCAGCTACCATATGTTTAGTCAGACCAATGGTCCATCTAAATTCTAACTCAGGGTTCTGTGCTATGCTAACTGGAAGCAGCTTCAGACAGGGGTTGTCAAAGAACTTTGAGTAAAATCAGGGGCTCTTGTATTTGGCAAAGTAGTTACTAGAGGCCTAGAAGCAAAACTTTGGGAATGAGAAGGCTCCTGGTACGGTGGAGTTGCGGTGGGTGGGCAGTTCCTGTATTTGGGGCAGCCTCAGCAACGTGCTATGTTGCCTCCCCAGATCCTGATTTAGTGAACATGCCAAGGCACACCATCTCGCTGAAAAAGCCATACTGGCAGGTTGAGTGAGGCTACAAGCCCATAAGGGAGAGCTCTGTCACTTCCACCACCTCCACACTCACTCTGGTCTGAAAGAAAACAAGTCTCTAGCCGTCTGTGTCAATCAGGTCCCTTGAAATGTATGAGACAGATGTTCAGATTTCATCGTATGCTTTAAAGTAAAGTTATGAAGGCATATATAGGTGAACTTTAACCTGAACTTTGTTTTTAAGAAGTAGTAGTGTGTGAGACAGAAGGAAATGAGCTTTGTTTTCGGGATTTGTGGTGATCTTGCCAAGCTAGCAAAAGTCAGAAAAGCTTTCCTTTTACTTGGTAGCTGAGCATCTAATGGATATAGAGTCATTGATATGCAGAACAGGAAAGGCTGCTGAGCCCAGCTTCAGAGTCCTTTTTCAGAGAAGAGCTACAGTTTTTAAGAGAGAGAGGTTTTTGTGTGTATTTATCATTAAATAATGAAGGATGACAGAGATTTTTTTAAAAAAATAATGCAGAAACATGCAAGTTAGCAGCCAAGCCCTCTGTTCACATCATGTTTTCACCCCTCAAAGCTTCCACAAGTCGACAGAAGGTTTTTAAATATTTAAGTCCTGCCAATACAAATACGGCAATAATGATTCCGTATTCCAAATCGGTGATTAATTCTGTCTGCAAAGCCAGCCTAACAGAGCAAAGATCAGCCAGGAGGGAAATGCTAGAAACTGACACTCTTTTATATTATGTGGAGAGTCCCAGACTTCTCCTAGACTCTAATTAAAGCTAAGGCAACAGGCTAGGAATGGGAGAGAAATTAAGTTCACACTTCCTGAAATAACAGACCAATGATAGATGCAGCTCTCCAGTGAAATTTGTACTTCTCCAAATTTTGCAATGCTTTGGCTGATTAATATTCTACAGCCTTTTAAATGGGTCTATGGGAAGGGGGTCTATTGTTTTGCTCTTTTCTTTTACTTATTTTCATGTTTTTATCCTGTATTTTACTCTGTGAACTGCCCTGAGTTCTTATGATGAAGGGCGGTATAGAAATCTAATAAAATAAATAAATAAATAAATGCAGTTTTTCAAGCAAAAAAAAGCGTACAAAAATGAGTATATATGGGAAAAGCTTGCACAAAAATGCATATATTGGGGAATTTTTTTGCAAAAGTTCCTCAAGTAAATTTGCATTAGAAGAAAGCCAAAGAAAAGCCAAATAATTTTTGTCAGGGCTTTTTTAAAAAAAAAAAAAATAGCCGGAACTTATGTTGAAATGTAGTAAACTGGGGAAATGAGAAACTGCAAGTAACTGATTCATCCAACCTTGGAATAGAGAAGTTTCAGCTTTAAAATTATATTAAAATTACTTATTTTTATTTAATTATTGATGAACAACATTGTGCATGCTTCAGCAACAAAAATACAAGATAATTATCCAAACATAAGTACAAATGGTCAGATGAAGAATCACTACTGAATATATTTATCCAGGATATTTGTCAACCAGCTGTGTTCCTTAACTCACATAAGCAATTTGCTGCCAAGGAGTGTGGTGGAGTCTCCTTCTTTGGAGGTCTTTAAGCAGAGGCTTGACAACCATATGTCAGGAGTGCTCTGATGGTGTTTCCTGCTTGGCAGGGGGTTGGACTCGATGGCCCTTGTGGTCTCTTCCAACTCTATGATTCTATGATTCTATGATTCTAATTATTAAGTCACTTAGATCTCCTGCCAGAGGCGCTGTCTTGTGCCTAAGATTGCCACATGTGTGTGATATCATGCATGCAGTGTGTGCACAATGTCACCTGACAGGGAAGAGGCTGAGCTCTGCCTCCTCTGCCCCCTGTCAGCTGATACTGAGGAGGCCAATGCCACCACCGCCCCAGTTGACATGCCTGTCTCAAGCTCAAACAATTGTAAACTGAAACCACTCGAGTCTTTTGTAGGAAAGTTAATGGGGGGGGAATTGGCTCTCTAGATTTGGTGCAAATGTGCTTACTACTTACAGAGAAAATAAGCAAGACTGTTCTACACTTTGGAGTAAGCAGTAATTAATGAAAATATGAAAGCAAAAGTGACACTTCTTTACATTGCCATGCATACAGGGTTGTTTAGTGGGGTGGTTGACCAAAATATGGAGCAAGATGTGAAGCATTGGGCAGCCTGACTGTAAGGTAGCTTAGAAAAGCCAGAGCATCTTCTCAGTCTTTGTGTTGTGTCCTGTTCCAGGCAGCAACTGAAGAAATAAACAGGGCAAGGAAGAAGGGAGACATTTGCCCACCTCTCTCCCGAAAAGCTGTAAGATGGCTGGGAATGAAAGCCCAAGGAATTGGGAGAGAGAAAGCATATAGAATCTGTAAGTGCTGCAAGGATGCACAAGTCTGAGGTCAATAAAGAAATATATTATTGATCTTAGATATAATTACATATTCACATCAGACATGCATTCACTCCTTCTCTTGAACGGAACACGAATATTGAACACCTCACAGAAGTTGGAAGCCCAGTGCACCCAAAATAATAAAAAATGACTACTTCTCCTATGTTCTCAGTTTATCCCCTCCTTTATTGGTATCTTTTCACACAATTCCGCCCTCCTTCTCCTTAGTACTATCTTTTGGGAAGAGTTAACATGGGGGGGGGGGGCCTGCAATGACCAATGGTGACTTCCCCTCTCCTCCTGTGAGGAGGCGGCAAACATTTGAGAACCTTCCTTAGTTGACCCCACCACCCAGAACAAACAGAGGGGGAAGCACACAAAGTACTAATTAGCATGGCTCCTCAGGTCATGGCAGAAATTGAAGCACGAACAGAGGAAGGGAGAAAGGTCAGTACCCTTGTGTTGTTCAGCTCCTTAGTTATGATCCCTGGCCACCTCTTTGTTGCCAAGGGATGCTTCTGTTATTCTTCCTCTTACTTGGTATGCCAGACTAAATTATCATCAGCATTAATTCTTTTGTTCCTTTTCTTTCCTAACAGATGTAAGAACCATTCATTTGGACACTGGCAATATTTCTAATTGTATAATGGGGCTGCTGGGTACATTAATTAGTGTATCTAAGTTAGTTTTTTTAAAAAAAAAAATCTAGGCTGCTTTTTTTGGCTTAAAAAAATATTTTTCAGTTGCTTATGGCTGGAGGATCTGCTGCCACCATACAGATGTGCCAAAGAGCTCAGTTAGCCATGTTAAGTAATTAGGAAACATCTCCCTGTTTAAAAACACAGGAAAAACAATTATGGTTGCACAATTGGGAAGGTGATTTAAACAGCACATCCAGGGTTCTACTTGATGTGAACACAGTGCAACAAAAAACATGCAGTCTTTCCCTATGTAATAAAGTGACCACATTTGAGAATGGACATGTGGCAGTGCATCTACCGCAATTGCAAATGAGCAGGTAATTTCTTTGGGAATCTGGTACCCACCAAGGCACTTGTTTGCTGGACCATCTCAGCTTTCTTTCAAAATAAAGAGCAAACTTTCTGTCCCATGAGGATGTGTTTGAAAATGCACACATAGCAGTTGCAAAAGACTCAGGGGAGCAAACACCTCCGTTTTGTTTGGCTGCCTGCCTTCTGTTCCTAGATGCTGGCAGTGTTTCTTGGCAAAAGAACTCTTGACAGCTCCTCAGTTAACTGTACCTGCCACTACACACACACACACACACACACACACAGACACACACACACAGAATTCAGACTAAAATTTAAGGCATGTTTGACCATTTTAAAGATATGTCACATATGCTGAATGCAGAATTTAACATTTATTTGCCCCCAGATTCTGCACTCTTTGCTGTAACTGACGTTATTTGCCCTACGTATACTTTCTGCGCCACAGCAGCCTAAAGAAGTCCTTTCTGCAAAAGAAGATGTGACGCCAATTGCAAATGAGAGAATGTTTCAGGAGCAATAAAAAACGATCAAGGCCATCTGTGTCTTGAGGCAACTGTGTGTAAACGGGACTGTAAACTTGAAGCTGGAAGCCAGGGAGCCCATGTGTATCGGAGGCGGCTGCAGGCCAACAAAAGGAGAGTATGTGGCACTGATTACTATACATGCTGCCAATAGGGAAATTGAGAGGTGCATAATACCAAGCTAATCTATACAAGAGCACTGCCAACCGTACTGAAAGCCTCTTGCTGGAGGCATTATAAGCTGCTACGAAAGCCTATGACACAAAGCAAAAGGTGCAGTGGATGGACAAAGAAAACAGAAGTATGGACAACACATGAGGCTTATTTTCCCCTGTAAGGGACTGCACAATTCTAATTTACACCAGCAGTTTGAAAACTTGCTAATTAGAGCACTGTGGCAACCCACAAACAAAGCCCATATTTAGCTCCACACTATTCAACGGCCTAGTTCTCACTGAGGTTATAAACCTCAAGTCTGACCTGCTTCACTCCAGACTGTAAAAAGGGGCTTACATACATTGAAGATCCGTCTTACCAAAGAAAGCAGAAAGGGAAATATCACCATGGGTTCTAGGCTAGCTTTCTAGTTTTCTCTATGGAGGGAATTGTTTTGAACTGTGGAGCATTCAGTCACAGGAGTCAGCAGCTGCAGTTTAGGGTGATATTGCTCAGCTCAGCATCATGGGGAGAACTAAATACAGTGGTACCTCGGGTTAAGTACTTAATTCGTTCTGGAGGTCGGTTCTTAACCTGAAACTGTTCTTAACCTGAAGCACCACTTTAGTTAAAGGGGCCTCCCGCTGCCGCTGCGCCATCACTGCACGATTTCTGTTCTCATCCTGAAGCAAAGTTCTTAACCCGAGGTACTATTTCTGGGTTAGCGGAGTAACCTGAAGCGTATGTAAGCCGAGGTACCACTGTAGAAAGAAAGGCCTTGGCAAAAGGCAAGTATCTTTTCAAAGGTAACACCCTCACTTAACACATGCGAGCTGCACAGCCAGTGTTGGTCCCTGCCAGCCAAGTTGGCTGGTGAAGCATCAGTGCAGCATAATGAAACATTTATACTGCACACAAACACACCCTGAGAAGTAAGAAGTTCTAGGAACTGGTGTACGGGTGATTTTCCTTCTTAAGGAATAAATTATTGGAGATATGTGTCATTTAAAAAACAACCTGCAAATATCTGTGTGTGACTGAGGAGGTTATGGGATGCAGAAGAAGTCAGGCAGTAGTAATCCCCAACCCACTTAAACCTCCAAACTGCTTCTTACAGAAACTGGTGGAGGCCAACAGTCAGCAAGGAGGGGGTGCTTTGAAGACAATAACTTTTAGAGCACCTGAAAAACTTTGTATCCTATCAATTCTGTTCGTCCAAAACTCCTTTTCATAGGAACTTAATGAATGACCTTTTCTCCCATGATAATACCACATCGAACAACTGCCAGAGACTGCTGCTTTTTGGAAGTTCATGGTGTTTGCAGCTTCTTTTTATCAGCTATAACCTCCCAGAAGAACATGTGTTGCTTGTCACTCTTATTTGAAGACTACTGAGCTTCAAACACAAGAGACATTCCCCAATTTGTCAACCTACATTTCTTTTTCCCTGCCTGAAAAATAAGAAAGGCATCCTTAGATTAACCTTTGTGTCAACACATATAATATCCCTTTAATCACATACGCTGGAAATCAGGCCTGCCTTCTCACATGCTTTGACATTTCTTCTTGAATTTCAGTGGAGTGGAAAATAGACATTCAACTTATGACCCAAGTTCTTTGGGAATATTAATAACGTGCAGTATTTGCAAAGAAATCCTGTAACTTGAATGATGAATGTACAAATCAGCACCAAGCCAGCATGAGCACAATCAAGTTGCCAAGTAGACACAAAGAACAAAGGACCAATTTAACCCAGGGGACACCGATAGCCAGTTATCAACTGGCTCGTTATATACAATGAAAAATCATTTCATCACCTAGTAATTTTTACCGAGATTTGCCACAATTTTGAGCATGCTGTGCTTTTTAAAAGGTTTTCTTAAAAGACATTTAAGGACATTGCCTGTGCGTGCATAGCATAACCTGCAAAAAAACTGCAAAATGCCCATATTTGACATGGTCATCAGAAGATTCAGAGACTTTTAAATCTGTCAAACTTGTAATTTTACCATGCAAGTCTTGTTTTAGTTTCAAAGTGTTAAAAGCCTGCTTTGGATTCTGGGCTCAAGGAGATGGGCCAAAGCTCAGCAGTGAAGCAAGTGTACTTTGTGCGCAGCAAATCCCTTGCAAGCCCAGCCCAGGAGCCTCAAAAAGCAGAGATTCCGAAGAACCTGGAGAGGGCATTTATTTCCTAGCTGGAGTAAACAACATGGAGCAAGGCTGAGCAGTGGTCAATGAAAGGTCAGTGTTCACAAGTCATCACTACAAAAGATCCCTACCACTGCCCAAACAGTCCCCACTCCTCTTCTAAGAAAATCCAGTGGTCATGATCCATAGCTTCACTGGAAATGTAAAGAACAATTTGAGGCAAGGAGCAGGAAGATAAAGAAAGGGAAAAATTTGCCCCCAAAGCCGTATCGTGCCCTCATGGGAGGCAGGCCCTGAAGTCGGGTGGAGGTTTGGTGGTAACAGCACACAATGTGGGAGCTGAGTGACTTAAACCTCAAAATTACTAGAGTTTGGAAGTTAGACTGAAATCAGCTATGACATGGCAGCCATGTAGTGTGTCTTGTTTTTACTTTAATGCAGCTGTTGTGGGCTTCAAATTTGATTATTAACAGGGTGAGTGAGCTTAACCCTTTCCCTGACAGCCATTTGTCCACCAAAAATTGCCCTCCACAAACTGTTTTTTCTTTCTACAGTGGTAACTCGGGTTAAGAACTTAATTCGTTCTGGAGGTCTGTTCTTAACCTGAAACTGTTCTTAACCTGAGGTACCACTTTAGCTGATGGGGCCTCCTGCTGCTGCCGCTCCGCTGCCGTGCGATTTCTGTTCTCATCCTGAAGCAAATTTCTTAACCCGAGGTATTATTTCTGGGTTAGCAGAGTCTGTAACCTGAAGCGTCTGTAACCCGAAGTACCGCTGTATGGGGGGGAAATAATATGGACCTCTACATTTTCCCCTGTTGGCAAAGCAGCTGGGAGGCACTTTGGATCAGGAAAATAACCCTACAGCTGAACAGCTATTCAGTCCCTCTGCCTCTGTTCTGATCCATTTCAGAGCCCCCTCCCTATAGTTTCATTAAAAAACATTTGAAAACATTGGTGGCATTCTGCAGGCCTCCCACATCACATCTAATTTGGCCTTCACCATCTTCCAGATTGTCCGCTGCAGTCTGAGGTGTGACAAGCAAAGTTGCAAAGATATGGAGAGCAACCTAAACAGGTTTGTAGGATAGTGTTTTAGTGTTCTTCAAGTTTAGAACTACATGTGCTGTTAATCTGCAGCCTATTTTGGCATCTCACCACCATACAACGTGACATGAAAAATGAGCACAGCTTGGTGGACGTGACAACTGACACAGCCAGACACTGCAACATGTGGGAGTAGAGGAAAAACAGCCCACCTCTGATCTAAATGTAGTTACTTCTGTAGCGTCTCAGTTTCAAATGATGGTTTAGGATAAAATCCCTCAAATTCAGTGGAACGAAACTTCAGAAATGTTGAACCTTGCTGAATGTATGTCTATGATTTTCTACTATTACAGTTTGATAGTTTTTATTTCACATTAAAAAAGCAACCAACCAACCAACCAACCAACCAACCAACCACTGCACACCTACATACCTTCAAGGAGAAAGCAATTTTTAAAAATGCTTTTTTGTTATGAGGAATTACATCTCTTGATCAAATAAATGCTCAAAAAATAGGAGAGCTTTCCTTACCATATAGCCTCAGATATTGTAATCAATGTGATCACAAAGAAGTGGTTAAATTGGCTGTTTGCTTGTAAGTAGCCCAACCAGTAATTAGACAGGATCTGCTGCAGCTGAATAAGGATGGGGGCGAAGTGATTGCAAAGCTTCAGACCTGGAGTTTATAAGTCTTAGAGGCTGGGACGCCATCTAGGGGGGCAAAAGGGCCAAGCCCCCATTTTCAAGGAGGGGGCTGGGCCCCCTGAATATTCTGCAGCGACATGCAAACATGTCGGTACATCACTTGAACGTCAGCATGTCGTGCTTGCATGATGTCAGCACGTTGCACAGTGTGAGCATGTTGTGCAGCATGCACATGGGAGCATGTTGCGTGGCAAGTGCATGAGACATGCTTAGAGGGAGGCAGGGAAGAGGGGAGGAAAGGAGATAGAGGAGAGGCCTGAGAAAGGCTGCTCTGGAAGAAGGCTGCCTCTGGTGTCCAGCATTAGGTAGTTTTGTCTCTCTGTCACAGAACAAGACAGTCTCTGGCAGTTGTTTGATGTGGTATGAACATCAAACAGTGCTATTTGTCAATCAATGACAGAATCATCATGGATTGTGACTAATGTGTGAAGGTGACTTCAAAATTAGGTGTGGAAGTGCACTGGTTTTGGGATAAGGAGTAAGGTGAGCATACTCTAGGCCACAGGAGCATAATATTTAGCTGGCTTTTAAAAGCTGTTAAAAGTTTGATTCAAAGAACAAACAAAAAACAGCCAAGGACAATTTTGAATAGTGAAATGGAAACAGGAGCCATTCCCATCTGTTTCATGTGAAAACAAACTGACTACACAGATAGGAGCAGAGGGGGTGAAAGACTTCAAAAATGCAGCCTTTCGTTATAATATCACATTAAGCCAGCCCATCATGCGTAAATGTAACACCAAGGTTATGTCTAAATGCCCGGAATGTAGTTACTTATTTATGTCTTACAGAGATTCTGCCATCCTTTTGCTTTAGCCTCACTTCCTGAGTTACAGAGAGTGATAGCTGGCCTGTTGTAGAGGACAGGGTATTTGAGGATAAGTTATACCCACACATGCCAACAGGTTGAAGCTTGTGCCTGATTTAACAGTGCCAAGAGCTCTTGTTCCAATGTTTCTCTGGGGCATCGATGCCTGTGTACTGTGTGCCATAACCTTCCTGCTCTCTTTTACCCTGCTGTACTGGGTCTTGTCATAGCAGCATGTAAGGTTCACAAGTATTAATGCAGCCTGATCAACAATAGCTCAGAGGGATAGAACTAGGTAATAAAAAGTTCTCTGTAATGGGATGTATGCAATCAGAAACAACCTTAAACAAATGGAGCACCATGCTTCACGTAGAATGAGTTCCCCCTATCATTTTGGTGCCAAGTCTCAAGATGAGTTTGACGTCGCACGCAAACTCTCCTTAGCAATAACTCTGCCGGCCACCTGTAAATATAGAACTTTAAGTCCTTTATATCTACTGCTTTTTGAATTTTTACTGTTGCTAAGGTAATTGCTTTAATTTCTAATGTTTTTTATCTGTTTTATATTTGTTTTTTGGTTCCCTTTTGTAAGCTATCTTGAAAATCTAGATTTAAATGCACATTTTCAAATAAATAAATATTATTTTTTTAAAAAAAGACTTTCTTGTGTTGCATATTAGTTAAGAGCACAGCTATGACCTGCAAAGCCCACAGTTCAGATATCTGTCCTGCATCCCAGCCTGCTCAAATGCTTACAAGATTTTTGTAATACAGTAAATGACTCGGAACATAGCTCCCTGTGTGGTACCGTAGCATCCCATCCACAAGGAGTGCAGGGGTAGTGACCTGCTATTATCACAAATGCTGTACTCTGCAACTGGTTATTGTTTATATTTGTTTGGTTAAATTTGAATTTATTGCTGAATAAAACAAAACATATTTACAGGATGACTTATTCTTCTTTACACCAGTATACTTATTATAAGTATGTGCACTGGGGCAATGCACAACATTTCTGCAGATTTTTATTCTCCGTTGCCTTCAACCCATCACTCACCACACTTACCACTCAAAGAAACATGGAAAGATAAGTGATAATAAAAAGGAGGAGGATGAACATGCATTATGGAATGGATCGCAGGATGTTTTGGCTTTATCAGCGTCAATGTATCCCACCACACACACAAACATGCAGATCCTATATCACATTCACAGCATGCAACAGAATCATCAGGGAAGGCTTTATTAGATGAAAATAAATGAGAGAGGGAAAAAAGATTTCCTTTCAATTACTCTGCTGCCATTATATGGCCACATGCTCTGCAGTTTTTCAAATTAATATGCTTAGTTTTCTGAGTGGGTGATCAGAACAGAGGAATTCTAAAGGGAACTCAATTACCAAAGAAAATGATCACTCAAGCATTTGAGAAATCAGAACTACGTCTAATTGTGACTAGTGGATTATTATTGGTATTACAGAAAAGCACTTCAAACAAAAGCTTGGACACAGTCCTAGAACTACCTTTATCATGTGCAGTGTGTGCATCAGAGAGAGGCAGGCTGCATATCTAATAGATGGGCCATTTGAGGAAAGTTGATGTTCAAAATGGGGGAGTCCTAGTTTGCATGCTTGCCCAAGAGCAAAGCTTAACAGGCCACTGTGTACATTTCATACCATCCAACATTTATCCAATGAAAATAGGGACACCCTAAGGAAAAGCGGGACATTCTGGGATCATATAAGAAACCGGGACAGGTTCTCTAAATCAGGGACATCCCTGGAAAATAGGGACACTTGGAGGGTCTGACATTTTATTCCCCTCACCCTTAGCAGGTGATTTGCAATTGACAAAGCTCTGCCATAACAACTTGTCTTCGGCTTATTGTGTATGCACAAGCACCTGAATATGTTCCCACTTAGGCTTGGAAGTAGATACACAAATTAACGCCGATTGTAGAAATAAATGCATATATTCATGTGTTTGCTCCATGAGGTAGGATATGCACAAGGCTCTATAAGACCCTGTCGGGATTCCTATATTGCAGTGAACTGGATAAGCAGCCATTATAAATAGACTACTAATGGACAGTTTATACATTTTATTTTAAAAAATGAAAATGCTTTTTGTAGTTAAGTATTATGTATAAATGGGCCATAATGCAAAGTCATTCCCAGTCTAATGTGATTGTGTCTTTCCTCAGGACACTTCTCATACTAACGATTCTCTGTTACATTAAGCAACCACCAACTGAGAACTTATTTCTAGATTAGCCTTTACAACACTTTTCATTCATTCATACCCTTAGAAAGCTTCAGCAGCTCACACCAAGATGGCAGAGATGGCAACTTGAGAGCAAAAACAATTTAAGGCAGCATTCACCCAAAGCACACCTTTCTATAGTGTGACCCATTTCAGTTACAGGTCATCCAGAAAGCAATATTGTCAGGATTATGCTGCCTTTTGTTACAGGTCAGCTACAGCCAGTGGCAAAAAACAGAATGATGTGCTCAGTAAGCACTGCAGAAAAACCGCCCCCCTTAGTGACCACTGTGTCAGGTTTTAGCCCAGGAAATATTGACTTGTACTGCTCTTTCAAAGTATCTGTGCCTTCTTTACTTTGGTCGTATAAACTACCCACTATGTGAATTATTCACTATTTCAAGAAGGCTGTTGAATTTCAGCTACATCACAGAGATTCACCTATAGCAGTGAACAGCCAAAGTTGTTCAAGTTTACATTTTGGCTCAAATGTACTGATTTAAGGCTACTTAATTGCTACTGTCGGCAATCATGCGACTGCCCCTTGCATGTTTGATGTCATATTGTGTTTTAATTAGTTGGAAGCCATACAGAGTGGCTGAGGTAACCCAGTCAGATGGGCAGCATATAAATTATTATTATTATTATTATTATTATTATTGGATGTGATGAGGCCATAATTGTATGTAGCCAATAAGATTTGACTATTGGCTGATGCCAATAGTCAGAGGCCAGTGTTTCTTGTACAGCTCTTAGCCAATCAGCAAGCACAAAATGAACACAAAATTTGCAGCCCTTTCCCAAAAAATGCCACCAGGGTTTGTGTCAGGATTGATTGTGATGAAGATTTCCCACACAGTCATTGGTTCAGTCACAGCTCCAAATGATGAACTTGAAAGACAAAGAGCACTATGTTCTTAAAATGTAAAGTAGCTTGTCATATTTATATACCACTATTCCAGAGGCAGAAGCTTAGGTAGCTTAGGCTAAGAAATACTGACTTCTCTTGTTTACATGGAACTTCAGGGAGTGCAGAGAAATTTCACAGCAATAAAACAGCATCTGCTTCTCTGTTGCCAAGTTCATCACTGAGTACAAACATTCTTATATAAAATTCATACCATCTTGATGGTAAGTCTTCATAAATAGTCATTTGCTATCTTCAGGGTCACTTTTCGCACTGAAACACATAGGAATATTCCTTTGCCTGAATGGCAACACAAGCAACTAGATCAAAGAAAAGAACCATGACGAACAGAGCTGCTCCTTATAGTAGGAGTGCTATGAGCACACACACCCCCGCACCTGCCCCCCCAAGCTTCATCTCCCCCCACACCAAGCCACTCCCTTTAGTGCTGACTTCTTGAGCCAACTACGTACTTCTGCAAAGGAGTTTCTTTGTGAACCTTTAACTTGAAACTGCTCCCTTGCAACAGAGGAGAGAATCCCATGCATTTTTAAGAACCCCTGACAAAATATCCTAAAGAAGCCACAGATTTTCATGTGCTGTTAGTTAGCAGATGATGCAGGAAAAGCAGCCATGATTAGAGCACAAGGCCTTGCTTAATAAAGGCATGGAATGTGAAACAGCAATTTCGGGAACAACACAATCTCACCGACACAACAGCTGTATGCATTTTTTATTATGATTTGGTACATGCTTCTAATATGTACCAACAGTGTTTGGGAAGGCAGAAATATCCCTGGAAGCAAGCTGAAAGGTTTTCAACCACCCCTTTTCCTTAGAAGATATCCATGTCTGATACTGCAAATCACACCTTTAGACAGCATACAATTTTAGACAAACACAGTTATGCATTCAATATCCTTAAGATATCAGAATCCCCAGTTCACCATAAGAATGCACAAGAAGGGAACACTCCTAATACTTTTGCCCTTTTGACAGTGTGCACAACAGTGTGGCTATAGGCAGCTGCTGAGTTTTTGGAATCAGTGGTCTTGAGAGTGCTCTTAAGCTCAGCATAAAATTGACAGATAGATGCAAAAGATGACTAGCAGCTAGGTAATATAAACAGGCCAGTATATTTATATCTGCTTTTTGAACAGATAAAACTATATTATCCTGGTTCATATTTCTTTCAGTTTGTCAATCTTATTCCTTCTCCCCCCATCTCCCTTTGAGTAGACAAATAAACATAATAGATTACCTCAAATAAACCTCTTTTTCAGAACACAAAAGTAAGAAGAAACAAAACTTCTAAATAAGTGCAAGTTACTGTTCCTTAACTAATAAATAATGGACACAAAAGGCTGTATCCAGGACTCCTATAAGAGCCACGTCAATCTCATTATGGGGAACAAGATGCATCCCAAAGTGATTAGCCAGCTATTTTTAAAATTTGAAACTCTTATTACAATAATAATCTGTTGGCTCAGGGGTCAAAGGCTCACTATCGTTAGGTAGCTCCTCTCTGATGTAGGTGAAGTCCAATCCACCAAACGCATTTCAACATTTTCTTTATATTTATGCTTATCACAAATAGGAATGACACCACCTTGGCATCAATGAACAATTTTAAGAACATGAAGGCCAGCAAACATACAATTCTTTTAAGGTCTCTTTTCAGGATTATGGTCTTACAATCCTAAGTCTGAAATGATAATAAGGTTGTGGTTTCCTTTTTAAAAAAGGATTGTGTCTCAATATTCACACCAACATCTCATATTAATGCCGTTGGCACACAAATGCACCAATATGAAGCACAGATTGTTTTCTTTAGCCATCATGTAACTTCATGTCTTCAGCAATTGTATTCTCTGTGCAGGTGACCATCAGAGATCGTGATGCAATAAAAAAATCAAGGACCTCAGAGTAAAAGGGGGTGGCACTTTGAAGCTACTGATCACATGCTCAGTGTCAAAACTTCCAAACAGATTTAGAGGTTCACAACGCCTGTTGCTAGAGAAGTTAAAAGCGAGAGTTGTTGGAACAGTTGGTGAGTGGCGTCCTGCTGATGCAAGAGATCATCATGACTGCAGAAGAAAGTTTATGTCTCAATCCGCTGTAGTGGCAGGAGGAACAGTTCCACTAATGGAGACAGACAAGGGATTTGAAATCGAAGCCAATACATCATCGAAATGAACTAAAATAAACACTTAGCTGTTTTTACAGCATAAATGGAGATGCTAGGGAATAGGATCCCTATGGGGCGGCACATCTCATCATGAGGGTGTGTGTGTGTTTTGAGTGGGTGGGTGGGGGAGCAGCTGCCAATATGTTTCACATAAGTACCAGACGAAGATGATGGACAAATCTGCATTAAGGATGCAAATTATTCTCCTGCCAATTATTTCTTATTACTGTATATTTCTCTCATGCTATTCCTTCCAAAGGAGCCCTGAGCAGCAAGCAACAAAGCCACAAAGTAATACAAATAGAATAAAACTTTTAATAATATCTAATAAGCAGCGATATATCATCACTGCTAATAATTTTAAGGCATCCAGGAACAGTACCCATCAACTGTCCTGGACATCCCATTTTTGAGGGCCATGTTCTCATAAGATCCCAGCCAGACACGTGTCTCGCATGAGATCGCAGCACCCAAAAAAACCCCAGTCTTTCACCGTCTGCTTCCCACAGAACTGCAGCCTCCGTGAGTCCAAAGAGATCCTCCACAGGGAGTCCCGACTGCTTGCTGAGGAGGCTGTGGCTGGTCCTGGTTCATCAGTGCAGTCCAGGCATCCCATGGCAGGGAAGGGCAGGAGTCGGGCAGCGGACTCGCAGCCCCTGCATCTGGGGAAGCGCTGTGCTGCTCAGTCACTTTTGGCCAGATGGGGGTTACCATCTCTCCTGCTGCGGTCCCTCCTGCAGGGGCCTTGGGGCCACCGTGTGGGTTGCTCCCGGGAAGGACCTTTCACACTGGCACTTAGAATCATAGAATCATAGAGTTGGAAGAGACCACAAGGGCCATCGAGTCCAACCCCCTGCTAAGCAGGAAACACCATCAGAGCACTCCTGACATATGGTTGTCAAGCCTCTGCTTAAAGACCTCCAAAGAAGGAGACTCCACCACACTCCTTGGCAGCAAATTCCACTGTCGAACAGCTCTTACTGTCAGGAAGTTCTTCCTAATGTTTAGGTGGAATCTTCTTTCTCTGGAGCAGCAGAAAACAACCTTTCTCCCTCCTCTATGTGACATCCTTTTATATATTTGAACATGGCTATCATATCACCCCTTAACCTCCTCTTCTCCAGGCTAAACATGCCCAGCTCCCTTAGCCGTTCCTCATAAGGCATCATTTCCAGGCCTTTGACCATTTTGGTTGCCCTCCTCTGGATACGTTCCAGTTTGTCAGTCTCCTTATTACATCAGTTGTGTAATAAAATGTTCTGAACCTCTTGGGTAGCTCTAAGTATCTTAATCAAAATAATAAAGTTTACGCAAAAGCCTGTCATATTTCAGAGTCATTTGTACCCATAGTGCTTTGAAGCATGTGTGGCAGAGCCTCTGTGGGGCAGGGGGGGTGCATCATCAAACTGCAGTAAATGAGAAGGACTAGCCTGAAGGTGCAATTAAAAATGAAATTATTCACAAGTCATCTCATGCACTTAATGCCTGCATGACTCTTCCTCATCAGGGAACTCTAGAATTGCAGGGGGGTCTGCTTCTTTTTCCTCTCCAGTCTTACTGAATGCCTTTCTTCACAGCTTCCACTTCAAAGAAACAGAACCTTAATATCTCTTGTTCAGGCCAAGATGGAAACCCCAGGGAACAATACACAGTTCGTCCTTCATCGTTTTACTGTGGGCTAAATGCTGTATCCAACAACATAATCTCCTTCCCAAACAGAATTCCGTTTGTGGAACGGAATCCCCCCCCCCCCCAAATTTGCTCTGCAAGGTTGGAGGAAAACCTATATGCTGGTGTTGGATAGGGACAGGACGTTCTCTTGCACAAGAACCACACATTCAGGATACAACCAAAAGTTAGAAGCAGTAAGCTGCACACACCATGGATATTCTGATGTGAAGAAGCCAGCAGTTGAAAGAGGAAGGGTGCAAGGAATTATGGAGAGCTAGAAGCACATTCACCGTTGTGTATAAGTGATTGGGAAGATTAATCTGTTTTTCAGTTTCACACGACACTCTTTTAGCAGAAAGTGATATTTAATTTTTCCTTATTAAAGAGCATGTTAATAGGCAAAATGCTGTACCAATTTAAATAACTGCAAGGAATATTTCAGCTATGCTGTTCTGTACTTTCATGGCCCGCTATAAAATAGGGGAAAGTGTCATATTTCTTTATTTGGTCTTCATTGCTTTCCTCTTTTGAAAAAATAAAAGAATAAGAAATCTAGTTTTTCTTGAAGGAGTGAACTGAGGTCACAGTGTTAGATGCCTCAATATTTTATTTTGCAGTTCTGATAATTAGGTCTTTCCATTTGAACCCATTCCAATTTAAAGTATCCTCTATTTGAACAGTGACATTAATAGTAGATTGGAAGAATCCATGAAAAGCCACATCATTCCTGCAGGACTTAATGGGTAATGTTTTCTGCGGTTGTTTTTTTAAAAAACCCTCGTAGTATTAAAAGTTTTGAGTAGGCTGTATCCAAAAAGGTTCACATTTGGAGAATATAAATAATATCATGATGAAACATTGCTTTTTCATTCCATTCCTTGTTTATCTACTTTCAGGACTCCCACATCAGAAATGTAAAGAACGTTTTATACGCCTGCCAGTAAATTACTTCAAATAATGAATGTATGTCTTGTTTTAAAAACAAAAATGACTTTAAGTTAATGGCCCTCTTGGTGTGGGAACAAATCCACTTTGTAAAACTTGTTAAGCTTTTTCTTTGAACAGCAGAGCTATTCATTGGTTTGAACAGACGCTTCCCTTATCTGTTGCTGTGGTTTACATAGCCAAAACGCTGCCCTTTCCCAATGCTGCCTAGAACAGAAAGCATTGTCTTAGGACAGAGATATCCTTGACAGTCCCACATTAGATGGGAAACATATCATAAGAAATGCTGTATCTGGACTGACTGGTCTGCTGACTTTAGACAGGTTTTTATCTTAGGACCAGTTCACAAAGCTGCAAAAGTTATCAAGGGATATGCGATCACTAGATAAGCTTGGTAAGTTACTGGGAAATATTGGCTTCCAGTGATAAGAAACTTATCTCTGATAACCATTTCACACCACCAGAATTTCAAGTGATAGTTGCAGGAATTGGCCCTGAATATTCCAAATAAGGGAGTGAGGCAATAGTGCATTTTTAACTGACAGTGAATAATCACATCTGAATGTGTACACACACACACACACACACACACACACACCACTACAGCTGATCACATGCTGAAGCTATTCCAGATGCAATTTTATTTTCCATCTTCTTGCTTTGTGCACGCACACAGAGAGAGATGGGGGGCGGGGGGCTATCACATATTTCTTTGCAAACGGAAGAGCATGCAAATCATACTTTAACTGATAAACTAAGTTGTCCTTAAACAAAATCACAGATGTGCTTGCACTGTCCACTTCATGCTTGGCCTTTGCAGCTGTAGTTTCAAGGCTCCCTTTAAGAAGATTTTCAGCAATTTTTGAAATTTGCTTTTTAATTAAGCTGGCTACTCCACATCACAACCCACTTTTCAGCCTTCCCCACATAATTAGTCTATGTCACACTGCTAAAACTGCACAAAAATTGCAGGTGGGAGTTCTACGGCAAGTTTTGTCAAGACCAAGTGGGCTCCTGAACAGGTGATCCGGAAGAACATTATTGTTGATGGTCTGTGTGATCCCTAATTGGTTGGGATTACACAGAGTTAATGAAAGAGAGAGAAAATGTTCACTAAAACAGCAGCAGACGTTAACAAATACTGGGGCTGCGGAAGACACAATAAATCGAATTAGGGGATTTGGGAGTGTAGAATGGATTCCCCTTTCCTAAACTACTAGTTTCAAAGTAGAATTTTCAGCACAGACAGCATGTCAGTATTATTGCAACTTGTGCTGAAATCCATCTTTCAACATGTGGCTTTTCCATCAGCCTGTCTTTGCCATTCAGCACCCTTATATCACTCATGTCACGTGTCAAGATAATGCCACAAATATGAGGTAAACAATGCTAATATAATACAGCAGCTAAACTTTAAACATACATTATCAGTTCTGACCCGCTGTCAATTTGAGAAGCATACATGCTAATTTGTTACAGCAGCTGTTCCAGACAGTGCAAATGCCAAAGTATTGCAAAGAGTGCATTCCACTGCATATCAATTTATGGGGTCCCTGGAGGAAGGGAAATGGGGGGAGTTTGCTTAAAACAGATCAGACAAGAGGCGAGGAACAAAAGACACCTGAGGACATGAGCCTCTCTAGAACGCCATAATCCGGAGTGTATCTTTGTGCTGAACTAGCTCAGCGGCATTTCAAGTGCACGCACAGGAGGGTGAAAGAGGCATCATTTTATGTTCCACCCAGTATTCCTCATACACAGCATTGTTTCCATTCCACTGCAATTTGTCTTCTGAGGTATTAGAAACTCGGCTATATTAGCTAGGTGCCAAGCCAGGGTTACAGTTGCCAAAATGGAATGTTTAGTTGCCATTTTAAGCCAGACAGCTCGAAAGTGACTTGTTGGTTCCTGAAATTTTTTCCGATTGTGCAGAGAAAATATCGTGGATAGAATTCTAGAGGATGTGCTGTTAGTGTGTGAAAGCAGGCAAGATCCCCGGATCCCCAGGCAGGCAGCTCCAGGTTGCGGTCAGGCGCCATCCTGACGCCCAGGCATCTTCACTTGGTCGCAAGTGGCCAATAGCCAGGTGCAAAATGCGCCTGCTGCCTGGCGAATTTCAAACACTGGTCTTCTGCCAAAAAGTATGTCTTGCTTTATGTACGTGATTTATGTAAAAACGTGCTTTATGTACGTGATTTATGTAATTTACGTGATTTATGTAATTAATTACATAAATTACGTCATTGCATTATTCCATCCCACTCATTTCAATGCAGAGGAAACACAAGGCAAATGTGGAAAAACATAATTGTGTATCATTTTTAGACTGAAAGCAATTAACAGTGAACACCAATCATATTCGCTGGATTGATTTTAGCTCCAGACATGTCACAATTTCCATGACCATTTCCGTTTTTGGAAGAGTTCTCCAATATCCCTATTTGCAACAAACTGTTTTGTCTTGCCCATCATATAGAGCACATGGAGCTCCCTTACACAGAGTCAGATCAATTCAACTAGCCTAGTGATCTCCACTCTGACCAGCAAGATCAAGGTATCTGGCAGAAGAGTCTTTCCCAGACCAGCTGTCAAAGAACCTTGAACCAGAGATCCCAAGGAACGAACTTAGGGTGCTATGCATATGAAACATGTGCTCCAGGTGAAGCCTGCATCTTATTCCTGTTGATGCAGAGCCTTCTCAGGCAGAACACAGCTTCCTCACGCCATAGAGTGACCTGCTGGACAATCTCACAGGGAAGAATGTTAATTTCAAAATGCAAATACATAAAACCAGAGCATGAAGCAAAACCCACCTTGCACAGGCAGCCTCAGAGGCTGCAATAATGAGCCAGAGGGGAAGGGTGGCTTAAGCTTTTCCCTTCCTGCCAGTTTATACTCAAATGTGTCCTACCAGGCTGCTTTCTGATCCATGGGGAATGATATAGAGTCTTTTTTCCTCTGAGATCAAAAGCAGTTAGGCAAGGGACATTTTGAGTGGACAAAGAGAAGGTTAAGTAGGTTCTCCACTCAAACAGCATCTGTTTCTCAGGAGTACTGTATAAAACAAAACCTGCTAAGATACTTTTTAAAAAGATCTTCTGCATATAGTCTAGCTTGGCTCCAAACAGAAATATATTCTGCAATAGAATTATGAGCACATTCCCTGCTAAGTAGCAGTGATTAAAATTTAGCCCTATTTCTTGAAATTTATGAACAGAAGTCATTTTAGGTATCTGTTTTTGCACTCACTCTTCCGTGCCTCATAGTTCAAATGTTTTTGATTCAATCAGGTTCCTTAAGACAAAAAATGAGAAAATTTCTCAGACACGCACTGCAAACTCATACCAAATTTATTCAGCATTCAAGTTCTCGATGCCCAGCCACCCAAATGTTGAATTTAATTATCTGATTGAGATGTAATAGAAAAAGAATGTTTGCAAAAGGGCTAAGCATAGTTCATTGGTTTCAAAACATTTTAAAGTATAAGTGTTCTCAGCATTGTCCTGGTTTACTTAATTAGGAATTGTTTGTTTTAAGCTTTGGTTAATTATGGAGTGGCATAAAAGTTAGAGGAAGTGACTTGCATCAGCACAAGAAAAAAAACTTACATGAAAGCAGTGAACTTTTCAAAGGGCTTTTGAAATATGGCTTAGCGGTTAGTCAATCATATACTACCAAGAGCACCCCCAGAGCTATGCATTTTATTAATTAACCTGAAATGGTGTGAGCAGAAAGTCAAATATAAGCATTGCTCTATTGCTACAAAGTCTGAACTCAATGTACAAAAACAGCTCTCATAGAAATTCACACTCACTACCACAACTTAATTTGCAAAATAATTTTAAACCTGATGAAGGTCATTAGTTGCATCTGGGATTTTAATTGAGTCAACAAACAGGGGTTGTTGTTTTTTTTAAAAAAGGCAGCTAACTTGTGGAAAATATCCATTAAGTGCATTATTATGTATGTATGTATTCATACAAATTGTGTTCATGCAAATTATATGAAAGCAGGTAGCTGTGTGGGTGGAATTAAGCAAAATTCGCAGGGACAGTAAAAACTATACCTTTATTTAGGACTAAATAATGTGTAGTGTACAAAGTAGTATGAACCCAAATGCAGGGTGTATGTCCACTAACACCTGAAACAAACTAGGGAGAGTCACATTAAGCGTTAAAATTATGATAGCTGAAGAAGATACAGCAGCAATGGCTTTTGCTTAATTTTTAAAGGTGTTGGGTCCCAATCTTAGACATGAATTGATTTATTAATTGATGAACTTCCCTATACATCTGCCTGCTTCATCACAGCAACAGTCTACAGGCATTTGTAGAAGTAGACAGTTGCCACAAACAATAAATCATTGTTTTACTTTAAATCATGCATACACTGCAACCCCAAACACTTTTACTAGGCGGAAAGTGGAACTGTATACAGCAGACCTGCCAGTTTATACAGTAGACGTCATGCTGCAGGTAGGGATTGCAAGTTTAAACAACCCCCCTTTCTTATTTTTATTTGATTTAAAACAATGTGCAGACACACAGGTGCATATTAGCAAACTCTGTAATGGGGATGGACACACACACATCAAAAATTGTTGCCCAACTGCACATGTGCCAATTCTGCCATTATTTATTGTAGAAGTTTTCCAGGTTAAAGTTTCCCAGTAGGGGCTCATCTACATTTCCACTTATTCCGCTGACTTCCCCAGGGAAAACCTGCTTGTTCCTGCTTAACTGGAGCAAATGTCAATCAGGTTCTCCACAGATTGATGTTTGCTCCGTTTCAGCAGTAAAGAGGAGATTCTCCTTGGGAAGGGGGGGGCAAACAGAAGACCTCTTGGACCCTTGATTTCTAGGCATGGGAGAAGCAGAAGTGTTGACTTAAAGAAGGAGGGGGAACATAAGTATAAGAAGGTGGAGTATAAGGCCACCTTCCTGTTAAGACAACAGCTCTAGACTGGTGACTGGGAACAGCCGCCGAGACCACATAACACCGGTCTTGAGAGATCTATATTGGCTCCCAGTACATTTCCAAGCACAATTCAAATTGTTGGTGCTGACCTTTAAAGCCCTAAATGGGCTCGGTCCAATATAACTGAAGGAGCGTCTCCACCCCCTTCATTCTGCCCGGACACTGAGGTCCAGCGCCGAGGGCCTTCTGGTGGTTACAGGGAACCAGGAAGAGGGCCTTCTCAGTAGTGGCACCCACCCCGTGGAACGCCCTCCCACCAGATGTCAAAGAGAAAAACAACTACCAAACTTTTAGAAGAAATCTGAAGGCAGCCCTGTTTAGGGAAGCTTTTAATGTTTAACAGACCACTGTATTTTAATATTTTATTGGAGGCCACCCAGATGGGTGGGGTATAAATAAATCATTACTATTATTATTACTATTATTATTATTACTACTACTATTACTACTACTATTACTATTATATTCTTTTACTGGCGATATGGGAATGAATGAAGACTTTCTTGTGACCACCATTCCTTTTGCTTTACTAAAGTGGTATGCTATCTTAAGTATGCTTTCAGCTTGTGCTTGCCCAACCAAGTGCTATTTGTGCCCACAAAACCTGCATGAAATAACACCTCTAGGCACAATCAAGAGAAAGTGGCAGTTAGGAAAGGGTTAAACTCTCCCTGCACCTGCAGTCCTGGTCCAGACTGGTGGACACTGCTGCTGTTTTTGTGAAGGCAAGATAATGGAAAGTTGTAAGCATGCCCTCTAAAGCTGAAAACCCACACTTTAAAAGGTCCAGCTACTTTCAACATCATCTGTACTGAAGTTTTATAACTAAGCAACAAAGATAAAAGGAACAAAATAATAAACGCAAACTAAAATGCAGCAGCTCAGTAACATCTGTCTAGACAGTTCTGGTTCACAGAATAAGAACCACATTTCTAGTAAATGTGATTCGTCCACTTTTTGCAAGTGGCACAGCTAGGTAATTTCAGATCTTGAACTTAATGGTCCTATGTGAGGGATGCTTTGGATGGCCATGTGCATTACTTCAGCTGCAGCCCTTCCAGGCTATATTACTGCTTCCACACCCGTGATATGTTAGGCCAGTGGCAGCCAACGTGGAACCATCCAGCTGCTGCTGAACTCCTGTTCCCCACAGCCCCAGCCTGCACAGCCAATAGTCAAAAAGGATCAGAGTTGGAGGCCAAAAAACATCTGGAGGACATAGCATTGGCACCCCTGGGTTAGAACAAAGAAAACACAATTGACCAATCTCCAATAAAAAGAGAAATACTCTGAGTGTATGCAGCTTTTCATTCTAACTTCACTGATATCATAGCACCATCATGCATTTGCCTTGATTAAATATGTTCACTTGGAAATAAGCACCATTTTGTTGTGGAAAATGATGCACTTACAATAAAAAATATAATGAGCATCAGTAACAAACATCCTGCCCAGCCAGCCTCTCTCTCAATAAAAATAAACATGCTGACCCATCTGTTGATGTGGGGCCCCATCATCTGCCACAGTCTGGTGGATCATTTAGGGACCCTTGAGCTGCGGGGCCCCAGACGTCCACCCTGAGGTCCAACCGTGGTTGCACCAGGGCATCTCAGCCTCATGAGCTTATGCAAAACCATAATATCAAAAACTTTAGACATCCATTCTTTGTGAGTTGTGTAACATAAGTCTAAGTCATTTTGGTGCAGGCTGCTCAATAAACTGCAAGGGAAGGGATTCATATTACCTTACATATTTTTCAAGGATGGTCAAGCTCAATTAATGCACATCAGTCCCACCCAACACTTTTTTTTGGGGGGGGAGGGAGTTGGTTCCATTAATCTTTTGAAGATAAGCGACAGTTTGTTATTTATCAATTCCCTCTGTGCCCTCTTGAACTTCATGACACAATCAAGTAGTGATCAGTTGCATTTTGCATTAGCTTTTTGGCATCGCTTTGCTGGCAGATGTTATTTCAAATAAGAACAGTAGCAGAGAAAATGCCTTTATTGCTCTCAGCAGACCACTTACAGAGGCAGCTGCATAAACTGGTGACATTTAATTGGTATACCTCTCAGACATCTCGCCCTTCACACCATCAAAAATTGTTGCACTCACATTCTGTTTCCTTGATTGGTTCCTGTCCCGATACTTTTTTCCTAATTCTTTTGTCTACCATACTAATAAAGGGGATTTTGCTGGTCGAGTATGAATCAGTCACAGACTCTGATTTCTAAGACATGGCTCCAAATCAGTCACTTGAGAATTTCGGCTTTCATCTAATGAAAAGAATATGTCTGGAAATCAGATTTCTGTCATCCACCTGAGCCTTATTCAGGCAATATGCCTGGGTAAGAAATGGAAACATGCATAGGGGAGGCTGAAGGTATGCAAACTGAGTCTCCCCCCCCCCCCCCAATATCCCTGTGTGCACTGAACCTCACATGCTCCACCACATGTGTTTGAAAGCCCAGCACAATTCAGGAATCCTGCTAAGGCAGGATTCTTGGCTGTGTGGAGGCTTCCAAGCACTTCAGTTGAACGTCCTTAGAAATGCCCTCAGACTATCTTGCGTTATGTGGGACTGTGAGGGTGCAATGCACACCAGACAGGCGTTTATTGGTCTCATCCTTTCCACATTTTTTTCCTCCCTTGTTTGCGCTGAAAAAGTGTGACTGGTACAAGGTCACCCAAGTAAACTTTCTGTTTGAGTGGGCAAATGAATCTCTGTTTCCCCCAGTTCAACTTTGATGCTCTGTTAACACTGACTCACATTGCTGTGAATATATTGTCTATAAGGCATTATTGCACCTATTAGTTACTAGTAGACTTGGTTTCATTTTGAAACTTGGGGGGCGGGGAGAGAAAATTTGGAAAAGGATGAATTGGGGCATCTGACATACAATCAGGTCATGTGCTCCATCTGCCCTTCCACATGATGTTATTTACGTGGTCTTGTTTGCATTGACCTGTCTCCCATTAATGTAGGAGCATTCATAGGACATCATTTCCTCCCTACCCCAGTGCCGTCATGGACCTTTCTCCTCTTCAATGGGAGGCTTTTGCATCCTTGTAAATTCAAAAAAGTCTGGATCAAAAAACTGTGCATTTAAAGGGGGAAAGGTCCGTTACAACCCTGGGGTGGGGTCCATATTTTGCCCTGGTGTGGACAAGCCCACACACAACTTTTTTTCTGTGCAAATTTGATAGCCAGCCTGGTGAGTTAATGAAGGAGGTCAATGACAATATCAGAATCTCCCTTTCCCCTCCTAGACAAGCCATGCAGGCAGCAAATTAGACCATTACAATTAACAAAACAGCAGTGAAACAAAACCCACACACAAATTTGTGCAGGCAAAACGTAAACCAAGTTTAGACATATTGTCACTATTCATCTCAAAGTAGCCTCATTATTCATTTTGTATTACAATACATGAGAAATTCTGGTCTTTTATGCTTGATAGCAGCAAACAAATAGTTGAAATGTCACTCAACATAAATTATTATAATCCACTTTTTTAAAAAAGCACAACACAAAACTAGATCCAGAGGAACATCAGGCGATTTTTCTTGCTTTTCAGAAGTGAACTGGACATAACTGTTAGTAAGATTTGAGGTGCTGAATGGACTGTTTTCTCCAGAAAAACACCAAACAAAGTGTAAGATTGTTGTTGTTTTTTGAATAACTTTTATTGGGTTTTATAAGCAAATAATAATAATAATAATAATAATTTATTATTTATACCCCGCCCATCTGGCTGGGTTTCCCCAGCCACTCTGGGCGGCTTCCAAAAGAATATTAAAATACTATGATACATCAAACATTAAAAGCTTCCCTAAACAGGGCTGCCTTCAGATGTCTTCTAAAAGTCTGGTAGTTGTTGTTCTCTTTGACATCTGGTGGGAGGGCGTTCCACAGGGAGGGCGCCACTACCGAGAAGGCCCTCTGCCTGGTTCCCTGTAACTTGGCTTCTCGCAGTGAGGGAACCGCCAGAAGGCCCTCGGTGCTGGACCTCAGTGTCCGGGTAGAACGATGGAGGTGGAGACGCTCCTTCAGGTATACTGGACCGAGGCCGTTTAGAGCTTTAAAGGTCAGCACCAACACTTTGAATTGTGCTCGGAAACGTACTGGGAGCCAATGTAGGTCTTTCAAGACCGGTGTTATATGGTCTCGGCGGCTGTTCCCAGTCACCAGTCTGGCTGCTGCATTCTGGATTAGTTGTAGTTTCCGGGTCACCTTCAAAGGTAGCCCCACGTAGAGCGCATTGCAGTAGTCCAAGCGGGAGATAATATTTTAGTAATAATAAATGATACAAATAAATAGGCCAAATCTTCTTATGTCATTTGTATATCTCAAAAATAGCATAATAAATTTTCAGCAATAGCTACAACATATGGTTCATTATTTGATGTCAGTGTGCAAGTTATTGGTTCATGAATTGGTTTAAACAAAAACAAAGGGGAAATCGGATAGCCCAGAATTAACAGATAATATTCAACATTGCATAGCTAAATGCCTAATCAGGAGCCCCTGTGGTTGTGCTTAGATTAAGTATTAGTCATTTTTTATTGATCACAAATTCCCCTTACATTCAGTGATATGGCTTTTACTGAACCCATGTCCAAAAGTTTTTATTATAACACATATATGCAACAACCTGTTTGGGCAATGTTAAAGTTTTCCCTTTTGGGCTACTAGCAATTAGCAAATTATAATATATAATAAACAATATAAAAACAGGTCTCCGACTTTCAGTCAGAGTAACACATTTTCCCAACTGATATGTTTGGTCTGGTGGTTGGGCAGACCTCTGAACCTGCAAACTGTAGCAGGGGAAAATCAGTAAAGAGCTTACAAACATTTTAAACATTCTACATATAAAGCTCTTTAAAAGGGAGGATATGAAGCATAATGCAAGAGTTAAAGACATATGGACTCCACTGTTGCCCACTTCACACTTCACGTTACACTTTGTTTGGTTTTGGCTGGAGAAAGCACATTCCAGCTGTGGGAGATGTCCTCCTTTCAGAATTAAGAGTATTGTTGTGCATTGTATTTCTCTCTCTCTCTCTCTCTCTCTCTCTCTGTGTGTGTGTGTGTGTGTGAGAGAGAGAGAGAGAGAGAGAGAGAGAGAGATAAGGGTTGGGATGTTGGGAAGGGCGCTTGGGAGGAGGGGGCTGGGTGAATGGGAGTCAAGGAAATGGGGGAGAGGTAGAAAAGGGGCAGGGGAGGGGGAGGGGGTTAGGTTGCATCAGCATAGCTGGGATGTTTTTTATAAGTTATGGATATTAAATTATTCAGTTTGTTCCATACTTCCTCCTTCTTCCTGTAACAGGCAAAGCAGACAATGATATCACAGGAGGGGGGAGCTCCCCCCCTTCAGTTTGGGTCCAAGTGGTCTGTGTGCATGTTCAAAATCATCTGCTAAACTCAGGAACTGCACTTATGAGTCTGCAAAAGAAAAAAGAAAACTACCTGTGTAGGTTGGGTTTTTTTGGCAGTTTTTATAGCAAGCACACATCAGTTTAGTAACTCCAACTATGGCTGTTTGTGTCTGTGCTTATTTATTCATAAATAGCACACTTTCTCACATTTTTTTATTTCTTTCAGGTTCCATAGCCACGCCATGTGATTAATAGACCTTATCATATTTTACCTGCTTGGTGGATTAGTAGCAAACCTTCCCAGCAAGATTTGAGCCAAGTAACCATGACTACATTTCAGAACATGCCTGCAATCTCCAGTCTTTTCTATGAAAGCAGAAAAGCTGCTCAGCTTATAATTTTGAAGGTAAAATTACTTGTGATATATAGTGTATATAATTAATTTTTGGGGCAGGCCCTTGATATCAAAGACAGGCTAATGCTTTCCTGTTCCTGAAGAGTTCCTTCCATGTTTCACTATACACTGTGTTTGCTCCTCCATGCTAAGCTCTTGTAAACTCCTTGTAAACACTATTCATTTTTTTCTGGCAAAACAGAGTATGGCACTCGTTCCTATACTAGAGAAGGAAAGGTGAAATCTTAAGAACCCCATACTTCTACCAACAAGGCAAGCACCAATTCAGCATTTCATTTTTCCGCCAATAATTTTTCCTATTTTTGCTTGCTTGCTTCACATTCAAATATTCTAGGAGATTTTTAAAACAAAAGTACAATTCAACCATTTAAACACCCACCTAATAAAATGCAAAACTAAACCAGAATACTTTCTGTTGGTCCATTCCCTGAGAACGCCAGAAATCTTGACGGATGAGCAGCACAGACCCCCTCCTGCAAATAGAAAACCATATACAGGCAACTCCCCGTTTGCACGGGGGCTGCGTTCCGAGGCACTGCATGCGTCAGCAGGATGCGCAGCAGTTGCATACAAGCCAAATGCATGCAAATGGGGGAATTTCCTGTATACATGCTTTTTTTTAGTTCTGTAGTTTGCTTTCATTATCAAATGCATTCCCTATGCTAGTGATGGCGAACCTATGGCACGCGTGCCAGAGGGGGCACTCAGAGCCCTCTCTGTGGGCACAGGTGCCGTTGCCCCAGCACCGAGTTCATTACTAGAAAGCCAGAGGAATTGAAGCTCGCTGTTGTGACGCAGACACAGGGATAGATTTGTATTGGGTGCTTCATTTTTTAATTTTTTTGTGTGTTTTTGTAGACTCCAAGTCTGGAACACTCAAAAAGGAATACGGGGGGGGGGGAGGGGGAGCAAGAACAGACAGTGGAAGATCATTGAACGCAATGGAAAAGTGTTATGTCTTCTGTGCAATGAAAGTGTTGTGTGTCGCACATCAAGGCTCTGACAGCACTTTGACACCAACCACAAAAGTGTTGCCCAACTTGGTGAGACTGAAAGAAAAGAGTTTCCCGAAGGGAAATTGATGAAATATCATTCCCAGTATCTTAAGTTTTTGCAACTCTCTTTTTAGAGCAGATCATCCAACAGCTTACAAAGTATGAGCCAAGGTTAGACAAATGATCAGCGTGCATATGACAGCAAAAATCACATTAATTGTTCCAAAGCATGCCAAATACAAACTTTTACCTTTCAATAAAAAGTGGTTTGTATCATTGAAAGCTCTGTTGTGCTTTTCTTTTAAGGCAAAATATGTTAATGTCCAAGTTGTTTTTTCTAAACCTTGGTATTCCAGTTAAATTGCTGCGTTGGCACTTGACAATGAGTAAGCAGGTTATGGGTTGCAGTTTGGGCACTCAGCTTCTAAAAGGTTCATCATCACTGCGCTATGCCATGGCTTATTCCGCATCAGTCCATAACTTGCTTTATTTACATGTTGGACACTGACTTTATTGCCTGTCACTGATTTTGTTTCCTGCTTACCTTATTTATGTATAGGCTTAATTATTTTATTGTTGTTACTGCCCAAATTTATACTTATATATTTGCTTTTGAATTTATGGGAAATGTATTTTTTTTAATCACTTTACGAAAAAGGAGGAAGTTCTTGTGTAAGTGGCATCATATTATCATCCCATAATAACAGTAGGAGTGAGGACCTCCTTGTCCAACCCAAGGCCTGCAGGCAGGAATCGCGCACACTTCTTGGCCTGCAACTTTCCCCAGAGAGCTTCTACTCTCTATCTTAGAGGTGCAACTTCACAGCTGTTCAGTTCAGTTGTGTCTGGCAGGCCAAGGGGCAGAGTCTGGCAGGTCCTGCTGGTTCAGGTGTGGGTCTTGATGAAGAGGATAGAGACAATAAGTTCTCAAGTAAAGTCTGACTATCAACGCATAGTTCACAGCATGGTTACCACAATCTTTTTCTCAATGTTAGACACAGAGGAGAATGCTGTTAGGGATACATTGTGAGATAGCCTTCTCCATCTCCCTTTGCTTTCAACCACTCACTGTAAGAGGGAGGTTAATCACTCTGAGATGCTTCAAATTGCTTTGAGATGCTTCATAGGAAGTGATTCGTAAATGAAAAATGAAATGAAATGAAACACTCAAATCTTCTGTGAAGACCCAAGACCTGGAACCTTTATGCCCTCCTTGATTAAATCTCATGGCTTGGTGTCCTGGTCTTCTTCTGCATCTACTATCTGTTTGCTTTGGGGCTTCCACCCAGCTATCTCTGCACACATGGAACATAGTAACAGTGCTGGGCCAAAAGATTTTGCTTATTTGTGGTGGGCTTTTTAAATATTTCAGGGATGGGGTGGGCCAATGAGAGCAGCCAAAGACCTTCCCCTGTCACCAAAGTAACAGCCCCCCAGCACTGCTCCATTTGGGACAGTCTACTGCAAATGGGGAGAGCCACATGGAGGCAGGGGGCGGGCAGGGCTGCTGTCACCACTTGAAGGGGCAGGAAAACTTTTGTAGTTAAACATACAAGTGCTGCCATCCTCATGGGAAAACTGCTGTCCCCAACAAAAACAAATTATTTTCCCATCAAATCACCAAAAGTTGCCATAAATGTCCCCCAATGTTGAGGTGGAGGGATATTATTCAACCCAGCACTACAGTTGTTATTATTATTATTATTATTATTATTATTATTATTATTATATTAATCAACAACAGAGAAGGGGGAGCTGACCACATAAGGCTTTATGAATGGCTCCTTTCAGATAACATAAATACATTTTGTACACACTGATAAATGAGTACAGCATAACATTTTAAGGTCTTGTTTCCATGAGCCTTTAATTCTCACTTTTAGTCTGCTTTCTAAGCTACCAAAGAAAATTGTTATCTTGCTGTATCATGCCATATTTTTAAAAAACCTAAATGTTTTACAGCTGTCAAAAAGAGTAGGATGCAAACGTAAACCTTTGCTTCTGTGAAACATCTACATTAATGGGATAAGGAGAAGCAACAATAAACTTAATACAAACCAGCTTTCTTAAGAATCAAAACATCAAGGCACAGTATTTGTATGTCTAAAAAGGAAAGTGTGCTCTTCAAAAGCCACCCAAAAGAAAAGAGCAAGCAAGCAAAGAAAATAATTACAACCCATGGGTCAACCCCACAGCAACTTATCCCTTTGATTTTCAGCAAAGGGACACCTTACACCTTGCCTGACGCATCCAATTATTTACAAAGTGTTATATATTATATTTAAATGTAGATTGCCTTTTGGATTCCCCCCCCCCCCACGACACCAAAATGTAGGTTGTCTCTGCCCCTGCAACAACATTAGCAGCCCCACCACATAAAAACAGCAAGGAGTCTTATGGCACCTTCAGGATTATGGAATAAGCTTCACCAGTTGTTCTCTGTAATCATGAGGGCTTGTAGCTTGAAATTTAAAAAAAAAGGGGGGGACTTCAGCTTTATAGGATAATCTACCAATGCAGGAATGACTCTGGCTAATACTTCTTTCCGGGTCTATGATGTCCAACAGAACCCTGGATCCAACTGCTGTCACTCAGTTGCAATAACATTTCTGCTTTCGCCCCGAAGCAAGGTGTCTGCCATCAAACTTTCTTGGGTCAGAACTACACGCGGCACTGTTTCACTTCAGGCTGCTCCATAAATTATAATTTCCCATGAAAATATGTTCCCTGGGGAAACTGTAGTGCGGACCATTTCACTTTAAAAAGTGCAGCATGCTGTGCTGTACCCAAACCTGTCCTCCAGATTTCTTGAAAGTTTTCTTTCCCTGCAAAAGCAGCTTCTGTTTCTCTGCTCCATTCACAGGGAGCCTTCATTTTTGAGATTTCAGTGAGTGTTGAGTTTTGAGCTTACCTTACAGTGCAAGGTGGGACATGCCACCTTTCTTTCCATTAAACCGTTCTCCAGTACTCTGCAGGCAGCAAGCCTATCCCATGTTCCCCGATCTGAGAAAGCCCCACGGGGAGAGTTCCCGCATGACATCTTCTGTGGGGCTTTAATTAAAGGGCAGGAAGATGGGGAGGCTTGCTACCAAGTGCCTGAGATTGGTGTGCTCACTGATTGACTTTACTCCTAAAATAAGTTGACTTAAGGACATTTAATTATTTTTATCTTTAGAGAAGGCGCAGGAAGATACGTTTATCTTTTTTAGAAAAGGAAGGACTTCAATTAAAAACAATGTCATGTAGGAATATCGTGTAGCCCTTATAAAGGTACAAGCTGTGTGTGGAAGGAGAATGGGGGGAGAAATTAAAGGAGATGGGTAGAAATACTTTGAGAGGCATTTGGGTGGGGAAAGGGAAAAATATGAAAGAAAAAGGCTTTTTTATTTAGAGCTTCTGGGAAGCAAATCCTGCCTCAAATGGGAAGTTTTTCCCAATACCTTCAGAACAAATGTCTGTACTTAAGCTTGAGGTAAGCTCAGCTAATTAACTCATTGCCACAGGAAAATGCTGCGATAAAGAATTTAGCGCTTTCCTAGAATGGACTAAATATCAGTAGAAAATGATGTCTGTAATTGACAGCTGATTATGCCAAACTCTGCTTTCACCTGCTGCCATTTTGTGCCTGGATGTGCCCCTGCACCAGCACTCTGTGACAGGTGGGCCTCAATAATTCCCAGGCATCTCAGTGGAACAGAAAGTTTGAGAACAACTCCTCTACCACCCAGTAATATGATATCTCCCCAACTACAATAATCTCTTGAGAGATTACACTGAGGAAAAGATCAGGTAGTAGCTAGACAGGATCATCAGATTTCAAGCCCATTTTTCCTTCTAGGCAAAATGTTTTATGTATCGTCAGGGCATTAATTCCACCAAGATAGTCTACTTATAAATCAGCTTTTCATAACTACTCTGAGTTTTCATTTTCATGACTTGGCTATTTCAAAATCACTATCATTATAAGAAATAATGTCTTTGGCTTTACAGATTCAGTGCTGGCACAGTACAATGTGTGTGTACAGCTGACAGCTAATTAACCACATAGCAATGCCAAAGCCCTATTATTTGCTAGAGAGGGGGTGGGTGTCTGTCTGTACCAGACTAACATTGTTCCTTCCACATCCCAAATACAAAAGGCATGAGATACTATCTTGCATTGCACTCCTTCTTTGTTAGTTTAGGTGATGGTGGAAGATAGTAAAAAGTCAGTATACAGCGGCTTCCTGGCATGATGCCACCATACGCTTGAAGGCTGATCCCTCCCCACAGAAATGGCTGAACACAATTGTGACCATGTTGGAACCACCATGGTAGATATGGAACTACCATATTTTTCTGTGTATAACACACCTCCATGTGTAAGACAGGGACTCAAAATTAAGAAAATGGGGAAAAAATGCCCCCGTGTATAAGACTACCCCCCCCTTTTTAGACTTTTTAAAGTAAAAAAAACCCTAGTCTTATACACGGAAAAGTATGGTATATTCAAACATAAGCAAAAATGAAAGGAGAAAGTCGGAGAAATGTGACAAAGTGGTGATTGCCCCCCACCTCACGTAGATCATAAAATGAACTCATGCTAAGAGGTTTTGCCTAATGGAGAGCTGTTCTACTTGTACATTTATATTTCATAATACAGCAACTGAAGCTTGACCAGTGAAATACAACTGCTTAGCTATGATGCTTATTTTGTGGAACAAGCACAGCAGCAGCTTTCTAAAGGAAACTTCAGTATCATTTTGCTAAGTATTCATAAGCCAATTCTCCAAGAGTCATTCCAGTGTTATTTTCTCCACTATACACCAGAGTTACAGAAAACTCAAACTCATGACTGCATTTAAATAATAATAAATAAACAGTTATAATGGAAGATGAAGTAAACCTTACATATTACAGTGAAAAGATTTATTACGGTATAAGCTTTTGTGAACTTCAGATATGTGAAAGTTTATTTCAGTTTACAAAAGCTTATGTCATAATAAAAATACTAGTCTTTAAGGTGCAATGAGGCTCTTTGTTGCAACTGTTACACCAAACTACCATGACTAAACCTCTGGAAGTTACTACATTCTTTTTAGATGTACTGTTCTCTCTCTCTCTCTCTCTCTCTCCTGGATATACACTTATATGCAAATGCAAAACCAACAATATGTTATTGGCTTTCACTGAAGAAACTTGCAAAACTCTCTTCTCATTTTAGCTTCGTGAATTTTCACATTTGGGAATGTCTTCAGAGAGTGTGCACCTTACTTTTAAATGAATTGTAAGAAGCTGTAACCAAGGATCAATACAAAAAGTGGCATTCCTGATCAAGTGGAAAAGCTGGAGAGAAGAAACTGACTAATTTAGGAGAAGAAAGGGATGGTGACATGGTCAAAGGATGGGAAATGTAGAAAAAAAACCAAAGGGGTGGGGACAAGGGTGGCCAAGGAATGAAGAGACCAGGCTTCATCTCTAAGCCTGGCTTCATTCTGATCTAGCAGGATTGTTCCTCAAATAGAAGTCTCCACCCTGAAAGAAAGTTAAATCTGGGACACCAGAGGATGTTGCAAACCTTGGACTACACTGTCCTTTTGAGGAATGAAAGCCAAACACCCAAGAACTTTATCTTCTATATGGCCAACCACTCCACGTTCCCAGCCAACTTAAGCTTAAGAATGCAACAAAGTTGTGGGTTTTTAAAATCATTATATCACATATATTTGCTTTGTTTCTTACTAATGTGGTAAAGAAGATGAAGTCGCAAGAATACCATGACTAGGAGCACAACAACAACAACAAAAGGCTTTGTATATATATTTGAACTGAAGGCACCTCAGAATGATTTCCTCGACAAAGCCGATTAATATATTGGAGAGAGCTCACTTATGCTAGCTGTGTATCACTCCGGACACTATATTGGGTTATTGCATGTCCTTACTTTTAGGAAAGAGACAGATGTGCTGCAGAGCCAAAAGCAGCTCAACAATGCCTGTGACTTTCTCATAAGTAATCCTGGAACTTAAGCCATAATTCCACTCTATTTCCACATTGTGATTTTAAGAGTCCTCTCAAAATACGTATTTTAAATTTATATTTTCCTTTAACTGAGATGAGGTGAAAATGATCAAGAGATATATTTCAACCTGAACAGTTAGCCTTAAAGATGCGTACCAGGTCGTTTCGTATAGGAATTCACTAAGATCACATTCTTCAAGTATCCCTACTATGCTAAAAAAAATGGGCCAAGTGTCTACCGACTTCTGGGTATGACGGTGAGCACCGTTTGTTTTTCGCTCTGCAGTTTGCTTAAGTTTTTATCGTTTTAAACACCTTTTGAAGTCCTAATTGTTCTAAAATAGTTTCTTTTTTTATTGGCTTGTATTACTGTAAGCAACTGCGTTTTTTTTTATTGAGAACATTTTATCTTATCGTCTGTTCTGGCTGTGGTGTGCCTGCATGTGTGGTAAGAGTCGCCCTTTGCTTGGCATTCTTTCTTTGTATCTTTTTGATTTTATTGCTGGATGGGATACTCTCCTGCTAGTTGCTGAACTGCCTAGAGTTTCTGCTTCTGTCTATGCTTCTTCTGGCTGAGGAAAAGATAATGTCTTGCCAGTGACGGTGTTTGCAACAAGAGAGGAAAGGTTCCTGTCTTCGTTTATCCCCACCCCCCATCCCCCACCCCCTTTTCCCGTGCAGCTTTCCTTTCACCGGTGGAGTTGCTACGAGGAGTTACTAAAATAATTCCTGGTGTCCAGGGGGAAGATATGAATTTCAGGGGGGTGAAAGTTGGAGCCATAAACCTTTACTATAAAACGAAACAAAGCTTTACAATAAGATAATGTATTATCACTTATTGATAAGACTGGCAAGAAGCATCGACTTCCACTATATGCCTCTTAACCAAGCTGTCTACCTTGGACTCAAGAGTGGAGAGACATGAGGGTGTGCTTTGAGTAGCTTGGGTGCTTGTGAATGTGGGTTATTTTATTTATTTAATGCGCTATTTTGTTCACGCTGCAGCAGGCCTCAATGGTGCACTGCATGACTCGGCTCTTTCACCATCTGCAGTTGTTGCTCTTCGATAGCAGTCAGTAAGTGCACAGGTCACTCACCCCCAGCTGTTGCTCAGTGCTGGTGGCCAGGAACCGCAGTGTGCACCATTACACAGGCCGTTGCTGCCCATCTGTGCCCCCAAATATTCATTTGAGCATTTCTTCACCCTACAGTCGTAGCTGGCAAAGAGAAACAGACTAGCAATTCCCCACTGCATTACGTTACTCGTTAGAATGCTCTAAATGCTCTGTCTTTCAAAGCAGGCATGGTGCACAGTCCATTGATAGCTAAAACAGGCAGATAGCAAATATTTAATTTCAAGTCCTTCTGAGACACACAGTGACGTCATTAACAAGATACTACCATGTACCTGCATTATTCTTAAGCACTTCTTCATACAGCACATAGTCAAACTACAGCACTCACTCTAGCAGAGGCAGGAATGGCCTCCACTGGATGGCTTTAAAAAGGATTCGACAAATTCATGGAGAAGGCTAGCAAGCCATGATGGCTATGGTCTACTTCAGCAATGCCTCCGTATGTCGGCTGCTGGAGTCCATGGGAGGGGAGAGGGCTGCTCTTGTGCTCAGGTTCTCCTCCCTGGTTTCCCACAATCATCTGGTTGGCCACTGTGAGAACAGGAAGCTGGACTAGAAGGGCCACCGGCCTGATCCAGCAGGCTGTTGTTATGGAAGAGACATGGGGAAATCTATGGTATTGGACTATTAGATCATCTTAGGCCGGTCCTACCATTAGGCGGACATGGGAGGATGAGCCGGTGTTTGCAGTGGTGCCACACCCTCACATGCATCAGCTGGCTCCCCTGAGAGTGCCGCATCAAAACACATGTGTCCCAATTTTTATCAGAGTAATGTTGGAGGGTATGTATTCTCACCACAGCAGTCCCCTGCTTTCAGGAAAGACTTGGGTGATTTTCCAAGGCAGGGCAAGACCATTGTGACTCGCTTCAGTTACAAACAATAAAAGTAATAAGTGAAAAAGCATCTAAGTATTCTTTTGAGAACATTCAAAACCAACATTAGCATAAATATTTTACTAAATGCAAGCAAATTCTATGTAAATACTCTATTAGTTTTTTTCCCATTTTCGAAGCAGAATGCGTGTTAAGTAACAGCAGCACCCAGATGGATCTCAACCCTTTTCAGAAATGTGTTGGGGGGGGTGCCCTTCTATTTCCCGTACTACAGCCTCATCCCTGTTCACCATGCTTGTAATGATAATATATTAAGAAAATGAAATTGCTTCTCTCATTTACAGCAAACTTTAAAGTCATTCTGTAAACTCAACACATTAGTCAGGGTTATACGAGGACCTAAAATTAGGGCACTTGGAATATGATGGACCAACATAGTAAATATGATAGTTTCATAGAACAATGGGGTAGTTTGCAGATAGTCAAAGAAGCAACAACTGGAGATGGGCAAATGGTGTCCCCAACTTCAAAAAGGGAAAAAGGAAGACCCTGGTAACTACCAACAGGTGAGCTTGACATTGATACCAAGCAAGGTCCTAGAACAGATTATTGGCTCAAAAATGCACCAGAATGTGTATAAAATGTATATTTTAAGATTAAATACATACACTTAAAAAAAAGTGAATAAATGACATTTAAAATCCACAATACAGAGATGAATAAGAAAACATTGCAAAACTGACATGAACTGTAAATAGACTAAATAATCCATCCTGAATGGTAAACACATAGCTTTGATGATTAACAACATTCATTGAGAACCATTTAGCTTATAGCAGGTAAACACTGTGTGAAGCAAAACTGCTTTGTTTGCAAGCACTAATCGAACAATGAAATTTTAAATTATGAAAATTTTAAGTGAAAATTCTGCCCCATGTGGTATGCAGGTGTAGTTATACAAGTTCCTCTATGTATGAAGACTGTTCCTTTATCTGTCATACCACTTCCTCTTCCTTTCTAGAATGTACTCACTACATTTTTTCTCTCAATACGAAACTAAATGCAACATTAAGTCCTCTCTTAGGACATGGTATAGGGAAGTTTCCCGCCTTTTATCAGAAGAACATAGAACATTATACAAGACTATCTTGCGGAAGATCAGTATTAATTGTCCAATGCCTGTGTAAAAAGACTGGCTTTGAATTGGCAATGACAATGATAATGTCAGTCAAATTTAAAGGGGCAGAGAATTCCAAAGCTAGGGTGCCACCAAGAAGACAAACCACCAAAGTGCCACCATCAAATATATGGATTTCACTGTTGGAATGCTGTGGAGATCTTAACTCTTGGGCCAGGCTATATTAGTAGAAGCACTCCTTCTGGTACTTAGGTTTCAAGCCATTCAGGGCTTTATATGTCCTCTGTAAAAATATTGAATTTGGACCAGAACACTATTGGCAGCCAGTGTAGATCTTTGGGAACAGTATGAGTCTGACTAGCAAATCCACCTAAAAGCTGAGCAGCCACATTTTGCACATTCAATACATATTGTCCTGCGGATTGTTCAGCTTTTAAAATAGTATGCTCACCCAGAGCATAAGTACCTGGTACTTTGGAGATGAGAAACTCTGACCACCATTATAGCAAGAATAAAGGCTTCGAAGAGGCCCAATTGCTTACCAGCATATAAAGAAGCTTTTGGAACAAAAGTCATTCACAGTTCTCTATAAAAGAAGGTAATTTAAATACCACATTGTCAGGTTAAAAACAAGGGATATTTTCATACTTTTAACTGTGAGCAAGTAATCTTTGGAATGGTTTTCAAAGACAATATCTGAGTAATAAACTCGCATTTGGTTTTCAAAAAGAAACAGGTTTCAGTGGCCATCTTTAAAAAGACATTTTAAATACAAATTTATGTGGTCTTAATTACCCAGACTGCAGTCTGGAAAGTTAAGGTATACTCTGCACTATTAAAACTATATACACACTAAAGTCAACAATTTTGGCTTTGAGAACAAAGCAAGCAGCAGCCCTTTACAATTCCCTAAGGACCACATGAGCAATTTTAAAATCTTGTTTCCATCATGGACTGAAGTTCAGATCATGCTCCCTAAAGTGCCTCAGTTGTCTAAAAATGCTACACTTAAAGAGTTACTTTATATTACTGTTTTCAGCAATATATAGTATTACATCAAAACACATTTCTTTTCCCCCCCCCCATGAGACTGCAGCCTTCCTATGGGATGGCTTTAAAACAGCCAGAGCTACGTAGCCCATAGCGCAGCTGAAAAGAAGGTTTGTGGTTGTAGAATCCATTCACAGAAAAATGAAGCAAAAGAAGTTGGAAAGACTTTTTCATTTGTCTTATACCAGGGGTAGGCAACCTAAGGCCCATGGGCCAGAAGCGGCCCAATCACCTTCTCAATCCGGCCCGCGGATGGTCCAGGAATCAGCGTGTTTTTACATGAGTAGAATGTGTGCTTTTATTTAAAATGCATCTCTGGTTTTTCTCTGGTTTTTCTCTGGCATCTCTGGTGGGGCATAGGAATTCGTTCATTTCCCCCCACAAAAAAAATATAGTCCGGCCCACCACATGGTCTGAAGGACGGTGGACCGGCCCATGGCTGAAAAAGGTTGCTGACTCCCTGTCTTATACCAAGGACTCAGAGTGGATTAGCAGTGCATTACTGAAACAGATGGGAAATGGGTTCTGGTATCAAACACACTTGAACCACACACACACAAAATCTGCTCATGACAAACCAGTCTGCATGACAAAACAAATACAAATGTCATTCTGGTACCAGAGTTCAACCACAAAATGGTGCCTTCCTCCCCACCAAGTAAGGAGGGACAAGGGAATATCTACATGAGGAGCAAGTGAGGGAACAAAGATCTACACTGTGATTTGCTGCCCCTTTGGATCTTGCCACCCAAAATTTAGACTGGTGGGGAAGTAAGGAACCGCAGATGGGGAAGGAGCAAGAGACGAGAATAACAAGGGAAGAAGCAACTGCAGCTGGGATAAGGACTAAGTGGTTAAGTCAAGAGTTTCACAAAGGTGACCTGGGAAGAAATTCCTGGCATAAGGGGAAGCACGAGAGAACAGACGGACACAAACTATTAAGAGAAGTACAGAAGGTCACAAGTCATGAGATCAGATGTGTAACCCATCTTCTTCTATCCCTTTTGCCTCACCAAAATTTTCCCCAAATCAGCTCAATCTGCTATACAGTAGTACCTTGGTTTTCAAACTTAATACATTCCAGAAGACCGTTCCAAAACCAAAGCGTTCCAAAACCAAGGTGTGCTTTCCCATAGAAAGTAATGCAAAATGGATTAATCCGTTCCAGACTTTTAAATACATACCCTAAAACAGCAATTTAGCATGAATTTTACTATCTAACAAGACCACTGATCCATAAAATGAAATCAATAAACAATGTACTGCAGTCACATAATCAATCAATCAATCGGTAGCTGAACTGGGTTCCACACAGGCACAAAAACAAAACAAAAAGAGCCACAAAAACACAAACACAAAATAGCAAAAACAGACAGACCTCAGAGTAACACTCAAAACAAAAGTGTGGCATTCAAAACAGAAGTGTTACACTCAAAACAGAGCATGTTTGGCTTCCGAAAAAAGTTCACAAACCAGAACACTTACTTCCAGGTTTGCAGTGTTTGGGTTCCAAGTTGTTTGAGTACCAAGGTACCACTGTATCTAATGGCCTAAGCAGGTCCTCTTTAGCTACCTGCAGGGCAATTATAAATGTTCCTGTGGTGGAGAAGGTGGGGAGGAAGAGACAGACAAAGAAAGATGGCTTGTACATATCTCTCCCACTAACTTGCTAGAACAGCTTCCCAGGAGACTTGTTTACCAATACAGAGGATAAGGGACCTGGTGTAATGCCATCATCATTTACTGCACAATTTCACAGCAGTTTGAGAAAAACTCACTCTACTGTAGCAGTGATTACTGGCCATGATCTCTGCATCTGTTTTCCTGTTTAGATCCTGGGAAATTTGCATTTCTTCACTTCATCCAGACTAGTAAACAACACAAATGGAAGATAAATCAATTGTTCTCACTTTTTCTTAAGTTCAGAATATCCTGCAGTCTTTTTCTGCTGTTTCATAAATTAGAACACAGAAACTTTATTTTGATTAGGTTGTACAGTATTATTGCTTTTTAAAAAAATAGTGAGGGAAGAAAACAGCCCATAGTGTCAAAAAGAGCACTGTTTTTACCTGATGGTTCATATCCGGGAGTATCAGCAAGAAAGGTAAAAATAACAACCATCCAGTACAGTATATGACGAAATAGCCAGGCATAGATTCACAATGTGTCCCACTGGCTAATGCTATTTTTCTTTGCCATTTCCTGGCAAGGAGAACTGGAAAACCCTGGCTTAATTATCCCCATCAGTCTCCCAGACAAGAGTTTTAGCTGCTGTAAACACTCCCTTGATAGCTGATAAGAAATCTGCTGAAAAGCTTTTTGTGGGGGGTGGACCGGGGGCCTCATGGGTACACCCATTAATCATAGAGCAGTACTGTACATGTGTTGCCTAGAGAAAAGACATGGAGCTCCACACATCCTGGCCAATATAAGGACACAGAATACCTAGGTTCCCTGCGCAGGTTGGGAATATACAGATGGTCAAGGGACTTCCTGGTGAAACATGATGGCAGGTCACTTAATACACATCCACCTTGGAGAAATATACCTGTGTGCCGTACACCCCCCTTTTTAGTCATTAGTCTCCACACATTTAGGATTGTGGAGGGAGGGCTGCTTCACCTGTGTCCGTTGCAAGCCCCAACCCTAAGGTGCCTTTGTATTGGGGGCATATCTGCAGCAGGTAAGTAGCCCCGTGAAAAGTGCCTAACAATGGCTAAGTACAAATGCTTCAAACAGATGAGGAGGAATGAGTCAGTGCAATTTACTCTGGATTGGTAAATTGAGGGGACACTTTGTTATTATGGTTGTCAACATTTCTCCTAAGATCTTATTGATTATATTCCACTACTGTAATTTGGCAGGTCTTTTAAAACTCAATTACACTCTGGACAGTTATTGTTCTAAATAGTAGAAAGTTCCACAGGGTCAATAGTGCAAAAGGGAGGGGAACTATTTTAATATTTCATATAAACTGATGAGAGGTTTTATTACAATCAAGTTCTCTATACATTTTGTCATTTAAAAAAGGGGAAGGGAAGGAAAGGAAAGCTTCTGGAGGGCCGTAAGATCCCCTCTCCCGAATTAGATGGCTGTAAGTGCTAAACAACAAACAACAATAAAAAGTTTCTATTCATGGTATGCACACCTGAAAAAGTTAATTTTTAATATAGATATAATTTACTAGGAAAAGAAAAGGGGGGGGGGAACAATTCCATTTCATAAACGGCCTTTTGTGTGCTTTTTCCAGGCTTACACATTATTCTTTTTAAAACATGTTATTAGTTTTAGAAATATCCTGTAAATTCACACTGCCATTCAAGGCAAGGTTAGCACTCTGTTCCAGATAAGCCATCTTCACATAGATAAGACAACATGCAGATTGAATTCAGTCTTTGAACACTGCATAGTTTTAAAATAATAGAAAACTGTGTATAGATCAAAAAGAGAACAGAACCTCACTCTCTGTCTTCTGTATAAGGCAATCGCTGTGTGAAACATTTAGATAGATAAATGAACCCATTCAAAATCAAAATTATCATCATTAATCATTTGTTTGGTGGTGCCAGCAGTATACGAGGCAATTTCCAGAAACACAAGAAGGGGCAGTATATGCTCCCCAGATATCACATCAGACAGGGGTGTGTGTGTGTGTGTATTTATATATAGGTGATGAAAATAGAAATTCTCAGTTTGATGCATAGGATGTCTTAAAGCTACTTACCATTTTGGGGTTTTATTGAAACCATAACTGCAGACGAGATCTCGATTGCATTTTGAGCCTCCATAAACTGATCAGCTGAAATAAGTTTCCCAAAGCTCAGGACAAAATCAAGCCAAGGTGAAAACAGGCCCTGCAGAAACAGCTGGTGCAAAAAGCCAGAAAACAAGTGGAACACAGCTGTGGTCAATATCCACAATACCCTTGACCACCAGTTATTTATAAAATGCTCCCAATGCCATAAAAATTGGGTCATTGGAACCCTAAGGCACTATAGCAGTTATTTTGGTCTGCCTCAGAAAAAATCCTTCACTACATTTCCAAAACTGTCACATGGAAAGACACCGGGTCCGTTACCTAGCACATATTTCATTTTTGCATTTTGGGTTCTGTGCAAAATGGAGAGAGAGGACATGTCCCTGCCCTGATGTCATACCACAGGATAGTGGCGAAGGAATTCTTGTGACAGGATGAACACCTTCATTGTTTATTTAGTTTTAAATGGTTTGGTAGATAAGCATCTCTTGACGCCTGCTTGCCTGCCACTACTACATTGCCTTCCAAAATGCAGCTGTAGCGGAGAGCTGGGGCGGGACTGGAGAACCTACAACTCTCTATGTCGCTGCACTACAGCTCCCATCCATCCTGACCACCGGCTATACCGGCTGGGGTTCAAGGGAGTTGTAGTTCAACAGCACCTGGAGAGCACCAGGTTAGTGAAGGCTGCTCAGGGCAAGTCAATGTGGAAAGGGTTCCCTGAAGTTAAAACATTTGAGAAACTTAACCACAGGGAGGGAAATACCAATATTATGGTGAAGCCATGTGACTTTTGGCTCTCTGCCCACCCCCAAACATACATTCAGAACTGGCCGCCTTCAGGATAAGTCCAGAGTGTAGCAACAAGAAGAATGCTCTCTCCAGGGAGGCCTGCCCAACACCAGCCTTGCCACTGTTTCAGCACCAAAAACCTTCCTGTTTTCTTGTGCTCCAGTGGCAATATATTACACTGTTAAATCTGTTTTGATCATGTTTATGTGATTTTTATTATTTTATTATTGTTTAACTTTTGTTGCAAACTGCTTAGTTTGTTAAGGGTGGTGAGAAATGTCAGGGGAGCCCCTTCTCCCCTCACAGAACTGTCACAGTTTCCAGAGATCCCTGAGGAGAAGGACTAATTGTTAAACCGTTCTAAAAACTGTAGCTCTGTAAGGAGAATAGGGAGTTTCCTAACATACACCCAGCATCCTGTACAAACTACACCTCTTAGGATTATTTGAGGGAAACCATGACTGTGGCAAGTGGCACAGTAACGCTATAAATCCACAGTGCAGATGAGGCACAGTACTCAACTTGTTTGCTTTTCCACAGAAGAAGATACCCTTTTCCTCTCAGCTGCTCAGGTGGAAAACTGGGGGGCTTTCCGATTTTCCCTCAGCTTCCTATCCATCTCCCATTTCCCCAGTCAAGCTGAGGCCTTTCCACAGAATGATATTCAAATGCTACATGCTCTAGCAGAGCCGATAAATGGCTGGGCTATAATACTGTTATAAGTTTGGGGGAGAGAAAGACACACACCCCCAAAACACCCAATAAATTAATGCATGCCAGGATCTAGCAAATGTTTGGAGCACTGAGGGGAGTTACCTGGCATAGAGGTGTTAACATGACAAAAGGTGTTGCTGACCCCCATCAGAGAGGAATCCCTGGGCAGACTGTGCTCCGAGGGGAAATGCGCCTCTTTAAAACAAGGCCTGGGATAGCAGATGGGGGAGAGGCCTTGCTTGGCGCAGGGGATTCCTGCCAGCAAGAAAGGGGAACCAAGGGCAGAACTATCTTGGCAGGCTGGCTGAAGGGAGGCTAGTGATGGGGGTGTAAAAGCCAGCCCACCACAGAAAGATAAACTTGACTTTTGTTGCCCCGCCCAGTTCCGCCTCTGGCTCCACCCACCAGGTGGGCGTGTGGCCCTTGGGAGATTGCTCAGGAGGGAAGGCAGCCCTCCCGCTGGAATGCATTCAGCACCCCTGCTGTTTGAACTGAATCTAAGATAAAAGTAAATTCAAACATTGTTTGGTGTTCCTATTTCTAATAAGTAAAAACATGAACGAATGACTAATTCTTATCCAACAATCCGCTGAATGGAAACCTGGAGGTATTTCAAAAAGGGCAGCTTTTTCAAAGAAAATGAAACTACGGAAGGGGAGGATATTATATAAATAAAGACAGATTTCCTTCCAATAAATTTGTTCTCAACTTTCATATTTATTTCCCTTAAAAATATTATAAAGAAGGGGAGCTGACTCCGCAGCACGGCATTTCATCTTATTACAGGAAATTAAATGTGTAGCTGTTTTGCAAAGGGCAAAGAATGCCAGGCCGCTTTCTCAGGAGGCAAAACAAGGCCAGGTCCAGCACCGCTTGGGATGGCAGACTCAGCTGTGTGAGCAGACTCTCAATAACCCCCCCCGCCCCGCCCCCATCCCCACTTGCACACTGCTCTACCTTTCATGTCTGCTTCGCATTTTGTGCATGCCAGCAAACTCCATTCACCCGCACTTTCTCAAACGGAAGACAGGAAGGAAAGACTTTTAAATTGTGAGGCTCTGACTCACATTGGCTTTTAATACAGTGCTGCAGAAGGCGCTCAGCCACTGCTTTAGGGGGTTATGAAACCTCAAAGCTCAACTTTTAAACTGATATTCAGATTACAACCAGACTGACTGGGAGCATTTGCCTGCTTGCTAATGTTTTATTCAAGCAGAGGTACTCTTTAAACATGCTCAGAGATGGCAACTTACACCTGTTCCTTGCTAGAAGACAAGGCAAAATACGAAGGCTGACATTAACAATAATGGCCTTCCCTATGTGTTGCTGTCTCTTCAATATTCTGAAGAGAGGTGTGCAAAGAAAATCACTATCTTTCATGTTGAAGAAACTGTGACAACAACTACAATATTGCCAAATGTCTCTGTGTAAAGAAGTTGACCAAAAAGATAAGACATTAATGAGAATATATTTGAATTTAATGAAGCTGGGACACGGACACACACACTGTAGGCAGTACAACAGGGGCCAGCAAACTAAGGCCCACGGGCCGGATCCGACCCAACTGCTCTCTGGCTCTTGCCCACAAACGGTTCTGCCATCGCCACTTGGATTGGCACAATCACCATTTAAAAAAACAACAACCAGGCGCCATTTTTTTGCGATGTCCCCCCTCCCTCACCGCAGCAGCGTCTCCTCCCTCCTCTCCCCCCCCCTTCCTGGCTTCTCCCTGCCCTGCGGATGAAGAGGGCTGGGCTTTGATAGGAAGCCTCACCGCCTGCCCGCCAGCCTCTCCCCATGGCTGTGCTGTGGGCAGGAGCTTGGTGCGCCTCTTGGCCCCTCGCCACCTGCCCGCTGGCCTCTCCTCCTGGCCTCGCTGTAGGCTGGAGCTTGGTGCATAAAGGAGAGGTGCTGCCACTGCCGCCGGCTCCCAACCACAGGCAGAGTGGCAGAGGAGGTAGGCAGGGGGAGGGGAGGGGCTGGGGGGGAGAAGCCTCCGCCATCCCGTGTGCGAGCTCCCGCGCAAGCAGTCCGGCCCGCCACTAGGTCTGGGTGACGGTGAACCGGCCCCCTCCAAAAAAAATTCCTGACCCCTGTAGTACAATTTCACTACTCCCATCTGCTATTTATTACAAGTATTAGCTACTTCTCTATAAAGTTCTGTCCTCAGGAGTCTTGAGACTACATAGGAACTTCCATTTTTCATAAATGAATTTATTGTTATTGCGGCTACAAGAATGTCCTCCTAAATCATTTATAAATAATAAAATACCACACGGCAAATAAAAAACAAATGTCCAACTTTGAACTGGGCCTGGAAACTGATTGGCAGCCAGTGCAGTTGGGCCAGAATCGGTGTAATACGCTCAAACTGTTTTGCCCCAGTCAGCAACCTGGCCATTGAATTCTGCACTAGTTTGAGTTTCCAAACTATCTTCAGAGGCAGCCCTTCATATAACTCATTGCAGTAAGAAACAATATGGATTTTGGAGTTTTAGCTGTCCTAGTGAAAACATACCCTAATATGGATTGAGGAGGAAAGTGATTCCATTTTACTTCCTCCACCACAGCCCCTAGACCTATTTATCTGCAGTTTTGCAGGGTTGTTTGTTTGTTTGTTTGATCCAAGGGCAAATTCCAAACCAATTGCCCACAAAACACTAGGGTAGATTAAGTGATTCCCAGTTTTTTAGTCACTTGATGCCCTGGAGGGAAAATTGCTGTAAGATATTCTTCTGAAAGTTGGTATCCTTCTGAAAGTTGTAGCTACAGCTGGATTTAATTCTGTGAGAAAATGCAGTTACAGACTTTGCATTTGTTATAATTGGGAACATTTAGTCCACTCTGGAAGAGTTCCCATACCTGCAAATTTCACTCACTTTGGCCAAAGGAGGGAGGTTATAGGTTAGTGTTAGAGTCCCCATTAAAATGATAGAGGAACACAGAGCTACATATCCTTTAGAATGTTTTGGAACCCAAATTACAGATCAAAGAAGTGAGAACACAAAGTGCACCAGAAACATCAGAGTTTTCAAAAACACACAGATACACACACAAGGCAAATCTTGAGGCTACTGCACCTCTCTTATTAGGGTATCTTAATATGGTTTCATGAGAAAATTATATGCATTCCTAAAATTTCTTCTCAACGCCCTTAAAATGTTCTCAAAATAATTGCTTAATGGGGTAGTTTAATTGGGTCAAGTTGCCCCATTAAACAAGACTAAAAAGAAGCATTTAAATCATGGTCTCATTAAAAAAAACTTCTTTCTTAAGAGTATCATAATAGAGTTTTAGCCACTGTAAGAACAAATGCATATCCATTCCCCCTCTTTTAAACTGACACATTTTAACAAATTTTATAGATCACTTGATTGTAACAAAACCAGCAATTTACAAGAAATACCATATAGTCATGATACATTTAGCACTTCGGAATTTTCCTGATGGTGTTGCATCATTTTTGTTCTTAATAATGAATTGGCAAGATTACTTATTCAAAACAATAACACATTTCGATTAGGAAACCAGTCAATCTCATTTGGGTCAGTAGCCATGCAGAATAACAATCTCTGACGTGGCACTACTGTCTGAGACTAAAATGTGGAAATTTCTTTGCAGCAATCACAGTCTGCACAACCTGGAATTGGTTACAGGTGTCAAATGACCTGTATAAACAAGCACTCTACGGTTTTCTGCAGATCAGTTCTACTTCCTTACTAGTTAATTATCCAAGCTATTAATTGGCTTTCAGATGGAGCTGCTTTATTGACTTAATCAGCTTGACTTTCCTCCTTCAAACTAGAGCTTTCTAGGATGGACCGTATCTTAGAGGTAGAGCATCTCCTCTGCATACAGAAGGTCCCAGGTTCACTCCCTGGCATCTCCAGGTAGGACTTGAAGAGGCCCGAGTGTGAAATTCTGGAGGGCTGCTGCAGCGGATGCAGAGGATCCTGAGCCAGATGGACTTCATCCAGGGCGGCTTTCTCTGTTCCTTCTACAAGACCAAGTTCCATATGAGCCACAACAGTGAATCTACAAAACTGGTTGTGTGAGTGGAGAAAGTTACAGCTGATGTTTGTTTAATATTTACAGATGCATCTTTCTTGAAAGTATGTAGAAAGTTAAGCTCTTTTGTGCATAGTTTTTTTTTAATCTTTTCTTGCTCTAATCTTTTCTGCTTGGCAGGGGGTTGGACTCGATGGCCCTTGTGGTCTTTTCCAACTCTATGATTCTATGATTCTATGAATATTACAATGAAGATAATTCATTCTGCTTATATGTGCATTTGCTAGGTACAATGTGCTGTAAGTACATGATTGCCGACATTTCTTTTCAAAGTAATTTAATTCTTTTTAAAGGTTAGGACAAAATTAAGATTAAGACTTTACCTTCTCAGTACCCTTCCTCTACATTATTGTATTTTGAAAGAACTTATTGCAGCAATAGCAGAAAAGAACAGCTATATGGCAGTCATAGAAAATAAATGTGTTCCCTTGTAGTGAGTAGCAAATGACCCATACTAGCATGAATAGAAAAACACCCTTCACCTCCTGTCATAGAATCCTCAAGAAACAAGTTGGCAGGGCCATCTTTACCCGGGATGAAAGGGGTGCGGGGCACACGGGCACTGAATTCTGGGGGGCACCCAGCACCCGGCACTGAAGCCACCTAAGCTCTTAACTATCTACCTGTTATGAAATAATAAATAATTTTGATCAAGCTAGAAAAACAAAATTCATATATACCTAGGTATTACCAAAATGTATACCTACTGTTTCACTGAAGGACTTTCGACTTTGTGCGCTCATTTACCAAAGATGTGCCCTGCCAGCAGTGGCGCTTGTCATTCACAATGACGGTGCTTGTCAGACTCAAAGACGGCGCTTGTCATTCTCAACAGCGCCGTGCATGCAAAATTAACTCTTACATCAAAATATTATGTTCCATATTGTATTGAGCTGCTATGCGGCAGCGGGGTCAGCGGCACCTTTGACACGACTGGCAGGCAGGCAGCGCAAGATCAGTTGTGTCAAAGGTGCCGCTAACCCCAAGTAGAACATTGCAAATTGTGTTTTAACTTCATCACTTACAGTTCAAATTCATTTAAAGAAATCATTAAAAAATATATGTTTATTTTCGCTAATTGTCGGCATTTTCTTTGACGAACTACTTAGGGCTCTACTACACATTCGTTTCAGCACACGGTTTTAGTTTTCCATTTCCGCAAAAACGCACCTGGAGCACACACTATGAATACCGTGAGCTGCATTTTTTCTTCATTTTGGGGATAAACTGTATTTGGGGGCGCTTGGTGGATCTTTGCACCCCAGCGGCGCATATGCTACAGACCGCCCTGCAAGTTGGAGTTTGGGACTGCCTAATCCCAAAATGTGCTACAATGGCATCTACTGTACAGTGTAACAACAAAATATACAGTACAATCCTATACACCTACTCCAAAGCAAGTGCTACTGAGTTCATTTGGACTTACTCCCAAGTAACTGGGTATAGGATTGCAGCCTCAGTGGCCCTTTGACTGCCTCCTGATGTAGAAATCCCGTTTCAAAACAGAGGAAAGTGAAGGGTTATCTTCATGGGAAGGTGGTCAAAGGGGCGCAGAGGTTACAATCCTACACCCACTTAATGTTGGGATCCATCTTAATATTGCGTTCTAACAATAGACCCAGAAATGTTGAAGTTCACCTTGCTGCAACCTTCCAGATCTATACCAGAGTTAAGGGAGGGCACGAACCAGAGTTTTTATGCTGTTTTAGAGTGCACAGATGCTGAAATGTTGTATCTGCATGTCTCATCAATTTCGTGCTGCAGCAGTATGTATGTAGTGGTTGTGGATTTTGCAAGGTGGTCCCTAATCTGAGTTATTTTAGTCGGTGCTAAATTGAAATGTAAAGCAAGCTTGAGAAAACCATTGTCAAAATCTAAAGGGCCTCCCTTTGGCAATTCTTTAGAGACTTGTAAAATTGCCAAGAAGCAATTTGATTCTTAGAGTAATTTATAATTGGCTAGTAACATACATGTTACCAATACTAGAAAAATTGCACTTATTTTTATGTGTTTCATTTGCTTTTACAAGCCAAATCTGATTGGTTAGATAGGATTTTGATGCCATCACATCCAATATGTGTTCAATGGCTGCCTGCGATCACTCAGAAAATTGAAACAGAAAAATAAGGTTACTGAAGCTGTAGCAGAGGGGCAAAATAGTGGCTGTGAAGTTAGAAACACTGGAGGAAAAAGTTCAGCCCCCTCATTACTACTTTTGAAGTAGAAACTGTACCTTGGTGACTTCGGAGTCTGGAGTCCTTTCATTGTTTTTCAGTATTAACAAGCTGGATCTTACTACCAACCCATAGTTAACAATAACAATTTAATTTGTGTGCTGCTTAACCAAAAATGTTCAAGGAGGTTGACAATTCTCATGAAAAGTATCACATTATTTGGACTTCAGATTTCAAAGATGGTTTTTATCCAAAAGCTAAATACATTGCCCTAATTGAGAAATTGTAATATTTATTGTGCAATTTTAATTAACTAGCTGATTAGGTTTAAAATAGGGCAAAGAGCTAAAAAATAATAATCAGTTGACAACCCTATTACGTAATTACTTCTGCTAGCCCCATAAAAGCATTGTTATATGGAGTCAAGTAGGAGTAAAAAAATTCTTATGGTTTTGTCAAACATTTAAGAATGTATCATCTTGTTTCATCTTTATTCATCCTTTAAGACAATCAAGGAAAAACAACATTATAAGGTTATACCAAAACCATCTGATCTTGGCTGTTACTGTTGCTCTTAATAACTTAATGTGAATTATTCAGCCATTTACTATACTTGAAAAATTTTAATATATAAGCAAGAATGGAAGTATAGGGAAGAGCTTTACTGCAGATTAAATCATCTCGGAAACTAATTACTACGACAACAAGAACTGGATTTGAAAGAAAATCTGCAGGCACTGAAGATCTTGGTTTTTTTAGGATTATTTTAAAGCCATTTGTTAAACAAACAGGTGGCAATATAGTGTGATTGATATTGGCTGGTTAATTTTCATGCAATAAACACAATTATTCTAAAACAGGATATTTACATAAATTACAATGACAGATCTGTGGTTTCCATTGGCCAATTTCTAAGCTAATATGTGCCTATAGTTGTGGAGATATGTACCTTAAATCCAAATTACTATTTTAGATGTAGTCATTCTTTTTAAAAATCTGTAAGGATACATACATTATACATTTTTTTAACGTATCTAGATTGCTTGGGGGCAAAAGGGTTGATCAAAACATTCAGATAACCAAACGCTCAGCACCATACAAACGAATGTATTTCTAGTGTTACACAGATATATAACGAAGATCCAATGTAATTTGCTATCAAGACATTTAGGGTGTAATCCATCTTGATTCAGATTAATGAGATTTTTGCCTTTGGCTTCAGTTCCACTATCCTCTCACCATGGCTCTGTTGTCATTGTACATAAGGATTCTCTCAGACCATTCTCCATACATATTAGCTATTCCAAGCAGCAGACACCTAACTGGCCACTAGAAAACAGCCATCTGTCTTTTTTAATGTATGCAAATACTTTGCAATAATTATGTTTATTGCATAATAATTAAGCCACGTGTCTGTTGCTGCAGACAGTTGATCCATGTACTGAATGATACAATACAGGTAAGGCAGATAACAAGCAAGCTTTGGAGTCACATAGAATCCATCAGTCAGAAGAGTTTAAGAAGGGGTCTGAAATATAATTATTTGTATATTCCTAGAACCAGCTGAATGGAGAGAGAGAGAAGCAACTCTGATGTGATTATAGGTATGGTTCTTTTTAAGCAGGGCTTTACTCATGTGCTCCTGCACATTGGTAAAACATGGCACACACAAACTCTGAAGACAACAGTATGTGCAATCAACTTAAGATGGCCCATATTTGCAGGGTTTGATCAGCGCACAGAGAGGGGAGGAATACAAGGAAGAACTGGATGTACTGAAAGCTGCAGCAAACTGCAACATGCCTAGTGCTCTGTACAACATTCAGAAATAAAATTTTAAAAAGTGGAGCTGTTGAGGATTCCTGTCACGTTGGTTCCACATCTGAGGGTGGGGGAAGGACCTCAGGGAAAACCCAGGGAGAAAATCTGATGAGGAGAATTATGGAAGCATTTCTACATCAACACAAGTTTGAGATTTAGTGAGCTCCCATCCTTCCAGCACAAGGCTCCAGTATAAGGCTCCTAGGGGTTAGGACAGATCGTATTGTATGGAAGATGCCTGGAAGGAATATCATCTTCCTCAATACTAGAGTCTGAAAAACGAACTTTCAGAATCTAGCAAGCGAGGTTTTTTGTAGCTCATGGCTACTTTAATTTCTTCCCAGCACAACCTGGTTTTCCAGGACCCAGCCTTGAGGCAGGAGAAGATGGCTGCGTACAAGCCCTACAGTGGCCATAGCGGGATGTCTTTCTGCTTCTCAGCATACCAATGAAGATAACTACATTTACTTTCTACTGTATTTGGCTCTGGGGCAAAGTAAAGAAGCACGTCATACACAATCCAACTACTAGGATTGAAATATGAATTCCTGCCTCCACCTGAGTAATCATTACTAATTAACAGCAGCCTGCACAACTTTAAATTATGCATACAAGTAATGGCATTATTTGTATAAAAAATTACTGCATTTTAAAAAGACTTTCCAAAGTAGACATCTTATGTAGTTATGCAAGCAAATGCTTTGAATATGTATAGAGTTCTTAAATATTGCAACATTTTGACTCTTGCAATCCATCTCTCGTATTACGTCGCCTTTTTTTAAATATTTTAAACCACCACTTAAATTTTTTATTATAAATACTGCCTACACTAAAGGCACACATTCAATTGCTATTCAACATTTCAAATGAATAGGTTAATCTATGTGAACTTCGCTGTTGAGCAAAGGCTAACTCTGGCTGTCATTTGTCGGTGATCAAAGATGCTTGCTGGATTTCCTTATTTCAAAAACTGATGCAAAGCCTAATACCAATAAGCCAACTTCTGGAGGGATATAGTTGACCTCCCTGGTTTGTGATGTTGCAGAGCCAAGATTACACAGAAACAAAAGCCCCAAAGCTCCCTAGTCCTTGTTATTTCAATAAAGATTTTGCTGCATACTTTAAGAGCCACATACTCAGTGCATATACAGACCAGGGTTATTGCTAACTAAGCAAGGATCAGTCAATACTGAGAAGTGACAGCCTGAGCTTTGCCCTGCCATACTCATCCTCTAATAATGTCAGCAGATGCAGTGTCAGATTGGCTCTATAGCAAGGAAGTGCTCTTTTCAAGCTGTCAAAACCTGTAAGGGCGTATTGTGATCCTATCTGCTTTTGCACCAAGCTGCCCTATTACAATCCTCTTTCATGATGGTCTCTTATTCTCTTAAGTGTCACCCTTTCAGACATGAGACAGTTCTAACCGATGGTTAATTTCTAAATGGAGAGGGACTCGTAGACTGGCTAGAAGCCATATGAAAGCACACCATCTAAACCGAATCATCTGCGAGTTGAGGGTGAAGGTGGGAAGGGGGCAAGGCAGCCCCCTCCCAAATGCAGCACTGCATAGCAGGGGGGGGGGGGAGAGGTCACAGCAATATCATGAGAGCTCACAGGTGCACACAGAGACACCCCTGGCCTGTGATGGCTCTGCCACCCATCATTCACGGCTGCTGTAGGGAAGACAAAAACTTCCCCCGCGCATTCAGAAGCACTGGCTGTGCCCTGGGTCAAATGAAGCCTCGGTCTCTTCCTGCTCCTGAATCAAGTTTTACAGGGTCATTAGTCACAATGTTTGCTGCCTTAACAGTCCCACATTCTGATTCTGTAGTTGCATTATGATACAGTATGATGGCCTGGGAATCTGATTCAGAGGCTGAACCTGAGGAATCCCAGCCTGCACAGGAGTCCCCGCCTCCAGGGCCGGCTGAGCCGGGGCAGGGGCTTGAATCTGAAGGGCCCGCACCTGTGCCAGATCCTCAGGAGCTGACACCAGCTGAATCCGCTCTGGCTCCGGAGGTGATTGAGGACCCATTGCCTGCAGGTGCTCCTCTCCCAGCTCTGTCAGGGGAAGGTGAGGTTGCCTCTGGGTCCAGTAACCCTCCAGCCTCTCCTGAGCTGCAGAGGCTCAGGGCAGAGAGGCGGAGGGAACTAAGTTCTCTCAGGAGGAGTGCTCACCTTAAGGCCAGGAGAGGCAGGTCACCTGTGGGCCGGGACCACCCCTGGCCTCAGAGGAGATAAAGGCCAGTCAGCCCAGTCCCAGGTTGCAGGAGCAACATCGCTGGAAACCTGTTCCTGCCGGCACCCTGACCTGCTCTCCTGAGTTCCTAACCACGCCCGACACCTTGCTTCGCCCCTGACGGACAGCCTCCTTGCCCTCGACCCAGGACCGGACTTAGACCACGCTACACAGTAACACCCCCCCCCCCCCGGGACCAGCACATACAGTGTTCCTTCTGATCATTTAAAAGCATTTCTAAAGTGCTCAATGTTTTTTTAAAAAACTCTTTCAATAGTATACATATAAAAAACATATCAGTTACAACATAAATACAACCTAAAACAACAGTATAGCAATATATAAAAGCAAATAAAACAGGGATTCAAAGGATTCATTCATGAAGCAGTCCAATCTTATGTGCTAGGGAAGGCATTGGGAAAAAGATACATCTTTATGTCTGAAGCTACAGATTGTTCCTGCTTCCGCTTGCATTTCATACTCTGCTCTGATAATTCTCTCATCACAAAAGTGTGCATGCCCAGCCATTTCCTATTTAGTCTTCCTCTCTGCATGAATTTCCATAACATGATGAGTGAAATGAATTCCAAAAATGGTCCAAGGTAGGCAATGCAGATTGTGGAATTTGGTGACAGATAACGCATGCTGGCCAACAAGGACACTGTCCCACAACTTTCAACAATTCACCAACTCCGGCACGAAGTTTTAATTCCGGTTTCACTTGTCTGTTAGGAACCCTCTGGTGCTTTTAAAAGCCAGGGGCAACATTTTTCAAAAAAGTTCCAGTTGACTAGCACAGCACATCTATAAAGCTGTTGACTCCTCCTGCCCATCTAGGGATATAAGGTTTGAATGTTGTTGCATTAGCTTGATTTGGTAAAAAACCAAAAACTTCTCTCTCTCTGCTCTTCTACTGTAGCACTGGATATTACCTTCCAGGGACTTCCCATGCTCAGACCCCTACGAGGTGCAAAAACCAATTATTTAGATAACATTAATTCTTTGTATGCTTTGTGGTGCTTAAGTGAAACTTTGAACACTATTCTCTATCAGCCTTGCCCAGCCTGGTGCTCTCCAGATTTATTCACTTTTTTTAGTCCAGCTCCCGTTAGCCCTAGCCAGAATGTTGGCTCCTTTGTGTGAGATGGGTGGTGGTGGGGAGGCTGGAATTATCTTTTGCTTGTAGTGTCACATCAAACAAGTAAACATTCTTTCTAAACCTAATAATTTACAGCAAGCAAAACTGCCCAGCCCCAGTGGCTACCATCTCCGTAATGAGCTGAGAAGCTGCCTTTCCTTTCCCCGAAGCGAGACATCATAAAAAAGTAAGTGACAGAGCTTGTGACCCTATCTAGGCAGTTTATGAACATGATTTGCAGACAGGCTGAGTTACAATGTTATTGTAGCACCTCATCAAAATTCTTCTCCAGCAGTTCGCGGCAGTGACTTAAGACAAGTGGACTGCCCTGAAAGTGGCTTGGATCATTTCCAGGGGCTTCTTCCACCCCAGGCACCAAGTTAGCCTTTTCACTTAACCTCTTTTATTTCTCTCTCCCTCCTGGCAGTGCAGTTGCAGGAGCTGCACTGGGGGCAAGAGTGTCTCAGTAACTTGATTGCAAAGCGACAAAAAGGCAGGAACATTTTTTGCCCTGTTCTCTCACTTGCAAGTGAATTGCTAACATTTCTCAGAGTTCAGGTTCAACTGAGGCACTTAACTACAGGAGCTAAATACGTAATGGTCAAAGAAGTATCACGTTCCATTTTTCTTCCTCCTTTTGCTTTCCCTTTCTGTTTCCACTTCCACTACGGTGCTGTGGAAAGACTGTATTTTATTTTTACAGTCCCTGTTTCTCCAGAGGGGTCAGCACATCAAAAACGTATTTAAAAGCAAAGTTACAATAATTTATGCAGGCATAATTATAATTACAATATCCATTTTCACCTGCAGTCAATTTTAAGTAGATAATTGAAACACGTATGGGCTGGCGATGAAACATCTGGACAGTATGAATTGAGGAAAGAGTTACAACTTTATGAGAAGGCAATGATGACAAAGACCTCAAGAAAGATAGTGTACAGTAAATTCATACCAGAATAAACAAAGTTTCTTATTCTGGTATTTGTTATATGACTATAACATTGTTCATATATATATTTGAAGTTTGAATGACTAAGCTTTAGGCACCATCACACCAAGAAGTTGAAGAATGTTGTTGGGTCCACCCCATTTCAGCTTTATTATACTGAGTGGTGGAAATGAATGCATTTTTTATTGTAATTTATTATTAAAATGCCTGAAGAATATGGGAGTAATCTAAAGACTTTTCAACAAAACTAGCATTTTTTTTTCAGGAGTGAGGAGAGCTTTGCACATCCCTGGTGTGTCACCACATTTGACTTACAACAAACACAAAGCAGGTTTAAGATTCCTCCTCCGCTGAAATTTTTAGAGGCAGCCAATCAGTTCTGATAAAGCTAGAGAATTTATCTCCAGGTTTTACACGTGGACTATTTTTATCTTTATTAAATATCCATACCACCCTTCATCCGAGGATCACAGGGCAATTTACAATATCAACATATTCTCTTACAGAATGAAAAGGTGACCAAAACTCACATTTTGTAATAGCTCTGGAACCACTCAAGCACTGTATATCCAGTACGAGCAAAGCTGTAAAATATAAAACTTGTCCAGGGTTGGATCCATGTACTTAAAATTCATTTTTGTTCATTGAATTCATTGTGAATAAGATCTCAAAATGTTTTATCCAGTTGCTATATGCACACACTTCATCTCATCCAGAGAAATTGCAGAGACACTACCCAATGTACACTGTAGGCAATGTACACATCTGAGTAATGTTTACACCTTTTAATCACAGGTAACGTATTTCTTGCCACAGTGTTCTTGCCTTTCCTAACCTTTAGAATTGTTTTATATTTACTCTTAAGCTTTTCAGAATGTGCTTTGTGAGCCTCTAGTAGGCGAGGAACTGCAAGTCTATTGTATGTTAATGAATTGCAGACGCTCTGCATTTAAAATGGTTCTTGAGGATGACATGAAACAGGACAAATACCAGCCACCTGTCAATGATCCCCCATATTTTTTCCATGTGGAGTACACAGACTTCCTTTCAGCAATTTCTAGTTTTTGAGTCCTTGATCAAATATTCTGAATTATATTTCCTTAGTTATTGTAGTTATTCTGAAATTTGAACACTTGGCCTATTAATGCACAGAAACATCTGCTTTGACGCCAGACTATTTGTCCACTTAGCCCAGAATTGTCTACTCTATGTCAGGCAGTGGTTCTCTCAGGCAGAGAGCCTTTCTACAATAGAGTATATAAATATCCAAGCGATTCAGCAACTTCCCATGGCTATCCTAGTGCATGAAGATGCAAAGTGGAAAACTGGGAACAAAAGGTTTTCACACATCCAGCACACATCTTCACAAAACATCCACTCCACACACACACCAATGCAGCTGCACCTTCCTCTGCTTCTGCTGCTGCTGTAATAGCAGCAACAACACACTTGTTCCTCTCTTCACAGAACCATGGTGGCATTGTAGACCAGAGAAGAGGGTGGTATGTCTGGGCCAGGCCCCTCTGAGCTGCTGAAGTCCTCAGCCCAACCTGGTTGACCACTGGCACCAGACCTGTTGTCAAGAAGGACTTTTGGGGAGAATAGATTCAGGTAGGTAGCCGTGTTGGTGTGACGCAGTCGAAATATATAAAAAAATTAAAAAAATGTCCAGTAGCACCTTAGAGACCAACTAAATTTGTTCTGTGTATAAGCTTTTGTGTGCATGCATACTTCTTCAGATATACTGAAACAGAAGTCACCAGACCCTTATATATAGTGGGAGGGTAGGGTGGGTGATTGACTCAGTGGGTATGGTAAACCTGTTGACGACCGCAATTAGTCCTACAGGAAAAAAGAAGGGATAGTGTGCAGATGATTAGCACGTGTAATGAGACAGGAATCCAATAGCGAGATGAGCGCCGAAACCCCAGAGTCGTCCACGACTGGACCTAATGGTCAGGGGTACCTTTACCTTTTAAGGTGCTACTGGACATTTTTTTAAAATATATATATATATATTTTGGGGAGAAGTTATGGGACCCACTCAGCAGAATGAAGGGGAGGACCTCTTGTCCACACTTTGAAGTAAGATATATTTCCATCTAAAGGGAGAAGGGGGAAGACCATGAAGTACAGAGGCTAAATTTGCCTAACTGCAGCACTGCTGGGAATTACAGAAATTTGCTAAAGGGGCTACTAAAACCTCAGAATCACCACCTACGGTCAATGACGCATTTTGAAAGCATCTATCTCTACAGAGGCATCTGGAAACATAAGATTCACCATTTGAGGACAGTAATATAATAGATACGTAGGCACTGTAAACAAATGCCTCTTAACAGGCTAACAAATGACAGCTGGAGTCTTTGTAGGTCCGATACAAAAAACAACAAACCCAACCCTTGACAAAAATATCTAGCAAATGACAAAATGGAACTTCAAATTAACATTCACTTATGTGAACAGGACAACAGTGCCTTTACTAAAAATAAATCTGGAGAGTCAAAATTAGCAGCTACTTCTGGATCATTAAACATAAATTAATTCCCACTTACTGACTGGATGTCACTCTGACTGATATGTAACAGAAAAATGGGATTTTAAATAGGTATTGCATTTCTTTCTGTGGGCGACAGAAAATGTCTTGAAAGGCCAAGAGTCTTGAAATTGATGCATCGTGACAATACTATACATTATAAAAGGCAAAATTAGAAAAATAATCTTATTTATTTATTTATTAAATTTCTGTGCTGCTCTTCCTCTCAAAGGAGTCCAAAGTGGCAACCAATAAAACAACAAAACTAACAAAAAAGAAAACAAAAACATTTAAAAACAAGCAAATATCTCCACAGCTAAATAATTTGCCAGGAACTGCCGCTAACTTTCAGGTATCTCTTGAAGACGCATCTCTATAGGTCTCATTGTGAGCACTGAAGGTAAAACCAGTCATGTCACCAAAGAGCCCTTCATTCGAGACTGGATTATCCACTAGAATTAATAGGCGCAGTGCCTTCATTAAACAATTAAATTTGCCATGGGGTTTCAGGCTGTATCCGCGGCATTCAGAAGTCGCAAGGCTTCCAGCAAAAAGAAAACTAGGTCATTTACTCACCTTCCATTTTTCTTTTCTCATTAAGACATATGGCAGACCTTTCACTTTCAATTTCCCCTCCCCTCCGTATTGAATTTATGAGTACATATTTATATTCATAAAGGTTATATGAAAGTCAACATTTGAAATGTAAGCCTTTAAGTATTTATGTTAAGGCCTAATCAAAAAGTACTTTCATGGGAAATGTCCCAGGACAGCCAAACTAACCTAGTTTCAAACTGCTGGTGCTGAATCCATTTCCAGCAATGCAACCTTGGTGAAATAATGTAGGAGTAGATGTTTATACGATGGTTAAATGTCAAAGCTATTAATACAAGAAGCTATTAGGATATGTTATGATATATGAAGACCTAAGTCATGCAATTATTTTACAGCTTATTGACTCTCGTGTACACATGGAGACCTGGAGAAGGCGGCTGAAACTACAGGAGCTTCAAATCTAATTCTATCAATGGAAAACTACAGAGCTCTCTCTGTCCTCTTCACCCCAAAAGCTCCACAGCTACACTGATAATTTATCCTATCCTGAGAAACTCCCTGACAAGGCTCCCTAAGGGTGACCTGCAGCTAAATTGCTCTGAAACACAGAGGAATTCAGGTACCTTACCAATTCCATGCGCTTCAACTTTTCCTGCCACCAATCTGAGACACCCCCCCAAAAAACCATGCAGCCGCCCCCCCGCCTCCTGCCTCACCTTTGCCAGCTTTCTCTCTGCCTCCGCCTCCTCGGCCACTGCAAGGTATGTCAGGCTGCCACTGTCACTGCAAGCCCCCAGGACCACTGCCGCAAAGCCTCCCAGGCGCTGGCCCATGCTGATGAGGCTTGCCAGGCCACCGCTGCAAGGCTTCCGCCGTACTTCTGGAAGCCAGTGCATTTCCAGAAGTATGGCAGTGGCTTCTGGATGTGCGGCCACAGCAGAGGTGGGAGGCCATGGCAGAGGTGGCGGGAGGCCAAGGCAGCTTGGCAGCAGAAGCAAGACCCCTGGGATTTCAAACAGAAGCCGGGGCAGCTTGTGTAAATCCGGCGTGACCCACTCAAAGCGGCACCGATGGGAGGTACGCAATTCTAGAGCAAAGTTACAGCCTATTTTGGACTGCTTCACGCTGCTGGAAATACGTCACACAGGGTTAATGTGGGTGGACATGGTTAGAATTACACTGTTAAACCTTACAGCTCTAAGTAAGGAAGTCCAGGAAGTCAGGAAACTTCATTTTTGTTGCTGAAAGCCTCATTCAGCACCTTTTTCATTTGACAAGCTTTTGTAAATTTTTGCATGAATTCACTGGCTTTTATGCCATTTTGGTCCTGATGTTTGTTATCAGTGTCTTTCTACATCCACACCATACATTTAAAGCATTTAACTGTCAGGAGTCCCAAAGGAATCCTGGTAGCTGTAGCTTTTTAAGGGTGTTGAGAGTTGTTTGGAGTCCCCTATTCCCCTCACAGAGCTAAACTTCCAATAGTTCCCTGCGAAGAGGGACTGATGGGTAAATCCAATGTTTAATTTTCCTTCAACCACCCACCCACCCACACAGGCATGAATAGAAATCCTGAATAGTACTTCCAATTCCTGCCCATTTATCCCTGATTTGAAAATGTGTCCATTTGTGTTTGTGTTTTCATTTGTTTTGAAATGAATGTGCTACCCCAGCCTTGCCATCTCTCTGCCACATCCCATCTGCTCAGATATCAATAGAGGAGCTTCAGGGGTGAGGTTTCAAAAAGGTTGGGAATCAGAAGGACAATAGGCAGGTTAGCACCAGTCTGACGGAAAGTCCCTGTCTGTTTCAGTACCAAAAGTTGTGGAAACCTAACCTGTAACACCTCTGTGATAAGTTCAAGTAACTGAAGTAAATCTAAGCTGTACACTTACCATCTTATTGAAAAGCCTCTGAAATTCAACTCTACTGAATTCAAAAAATTGATATATATATACACACATATGTAGTTTGCTGATTCTTTAAAGATTTTCAACTCCCTACACATCTCTTTTTCACCATTTTTGCTTGTGAAATAAATACTTTTTCTGTTTAACTTTCATAAAGCTCAAAATGCCAGTTTAAAAGGTGGGGGACAGTTTTAAATAAAGGCGAACTGTACAACTGTTCTGGGGCTGAGTGATATAGCTCTCAGTATACACCCAAGAGACACTATTTCTCACCATTTAAATGCTGTTTTTGCAAATTCAAACATATTCATAATATTCAAATTACCCATAGAATGCACACCAGGAGCTCAGTGACTTGTCTCTGTTACATCTTAATTAACACCAGTGCGACTCCAGCCAACTTTCTTCCTCCTTAACTGAGGAAAGCTAAGGAGAACAAAGTTTACACTCGCCTACTCTCATTGAATTGCTGCTGCCTTTTTAAACACAGAATCTCTTTTTGTTTAAACTACTGCTACTTCGTGACCTTGAATCTTTCTGCATTAGAATTATTCGACAAATGAGTCCTGAAGAACAAATTTACAAATTAATCCTGAAGTAGCAAAATGACCGCTGCGTAAGATGAGTTGCTCTCCCAAATATTTACCTAGATGTTTGATTAATTCCCCTGAGCAAAGGGATGGAGAGCTAGGAAATGGAACAGGGGTGATACTCTCCTCACAACGTCAGAGACCCAATTCCCCACTGCTACCACGCAAACCAAAAGCTTCCATATACTTGTACAGCTGGAGAAAGTTGACTGCAGAGTGTGATGCTGCATCTTCATTTCAGGAAGACGGCAAAGAGTTCTCATGCTGCTTTGTGCTTGCCAATCTCTACAGCCATCGATTAAATGCTACAGGGCTAGGCAGGGTTTTGAACATTGCTATCTAATCTAACTGGCAATGGCTCTCAAAGGACTCTGGCATAGGTCTTTCATACTTGAAATCCTTTCAGTGGAATATTCCAGGGATTTGCCCAGGGACCCTCTGCATGCAAAGCTTATATGTTCTACTACAGAGTTATGGCTCCTCAGCCCTTTGCTCTGGGAAATGGGTTGTGAAATGACTGTTCACTTGTTGTGCGTATACATTCATATGGCATCATCGACTAATGCAAGTGTTATTTTGAAATGGCATTTTCTTAGCACTTCATTCCAATGAAGAGTTGCTGAGAGTTTACCATTTCCCCTCAATATTTTTGGAAAAATGTGACCTCTTTGTTGGTCCCTGCGATGTTGCAGCCACCTTAAGCACCATCCCCATCATCTAGAAACGCCTTCAATTCCACAGGGCCGTCTTAAGCATATCCGGTGCCATGATGCAAAGATCCCATCCGCCCCGCCCCCCCGTTTCCCAGAGTTGTCGACCTTTTTTGGGGGGGGACCCCAAAGGTTCCCCAGAGTTGTTGACCTTGTCGCCGGAAACCCCCCCCCCATCTCCTTGACACGTGTTGCACAAGCACCACACTCACACATGCACACATCTCCCCTTCCTGACCCTAGGGATGTCCCTTTTAGAGGGCCATCCCTTAAAGCCTTCCGTAAATAAGGAAGCGCTGATCTTCTTAAAAAATAGCATTTATTTCTATATTTCTTCCACGTTCCGCTCTGCCCTATCTTTAGTACGAGTAGACCAGGCGCATAAACTCCAGGTCAGCCGGCAGCCGTTTCAGCCAATCAGTGTTACCGAACAGCGCCCCTTGTGGCGGCCACGCTGGTACTGCAGGCGGCAGGCCCTCGCTTCTCTGTCTCTGACAGCTTCCTAATACAAAGTTTCCGGGTTCAATTGACCGTGACTGATTTAATCAAAATGTAGCAACCACTTCCTGAGGAGTGAAAGTGCTTGAACTTCAGCAACGGTATTCTTCATAAATTCACCATAAATCAACCGTACGTCGGATTCTCATCGGACCACTTTTATTTTACTCCATATTACAAGGACTTTCAAAGGGGGGTGGCTTGTTGCCAATCAGCCATGATCCCTTGACCGAGCAGGCACGTACTCTGCAACCCTCCCCCTGTTGACACAGCAACCTTGATAGTCGCCTTGATGGACTCAGACGGAAGACTATCAAGGACACAATGAACTGCATATGCTAGTGTATTCAGCGCGGACTATGACAAAGGGACTGTGACCGGAGTCCCCTCAGGGGGCAGGAAATCGCGCCTTTCCCTTTTGTTCTCCGAAAAGGCTTATGGCAAGGAGGGGAAGGGGGCCCTGCCAGGTGTCAGGATACTCGGATTACCTGTGCGACCCCTCCTCTGGCTCCTCCTGTTTTTTAACGTAGTTATGATGTAAATATGATGTATTTCTAGGGGTGTAACTTAGGGGATTAGGAACTAATAAAAGTTGGGGTCTTCCTTTGTTCGGGGCTTCCATCTTGCTTCACCTTGTGGGCGGTGGGAGTCCTGTCGCGACAGTCTTTTCCTAAATAAAGACCGGGCCTACTGGCTGCTGTTTTGCTCTGACTTGCTCTGGCTGGTGTCTTTGCTTTTTGTCCAAGGGAGCCCTCAGATTTTCCGTTAACAGTTGGCGACCACTCTCTGGGACACTTGGTTCTCCTGCAAAGGTGAGAGGGGAGATAGAGGGGATCAGGCGCCACTGGGCAACCTTAGCCCAGGGATCTTTTTTCCTCTCCCTGCCTCCTCTTTGCGGGCGGTAATCAACCGTCACCAAAAGCCCAACCAGAGAGAGCAAAGGCGAGGTGAAAGCCGGCTAAAGAAAAGGATCCCGGGATCCGCGAGGGACATCACCGAACGTGAGTATGGTTTGAAGTAAATACATTGGGAGGGGGTTGGGAACGGAATATCTCCACGACAGCCGGGCCTTTCTCTCCTCTATCTCTAACGTTACCCCTCGGAGTCGGCCGGGTGCGTTCTAAACTCTCTCCTTTTCTTCCCCGATTCTCCCCCTCGGAGGGTGACCAGGGAGATCGCGGGGCCCTACTATTTTCCGACGTTGTCTCTCGGAGTCGTCCAGAAACGTCTGAAAGCATCTCTCCCTCTCCTTTTTCTCCCCCGCTTTCCGTCTCGGAGTTGAGTCCGGAAAAGCGTGGCTCTTTACTATCTTTCTCTGACGTCTCTCTCGGAAGTCGCCCGGAGGCGTTTTTTTCTAATACCCTCTTGCTCTCTCCCCTTACCCCGACTATGCAAACGAAGCCGCCCCTCCTGCCTGGCGACCTTTGTTAGGGATGACCCGGGTATGTGAGAACGCAAGGTCGTTTGCTTCCTTTCTAACTTTGAATTTTCTCGGACCCCGATCTGGCATTGCACTGCGCAAGCGTTCAGTAGGGAATTCCGAACTTAGTCTCAGGCTAGGCAGGAGGCTGTCGTGGAAAAGAAAGCGGGTGGTTCACAACTTGGGGCCCCACACTAGGGTTTAGTTCTGTGAAGCAACACGAAAGGGAAATTTGTCCCGAGGTACAGGTTTTCGGGCCAGGCGTCCCGAGGTACAGGTTTTCGGGCCAGGCGTCCCGAGGTACAGGTTTTCGGGCCAGGCGTCCCGAGGTACAGGTTTTCGGGCCAGGCGTCCCGAGGAAAAGGTTTTCGGGCCAGGCGTCCCGAGGTAAAGGTTTTCGGGCCAGGCGTCCCGAGGAAAAGGTTTTCGGGCCAGGCGTCCCGTCAGTGTAGTTTGTGCTCATGTATAGAGTTTCTTAAAATGAAATTGCAACTTGAAGATAGGTGAAAGTTGCGATAGTCTAAGATATTCCAAACACTGAGGATATTTTCTACCCCCCTCCTTTTTCTTTCCCCCGTCACTTTTTCCCTTGTGTGTGTCCCTATCCCCCTACCCCTACATAGGAAGAATGGGAGCCCAGGCTTCTAAACATTCCGACTGGACTCCTCCAGGCGACAAGGCTTTCGCGAAGCCTTCCCGCCAGATGGAGGACTCTGACACTCCCCTCCAATTTGTCCTCTTAAACTGGAAGGAATTGAGAGGGAGGAAAGGACTTTCGAAGTCAAAGTTGAGGGACCTTTGCAACACCTCGTGGGTTGCCTTCACCCACCATCTAGAACCAGCTTCCAGGTGGCCGCCCCATGGTTCCTTTAACCTCCTGAAGATGCAAGCACTTAAAACTTACCTGGCTGACGAAAAGCCCCGGCAATTGTACTACCTAAATGCCTTCGCTGAAGCCCGCGAGCTATTTCAACGGCAGCAAGCACAAATTGTCCGACAAATGGCTGTTTTGAAAACAACCGGACCCCCCCCATATGATGAGATTAGAGCCCAGGAGGAACAGCTGGATAGGACCCTCGTCCCCTTTTACTACCCCGAACCTCAAGCACCTCGACCACCAGGATCCGGGGCGGCAGACAGAACAGGAGCCGGTGGGGGGGGCACAGGACCAAGGGAGAATACACCTCGCCCTGCAGCTGCTGCACCTTCCCAAAGTACTCCAAATACACAACCACTTCCCGACCCCTCCTCAAGCTCATCCAGCTTAACAAGAGACCAATTAGATCTAAATCTCGGACCCCTGCTCAATGGGCAACTTTTGACCGAAGGAGGAGAGGGACCCGTCTCCAGTAGAACTAGGAATCGGGATAATCTGCAAAACGGAGAGGTAGAGGGTGCCTTTCCACTGCGAGCCTTACCAATACCCCCCGCCAGGGCAGGAGATCCTCCCCGCATGGTTTTTACTCACCAGCCCTTTCTTACCTCGGACTTAATGAACTGGTCCGATAAGATGCCCTCCCTACGAGACGACCCCGACAAATGCCACCGCCAGGTAGCTACCATCTTCTCCACTCATAACCCCACCTGGGCAGATGTGCATATGCTGCTTGGGGCCCTCTTTAACGAGGCAGAGAAAAGAGAGATATTAGCGAAGGCGGGAGAAGCTCTCGCCCGGGAAGGGTACCAACCAAATCGCCCCGCCTCGATGACCCCACTGACCGCCCAGTCTCTACTTAACGACCCAGACTGGGACTATAACACCGAACATGGAATATGGGGTTTAAAAATTTTTAAGAAGGCCATCCTAGACGGCATTAAAGCTGCGGGACAGCGAACAGTAAACTGGACCAAGGTCCAAGCTATCCTTCAAGGACCGGATGAGCACCCCTCTGATTACTACTCTAGGCTAGTCTCCGCTATTAAGACCTGGGGTGGAATAGATCCGGAGAGCCCACAACATGAGGTAATAGTCAAAGGATTTTTTAAAGACCAAGCTACAGCCGACATTCGAAAGGCTCTAAATTCCCACTTAGGATATGATGGAAAAACCGTAAATGAAATCCTCTCCATCGCAAAGTCCGTTTTCAACTCGAGGGATGAACGGAAAAGAAAAGACCAAAAACCTGACTCCCCACGGGTGTTGGCCTACGCAGCCGCAATGTCTACCTCGAAAGAAAGGTTTAAACCAGGGGGGTCCGAACTCTTTGAAGACCGCATTTGCTACCACTGTGAAGAAGTAGGGCACATAAAGAGAAATTGCCCCCTTCGGACAGGAGCCAGAAAGGTCGAATATAAGAACCCCAAACCATACTACCCAGAAAATGCCCACCCTAGGTACAGAGAGCCTACTCTTCCATACGGACCTATCCAATCCTCAAATCTAACGCAATCCCGCGCTGAACCCTCGCTACCTCAGCCGCGACCACGAAACCAACTTCATGACACTGCCAACCCATTTAAGCAGGGAGGGCGCCCCGCAAACCCAACTCACGAAATGATGGTTGAAGAGTATCAGACACATTGACAATTAGAAGCAGATCCCGCCTCTTTCCCTTTCCTCTGCCCGGTTTTGCAATTATCCTCCTCTGACCCCATGTGCACCATGCAAATTGATGGGCAGTCTTACGATTGCCTCCTGGACACTGGGGCCACCTACTCAACTCTAACGAATAGTCATTTGCCCCCGGGTGAAGAAACTAGAACCGTCATGGGGCTTGATGGAATTCCCCGGAATTGCCCCCTTTCCAAACCTGCGAACGTCTCCGTTGGGCCTTTATCAGTTAAACACACCTTTCTACTCACCTCCAGTCCAGTTAACCTATTGGGGAGGGATCTGCTCTGCAAACTAAATGCCACCATACAGTGCGGCCAAGAAGGGATTTTCCTGCACATGCCGGACGACTCCCTTTTCAATTTCCAAGGCATCCTTCAAGAAGCTAACCACAATACCATTGACCTACCTCCAGAGCTCCTTAACAATGTCCCTTCCTGGCTGTGGGGAACTGAGTCAACATCAGTCGGACTTCTAAAATCTGCAACCCCAGTCAAAGTTAACTACAGAAAAGATCTACCATTCCCCTGCACCAAGCAATACCCCCTTCCCCCCGAAGCAATCGAAGGACTTACGCCAATGATAGACGAATTTCTAAAAATGGGTGTCTTAGTTCCTTGCGCCTCCCCATGTAATACCCCCCTTCTCCCCGTCAAAAAACCCAATACAAATCCCGTCAAATGGCGCCTAGTACAGGACCTTCGACTGATCAATTCCTTTGTTATTCCGAGACATGCTGTTGTCGCCAACCCCCACCACCTTCTGAGCACAATCCCGGAGGGAACTGTAGTTTACTCCGTTATAGACTTATGCTCCGCGTTTTTCAGCATCCCCGTAGATCCGGAGAGCCAATTTCTTTTTGCCTTTACATGGCAGACCGGTCAACTAACGTGGACCCGGCTGCCCCAAGGATATGTGGAATCTCCGGCAATTTTTTCTTCCATATTACACCAAGACTTGTTAGACGTCAATCTCCCCGGAGGTTCCGTTCTCCGGCTTTATGTAGATGACATTTTACTCTGTGGAAGGGATTTAGAATCCTGCAAATCCGACACTATAGCCCTGCTTACGATACTTGCGCACAAGGGACACAAGGTATCTCCAAAAAAGATACAATACTGCAAAAAGGAAGTTAAATATCTTGGACATATCCTCGGAGAGGGCACCCGTGCCCTCACGACCGATAGGATCGATGCTATAGCAAAACTACCCCTCCCAAAGACCAAGAGGCAGCTCAGAGGTTTCATTGGAATGAGCGGATTTTGCCGAGCATGGATTCCCCGTTATGGAGAGTTCACCCGACCCCTCACTGCAATGACGCATGATAGTGCCCCAGATCAATTGCAATGGACTGCAGAGGCACTCGAAGCCTTCGAATCTATCAAACGCGAATTAAGGTCCTCGCCCGCCCTTGGACTCCCAGATTATAGACTACCCTTCTCTTTATTCGTCCACGAAAACAAAGGAGTAGCTTCAGGCGTCCTTACACAACCCTTTCAGGGAAAGAATAGACCTGTAGCATACTACAGCCTTCAACTAGACACCACCATAATGGGAACCGTTGGATGCCTTAGAGCAGTGGCAGCTGCAGCACTACTCCTAGAAAAAGCCCAAGAAACTGTCCTTGGACATGAACTAACCGTAAACGTCCCCCACGCTGTCGCTACCCTTCTCAGCCTGCAAGGGTGCCAACGTTTTACGATACAAAGGCTCAACAGATATGAAGCCATCCTCCTCAGTCCGTCTAATGTTACCATAAAGAGAGTGAATTCCCTCAATCCCGCAACCCTCCTACCTCTCCCTGACGACGGCACCCCACACCACGACTGTAGCCAAGTAGTACGACATGCCGAGAAACCACGGGAGGACCTTGACTATCTCCCTTTAGATAACCCTCACCTAGTACTGTACACTGACGGGAGTTCGAAAATAGTAGGGGGAGAGCGGAAAAGCGGATATGCAGTTGTTAGTGACACAGATATCCTGGAAGCGCGCCCTATCCATGCCAAGTATAGCGCACAGGCGGCCGAACTCATCGCTTTAATCCGAGCATGTGAGTTAGCAGCAGGGAAAAGGGTCACAATTTATACAGACTCCAAATATTGCTTCGGTCTAGTTCACGCTACCGGACAAATCTGGCTGCAGAGAGGCTTCCTAACTTCTGCGGGCACTAAGATCGCCCACGCACCCCTAGTACAGCGCCTTATGGACTCCATACACCTTCCCGAGGAAATAGCAGTAGTCCACTGTAAAGCTCACACAAAGGGGAAAGACCCCGTATCTATAGGGAACAGCTGCGCAGATCACATGGCACAAGAAGCAGCCCTCCAACCACTGTCTTCAGATAATGAATTCCAGGGACCCCAAGTTCCATCTGACGTAGACTTTGACTTAATGTATAAAACCGCCACCCTTGAGGAAAAAAAGGGGTGGGCAGAACACGGAGCCATCCTTGAGAATGGCATCTGGTATCTTCCAGACAAGAGACTTATAATGCCCAGACTATGGGTACCCAAGCATGTGAGAATTCTGCATCAGTGTACCCACTGGGGAAGGGACAAGCTTATAGACTCAGTCCAACGCTGCTGGTATGCCCCCGGACTAGCCCTTGCCGCGAAGACAGCAGTAAAGAACTGTCACACTTGTCAAACCTTTAATCCAAAGCATACCGCCAGAAGCCCACCTGGAGCCAGACCATGGGCCTTTGTTCCTTTTGAAAGTCTTCAAGTTGACTTTATAGATTTGCCCCCCTGTCAAGGCTATAAGCATGCCCTCGTCATCATTGATCAGTTGAGCGGATGGGTGGAATGCCTCCCAGCTCGCCGAGCCAATGCCCAAATGGTTGCAAAAACTCTACTACATGAGATAATACCACGCTTCGGGGTCCCGAGACATATAGACAGCGACAGGGGCTCCCACTTCACCTCAGAGATAGTTCAGCAAGTCGCCAAAGCTCTAGGGATCAAATGGAAACTACACACCCCATACCATCCCCCATCCTCAGGCCAGGTTGAAAGAATGAATCAACAGCTGAAGTCACAACTAGGAAAGCTCTGTAAAGACTCTGGAATTAAGTGGATCAACGCTCTCCCCTTGGTTTTACATAATCTCAGAGCTTGTCCCCGAGGGAACCTAAACCTATCTCCCTATGAATTACTCTTTGGGAGACCCTCCCCGGTATATAATACCCAGTTTCCAACATCCGAGTTAGAGGTTGGAGAGTCTGAATTAACTCAATATGTGATACAGCTCCAGAGACAACTAATCCACCTCCACAGATATGCTGCCTCAAGTCAAAACATCCCCCTAGACGAAAACATCCACTCATACCACCCAGGGGACTGGATACTAGCAAAAACACACCACAAGGTACCCCTACAACCCACCTGGGAGGGCCCCTACCAAGTACTTTTAACCACTCCAACTTCTGTTAAGGTAGCAGAAAAGACAGCCTGGCTGCATCATACCCGCTGCAAGCCGGCTCCACCACCCGAGCCCACATCGGACGAGTCGCCCTACCACATCCCACGCCGACCAGCAGAAGACGACATCAACACCGAACACGACCTACAGACCGGACCAGATCGGGGCACGCATCGGGCCCAACAGACCGGACCAGATCGGGGCACGCATCGAGCCCAACAGACCGGACCAGATCGGGGCACGAACCGGGCCCAACAGACCGGACCTGACCCAGCTCACACGTCAACACTTTGGTCTTCCGAACTCATCACCACAGCTAGCCAAAACGACCAACCCCCCATCCGCCTAAAACTCCGCAAAGCTCCACCGCTCCACCGCTCCCCATCTGACAGCTCTGCAGTTTGACAGCTCCACCGCTCCACCGCTCCCCATCTGACAGCTCTGCAGTTTGACAGCTCCACCGCTCCACCGCTCCCCATCTGACAGCTCTGCCGTTTGACAGCTTTACTCCCTCCGCTACTATGATGACCACCACCATACCCACCCTTCTCCTCCTTCATCTGACCACCACCTTCTCTCAAAACACCATGATCACACATGCCTCTTGCCCTGGATTACAAACTGAATACAAATTCCTAGACTTTGGAATTGTTGATATGGTGAAACGAGGAACATTAGACCGCCTTGGAGATTTCGAATTCTGCTTGCCAGAGACCCGCGTCCTCCTTCGACACTCCATTTCACCGATCCTAGCTACACACCAAGCCTGGGAACTTTTTATTCGCTCACCATCTTTCAGGCCACTCGGCAAACTCATCCTCACCAGAGACGGCCCTTGGAACCGTGCCCATTGCCTCAACGGCTCTTATGTACTTTTCTCTGATGGTACACCACAACAGGCACTGAACTGGACTGTCCTCGACAATGGCGGCGGTGAGTCCGTTTATACTGACCAGAACCACCCCACAGACCGTTTAATCCACGGGTTTTACTGCCAAAGAGTAGATTCTACCCCCCGTCAAACCGTCTTACAAGGGGTCTGCCTCCGAAGGTACTGCTGCATTTGGGACATCGGACTCGCCTCCAACTGGGACGGCAAGGCGTACCTAGAAGGCTGGCATCACTCAGTTACACCTGCAGCAGAATGGGACACCACCGGCCCCCAAAGATGTGGCGGCCTTACCACAAACCTAACCTACTTACTACGCCAAGACCCCCTTCATCCTGCCGGTACTGCACCTCGACAAAGGGGGGAACTGTCAATGTCCCAAAACTCCAGCAACAATGACCTCTTGTCCACCTGGCATTCCAACACCTATGTAAAACTGATCTCTCAAATTGCAAGGCAAACAACCACCAACGAATGCTGGATTTGCGCCAATGCTCCCTCACACCTCCACAGTGGCATACCATTCCTTGGAGTGCCCCTCACCCTAGAACAACATCTTTCCGCTGATGTACGGTCCTGGAACCTGACCGCTGTGAACTTAACCCACCAGTACATCTACCTGACCGGACCCACAACAGGCGACCTCTGCCGGAAATTCAGCGGCAACGACAAAGTCATCGGGGAGAGCACCTGTAAGTACACCCTTGATATCGCATTAAATGGTAGAATTACCCTATGGCACCAAGGCAACCCCTCCACCCATCCTAGCTTACTGTCTGCATGGAAACGTGTGATGAACTTGCCTGACCCCTGGGACCCTTCCCCAATTTCTCAGTGCTTCTTCCGCACCCTCCGTACTGGGCGCATAGATTCGTGCCTGCAGGGGCTGTTCTGGATTTGCGGCCACCGCGGCTATGTATGGGCCAGCCCCCACTCCCGTGGCACCTGTTATCTTGGACTGATTTTACCTGGAGTCCGGGTTACTCAAGAGCTCCCCCCCGGAAGGAGGCGCAATAAGAGAGCAAAGGACTTGTCAGAGCTCTCTGATGTCGCAGCCAATGGGGAGACTTACGGCCGAGCCCTCTTTCCTGCGTATGGAGCCGGCTCCAACCACGTTGATATCCTCAAACTGACCGACATACTGCTAAACTTTATGGAAGAATCCAATGCAGCTACCCAATCTATCTTGACGGAATTAACGGAGGTCAGGCAGAATTCGATTCAGAACCGCCTTGCTTTGGACTACGTTCTCGCCTCGACTGGAGGGGTCTGTGCCCTCGTGGGAACTGAGTGCTGCACACACGTCTCTGACCAGACCTTGAACATCACTGGTCATCTCAATAATATTCATAAACTGACCGATGAACTTAGAAATATCCAACATGAGGGCCTGTCAGACACTCAATTTTGGAGCTGGCTACCTGGATCTGCTTGGATAAAACAACTTTTAGGAAACGGCCTCTTAGTATTGGTCACTGTTACCATCTGCATTGCTTTCTTCTGCTGCGCAATTCACTGCTTCCCGATGTGCTGTCAAACTTGCGGTTCTTGTCCTTCTACCCTTCGCCCGCGATTGACTACCACCTATAGACCACCGACATCAGGAATTCAGCCAACCCCACTCGAAATGGGGCCCCTACACAACCTCCGGACCCTGGACTCTAGGTATGACATGCCAAACTTCTATTGAATTATGCGGAGAAAAGGATTGCGCGGTTTCCCTACCTTCGCAATCTTATCTCCGAAGGGGGGAACTGTCGCCGGAAACCCCCCCCCCATCTCCTTGACACGTGTTGCACAAGCACCACACTCACACATGCACACATCTCCCCTTCCTGACCCTAGGGATGTCCCTTTTAGAGGGCCATCCCTTAAAGCCTTCCGTAAATAAGGAAGCGCTGATCTTCTTAAAAAATAGCATTTATTTCTATATTTCTTCCACGTTCCGCTCTGCCCTATCTTTAGTACGAGTAGACCAGGCGCATAAACTCCAGGTCAGCCGGCAGCCGTTTCAGCCAATCAGTGTTACCGAACAGCGCCCCTTGTGGCGGCCACGCTGGTACTGCAGGCGGCAGGCCCTCGCTTCTCTGTCTCTGACAGCTTCCTAATACAAAGTTTCCGGGTTCAATTGACCGTGACTGATTTAATCAAAATGTAGCAACCACTTCCTGAGGAGTGAAAGTGCTTGAACTTCAGCAACGGTATTCTTCATAAATTCACCATAAATCAACCGTACGTCGGATTCTCATCGGACCACTTTTATTTTACTCCATATTACAAGGACTTTCAAAGGGGGGTGGCTTGTTGCCAATCAGCCATGATCCCTTGACCGAGCAGGCACGTACTCTGCAACCCTCCCCCTGTTGACACAGCAACCTTGATAGTCGCCTTGATGGACTCAGACGGAAGACTATCAAGGACACAATGAACTGCATATGCTAGTGTATTCAGCGCGGACTATGACAAAGGGACTGTGACCGGAGTCCCCTCAGGGGGCAGGAAATCGCGCCTTTCCCTTTTGTTCTCCGAAAAGGCTTATGGCAAGGAGGGGAAGGGGGCCCTGCCAGGTGTCAGGATACTCGGATTACCTGTGCGACCCCTCCTCTGGCTCCTCCTGTTTTTTAACGTAGTTATGATGTAAATATGATGTATTTCTAGGGGTGTAACTTAGGGGATTAGGAACTAATAAAAGTTGGGGTCTTCCTTTGTTCGGGGCTTCCATCTTGCTTCACCTTGTGGGCGGTGGGAGTCCTGTCGCGACAGTCTTTTCCTAAATAAAGACCGGGCCTACTGGCTGCTGTTTTGCTCTGACTTGCTCTGGCTGGTGTCTTTGCTTTTTGTCCAAGGGAGCCCTCAGATTTTCCGTTAACAACCTGAACTTGGGAATTCCACAGATTTGACTACAGGGAAGGAGAGGCAAGAGCTGGGGGTGGGGGGAACCTGCCCCTTCCTCTACTGGATGAAAAGAGAGAGAGAAAGTGGGACAGAGGAAAGCAGAAAGGAGCGGGCATTTAACCCACCGACGGAGCGAAGAGGAGGGTGGTGGTCGGGAAGCTGAGCCGGGGTAGACATAGCGTCGCAGCCAAGAAGGAAGGACAGCAGGAGGGTTTTTTAACACAAACACACACGCCACCCCAGCTGCTCCCTGACCCCCTTGAAGTGAGTGGGTGGGTGGGTCCGGAGGCACAGCAGCAGATTGTCCTCACCCACGACCACCCACGCAGCGTACGGGGTGGGCGTGTGCAGCCCGCTGCATTTCGCAATGCTACTTAAAGGGAGAGATAAAAGTGCACTTGGGCACAGCTAAGGTCAGGTCTGCTTCCCTTCGGCCCACCAGGACGCCGCTGCACAGAAAAGGGAGAGGCGGGGCCCTCGCTTGCTGGTGGGGAACTTTGACAGGGAGCTGCTGGGAGAGGCTGCAGCATCCCCATCGAAAGCGCTCCCACCTGCCTCTTTGGGGCTCCCCTCCCGCACTCCTGCCATGCGCAGGAGGCTTGGGAGGCAAGTGGCACGGCCGGCCAGGCGACTGAGCGAAGGAGAGCCCAGCTAGGAAAGAGGGAGGAGCTGGAGGGCAGAAGCAAGCCGGCTGTGTGACTGAGAGCAAGCGCAGCACAGGGGAAAGGAAGAGGAGGAGGAGGAGGAGCCTCACGTGTGCCTCCTTTCGTTTCGTTCCCTTCCCCAAGAAGGCCTTGGCTCCCAAAGAGGGCGCGTGAGGGGAGGGTTGCTGTGCGCTGCGCTCGCTCAGCTGCCCAGTTTAGAGAAGCATGCGCGCGCACACACACACCCAACCTCACAACACCACCAGCGAGCAACTATTGCGTTGCCCAGGACGCCGAAGCACTGTGCGTGCCCAGGGCAAGCGGATTCTAGGAAAACAGGAAGCTGCCGGCAAAGCCGCGCAGCTCCCCCACTGGCTGGGGCGCCCCTGAGAGGCCGGTGCTGTGGCGCAACGTGCCACTAAGCTCTATGGGGAAGACGGCTCTGGCCCTCCCCGCTCCTTTTTCTCCCGCTTTTGCAGCACTGGCATATTTTCGAGTTTTTAAAACAATACCAAGAGAGAAACCCAACTATATTTTTGCAGCAAGGTTATCTACTGGTACCAGGGCTACCACTCCACTTCCGAAAAGAATAGCTTCATCATGCCACCAGTGCTGATTCTCAGAATGCTGAAAGCTGAAAGGAAATAGCAGCCTATGTACATATCCATGTACGTATCCTAAAAATCCATGCCTATCTCGCAAAAGCATGAACAGGATTTATATAGGGACACTTTTTAGAATGTTGTAGGCCTCCCTCCCTTCCAAAAAAGAACCCAAGCTGAATCTTACATCTGCTGACACTAGACAGTAAGTGTAGCATAATGGATGGTGATCCCAAATTGACCGCAGTTCAGGTTGTTTCGTAGTTACAAAGCTTGCCAAACCTGATAGATATGGGCATGTATGTAGGCAGATTGTAATTTAGCAGCCGCCCCCCCCCCCAGCTGTCAGACGCTGAGTTGGTCAAGAGGACTTTAAACCACAAAGGCTTTGTATTCAAAACACATCCCCACCGTTAAGTGTTTACCCCTCACAAAGTTACAGTGCCCAGCCATGCTTAACAAACTGCAGTGCCCAGAAGGGAATGCATGTGCTTTAAATGGGCTTTAAAGCTATCATATGCACAGGCTGTGGAGTCCAACTTATTATTATTTATTAAATTTATATACTGTACCGCCCTTCATCAAAAGATCTCAGGGCAGTACACAGAATAAAAAAGTTTAAAAGTTTAAAGTGGCGCAACAACAAAAACAGATATTAAAATACGCTTTAAAGGTATAGTGTTTACTAGATAGGGTTGCCATATCTTGAAGAGCAAAAAGAGGAGAGCCTGAACCGCTGCCAGCCTGAGCCAAGGCAAGCCCCCAGCTCCTACCTGATTGCTCCGCTGCAGCGGTTTCGCTTCTGGGGCACAGCACCCTCTTAAGCACTGGCATGCTTCCCCCCCCCCCCCACCGAAAAGTGACTGGGCATGACTTTGTTGCCTGACCCAACTGAGCTGCATCTTAAGTTACAAATTGATTTCAGGTGGAATTTTGGTACCTCACACCTAGAATTTATGGGGTTTAAAATCTTAATTTGTGCAAGTGCTTTGGGGTTTTTGCACTGTGTGTGTGCACATGCGCGCTGAGCGGAGGTTTATACTTCTGCAAAGCATTACTACTAACTTGTTGAAATGCAATTTACAAAATTCTATTATCATCCCAGCAAGGTCGTTTAGTCTAACAGCTGAGAGGGGAAGAGGCAAATTAGCATAGTCTTGCAAGTGCCAAGCAGACTACATAACAGCTTTGCACTTAAAATAAACTATCAGCAGCACATAACAAGCATAAATAGTCCTCCTGACAATGAGGATCGCACAGGTTCCTGTGCCAGCTCCATTCTACTCTCTCCCTGCACCACTGCCCCTTTCCCCTCTCCTTCCTACACACTGCTAAAATGAAGGATGCACAAAGCCTGCCACTTTATTTCTGCTGTTTTCCACTTTTCCATGGGTTTTGATATTCCCAGTAAATCTGCAGTCTCAGATTTCCTTGCTTTTTAAGAACTGTGAGCATAAATACACACCACAATGCACAGTCACACTTAGATGCTGTGCGGTGCTTTCAATGGAATGCAAATCTGAATGTCCACAATCCTAATCCTGCTTTACCAAACAATGGCCAGGAGAGAGAGGGCCTGTTCTCTTGTGGAACTCTTCAGTGGGCTGACATGCTTCAATTTTTTTGGAGGGCTTTAAGAATATATCTCTTCCAAGTGCCCTATTCTTCTTATTTTAATTGAGTATATTGGTTTTACATGTGAAACAACCATTCATGTAGCCCGTCCTATTTTTCTAGAAAGAACTCACCAGGAACACCTCCCTTGTTCTCTTATATTGGCAATGGAACCCTCCTGAGAGAGGCCGGAACTCAGTTCTTGCGAGAAAAATGCCCTGCATCTACCCTATTCTTGGTTAATATCTTCTGGCTTGGACTGTGAGCTGCTGGGGCTCAGAAAAGTGTCTTCATTGGCCATCTGGTACTTGAGAGGAAGAGGCAGAGAGGGCAGAAAGCTTTCCCACAAATTGTTGTTGGTTTATTTTTAAAAAAATAATGAAGGAAAACAAAAAAGGCAGGTTTACACAAAAAGCCAATCTTCAACAGTTCACTCAAAAACTGCCCTTTTGTTTTACACAAAAAGGCAGCTTTGAGTGAACTGTTCAAGGCTTTCCCAGTAAAGGGAAAGATAGTGGGGGAATGAAATGGTGGCGAGCCAAAGGCCATTGTGCAGTGATGCATCAGCATTTGGGGGATAAGAGGCAGACTGAAGCAGTGGAACCTCAAAAGGAGGCAAAAGAGAACTGATTACAGTGGTACCTCGGGTTACATATGCTTCAGGTTACATACGCTTCAAGTTACAGACTCCACTAACCCAGAAATAGTACCTCGGGTTAAGAACTTTGCTTCAGGATGAGAACAGAAATCACACGGCGGTGGCACAGCAGCAGCGGGAGGCCCCATTAGTTAAAGTGGTACCTCAGGTTAAGAACAGTTTCAGGTTAAGAACAGACCTCCGGAACGAATTAAGTGTGTAACCAGAGGTACCACTGTATATCTTTCCTTCCTTATGTTCTATCTGAAACACAAGGGGGGGGGAGGTTCCTCAGTGTGAAGGCTGCTTTCCTTGGCTAGGGCAAGGCTTTTCTGTGCAGGAATCACCAGTTGATGTGGTGCAGAGACAAGCAGGCACTCCAGTGTCAGTCAAGCTAAGTTTATCTCCCATTAACAAAAAAAGAGAAAGATCCTTAACTATCTTGCTTAACAAAATGGAAAGGGGTGCTGCACTCTTGGCGGTTGTTGCTTTCAGAAACCACAAGAGAATTCAGGACTATCAATAGCCAATTTATAAGTGACACAGGGTGTCCTGACTGAATTAGAAACCCTGCATAGAGGGTGTTGCGCTTCTTTTTCAATTTCAATACAGAAATTTTGTAGGAATTTTCAATGCATTTTATCCCAACTCATTAGATCTAGTTCCTCCCAGTGTTTTGAATTTTGTTAATAAGTGGGTGCTTCTTGTAAATTTTGGCACAGCTCACTGTGGAAAAGTGTCGTATAACAAAACAAAATTAAATGAAGCTAAACTAAGCTAGAACTTGACAGCTTAACTTTCCAGACAAAATTGAAATTTTTGAGCAGAAATGGTAGGGTGAGGAGTGGATCAAATCAAGGTGAACTGGTGCTATCTAGTGACACCCTTAAATGTCATCCTATGAAACCAAAGATTCAGCGAGAAAATAAATTTTCCCAGGATAATTTAATAGTGTGAAATAGACCCTAAGAGCCCTATGCATCTCAGACTTTGCATTCTCTTACACCAACACCCATCCCAACATTTTCCATTCTATATCTTTCAGACTGAGTCCACAGGGCAGATACATCTTTATCAACTGCTAGGCTTGCATTTCCCAGGGGTTGGAGAGTACAGCAGCAAACCATAGCACCACATAGATTAATAAGATTTTACTAAGCACCAGATGCTTTAAAATCAATAGGCAGCTAGGTAATGACCTAACCACACTGGCTATAGAGAATCTTTCGAATGCCTGAACCTATTGGTTTCATGTACCTGCAGAAATGAGCACCCTATTTTGGATTGTGTGATTCTCAACACGACTCATTCTTTGGCCTATAAAAACAACCCATGTTCAGAAATGGCCCCTTTGTGAAAGCATTTTGGAAAGCTGGGAAAATCTGAGAAAGCCAGTGTTATACTCATTCTCATCTATCCTGAATGCAAGGTTATTAAATCAGAACACATAGTATCTTATTTCTGTCTCAACTGCTTATGCATGTTCGTACTTGGTAAAGGGACTTATAGTAACTTGATAAGCAGCTCTTCAGAAAAAGCCTTATGCACTAAAAATTAACTGTGTTTACTAGCACACAAAATAATTTCAGTTTAAGGTCTCCTCCGCAGAAATCAGCGGCATCTCTATAATTCCTAACATTCATATTTGCAGCAGCCCACAGCTATGTCTCAGTCCAGAATGAAAACTGCTCTTCATTCTGAATGATTAGCTTATCAGAATTCCTCACTGGTAGCAACTAGCTCAGATCAAAGCATCAAAGGCTACTTTGTGGGTTCCGTTTTCTTGCCTGGCCATGGCCAAACCACTATCATTCTCATTCTATTCGCCTGCCATATGGCAGAATGAAATCAGGATGGTAGAACACGCAGTGTTGTGCCATAGAAAACAATTTAACAACAGGGTTTTTTAAAAAGATTAATAAATGCAAGAACATTATACCCTGAAAGTGACAGGATATTTTACCTCTGAATAGCATTGTCATTGTCATACTGGTGGGAGACTGGCAAGTGGCAGGTCTTGGGGCAAATTTATCCATTATTTATTGTCTGTTTTCCCTTTCCCCAGTTTGCTAAGACATCCATTTTACACTGCAGTACAGGGAGAAGTCTGTGTATGTGTGTGCTTGTGTGTGTTCCTGTCCGTACCTGCCTCCTCTCTCTCACAGGCCCACACATTTCTGTCTCTTCCTCCACTCCCCGCCCCCAACACATCTTCTCGTCCTGCTGGTGGAGGAGCATGGGAATGGCAGGCCCATGAAATAAGTGAGAAGCAGCAACCACCTTGCTGGAGAAAGAAGATATGGGTGAGGGAGGGCAACTGCCTGGTCAAGCATTTAATGAACTCTCTAAACCAGCCCACAGAAGCATTGGGGGGGGTGTAGGATTTTTGAAAAGCAGAGAGGAATCTAGGATGTGGGGGGAGTCAAAATAATTTGTGCAAACAGTGTTGTGCTGAGAGTTTTCCTTAGCAAATTTCACCTTCCCATAATGTAAAATAGCTGATGTCTCCATTAGGAACACAATGACTGGCCTCTTTGATGTTTGGAAAAATTAAGGGGACTTGCATTGCATTGGGGACTGGGATTCTACAACATTCTTTAAATGGCAAAATGCTACACCTCCTCAGAACACAAATTTAACACTGCCATGTCATGAAATGTAGAAGAGATTACAATATTCATCATGGGGGTTAGCTTTTGCAGTCAGCAGCCTACTGATTGCAAAGGTCTACCATGGGTGTAACTCAAGGAATTATTGGACCCAGTTTCCCTGATTAACAATCTGCAGGACAAATAGTACAATCTTTTTCCTGTGGGTAATTTTGTTGCCATTACTGCATCAAAAAGAGCTGCTCTCTCAGTAGTTAGGTTTAAAGCGAGAGGGACACAAGACTGCATGAAAACCTTGTCCTGCAAATTCTTGATGTCATTCTAACATTGTCTATGACTCCAGTTACAGATAGGTAGCCGTGTTGGTCTGCCATAGTCAAAATAAAAAAAATCCTTCCAGTAGCACCTTTAAGACCAACTAAGTTAGTTCTTGGTATGAGCTTTCGTGTGCAAGCACACTTGGTATCTGAAGAAGTGTGCTTGCACACGAAAGCTCATACCAAGAACTAACTTAGTTGGTCTTAAAGGTGCTACTGGAAGGATTTTTTTTTATATTGTCTATGACTATAATGCAAGAAAGTAAATGCACTCAGGACATGCTCAGGGTCCACACACTATTTCTGTCAGCAAAGCCACTTAACTAACGGCACTTACTCTTAATACATGCTCATAGTAAGGCTTTTATACTACAGTATAGCCTTAATGTTGATTACAAGACTCAAAATAGCTGGCAGCGCGCTGGATTTCACCAAGGAGATCAGCTGAGCTGGCCAATGAGCACTGAAAAGCAAAGCAACAGACAGCCCTCCTCACTCCCCGCAAAATCGTTGCAGTCTTAATTAGAGGTTTCTGCAACTGTGTGCTAAGTTGAAAGAGCAGATATTGATTCAAACGCTGCAGCTAATGTTTTTTATTGTCTCAGCTGCTCAGAGTCAAACCTAATGATCATTATTATGCTTATATGAATTGGAAACAGAAATTGTGTTTCACATGGGGAGCAGTGAAAGCTTTAAAACAATACACTCAGTTTGGAATTAGCATCTTTGTTGTTGTAGAAAAGCAAACTGTTAAAAGCTAAATAAGACTGGCAGATTTAAGTAAACATGGATATTTCCTAAGTTATGTGAGCATTTGAGTATGTACTTAGATAAGCATCTCTTCTTTTCCTAATTTACAGGGAAAGATTTAGGGACGTGACCAAAAAAATCCTTATTTGCCTTCACAGGCAGCAGACATTTTGCCCAGGCTGCTCTTTTACCATTCTCATGGATAATAATTTGTGGTAGGGCAGATTTTCACACCCTTTTCCATGTCGTGATATATGCAGTTTATCACCAAATTGCTACTACATGTAGACTGGGTCAGGTGTTTTCTAATGCCAGGTATAGATATTCATGCAGAATGACTTTTTATTTGCCATTTCAACAGTTGCTTTAGAGTATTAGCAAAGGAATACAAAAAAACAAACCATAGGAACACACACACACACACACACACACACACACACACACAAAACAGCTCTGCATGTTCAACCTGAACCTGTCTAGATGACCTGGTTTATGGCACAATCTTGAGAAAACTCTTTACACACAGCTCCCTCTAGCTTCAAGGTGCAGTTTTCTGAGAGCACTTGACAGCTCTATTGCAGCTTGACTACCGTGGAATTCAGAGTATTCATACACACACACACACCATGTGCTCTCCTCTGTCAACTGTGAACATAGCATTAAGCCTCCCTTGCCTCCATGACCCATTATCATTATGCAGGGATGATCCCTGTTGCCTCAGCTTTAATAAATTAAGTACATAAAAAGAGTCTGATGGCTCAGGCCAGAGGCCCACCTGGTCCAGCACCCTCTTCTCCCAGGGGCCACACAGACGCCCGTGGGAAACCTGAAAGCAGCACAAGATACACAAGACCATTTTCAAATAAGATATATAAGATGCACAACTGCATACAACCAAAAGGAAACTTCAAAGATCCCGCAGGGTGAGGGCATTGCTCCTTATTGACAGCAGGTTTACTAAGCAACTGACAATTGGATTATTTCTCAGGCTTGGCAGTCAAAAAGTAGGAAACCTTTTGTGTTCAGAACTGATAGCTAAGGTGAGCTGGAAGTTGTTACCTACCATGCCTTTTCAAAGAGTTCATATAACAACAATTTCCTCCTAGGAAGTGTATGCTGCCTTTCAACTTTCCCCTCTCTCCTTCCCACTTACTTCATTCAGCTAGGAGTGTGCAAGCTATGAGAGCCAAGGGCCAGCGGCAGATGCTCCAAGTGGCCAGGAGGGTTGCTTTCAGGTCTTGGTTCAGGTCAACTTTAGGAATGGATGAGTGTAGGACACCGGAAGTGGAACACCCTGGATTTCTCTACTGATTCCTTCCTCACAGTATGCAAACATGTCTAAGAATGCATGCATTAAATAGGAACGGTCCATCTTCTTTTTTCACCAGATGTTAACTCCTTACCAAATTGCCCTATTAGCAAATCTCACATGACACATGACCATAATGCATACTCTGCAAGAAAGAATAAAACTTCTAGGCTGCAGATATTAACTAACTAACCAGAATGGTTATCAGATTTCAGGGTTTCTCAGAGACAGCCCCTGTCTCAGGTTCTCCAGGGGAAGGACTAAAATCTCATGGTGAAGAAGCAAGATATTTTCTACTTGGCTCAAATGTTTTAGCAATTACCTCAACTTTCCCATATCCAGTGCTTTTTTTCTAAAAAAATGTTTAGGGGTACTCTCATTTTCCTACTCATACTGAAATACTGCCCCTTCAATGAGGCCAAACTTAGATTCAGAAAATGTTTAGGGGTATGCGTATCTCTGCACCCCCCCCCCGAAAATGCACTGCCCATATCTATCAGGGTTCAATCCTAATCCACCATAGTCAGGCTCTGTCACCCTCTCAAGGCACCACCAGGTTCTACCCTGACGATACCACGTTCTGCCCTTTGATCTACCATACCCTTTAGTTGCCAAGCTCTATCTCCTCAAGAGATATGAGAACCCATACAGGTGGGAGAAGCCAATGGCAAGTATTTTAACCTGCATACTGGATGGGTGCACATATGTGGAAGAAGAGTTTGGATTTGATATCCCGCTTTATCACTACCTGAAGGAGTCTCAAAGCGGCTGACAATCTCCTTTCCCTTCCTCTCCTACAACAAACACTCTGTGAGGTGAGTGGGGCTGAGAGACTTCAGAGAAGTGTGACTGGCCCAAGGTCTCCCAGCAGCTGCATGTGGAGGAGCGGAGACACGAACCCGGTTCACCAGATTACGAGTCCACCGCTCTTAATCACTACACCACACTGGCTCCCAGTAAAGGAGTGAAGGCTAGTTCATATCCACATAGCTCAGGCTACCAACGAGTAGCTTCATAGCATATTTACAAAGAAGTGAAGTGATTAACATGTGAAACCAAACACAGATCCCAGGCAGCACCATGAGCACATAGGCACCAATATTATGAGCTTGATGAGAGCTCTCAGAAAACAGATGAGCTTTCCTGGATGCTTGTTGGGAAAAAACTTGTCAATACTGAGCTAGTTCCTATTTGAGCTGAGTGGAGTTTGCTGCTCCTACACCAACCTTCACCTTGGTCACCCCATTTTGGAGGTATTCCTGCTTTCCCCCCCCATGAATAAGTTTCACTGCAGTCAGCCAGATACACCTATACACAATTGATAGCAGGATTGTAGCATATGCCTTTAAGAGCTGAGACACTATAGTGTTTAAGCCAATTGCTTCCATGTTGTATTATTAAGGGGGAAAACAGGAGGTTCCACACATTGTCTCAGTGCAACAAGGCCACCAGGCATATAAAAGAATGAAAAATTTGTTTCATGTTGATTCTTAGTAATAATAGTGTGTCTGTGTGCAGTAAAAAATAAAAGGTGCATTGAAATATTTAATAATGGTAATGAAAAATGTAAATGACATACCCTCCAACATTTTGTGAGAAAAATTCAGGGCAACCCCCTACCCCACATCTTAGGCACTCACCCCCTCCCTGCTGCCAACCCCTTCCTCGCCTGCCCGCTCACCACCTCCTTCCCTCTCCTCTCTGACTTTTGCTGTCTTCAGCCTCTTACTCAAGAGACACCGCATCTCCAGACACACCAGGCCTGGCAGCTGCTGGAGATGAAACAACTGCTTTCACTTATGGAGCCTCCTGGGCAGGCAGGAGGGGCACCAGTGCAAACTATACACCCTATACACTCAGAGCTAGCACTTCAGTGCAGACGGTAGGAGATCCTTGCTGATGATTTCAAAAGCCACTGACTGGGCCAGGAGAATCAATAGGGCCACACACACAGAGAGAGAGAGAGCATCTACTTCCCAGAAAAGTTCACTCAGGGTAACCAGGCATGTGTCCTGATATGAGATGCTCAACTTTGGTTTCAGATGAAGCCAGGTGGCGCATGGCTGAGGACAGCAATCATCTGCATGTCATGGGTGACTCAAGTTGTACTTAACTGAGGTGCTACAGCCCTCGTATTGGGGACTGGAGCTCTGGACTGTTTTTTATCTGTTCCAAACCAGTAGTTGTGCACTGTGACACCACCATTATTTCCAAGGAGGAAAGAAAGAGGAAAGCCTGGAAACTTGGTTTTCTTCCAGACTTGTACACAGGCAATAAACAAGAAAAGCTGTGGGAATAGAGGGCCAACATTTGAATTCTCAGATAACAGCAAACATTCCTTTCAGAATTTCCCCCCAAGTTGCTGGCAGCTATTGAAGTATGCTGCCGCCACCACAACTAGCATCTGTTTGACTGTCTATATTTACAGGGGAACACTGTAAAGTTATTGAGCAGCAGGTTCATAGTCTTATTAGTCAAGAGGGATGAAATTTTATTAGCATATTACACCATTCCAACAGATTTTTTTTAACGGGCGGGGGGAGGGAGTAAAATTTAATGTTTGCAATTTGCTGAGTGGGACAGTGTTAAACCAGGAGACACTTTGCTCATGTGCTGGCACTAGAACTCACATTTGTAGCTCTAAAGATGCCCTAAAACTGTGAAGTGCTGCTATTATGTTAAATGACATTATATTGCTTCATTCCCCAATCCTGCCATATCTACAATAAGGCACTTAAAAGAAATGTTAATGCTCCAGTTAAGAGTATTTAATAACCAAATATATTGTTAGGATCATATAGGGCCCACATATTCTGATCCAAATAATTCCATGTGCTAGTAATATTAAAAGATTCCTGCAATGCAGAATGACCAGAATTTTCTGCATTGATTACTTTATCCCACCCCTGCCTTCCTTTCCGTGGGTATGATGCAAGAAATGTCCTTAATGATTTCATCTGAAATGGAGAGTATGTTTATGGCACAATGTGTTCAAAAGATGAGGCAGTTGTATTGTCACAATGCAGATCTTCATCTGCATCAACACCTGACTGAACATAAACAGTCCAAGAGATCATTCCAAACTGGATTCAAGCTCCAAGGTGTTGCCTGCTTTGTTTTGGAAAATAAAAAGCGTTATTCTGCTCCACTCAGAGTTGTATTTCATTTCAGAAACATGCCTCTATCTGGATTGAAGAAAGTAGACTTTTATGATGCTGTCAAGGAATGAATGTCGGATGAGGTTATTATCTACAGATGACTTGAATATTTTGAAACAAAAAGCACAAAATGTCGTTTGTTCTGATTCGAGAAAGCTACAGGCTGTTGGGAGGGGGCTGGGGGCCTGCCCACAAAAGCTCTGAAGATTCATTTTGGGGAGGGATGTCTCAAGAGGTAGCATTATTAACATGTTGCAAGTTTCCCCACAAGATATTTGTCAGAATAATATAGCATGAACTGGCAGTAGTCTGCTAGGCTGATCCTCCTCAGAGAATGAATTCTCTTCAGGCAGCAAGAGCGGAGCCTCGGCATACCTTCCAAAAGCATAATGTGCAAATCAGTAGCACACATGGATATTTCCTGCAGTCAGATTCACTGGAGCTCCAGAGTTCATCTTAGGGTACATATCTGACTGCAAGTAAAATTCATGTGCCAGGAATTCACACGCTGCATTTTGATCAGGTAGCTAGAAATTCAAAAATGCCTTGTAAAAAAATGATGCCCTAAGTGGCCTTCTGTAAGGAAGCATCATCCTCTGATGCGTCTCAGGATGGAACATCACAACAGCATAGCAGCAAGACGCTCATTGGCATCATCATCAAGCTGCCCAAGGGATTCTGAGGAATATCAGTCTGCTTTTGGTAAAATTCACTAAAATAACTCAGTGGTAGACCAATTGATTTGCTTAAAGAAGACCCTGGCATTTCCAGGCAAAACGTTCTCAGATAGTGGTGCTGAGAGAGAGGGCTGCTGTCAGAGCAAAAGCATTTGGCCGGCTGACCAATGGGCTGACTCAGCACAAGAAAGAACTACAGATGTAGCCTTAGCCAGGTTGTGAGGCAAAACATGGCCCCAGAATACTGACAGGGATCAGCTGAAAGGAGTGCTGTAACTCCTTCTCAGGAGTGACTTGCTGAGATGCACCCCTGAAGAAGAGTTAAAACAAGGAAAACATTTTTGGTAATAAATCATCATTTAATGGTTCCCCTCCAAGAAATAACGTTAGAAATATGGTTGGTGTCCCCATTGCATGAATAACTGAAATTCTCCAGCATTGTGGGGTTTACATGAACTGCATTACATGAGATCTTCCCATTACAGCATCCGCCTCCCAAATGACTTTTTGATGCTAGCGCAAATGTTTTTGAGCACTCTATGTTATGTTGTATTTGTGCTAGGATCCCTTTCAACACGCATAAAGAAAAGTTATGATATTTTCTGTTCAGCCTTTCTCTCCATGGTGGTACCAGTTAGTTTCCACCAAACTTGATACTTTTGGAAGAAAAGAAGAACAAACATCATATGATTTTCAGATGCATCACTTTGGCTTTTGAGTCAGACAGCAGGTTTGGCATCTTCTGTCACTACTGTAGTTTAACTTTCCTGCAAATCTGCGCAACTGACTCCAAATAAAATGCGTTTGTTGACAGCTCCTGCTCGTACAAACCACCCAGCTCCTTTAAAAGTTTACTTTAAAACAACGTATGTTAAAAGATAAATCCCAACTGGATCAAAAACAAAATATTCTGGGCACATCTGTGTATGATGACCTCCCCCCCCAAAAAAACTGCTACAAAGAATCTATTTATACCCCGTTAGTGCCTTTCTTTCAAACTCTGCATAAACACAAAGAGCCCATTCCACAAACTTGCACTTGTATAATACTTTCCTTTGTCTTTCTCGTCATCTACCCACGGCTGCATTAGCCGATGCAACCATCAAGAGTACACGATGAAGGAGGCTGCATTTGTCATGCTGACATGAATGCCAAGGGATCAAGGGGAGTGAATGGCGAAGCAGCCCTTGAGCTCTCTACCCTGCCAGCCCTTTCCATGGGACCCACCTTCCTACGCTGGGCCCCTGCCTCCCACTCACACCTATTTATCTGCCATGTCGAAATGAAGGGCCTTCTGGGAGGAATGGCAGGATGGGCCAAGCTGATGGGAGGATTAAGGCTCACATAGAGCTCTCCCAGCTTCCTGCTTTTGAAGGGGCTGCACAATACGGCACTGTTCACACACAGCTACCCTCTCAGTTCTTTGCCAGAAAGGACCTGCTCCCCTTTTTGCAAAGATCTGCCATCGCATTGGGAACAAACGCGGGGCTGGCTGGGAGAAGGGCATTGCTCCTTTTGACAATTTCCCTTCGCTTCATTAAAGGATGCTACAGCACCTGAATTTAAGCAAGTGTTTCCCCTATAATTGCCACTCATGCACTGGGCCAATATTGTATTTTCAGGTTTTTTTAAACAGACACACAGAGAGACACAACCCCCTGCTCCTCAGCAAAAGCAAGCAAAATAAACCCAATTGACAACAACAGTAATGCACAGTCTGCAGAGCTGTGTCAGAAAAGACAATCACTATGCTGCTCTGAAAGCTGTACAAAGAACAGATTGCACATTCATACATATTTAAAGTAAAATTACCTCTGCACACCACACCTAGAGATTTGCACAACTTGAGAAACACCTTTCAGTTCCCTTGACACTGCCACCAGAAAGCTTGCTACTTGAGGCAGAGCCCAAATGGTGTTTGGGCTGTGCTGTTGCTAGGGCCAACATTTTAAAATGTCTTGTTGCACTGTTCAGACACTAATCCTGCCATCATCCCCCAGTTATCTCCACCACCACCCCAATACCACCTGAAGTAGGTTGGGTCGCCATGTTGCATGCCAGGGTTGGGCTGTCCCTTGAAGTTCTTCAGATGTTCCAATTCCTGTTCTAGGCAGTACCAGAATCTGTCAGTGCTCAAATTATGGGGTGGTGTTGGGAATCTATAAAAGCTTTCATGGACTCTACAAGCCCTAGCCCCTGGCTCCCCAAATTTTAGGTAAATCATGCTACTCCCACACTATGTCTTTTTGAAATCAGGAGCTACCAGAACTGGCACAAAGGTGGTGGGATGAGCCCCACCTTCCCCCAGTATTAGAGAAGTGGAATCATATTAGGGTAATAGTATATTTTAGAAAATGGGACGCAGGTGGCGCTGTGGTCTAAACCACAGAGCCTAGGGCTTGCCGATCAGAAGGTTGGCAGTTCGAATACCCATGACGGGGTGAGCTCCCAGTGTACAGTCCCAGCTCCTGCCCACCTAGCAGTTAAAGTGCAAGTAGATAAATAGGTACCGCTCCGGCGGGAAGATAAACGGCGTTTCCGTGAGCTGCTCTGGTTCACCAGAAGCTGCTTAGTTATGCTGGCCACATGACCTGGAAGCTGTTTGTGCACAAACGCCTGCTCCCTCGGCCTACAGAGTGAGATGAGTGCGCAACCCCAGAGTCATCCGCGACTGGACCTAACGGTCAGGGGTACCTTTACCTTTATATTTTAGAATGTCTATCTTCACAATAGTTCAAAACAGCCTTTGGGAATCTAAAAACAAAACAAAAAACAGTAAAGCAAAAATCTTCAGAGGCTTCTGTGCAATTAACACAGATTATCAGATGGTGGGCCTATCCTGTTCCTGCTGCTTTGCTGGGGGAAAGTGTTATCTTTCTAAAAAAACAACAACAACACACAGCAATGACCAGAATTGTGCCTTTGCTGACCTGCTCCCCACCCCACTCTCCCCAGGGGAACTCTGTGGGACTGAGAACAATATCAGCCAAGGGTAATCTCCAGTGATCTTCAACAGAAATAAATGTGGTTATTAACTGATGACTATAGAAAACAGGTTTCTTGCAGCATTTGCAAGTTTCTTTTAATGCAGAAGATAACAATCCATGCACGGGCGTTCCCGCCTCCACTGAATCTGAACTTCTAGTGATAAGCTGGATTTGCTGCAGTTTCTTTTGCTCCAAATAATGCTTGCCATAGCCCTGATAAGATTTTATCAGGTATTTTGTCCTCCCGTAGGGGAAATAAGCCTACAGAAGGAAAAATATAGCAGTTTGAACAAACAGCCAAATTAAGAAGCTTGTATAATTCTCACAATATGTCAAAAGAGACATATTCGGATACACAAAAGTAGATGGGATTGGAAGCTTATGTATTTGAGATATAAAGATTATCTGGCCCCAAAGGAACTTCAGCCTCACAAATTTTTACACACACCCCCCACACACAAGAAACGTGGAATAAAATATAGAAATATAAATGGCTGATCTACCACAGGGTGGCTGGCATGGTGACAAGAGGGAAGGACAAGGTCCATGAAAGCTGAAATTCTTCACCTGCACAGTGATTGGGGCAGGGGGATCTTAAAACAACTTTTGTACACTTAAAGATAATGTGAAATATGTAAGAAATAGACCATCCCTGGGCAAAAAGTAGTTTGTGGTCCACACAAGGCAATGAACAGCATTATAAACTCCCTAGAAGGCTGGCTAAGGGGCCCCTGGGTGTTTTGAAGCTCCCATTCTGCCCACCAGATGCTCTTTGAAGAAGTGTCAACACAAGAACATTGATACTGATGCCTTTTCATATTATGAACACAGGTGTAGGAGGGTATCTGGAGGAATCTTATGGAACATCAAAACTGCCCTCAGTGAAGGGATATGAAAACATTCACTTTTGTAACTGGCTGGTACTTTTTTGTCCCTTCCTACTCAGCAGTGGGTGGCGCTGTGGGTTAAACCATAGAGCCTAGGACTTGCCGATCGGAAGGTCGGTGGTTTGAATCCCCACAATGGGGTGAGCTCCCGTTGCTCAGTCCATGCTTCTGGCAACCTAGCAGTTCGAAAGCACGTCAAAGTCAAGTAAATAAATAGGTACCACTGACGGGGAAGGTAAACGGCGTTTCCGTGCGCTGCTCTGGTTCGCCAGAAGCGGCTTAGTCATGCTGGCCACATGACCCAGAAGCTGTACGGCGGCTCCCTCAGCCAGTAAAGCGAGATGAGCGCTGCAACCCCAGAGTCGTCCACAACTGGACCTAACGGTCAGGGGTCCCTTTACCTTACTCAGCAGCGTTATGATGACAGTGCTATCTCCACTACTATGAAGGGCAAGGTTTATGCTGACTAAATACAGACACCTGCCATGGAATTTTAGTTTCCCAAATAACACATTTCATTTAGATTAATGTGAGCATTTTGTCTTTGGAGAAGGAGGAGGGTTGGTCTTCTTTTAAAATATCTTTTCTCAGCATTCCGGAAAGATATTAATAGCTCCTACCTCACAAGGAAACGTTACTTCCTCTAAATTACATCCCTTTTATACTCCTTTGCACAGTATACCACACCTTACAGGTGTTACATGTATTTTCATCCTCATATAACGAGCAAATGCCAATATATGACAAATATTAGTCAACAGGGGTGAGTGTGAGGTGCCAGATCCTCAGAAAAGTAGCAGCCATGCAGCATAGGACTGGGCGATGTTTCAATACATCACCCAGAACCGGTTTGAGGGCCAGAGAGCAATGGCAGTCTTATCGCGGCTGGGGCTTGCCTGTGCCTGACTCCCTCCGCCGCTCCCCCTGCTTGCTTGTCGGGGCCGATACAACTTCTTTGTCCTTCAGCTTCTCAGCATTGCGATGTATCACCATATTGTGATGTTGGGCTAGTGATACATCACAATGTTGCAAAGCTGATCCCGCCCAGCCCTAGTGCATATGTAGGGATGGACACAGGTTTTCACAGTCACCCTCCTTTGCCTGCATGCACAGTAGTACAAGATGCTGGGCCAGTAGATGGAGGGTCTCTGCACCCCTTGAGCCCAGAGTAGCGGTGCTGATATGAGACAACCAACCAAAGTACATCCCCTGAAGAAGCGCATCTCTCCATAAAAATGCATTGGCAACGTCACATATATGCCATGTTAAAGTTTCCATGCATCTGGAAAACTGGAGTCTAGAACATGAACGCCGATATCACAACAAATCTGCTCCTCTTTATGTTGCCCCAAGGCTCCTTATCGTTTTTACTTGAACAGTCATGTGGCTACAGAAGATTTTTACAGATTTTGAGCCAAGTAACACATTAAATCATAGAACTGTAGAGCTGGAAGGAACCCCAAGGGTCATCTAGTCCAACCCCTGCAAAGCAGGAATCTCAACTAAAGCATCAATAACAGGTGGCCATCCAACCTCCGCTTAAAAACCTTCAACGAAGGAGAGTCCACAATCTCCTGATGATGTTACCCATGCCTTTTTTGAGCTTTACCTGGCTACTTTTATTTTGGAGGGGAAAGCAGCTGTGAGTTCCCAGTTAAGAACATGCTCTGAATCAGGCCCTGAGTTGGTTTTCTGCTGAAAGTTGTAAATCGCCCCCACCATAACTCTTTGGCCCCCAAAGTGCTGTTTGCCGCAAACTTGAGGGCAAACCTCAGCCCAAAATGGGGGAACTTAAGTAGAAAAACAGGTCAGGATGGGACCACATTCTGCACTGAGGCCTTACAGTTGCTTTTCTTCCAAAATATAAACACATTTTTTATTTTAAAAAGTGTGCCTAATATCCCCTGGAGTTTGGTCCCTTTTCATCTTCTCCCCACCTCATCACTCCCTATCCTTCCCCCCTTGTGTGGGCAGGGACCATCCTGTGTTATGTAAGCCACTCTGGGAGCCTTTTCGGCTGCAGGATGGGACACAGAGGCTATGAGTAAATAATACATCAATAAACAAACAAATAAATTTGCAGTTTGCCACTTTTGCTTGCTTGCTTGCTTTTAAATCAATGCCACAAAACGGGGAGGCATTCATTGATCAATTTCCTTCTGCCTAATCGGCTGTATTTGCTTTAGCATTCCAGAAAACCCACTAAAAATCCACACCTCATTTATACAAGGGTTGTAGCACCAAGCTCCTGAAAGGACCAGCCTCCAACTGTGCCTCTAACAGGGCATGCAGAGTGTGAAATAATGGTGTTGCAATGCCATTTACCTCAGCCGAGTGTCTGTTTCTTCTCCACCTGCCACTTGTTCAAAGCTAAATGATAGGGTGTGTGGGAGATAAGAACAGACAGCCATAAAATCACAGGAATGATATACAGCAAAGTGTGATACAATGGCCTGCCCTTCCTCAATTGCTAGCTGTATCGCTGGTATTTTAATACATCACTGACACAAGAAGGGTGTAAGGCAGACAATGCCACTGCCATCAGAGGATCCCCACCCTGTAACTGGAATTACAGTATCTTTAACGCTTCTGTAAATCACTCAGAGAACCTGGTTATATGGGTCGTAATGTATGCACATGTAATAACAAACATACTGTACAAATATACTACACAAGGATGTGGGTAAACTTTTATCTTCACAGGTACCGTATTTTTTGCTCTATAAGATACACATTTTCCCCTCCAAAAATTAAGGAGAAATGTGTGTGCGTCTTATCGAGTGAATGCAGGCTCCTTCGCTTCAGCAACGCGAAGCCTCCGAAGTGCAGTGGGAGCGCTCCCGCCGCACTCTGGAGGCTTCGTGTTGCTTTTGCTGAAGGCGAAGGCAATGTGGGAGAGGGAGAGCTGTGCAGTGCCCCTTCTGGAGCTGCTTCGCTGAAGGGGCGCTGCGCAGAGAGGGGGAGATAATTTTTTTTGTTCTTCCCCTCTAAAACAAGGTGCATCCTATGGTTGGGTGTGTCCTATAGAGCAAAAAATACGGTATTTTTAGCTTCTTCCAGACTAGTGTCACACATTGCAGACGGTTTTCCCCAATGCAGTATGGAACATTGTTGTATATATTGCAGGTGTGCTATCAAGAATATCAGATAGTACACAAAACTGCCACATGCCATTGCCACTATGTTTTAGGAAGGTGAAATCCCACCTGTTGTGCCCTGTTTTGAACACCATCTCAATTTACTCATACAATTGTTTTACTAATTTTTGGCTACTGGTTTTTAAACCATTTATTTGTTCATTTCTGATGGTTGATTTTGATTTTAAGTGTGGGCCCTGCACTGCACTGCATTTTGTGAGGTTTGATTTTTGTTGTGAGAGTTGCCACTGGAGGGATTTTGCAGGCATGCTCACTCTTTCTGTCACTCTTTTGAACATTTCTATCATGCTGGTCTGCGGCCATTTGGTACACGCTTCAAGGGGCTTCTTCACCGCACGTTCCCAGCCAGTCAGGGATCTTGCAGTGAACATGATGATGTCATCATGACACCACATAGCCAATTGGGTTTGGCTGCAGGGTAAAGGTAAAAGTAAAGGGCCCCTGGACAGTTAAGTCCAGTCAAAGGCAACTATGGGGTTGCGGCACTCATCTTGCTTTCAAGCCAAGGGAGCCAGCCTTTGTCCACAGACAGCTTTCTGGGTCCTGTGGCCAGCATGACTAAACTGCTTCTGGGCAGCGGAACACAGTGATGGAAACCAGAGTACACAGAAACACCATTTACCTTCCCGCTGCAGCGGTACCTATTTGTCTACTTGCACTGGTGTGCTTTCGACCTGCTATGTTGGCAGGAGCTAGGACAGAGCAATGGGAGCTCACCCCTTCACAAGGATTTGAACCGCCAACCTTCTGATCGGCAAACCCAAGAGGCTCAGTGGTTTAGACCACAGCGCCACCCACATCAGGCCTCAGGACCAGCCCTACCATTAGACTGCCCTAGTCAGCATCATTTATCAGAAACATTTGCAGTTCTGTTTCATAGTGATACTGTATATAAATGTATGTGTAGAGTACTACATTCAATAATAGCACTAATGTTTTATTTAAACAAACAAGTGTAAACATGTATCAGTGACAATGCTTTTAATAAAATATGCATGCACGAAAACTTGTTGCATTGTTTTCAGAAAGAAATGATTCATTCTAGCTATTGTTTTTCTGTGTGCAATAGTGGTAAGGAAAGCGCAGGTTTGGTGTACAAGGAAGAACAGATGTACCCCAGCTGGAAGAAAAGGAGGAGGCAACCCCATAAATGGAAGACAGAGCGGGGCATTTTTGAACAAACCCAATACTGGGAAAGTGATTTTGATCAAGCAATGGGAGAGGAAAGGGTTCCTTCTTCCCCCAACTTCTTCTCTGCTCAAACTATGAGCCGCCTGTGACAGCTATTCGGTCTACAAATGCAACACAAAATAAAAGACTGTTCAAACATCCCTCATTAACTTCCACTTTGGTTTGACTTGTCTAGAATCTATGGAACCATGTATCGTTCAAAGTGTGCTCATCACGCCTGAATTATCATCACACCTGAATTCTCAACTAACTCTAAAGGCTCATCCACAATTCTGCTTCTTGTCCCGTACCTAGAAAGCATGGGTCTGAGTTGTTTTCTGCTTAACCCACACTCTCTAGGCATGGATCCAAGTGGCCTCACTCTTTTCCCATGAAAAGCCCACTCTTTAGTGCTACATTGGAGAAAACATCAATCTGGATAAATCTCAAATTGCCATTTGCTCCAACTGAGTGCAAAAGAGTGGTTTTCCCCTGGGGGAAAAAGGGGGGGGGGAGAAGAAGAAGAGTTTGGATTTGATATCCCACTTTATCACTACCCGAAGGAGTCTCAAAGCGGCTAACAATCTCCTTTCCCTTCCTCCCCCACAACAAACACTCTGTGAGGTGAGTGGGGCTGAGGGACTTCAGAGAAGTGTGACTAGCCCAAGGTCACCCAGCAGCTGCATGTGGCGGAGCGGAGATGTGAACCCGGTTCACCAGATTACGAGTCCACCGCTCTTAACCACTACACCACACAGTGTGGGTGAGCCCTAAGCTTCTAGCTGGACTTTATCTTCAAAGGAAAAAGGCCCAGTGGCACTGAGAAAGGTCCCCTCCTGGGTTAATCCTGTTCTGTAGCTTCCTTAGGTATGTTTATTGACCTGGTTTTGAATGCAGTAAATTGCTGGTGTATTAATGTAGATCTAAACATATGAAGCTGAATAAGATAGTTAGGAAGTAACTGCTTTGAGGGTAGTTGTTTTTTACAATCAAGTAGTATATAAATGTAATGAAATAAAATAAAATAAAATAAATAGGGGAATAACTGTGTCACAGAGGGAACAGCTGTAAGGAAGCAACTCAGCATAGCATTACAAAGAAAGAGCAGCAGGGACTCTGAGAATAGATGAGCATAAACAGCCTCCTTCAAGTAAATACTTTTGTCGTATAACTTCTGACACCTGGTTACAAACACCACTAAAAATTGTGCAGTTCTTGGTGGTTGTGTTTTGCTTGTGCAACCTAAATCTTTATTTCAATCCAGACCAATTTCCTAAAATTTCATCACGTGCATCCTTCTATTTTTTTCATTTAGTCATGTGGTTTTCTTTTATGTGCCTGCCTTGCAAATGAGTTATTAGCATCATAGAGGTGCCACTTCCCTCCTCCACCCCCACCCCCTTTCTAGCCACAGTAGCATTTTAGATAGTTATTTGTAAGTCTGTGTGCATCTGGCTATGAATATCGTATAGCATCAGTCTGACTATATCTGTGCTGTTGTGTGTGTTTCTTGTGTGACTCTGTTACACATACACACAGAATATAGGTGTGTGTTTATGTGCATATGTAACATGTACATATATATTTAAACTGTTTGTAGATTTTTGGTGGAGAAGTGTAATATAAATCCCGTTACATATACGTACTGAACAAGTACTACAGTGTACACTTCCATTCTGCCCCCCCCCGCATGCCATACAGTGATATCCACCCACTCTGCTGTATTCCCATATCCCTCTCTGTCTAATCAGCTTTGAACTTTCTGACTTAGACTTTGGTGCCAACTGAGCAGAAAACAAAGAAAATGCCTCAGACTGTTTTTCATTCATCAAAGCTCCCTAACCCCTATACCTACTCTTCTAAAACATTGCAGGAAATATTCCTTGGGGCACCTCTATGATGCAGCCTTGATGCCAATTGGCCACAGAACCACAGAGAAAGCAGGGGGGCCCTTAAAAAAAACAATACATGCAAAAAAGCTGCCCCTGCACAAAAGCCTCTGCACCTATTTTTCTTACATTTGACATTCTTAACATTCTCACATGCCTGCACATTTCATCTAATTCTGCCAGAACATTAAAATGTTACAGCCATTCATTGATTTCCACACTATGGTCAATGGTGAGGCATAGGAAGCTTCAGAAAACCTTCCAAAGTGAGTCTTCACTTCAGATTCGAACCAAAGCACAATGCCTGTCTGAGCCAAAGCAGCCCCCTATCCAAGATTATGAAGTGGGATCCAGACCAAATCTTTGCACTATGCACATCCCTAACTCTAACCTGAAAGAGTGCTAAGGGGATGTGGCAAATTGGGATTCCTAAATGGTCCTGGTTCACCGCTCTATTTCAATCCATGAGTTATCAGCAGTTAGAAGAAAGGAACTGTACACTAACAGGAAACACTCAACAGATTAAAATGTCATATTGTCACCACATTACATATTGCAGGTTATAAAAACTGAAATCCTCAACAGACTGTTGCCCCGGTAAGGCTCTTATTATTTGGCTCCAGTTTTCCACTTTCTTCTCCCCTTTGCACTTTTAGCCCCTGATTAATTAGTTGTTGCTGCTTGGGTCTTGCTGCTCCTGTGCACTGGCTGTGAATCATAATCTGGCTCTAAAAATTTAATAGGTACACTGCTATTCTATCTGACAGCACCCCAATGAGTGTTAAATAACTCATTCCCCCCTTCCTTTTTTAAGGGGAAATACATATTTTTTAACCCAAAGGAGATGTTAGACTTAAATAAATCCAAATGTCACCAATAACAGTAATTAGCAGCTATGCTGCCTTGTTGAGAGATCACCTGATAAGAATCCAATTAGGGTTTTTTTCTCCTTTAAAAGAAGCCCTCATTGCACATTATTGAGCTCTACTTTCGTGCTGTACATCTGAGTTCATTAAACACCAGTGGAAGCAGGAATGGTCAATACATTTTTTTCTCTAAAGGATGACCTCCAAGGGACCTGCTTTTAGACTGCATGTGTCTAGATCAGCAAGGGACCATTCATTTTTGCAGGCGGCTTCCCCTCGCCCCTTTTCGGAGTGATTCACAGGGAGTCTAGAGTGTGAGAAAAGCCGTGATGAACTCCTGGCAGCATCTGTGAACCTAATGAAACAGCATTGTCTTTGTGTGTTACACAGTTTTGATTATATTGTGTAAAGATGGCACGGGAACATTTATAGCACACAATCTAATAATGCTGCCACTTGGATTACATCTCTTATACCTTTGAAAAATTATTCACAAGTTGCTGGTGGGATTCTCTTTTTAAGGTGAAAAGCATTCTGTCTTTAATTAACATAGTATGTATATTACCAGCATCAGCAAGCAGTTGTTTTGCCAACATTTTGCCATACCGTGTTTTAGATTGAAAGACCCTCAGTTTTGGTTCTGGGAGTTTGGCAGTCAGATTAAGAGACAGTATGGCATGTCCTAAGTGCAGTTAAGACAAAGCCAAAGTTATTTGGAGGGCAGAGTCCACCTGTGCCTGAAGAATGGAGCTTGCTCAATGGAGCTCTATATTGACTGTATTTCTGAGGGTAAGGAATTAGTGGCTGGTGACTAGCTTGCAGCCACAACCACCAGCAGAGCTTGTGTCAGCTCACTGGCCAAGTACGTTGCTCTCCCCGACACAAACACACACAATAAATAGCAGAGAACCTCCCTCTCTCATCACACTACTGTGTAAGGATAGGTAAACCCAACAGGCAGCCTTCTTTTCCTCCAACCTCCAAAACTGGAAACATTGTATTATTTTTATTTATACGAAGGATTCCCCCCCCCAACTCTTCAGGCAAAAAAGGCTCCCAGAGCAGTTTACAAAGATCAGTCATCAAAAGACAGTCCCTGCCCTCAGGTTTACGGTCTAAATTATCTTCCTCCCTTGTGGGAAAATATGGGATAGTCATTCTCAGTATGGGGTGCGCAGGGAAACAACTGATGTAAATGAAATTAGGGGAAATTACCCCAAGAAAATGTGGAATTGAAGGTGTATGATTAAGGGTTTAACTTAAAATTACAGAGTAGAGTGAGACTCAGCTGGTCATCTAGGTCAGACTATCCCAAAACCAGATAAACAAGTTAACAGAGGATATTATAATCAGAGAGAGATGAGATTTTCAGGTTTATCTTCAGCTGTCTGTTTGTTTTTTTCTCTTGGAAGAAATGTAAACTTTGATTAAGAAGAAAAACATTCTGCACCAGGTGGAAGGAAGGAAGGAAGGCACAATTTGACAAATTATGAGATTAGAACTGAGTCAAATGGACTCTTGAGGCTGAAAAGTTGCTCCAATTTTTTAATGAAAGTGATAGGCCTTTAGAAAACTTTGGGGAAACATTTAGCACCCCTTATAAAGACCTCAATTAACAACAAAAAATCCCAGCTGCATGTATTCAGCAAAGTCCTGCAACACAAGCCTCTAATTTATCATGGTTAGATTATCTGCCCAAACAGCCTTCTTCCAGATTTCTTCCTTCTCTTAAGCACTGCCCAATAAGATGTTGGGATGTTGGGTAAATTGCCTAGAATAATGGACAACCTTTCTGATTGGAGAGAAACTCTTTGAAGCCTGCAAAGTTGCACATGCTCAGATACTATATAAGCTCCCCACCACCAGTCAAGTAAGAGGCTGTCACGGCTACTGTTGTCCCCAAATTTAAGTTCAAAATTGCTTACAAAAGTTTCCGCTGATTCCTGCCAAAGACAAGAATAAAATTGACTGCACAAGTCAGAGAAGCAGAAACAGGCTCCTGGTTCCAGCTGAATGGAAAGCAGAGAGCAAATTCAAGCATCAAGACCTGGGGGGGGGGGTGTGGAATCCCCCACCCAGGTCACTTCTCCGGCCATAAAAAAACTCAGGTGGTAACAGAGCCAAGTGAAATGAGCAGGACTGCAGATATAAATACACACAGAATTTGCAGCCAAAACATTTGCAGATGTTAGCGCAAGCAAAACTGTGTGTCAAATACTACGCACGATCTTCATTCAGCCTGCCCAGTGCATAATATGCGTCATGCTGGAGGACACAAGTCTTGGCTCCTCTTTGTAATCCATAAAAGATATGAACTTTCTAGCTTTCATTCTCCCCCCAGCAGCAGCCTGTGTTTGTACATAAGCAGCATGCTTGTACATCCTGTGCTGCTTCCCAGGAGAAGTCAGGGAGCCAAAATAATGAGCAACGAAAGCCCAGAAATCCCGGCGTTTGAGTTGACTATTCATGGCTTTTAAAAAGCCTCTAGCCAGCCCTCTTGCTGCACTCTGCTAAATTGTTTTTCTCGCCTGGCTTATGCTTTCTGTATGGATCTTCTATCTGCCTTAGCATTCTTACTTTTCTTTTTCTTAAAGCACACTTCTTTGCTTTTCAAACTCAAAATACGCCAGTACCTCCACATGTCTGAGTTAAAGAGCACATGGAAAAACAGGCTATATTTTCACTTGCCAAGTTTCTGAGCAGATTTGTTGCCCCAAATATTTCAATGGGTGAAATTTACTTGGCCAGTCTTCTAGTCCGTCCGTCCAACGTAAGCGCTGGTTTATTTTTAGGTCTTTTCCCTACATCCACTCTTGTGTGATTATTTGGTAAGACCTGATGAATCATTTTGTGGATATAACCTTAGAGACTTGTGATCCTGTAATAGGTGTGAAAGTGTTGTACTGTAGATGTTTGGTCTGTGGTTTTAAAGTGTGCTTTGAACCCTGAAGGGTGATGAACAACCACAGCAAATGGCAATATCAGGCATGCCCAGCAAAGGCCCATTCAGGAGTTTATAATCGCATTTCTTCAGTGTCAAATAGTGAGTTGACCAGAAATATAGATGTGCCTTAGAACTAAACCTGACCACAAAACTGGGAAAGCCCCAATGGCAGGAAAAAATGAGCAAGAAACTCGAGGTGCTTGAAATATTTATTTCAAGCCTGGTAGTTTTATAGTGGTTTGTGCACTTGATGAGAATTGATGTTCTTTTGAAACCCCCAAGGAAGAGTTGTTCCAAAATGTACCGGGCCTGAAATAAATCTTTCTCCAAGCACCTGGAGTTCCTTCCTCTTTTCTTCCTCCTCCTCCTCCTCCTTCTTTTTTTAGATTGATGAAATGTACATCCCCAGTAAATGGGTGGGATGTGGTTCTCCTTGTACACAGGGAGGCAGGTGGTAGTTCCTTGTAGGGATGTCAGAGAATTCTGTTGGAAATGGAAACTGGAGTGGAAATTGCCACAATTCATGTGTTCATTTGAGGTCAGGAACAGAAGTCATGCAAGCAAATACAAGTACTATTTGCTATCTTTTTTAAGTTCATAAATTTTACGTAAATCATTGTGTACTTTTCTGTATTGTTGTTGGCATTTCCCTTCCATTTAAATGCATTGGTTGATTAATTATGAATGAATTAAAGTAGTTTCAGGACCTTAGAGCCGCCTACTCTGAACTTGCCAAATTATTAAGGAGCAACGCAATTGCTTTTAGGTGGGAATTCCCCCAAGGAATATCCTTTACCTTTAGAGGGAAAAAGGTTAAAATTAGAACACCGGAAGAGAGAGACAAATTTCTGTCTACATACGGAGAGGACCTTCAAAAAGGAATTGAATTACCACCTGGGCCTGGAGCAACGGCAATACCAGCACCTGTGGAACCCGAAGATCCTGTGAACAAGATACCACCCCTTGAAAAATAATCAGATTAATTCAGAATGTCTCTGCAACTGTTGAGCTGGAATATAAATGGCTGTAACATTCCGGAAAAAAGGAAGAAAATATTTCATATATTAAAAAAAGAACAATTGGACATTATTTGCCTACAGGAAACACATGTGACAAGGCTCCACAGAAAAGTGTTAATAAATAAAAGATTGGGCCAGGAATTTATATCTTCGGACAAAGTGAAGAAGAGAGGTGTGGTGATATATGCGAAAGAGAGCCTGTCACCTAAATTCTTATTTAAAGATGAACATGGAAGAATTTTGGCAATTGAGATACAACACCAAGGAGAAAAACTTTTGATATTAGGAATTTATGCACCTAACGAAGGGAAATCGGAATTTTACAAGAAGCTGCATGAGACTATGCTGGATTATCTGGATTACAACAACATCATAATGATGGGAGATATGAATGGGGTCGTATCAACTAACATGGACAAGTCACAAAGTCAAAATGTTACAAAAGACGGCAGACTACCTAAAACTTTTTTTGAAATGACAGACAATATGGACTTGATTGACATTTGGAGGACAAAGAACCCACTAGGAAGAGAGGGAACATTCTTTTCTGAAGCCCAACTGACCTGGACAAGAATCGACCAAATATGGATATCTAGAGGCCTGGCACCTAAGGCCAGAAAAGTGGAAATCTGCCCAAAGACCTGTTCCGACCATAATGCAGTAAAGATGGATATGATACTACTACCAACCGGCTCTTTCAGATGGAAGATGAATGACAATTTGTTCAGAGATCAGGAAATTACCAAGAAGGCCCAAAAAGTTTTGAAGGACTATTTTGAGATAAATATGAATACTACGGTGGAAAAAAGAATCGTCTGGGACGCAAGTAAAGCTGTAATGAGGGGATTCTTGATACAACAGAATACAGTAAAGAAAAGGACACAAAATGAGAAAAAAGATAAGATCCTGGATAAAATAAAAGAATTAGAGAAGAAGTTAAGATTAAATCCGAAGTCACAGCCAACTCTGAGAGAAATTAAACTTTATCAAATGCAATATTCTAAATTGATAAATCAGGAAATAGAATGGAAGGTCAAATTAATGAAACAAAAAACGTTTGAGTCGGCGAATAAATGTGGAAAACTGCTAGCTTGGCAGTTGAAGAGAAGACAAAGATTAAATACGGTTACAAATTTAGAGATTGAAGGAAAAAACATTCAGAATCCTGTGGACATTAGAAAGTGTTTCCAGAGATACTTTAAAAAACTATATACCCAAGGGCCGCAAGACGAGGCTGAGATTAAACAATTTTTGGCAAAAAATGGACTATCAAAACTGTCACAAGAAAATAGGACAATCCTGAATTGCAAAATAACACGACAAGAGATTGAACAAGCCATTCAGAACATGCAACTGGGCAAATCTCCAGGGCCAGATGGGCTGACCTCCAAGTACTATAAGACATTGAAAGACTATTTGATACAACCTTTGATGGAGGTCAGCAATGAAATTTTGGAGGGGAAGAGGGCACCGGAGTCGTGGAAGGAAGCGTTTATCACATTAATACCAAAGACGGAAGCTGAAAAGACACAACTTAAAAACTATCGTCCCATCTCTCTTTTAAATGTGGATTACAAAATATTTGTAGACATTTTGGCAAGTAGACTTAAAAAAGTTTTAAATGAAGTAATCCATAAGGACCAGGCAGGCTTGCTTCCAGGTAGACATTTGTTTGCTAATACAAGGAACATTATTGACATTTTGGAACTTTTGCAAACAGATATAAACACAAAAGCAGTTTTAATCTTTATAGATGCGGAGAAGGCCTTTGACAACATCTCCTGGAAATTTATGATGGGAAACTTAAAAGAAATGGAAGTGGGACGGGGTTTTCAGAATGGGATTGAGGCGATATATTCAGAGCAGAAAGCTAAATTGATAGTTAACAATGTGGTTACAGAGGAGTTTAAAATTGAAAAAGGAACACGACAAGGTTGCCCTATTTCCCCTTTGTTATTTATCTCGGTTCTGGAGGTGCTATTGAATATGATCAGAGGGGACCGGTTGGTGGAAGGAATCCAGGTCGGACAGAAACAATACAAATTAAAAGCTTTTGCAGATGACCTGGTTTTGACCTTGCAGGAGCCAGAGTCTAGTACGAAAAGAGTATTACAACTGATTAATGATTTTGGTCGGGTGGCTGGATTTAAATTGAATAAACAGAAAACTAAAGTTTTGGGGAAAAACTTAACAGATACAGAGTCAGAACGGTTTCAGAAAGAGACAGAACTTAATGTGGTTAAAAAAGTAAAATACCTAGGGGTAAACATAACATCAAAAAATCTAAGTCTATTTAAGGATAACTATGAAAAATGCTGGGCAGAAATTAAGAGAGACTTAGATAGTTGGTCAAAATTGAAACTTTCTTTGTTAGGCCGAATTGCTGCTATTAAGATGAATGTATTGCCAAAGATGTTGTTTTTGTTTCAAACACTTCAGGTTTTGGACAAGACGGAGTGCTTTCAGAAGTGGCAAAGAGATATTTCTAAGTTTGTCTGGCAGGGCAAAAAGCCCAGAATTAAGTTTAAGATATTAACCGATGCGAAAGAAAGAGGGGGCTTTGCCCTGCCAGATCTAAAGTTGTATTATGAGGCCGCAGCGTTCTGCTGGCTAAAAGACTGGCTACTTCTTGAAGACACTGACGTGTTGGATTTGGAAGGGTTTAACAACGCTTTTGGATGGCACGCATATTTATGGTATGACAAGGTTAAAGCAAATAAGGCCTTTAAGAACCATATTGTCAGAAAATCACTGTTTAATGTCTGGACAAAATATAAAGACTTGCTGGAAAATAAAACTCCAAGGTGGCTTTCACCCTTGGAAGCTAAGGCCCGAAAAAGACCCAATATGGAGGCTAAATGGCCTAAATATTGGGAAATATTAGAAAAAGACGGAGACAATTGGAAATTGCAGAGTCTGGAGAAAATGAAGGATAAAGTGCGAGACTGGTTACATTACGCTCAGATTAAAGAAGTTTTTAAAAATGACAAGAAACTAGGGTTCCAGGTGGAGAAATCGAAATTAGAAACAGAATTGTTAGAACCAAAGACTAAGGTACTTTCAAGGATGTATAACTTGCTGTTAAAATGGAATACACAAGATGAAATGGTTAAATCGGCTATGATAAGGTGGGCACAGGACATTGGGTATAATATTATGTTTGAGGACTGGGAAAGGTTGTGGAGTACTGGATTGAACTTTACTGCATGCAATGCTTTGAAAGAAAATGTAATGAAAATGATATATAGATGGTATATGACCCCAGTCAAACTTGCAAAAATTTACCACCTGTCTGATAATAAGTGTTGGAAATGTAAAGAGAGTGAAGGAACATTCTTTCACCTCTGGTGGACCTGCCCTAAAGTGAAGGCGTTCTGGGAAATGATTTATAATGAACTGAAAAAGGTATTTAAGTATACCTTCACTAAGAAACCAGAGGCCTTTCTTTTGGGCATTGTCGGCCAAGGGGTGGTAAAGAAGGACCAGACATTTTTTATGTATGCAACAACAGCAGCAAGGATACTTCTCGCAAAGCACTGGAAAACTCAAGATCTACCCACACTGGAAGAATGGCAGATGCAACTGATAGACTATATGGAACTGGCCGAGATGACCGGCAGAATCCGTGACCTGGGAGAAGAGAGGACTGAGGAGGATTGGAAGAAATTTAAGAATTATTTACAAAAACATTGTAATTTGAGTGAATGCTAAGCAGGATGCTAGATCACAAATAAATTGAGCACCACTAAAATAGATGATTTAAGATAATAAGTGAAATGAGAAAACATGAACTTTTTTGAGAATTATAAGATTATAAATACACAGATGGGATATAAGAATGCAAATAAGATAATAAATTGCTGACAAAATGTTATAACGATGAAAGTGGGAGCGGGAGATGTGAGGAAGTCCAAAGAAAATGTGAAATTATGTTAAGATATATGTTACACTGTTTATTATGTTTATTTCTATTGTAAACCCCAATAAATATTTAAAAAAAAAAAAAGAATTAAAGTAGTTTCAGCCGTAGTGGAGAATGAGATGAATAACAAAGGTTTTAGTAGGAGCCGAACTGCAGTGCTATGGAAACAGTGCAGAGCGCAATGATCACAGGGGGGGACAGATATCCATCCCTCCTTGCACCCATAGTTCCTTTATAATGGCAGTTCCTTTTGCATCTCAGGGAAGGTGGGGCTCAAGGAGCAGCCACAGAAAAAGGGAGCTGGAAAGCACAAGAGCAGCAGTCATTGAGACCTCAGCCATAAGCATATTAACCAATCCACCAACAGAAAACCAATAATTTATCTTTGCTTTGAAAAATAATACAGTAAAATGAAACATAAGATCTGTTTGTAAGACTGCAATACTACTACTACTACTACTACTACTACTCATCTTTTTTTTTTTTGTTAAATAATCACATCATATATCATTTAAATATATTTAAATATTCCTACAAATCCTCACAGGGGGAAATAATAATAATAATAATTTCCCAATTTATTTTATTATTTCATCTACACTCTTAGACTTGCCCCAGCTAATTATGAGTTCACTGAGTCTTTGTTGTTCCAGTATAAAGTACACAAACTCAATTTCCCAATAAAAAGCATTTTTCCCCACTTTAACCAGATTTGTTAGCTTCACCATACATGCCATGTCTCAGACGAGTTAAGAATACGCAGAGGGAGGGACAGTACTTTTCAATTCTGTCATATTATCATTTCAAATGATAATGACATATCATCATTGGGCTGCTGTTAGCAAATAAATTGTAATTTCTACGACTTCCTCTGGCATGCTATCCTTCAGATAGCTGAATAATGTTATCATTGGCTCAAGATATATATATTTTTCTAATAATACCAAATTCCGGAATATCTTTCTTACATACCTACCCAGGAGTAAATTCCATTGAAGTCAATAGATTTCAGTTCTCACTGGACATGAGCTCACCTTGTAAGCAGGTACACCATTTCAGACTAGAACTGGGGGAGAGTGGAAGTTAAAAGACTGCAGGAGGGAAGCAAGATTCCCAGCAGGATTAAAAGGTGTCCCCCTTGGATACATTTAAGATTAAATTACAAAACAACCAGAGCCAGTTACCAGTTTAGTTTAACATCATCTGTTATGCCCAACAAATGCACTTCTTCAAAATATCATAATAACTAGTGGAATGTTATTGACTGTCACCTTTTTCCTTAGTCAAAAGGACCTGCGCCTTTAGTGGGCCTGCATAGCGCCTGGGCACCATCTAATTGTTTATAATAATAATAAAAAACATAGTCACTCAGTGTGTAGAACTAGTGAGTTACTGAAACTGTTCTCCTTGGGAATAATAAAGCATGGTGTAAAATGCAAGGAGGACAAACTCTCTGTTCACATATAAGTGGAACTATTTTTCAACTCTACTATTGAGCTGGCATTCTACAACCAAGATTTAAAGTACACTAAATTGTCAAGATTTGTAGAGTCCAAGAGGATTGAGCTGGCAAATCTGTGTGCCAAACGGAGCGAATGGAATGTCTCTCAAAGCATCCCAAATCCCAGATTTTGTTATTGTTTGTTTTCTTCCCCACTGGAAGAGTGGCATTGGGATCAGAATTTTAGCAAATGACTCAAGCTTGAAGCTCTGCCCCAAATAACAAAATTACTACAGTGGTGCCTCGCAAGACGAAATTAATTCGTTCCGTGAATTTTTTCGTCTAGCGAATTTTTCGTCTTGCGAAGCACGGTTTCCCATAGGAATGCATTGAAAATCAATTAATGCGTTCCTATGGTCAAAAAAAGTCCAAACAAAGCCAAATTTGGTACAACAAGAGTTTATTAAGTGCTCTTTAAAGTCGCACATACTGTAAAGAGCATTTCAAAATTCAAACCCAGAATTTTTTTAAAAAAACAGCAGAGTTGCCCATTGGTCACAGAAAATCATAAAAATGCAGGAAAAAAACCACAAGCTTCCAGATTCTTGCAACCCCCTCCCCAACTGTTCCCCCAGCCACCCAGCACACAGAAATTCAAATCCAGAAATTTTTTTAAAAAACAGCAGAGTGGCCCAATGGTCACAGAAAATCATAAAAATGCAGGGGGAAAAACCACAAGCTTCCAGATTCTTGCAAACCCCTCCCCAACACCAAGTCCTTGAATTCCAAACACCCCAACCCAAAATCCAAACCCCCCCAAAAAAGTTTTAAAAGCTTAACTTACCAAATGGCTGCAAAAGAAGTTTTGGAAAAGCTTCAAAAATCACCAAAGCCTTTAAAAACCTCAAAAAAGGCTACTATGTACACTGCGTTCTATGAGTTGCTCCTCGAAGTCAAGTCGCAACTGTATTAACGGTGTTAAGAAAAAGGAAACAAACTTGCAAGACGTTTTTGGCTTGCGAAGCAAGCCCATAGGGAAATTCGTCTTGCGAAGCAGCTCAAAAAACGGAAAACCCTTTCATCTAGCGAATTTTCCGTCTTGTGAGGCATTCGTCTTGCGGGGCACCACTGTATCAGGGCATCTATTGCAGAGAAAGTGTCATCAGGCAACAGAAAGATTTTAACTCAAAACTGCCCTGTTTTAATATTTTCTATTATTAGTACAGAAGCTACATCAATGTTATAAAAATTCCTGAGATGTTACAGAGCACATGCATAGTTTAGAATACCTAACCACATTGTAATAAAAATAGATGACATGAAACACTGAACAAGGTCCTGCGATTCTTGGTTTGTCATCAAACAAGAAAAATGCAGGCCTGTTCATACTGATATGTTTCTTCTGATAACTATCCAAAGACTGTGGTGGCTGTATCCAAAGTGACATCCCAAAAAATGTCTGTGACAGTTGGGTTTAAGCCTATGGTGCATGAACTGGAATATCGCAGTGCAAAGCTATTCCAGGCTTGCATTCCATTCATTTCTGTCTAGATTCCATAGGGCGATGCTATTTGTATGCACAAAGCCTGCCAGATTTATATGCGGTGGTGATTAAGCTGTGTGCAGCAAAAGCAAAAGAGTTAAACACAACCCCAAGAGAACAAGAGCAACATTGTTCTTAGCATCTCCTTAGCAGATTGTGAACGTTTAAGTATTTTCCAACAAGGTCCCGTCCCCCCCCACACACACTTAAACTGGGGCCTGTTAATAACTTCCATTCAGTTGTAGAGGTCATGATTGGGACAGAAAGGTATGCCAAGAATGAATTGTAGGAGAAGATCTTCAAAGTTAGCAACGGCTCTGTAAATCACAGGGACAGAAGGACTTTGCATATGCTCTTGACTTTCAAAGGTTCCCAAGGGGCAAGGCTCTTTGGGGAAGACAAGAGTGTGAGTAAAATGACAACTTACCAGGGTCATAAACTATTGCATCAGACATTAGTCTGCAGTTTGGTTTAGGGAAGTGGTTATATTTGTTGTTTTCTTACAAGTTATGGATGCATTTACATTACCCAGATAATTACAGTTTGGCACCATTTTTGAGTGAATTGGATCACCTCAGATTTTTGGTGAAATTGTGACCCCACAGGTTAGGGATTTTTTCAAAAAAATGATTTTCTGCAGGTTAAGGTGTTGAGCCCTGATTTTTCAGCCTATGATAAAAAACCCTTCTGTTTCCACCACCAAACCTTTCAGGGGAGAATTAGCAACAGTTGGCACCATTTTTGAGTGAACTGAATTTTTGGTGAAATTGTGACCCCGCAGGTTAGGGATTTTTTCAAAAATCCCATCAAAAATCTGTGGAGGGAGCTGAAGGTTCAAGTAGCTACACATCAGCCTCAAAATCTTACTGACTTTGAGAGGATCTGCAAAGAGGAGTGGGACAAAATACCTCCTGAGATGTGTGCAAACCTGGTGGCCATCTACAAGAAACGTCTGGCCTCTGTAATTGCCAGCAAGGGTTTTGCCACCAAGTACTAAGTCATCTTTTGCAAAGGGATCGAATACTGATTTCACGCATTATAATGCACATCAATCTCTGACTTTTGTCTTCTGGGTTTCTGGGGGTTTTCCTGTTGTTATTCTGTCTCTCACAGCTACAATAAATCTACCATTAAAATTATGGGCAAACGGGCAAATTTAGCAGGGGATCAAATACTTTCCCCCCTCACTGTAAGTGGTAGGTCCTGCTTCATGCATCCGCTGTAAACAGGGATAGGCTAGACCAGTGGGTCTCAAACTTCTTTCTCTGGACCAAACTTTCAAAATAAAAAATTGCTTCTGCCATACTGATTTTTTTAATTGATAAAAAATACTGAAAAACACAACTAAGACTGTCCCTAGTATCACTTGATGCTCTTGTTCTCATTTTGAAAAGATATCTATCCATATTCTGAATGTATATGTATACGCAGATACATGCGTATTTGATACTATACTATACTATACTATACTATACTATACTATACTATACTATACTATACTAGTTTTAATGTTTATTTGATTGTCCTTGAATCTTCCTGCTACACTTGCCATCCCCTCCTGCTAGACAATGTTGTGACCTCCAGTTGTTGGCTTCCAACTCTATTTCCCCTGGAGCCAATGGGAACTGGAGTCCAACAAAATCTGGAAGGCACCACAATGGTGACACATGTTCTGTACTTCCTCGTAAGTGGTCACTGCTTTGTGGAGTGACCCCTCAGTCTTTACAGTTTATGCTAGAAGTAATCAAACCAGCGCAGGTTTACCTCTGAGTAAATGAATTTTGCTGTGGGGCTCAAAGAGCCACTGCCACCCATGTTCCAAGTTCTAAGGAAGAACTGTAAAGAGTTGCTCTGAACCTGTGAATATTCCATGTTCTGCCTTAACATAACTTCCCTACTGGAACCATTTCCAGAACTTTCAGACTTTCAATATTGCTCAAGCAATCAACTATATATTCATTTTATTATATTTATATCCCACCTTTCCTCCAATAAGCTCAAGGTGGCAGACATGATTCTCCCTCTTCCCATTGACAGTGACTGGCCCAATGGCAGTGTCTGAGGGGGAACTAGAACCCTAGGTTAACAGGTCTAGTCCAACAGTACAACCACTACACCACACTGCCTTAACTAATGGTTAAGAAAGATTCTTCAGATAGTAGCCTCAGCAACACATCATCACCACCCCTCCATTAGCATGCCCAATGCATTACCGAATAATATAAGTTAAGGAAGCTACAATGCAAATGTTGTCTGTAAGGAGGAGGCTAATGAGGGATGGGGGGAAGGGAAGAAAGGGTAGCCCTATGCAGACATTATTAGAGCTGGGGTTACTCATGGAGCGCCCTGGGGCAATGTGTGCCTTCCCGTCACAATGTCCACACCTCTGCCATTTCTGGCCTCTGCATGTTCAGCTCTTGATCATGTTCAGCTCTTCAAAGCCCATTCAGCTGAAAGTGGTTAGAAGCACCACTCAGGTGTTGGAGTTCAAAGAGCAACGGAATTGCAATCAGGAATGAGGCACCTGTGGTGCTCCATATGTTGCTGGACTATAGTAATCTGTCCCAGTAATGATCATCAATGATCAGGGATAATGGGAACTGAAGTACAGCAACACCTAGAGAGTTTGGGGTTCCCCACCCCTGGCATAGATGGTGTACTGTATGGATGTCATGAACCTAAGCTGTCAGAATAGCTTTTTTTCCTATTTCTTTTTAGGTCCCACCTTGCCATCTTTGTTTACTTCCCAGCTTGGCAAAATACATGTGCACTTAAAAAACTAATGCTTAAATGTCAGCACCTATCTAAGCTGACCATGAAAGTCCTCGTTTTCTGTTTTGGCTGCAGCAGACAACATAGATATTTGCTGGAAATTCATTCATCTTGAAGGTATCCATTTAAAAAGAGAAACAGTTCAGAATCTCCAAATCCACCACTGTAGGGAAGCAGAGGGGTGAATTCCAATCAGAATGCTACATTTCATCTTATGGAAAAGAAAGAGGTTTTGAAACTATCAAATCTAAAGGTAATTTTGCCCTGTGGACCTTGATTGATTTGAATGAGGCGATTAAGAAAAAGAATGGCAGAAATTTGCAAAATTTGGCCGCAGAATAACACAGACAGAGCAAATACGCTTCTCTGAATTGCATTTTAATGTGATGAGTTTAGCAGGGCATTTTACAGCAAGCATCATGACATGGATTCATTGTCTTCAGCAGATCAGAAATTGTAAATAAACTCCCAAGGCAACCGATATCCTAGTGTGGTCTTTAATCCATCAAATATGATAATTGTTAGAATAATCCAACTTCTTGCTGGCTTGCAAATTAATCACTCTGTCTGATCAGCAAGGTTCATCTCTTCTTTTTATTACAGATGCTTGACATCTGAAATATAGCTGAAAGGAAGCCTGCAATTTCTTTTCACAGACCAGTTTTTATAATAAACAAACAAAACAGTAGGTCACAAGTAAACACAAATATTCTAGTCTATGAATATGGCACTTTTTTACAGGGTAAACAGCCACTTAGCAGGCAGATGACTGCAGCTCAATACCTTGAGAAAAACAGCTGACCCAAGGAAAGGAGGAGCCAGGCATCACTACAGAAGGTCCAGATCCAAAGTTAGGAAATGCTGCAACAGGCAAATATTATGCACATTAGAGAAACATATATGCATTTACTTAATATGAATAAATAGCTTGAAGGCATGCAATGCTGCAGTCTTGATGAAGATGAGCAGCCCAATCAAAAGGCTATAAACAGCTGGAATCCCAAGGCATGGAAAGGAAGACCTGTCTCGAGACCAAGCCACATGGATGTTAAGGTCATCTGCCACAGCTCTTCTTCAGACACGCACACGCCTCCGTCTTGTTGGACGTGGGGAGGGATGACAAGTGAGATGGTATTTTTGCCTGTGTGGTGTAGTGGTTAGCGTGTTAGACTAGGACCTAGGAGACCAGGATTTAAATCCTCACTCCGTCATGAGGCTCACTGGGTGGCTTGGGGGCCCGGTCACTACCTCTCAACCTCTACCTCTCAGGGTTGTTGGAGGGATTCTGGGAAAGGGAACACATGGTTAGACAGGTATGAAAACCTCCTTATTAAACTATTAATAGTAATTGATATTGCAGAACTTAAAAGAACATAACAATCGCATTCCGTAGATGTGGTCAACCATGCATTAAGAACAGGTCAGGGTACGATGTTTCATGAACTCAATGTGAACTGAACATTCTAGCAGAACTTCCCATCAAAATGAGGAGCAGGAGAACCATGTACCCCACCTTGAGCTCCTTGGAGAAAAAGGTGGGATATAAATACAACAACAACAACAACAACAACAACAACACTCTGTTATTTTTCAAGCACTGAAAAAACCTCTTTTTTTCTTCCAAGTCTTTTAGGTATTATAGATCTAATTCTGCCACTTTGTGCTATGAATCTTTCATGTAAGCCACACTGCTTTTATTTTTCATTTGTTTGTTTGTTTTAAATTCAGCTGCAGAATATGAATACCTAAAACAGTCAGTCCATAAAGTGAGTCACAGGCAGTATAAACAAGAAGTGGCTGATTTGCAAGGACAGTCACATCTGGCACTGGGCCCTTGGAAGCACAGAATGCCACACCATTGGCAGGATTCCATCACACAGTAAATATCTTATTATTCTTTCCACACTTAGAGAACAAGGCTGACAGTAATCTATTTGCACTTATTGATTGACTGCTGGTGTGTGTGTGTGTGTGTGTGTGTGTGTGTGTATTGTTATGCGGGAACAGTTTGGGGGTCATTTATGATGGAAAGAGGCATGCAAGAAACTTAACTAAATAAATGTCCTTCCCCCAGGATTGCCGCATGTTGCTCCCAAGGTATTCTGCTGTCCTGCAGGACCTCAGGCAGCTGAGAACAGTGTGGTACACTTGTTAGCTGCCTTTAAAAAATACAAGGAGAGCATAAAAACCCTTGGCTAACTTGCATGGGAGAACCCAGTCAGGTGGGTGGGGTATATTAATAAATTATTATTATTCAATTATTATTATAAAGCAGGGAAGGGGAACCTGTGTCCTTTCAGATGTTGTTGGACTACAACTCCCTGAGCATTGCCCATGGTCACTGGGCCTGATGGGAGATGGAGTCCAACAGTATCTGGAGGGCCACAAATTCCTCACATCTAGATTAATATAAATGGCATTCCCCACTCCACAAAGGTTTATGTTCCCTTCTGCTGACTTGGAGGGCTTGAGTTTGCTCCCAGTCACTCCACAAATGGACAAAACTAGCACAGCTCAGGACTGGAAGAATTGGTGTATTTTGGGGGGGGGTGTCAATTGCAGCATCTCATCTGTACAAGGCGAAGGCAAACAACTAAGTGCAATTCCATGCACAATTACATTGGAAGAAGCAGTCCATGGAAACTTGTAGCACAATAAATGGTAATCTTTAAGCTACCACAAGACTCTCCTGTTTTTGCTGCAATAACATGGATATCTCCCTAGGATCCTTTTTGCTTTCCATGGTGCTAACGGCTATCTTTTCCCCCTTTGTTTTGCTATCTTCAATAATATCTTTGAAATGCATTTGCGAGGCCCATGAGACACACTGTGATGATCACCACAATACCCAGCATTTGGAGGGTTAAATGGAAGCCTTCAGATGAAAGGCTTAATGCTTTGAAGCCTGACCTACCTACACTCAAATGGATCGATCAGCCACATATACTATTGCAAAGATAGGACGGAACTAAAATATGGAAACGGAAAAATACTTTTCCAACAAAGGGCTTGGATAACCTTCAGAACGGGCACATTCCTGCCAATTTGTGTGTGTTTGTGTGTGTGCATATGCATGTGTGTGTTTGTAGTTATTGTGTGACTCTCTTTTATCTAATACTACTACTGCTTCAAAGCAGCTTTCAAAATAAACACAAATACAACAATATGTATGAACTTAATTTAATAGTGTGTGTATGTGTGTGTGTGAGATATATATATAAATATACATACATATATATATATATATATATATATAATAAATTGGTAAATTACAAGACAGAGCTGTAACAATTACAGCACTCTTTCTGCAGTAATTTAAATATATATGGCAGTTTTGTTGAGGTATAAGACTTATTTGGCCAATAATACACAAATGTGGTCCAATTCAGCATGTGTCATCTTCTTCCTTTTCTTCCTCCTCTTCCTAACTGTGAGGTTATTTGACTCCTGGGAAAGTGTCTGATTCACAAGTGCTGCTATTGGTTAAGAAACCCAATTCATGCTTACCTTGGAGTAAGTCCCGCAGAATGTACCTCTCAGTATACCTACATAGAATTTGGGCACATGAGTTTGGAAAAACTGGGAAGGTGCTTAGTAAGTCAGATGTATTTTGCAGAGTTTGGTAATGTTTTGCTGAATATAAAGGTTAAGCGGGAAGTAGGAACAGCGTGTCTGGAAGATGAGTTGGAATAGGTCTGTAAAGGCTGTGAGAATTGGACAGGCCTTGTGGAAAGATTAGTGGCTCTTCCAAGTAGTCCAGACACTTAGCAGTTTGTCCAAGCAGATTCCTACAAGTTCAAGTGCAGATCAGCCCCACTCCTTGTCAGCTATTCAGTAAAGAAGGAAGGAGCACATAGGCCCACCTTTAATCTTTAAATAAAAACAGTTTCCATATCTCTCAGCACAGCATCTTGGGGCCAAAGGGCATGGAAAAGAAGCTGTAGAGTTCTATGACAGTCTGTCCTCTTTTCTTCCCTTTTATTTTTGCTGAACCCTAGGGAAACCTGGGTGGAGGCGGACAGAATCCAAAACTGGTTGCTTGAGAATAGTTTATGGTGTTCCTCATGGGTAAAATATATTATAAACATTTTGAGGGTACAAGCCAGTACCCACAAGGTAGTCAAAAGAATATTAAAAAGAAAAAGGGTGACCTAAATTAGTGGCAAAGGGTGAGGTGAGAAGCAGAACAATCATTCAGCGCTGATTAATTAATACTAAATTATGCCTTTACCTGATTATTGTTCTCCAGATACATTACAGAGCAGAGAAAACAACTTACTATATATAAATCTTTATTAACCCCCCAATTATTTAGGAGAAGGGCATTGGGTGTCAGAAAAGGCAAAAGGACAAATGTGAACCTAGTAGGATAAACAAAGATGGCACAGCAGGTTCAGTAAAACAGATTTCTGTTGCTCTGTGATGGGATTCCAGGTCCCTCTTGTGTCATTGGAGTCTGTTCTTAAAAGATTGTTACATATGTGCACTCTCTCCTTAAAATTTAGATTCAAACTGGTGCTCTGCTGAAACTCCCATTTGCGTGTCAAGGTCCTCAGGACCACCCCAATAACGCACACATCACACAGAATTTTTTGTTTAAGATTTTTGGCATAATTTTGGCCACAACTTTATTGAAATACAAATTTGTGAGTGGTTGCGTAGGCAATGGTTGCGACTATTTGCCCCCACCATGGGGGACAGACTGACATTCCGCACGATGCGAAAGTCAGAATAGGGGAATACACTTGGGGGTTACGCAGAGCAGGGAACCTTCCCTCACCCCAAATGCAACCAGGAGCTCATTGCTATGGCCCGAGCCCCCTTGACAGAGTGGACAAGCAATAGTTAGCCCCCAATTCCTTTAACGGAATCCCTTGCAGCAGCAGCATTAGAGGGGCAGGCACAGCCAATCCATGCCCCTCAACCAACCAAACCATAAACCAATGCCTAACCGCAACCTTACAAGTTGTGACAATTTGCTACGCAGTAGGCAAAAATCAAATGGCCCCAGCCAATCAGCCAGATGGACAAAATTCCTACCGGGCCCCCGCTCCAAAGCAGACGACCCCATGACAGGCATAGCAAGGTCAAAGCGAACAACCCTAATTCTAGGGAGGGGGGGACGGGCAATCCGATGCACGGGCGAAAAGAGGAAGCCCTAGCCTCGTGCAAGGAGTTTTAGCATTTCTGGCTGTCAATCAACAAATGGCAACATTAACTTCTTCCCAACAACAAGGGAAGCCCCAGTCGCATCAGCAGCCAAAGAACAATTAGCCCCCAACTTTGGAGTGTCCTGGCGGTCCCCACCGCAACACGTGCTCTCCATGAAGGAGAACACGCTTTCCCAAAGGTGATTTCACCCTGCGAAGGAGGCTTCCATTTTTCTGCCTCATTCTCAGGAACATATACTCATTCTGTGGGATATCTGCCCTTTTCCTCTTCTTTTTTACTGCAGTGCTATAAGCTCTCATCCACTCTGTGCATGTTGTTGTTTTTTTTTGGGGGGGGGGTGAGTGTGTATTTTAATGGGCTCATATTGTCTCATTATGGAATCTCTATGGGGTGGAGTACTTTGGTATTTCTACACAGTCCCCGGCTGTGGGCCCTTGCCTTTAATTACAGAAATTATTCATAAAATATTAAAATAGGCCATGGTGATTCACTATTTCAGTCCTGTCTTCTGCACATCCATGAGATCTGTTAAACAATTTATTGTGTGTAGGATAATTTTAAAGAACAAACTGACAAGGATACTTTTGCATAATTTTGTGCCATTAGGAGTGCTAATGCAATATGCTCACACATGCACAATATTTTTATTGATGCTATCTTTCACATTTGGTCCTGGCAGGAGCCCCCACCCCCATCTATGAATAAATAATCCAGATTACATATGAAGCCTTGCAGCATGGTGTGATGAATTCACACTTTTCATAGAGATATTGCTACCACTCCAGAGGTGTTTCAATACCATTATGTGTATGTAAAAAGCTGAAGCCGCTCAGACTGCAGCAATTTCTGAGGCATTAAATAAAGCTAGCACAATTAGATAGATGATAGTTGATTAGATAGATAAAGATAGATAGATAGATAGATAGATAGATAGATAGATAGATGCCTATGGCATCTACTGGTGAGTCTAACATTACACAGGAAGATAGGAAGCTGTGCTATACTGAGTAAGACGATTGGTCCATCTAGCTGAGTATCATCTACCCTGATTGGCAGCAGCAGGTTTCAGACAGGGGGTCTCTCCTGGAGATGCCAGGGAATTGAACCAGGAACCTTTTGCATGCACAGCAGATGCTCTGCCACTGAGCTCTGACACACTGCAGATCAAGTAGAGCAGTATTGCCCTGGAGGAGAGCACTCCCGTAGGATGTCTGCAAAACCCATGTTCCCGAGGGAGGAGATTGTCAGAGGGTCAGGAAGCATCCCCTGGCATGCTGGAATTCCCTCCTCCCTACACAAATCATAGAGCAAATACCTTGCAATATGATGTGGCCCAAATCCTGGACGCTATCTTCTGGGTCCACACTCCCATGCGAGTCACATGACCCACATGAGATTGCAGCCCCCCAAGGCACTTTTTTGTGCATAGCACCCCAAAACGTGTGTTTTGGGATGCCTTGCCCCCACCCAAAGTGCAGCCGAAAATTGCGCAAGATCACAGTGGCCACTGAAGCCACTGTCTTCTCACAAGAAAAAAATGATGTCCTGTTTCTTCCGGGGTAGTTGATGGCTATGAGAGAACACCATATGCAACACATCCTATCCTGTCCTGTCATTGAGCTGAAACCAAGATGACAGAAAGCCTCGCTGCAATGCAGTACTATCTATACTATGTTCCTCACTGAAATATAAAACATCCAATTTTGATTTTGCATCTGGCCGGTGATAATAAATAATAATAATAATAATAATAATAATAATAATACTTTTTTATTTATTTATACCCCACCAATCTGGGCGGCTTCCAACACATATAAAAACACAATAAAACATCAAACATTAATAGTAACAATCTGATCCAATATAAAAAGTCACAATAACTTTAAAATAAACAACTTATGTCAAACAAAACAACACTCAGTGGTAGCTTGATTCAATCCAGGTGTGTCATTCAACTTTGTTTCGGTTCTAGTTTATATGAGTTAGTTTAATTTGTGACAAGATCCAGAGAGAGCCAAAAGGTGTTTTGTTTTATTTTGTTTTATTGGCATCAGTGGTTACCTTCATGGCCTGCTTGAAGAGTTCTCAAAGACACCTGGCTCACAAGTGTTGATTACACTATGCAGCAGGCATTACAACTGAGATAAAGGTAAAGATAAAGGCACAAATGAAGATCAGCAGGGACTATCAGACTAGCTCCATCTCCCTCTTGTGGCAGGCATCATCTTCCAACTCATGGAAGGCAAGGGAATCAGGGAATCTCCAGCACTTTTGGAAGCTCCTGGCAAATCAGGGCTCTAAGATGCCCAAGGAGCCTCCACAAGTATGGAGACTCCCTGATGCAGACCTTTGCCTTCCATGAGTTGGAAAGCAGCGGGGACGGCAATGGAAGTCTAGAAAGGTTCTTGATTGGAGTACAATTTCAAGGGCTTTCACAGATCGCCTGTCTGATTCTTTGTTCAATACCCCCATAATGAAAACCCAAATGCTGGAAAAAGTTTGTAGAAATTGCCTACTCTACTCTCCAAAACAGACACATAGTTAACTAATAGACTTCATTTGGCTTGCTGTTGCCATTACAACACATATTAATCTTTTTGCTGCGCTAAAGTAAGAAAGAGTGCTTTTTGCTGGATAGCAGAAACCTGCAGCTAGATGCTTGCTGAACAAATTGAATATACAGAAAAATGTTAAGCTACTTGTTACCATTCATTCTTCTTCCATTCTGACTTCTCTCCTGATAATCTTAATAAGAACCTCCACTGCAGTTGGCTGCCAAGAGATATTAGCTGCAATTCTACTTGATAATTTCAGCCACAGAGCTATGTTAATTACCCTAGAAGAAATGGGTAAACTATTGTGGCAAGGAAGAGAAAATGGCAGGTTTTTGTCCGGCCAGTTGTGTGGGGCTGTTCTTTTCCGGCCCAGTGGGTGTGGCTCTATAAAGAAAAGGCTAAGTGACGTGGAAGTGAAACTGTATGGATTAAGAACCTCAGAGGGAGAGACGAAAAAAAGAGCCCTTGTCGTGGGGGTTCTTTACTATGCAAAGCAGCCTTGTTGAGAAGAAAAGTGCTATTCAGAAAAGGTGAAGGGCACCAAAAATGAGAGAAAGCTAATAAGCAAATATCCTACAACTTGCACTCCAAGAGGTCTGGGTTTTTTAAATGGGATGTCTGTTGCCCAGACTCATTAGCCAAAATTGTTTTGACAAAACAGTTTAACACTTTTCTCTCTCCGTCCTTCTTGTCTGGCAACAGGACAGGACCCACGCTCAGCAACCTGTCTCGAAATAGTTGAGAAGTCACCGAGAACAAAGATATAATGAAACTCATGTGGCACTAGGCGCAGCTGGCCAAAAGCTCCTACAGCCTTCAGACCAAAAGTATCATATGCTTACAACGCACAAAATGCACACCTCTCAGCTAGTCAGACAGAGGCTAGTTCCCCAAATCCAGCAGTGGTGCATCTTAGTTGCTGGGAAGAAGTGTTGATTTGTTCCCTGTTGCTACACCCTCATATGAAATTGTACTTTCTGGGATTTTCATGCACAACTTTTTCTTACTTGTATTCTGAGAAATGCATTTTAAAAAATGATTTGGAAGCTGATGTTAGGTTTATTTGTTCCTTTGAACACCATCAGGGGTAGAGAGAGATGTGCTTTAAAAATAGGATTCGCCATGGTTTCTTCTCCTGCCACCCAAGATTCCCCTTGCTTTTGTACTGTTTTTCATATACATACATACCGGTACATGCCAGCAAACTGAATGCTAACTGAGTTATCTGTCTCAGACTTTCCCCCATGCTTTGGTTTTTAATATTGTTATTCTAAAAAAATGTATTGCTCTGTTAGGTAATTTTTAAGGCTATTTTTTAAATATAAATACCGTTTATAAATAAATAAGTGCCGTTTAAAAGAGATGAAAAAAATGGATTTAGGGTGGGGTGGAAGAAGTCATCAGTTCCCAGCCAATCAGTAAAGTGGCCAGAAAACACAAAACCCACATTGAGATCACAGGTGCAAAATTCAGCATCTGCTTGCTCACTGGGGCAAGCTGGTTTGAGCACATAACATCAATCCAGGCCCAACTGTACTGGCTGCCAGTTAGTTTCTGGGCCAAATTCAAAACACTGGTTTTAATCTATAAAGCCTTAACCAGCTCAGGACTGCAGTACCTCCAGGACCATCTCCCCCCCCCCCCCGGACCCTGCAATCATCATCTTCTTTGTGTGCCCCCCTCTGCAAGGAGTCTCAAGGCAACATGAGAACGGGCCTTTTCTGTGGTGGCTCCCCACTTGTGGGATGCTCTCCCCATGGAGGATCACCTGGTGTCATCATTATATATCTTTAGGTGCCAAGCAAAAACTTTCTTCTATAACCAGGCCTGTGGGCCTTTTAGAAGTGGATGAGATGTTTTTAATGTATTTCCTGTTGGTTTTAATGTACCTATGTGGGGTTTATTGTCTGTTTGTTTAGTTGTAAGTCACTTTTGGTTGCTCTGGGCAAGATAAAGCAACTAACATATTTAACAAATAAATAAGGTGCTGTTGAGCTGGAAGCCAATCTCTAAAGAGCCTTGCTGTGGTACTGAGAGCGAGTGTGGGATTTTTCTAAAATGTTTGAACTGAAAGAAAGGACACCCTCCCTAACATTAGTTCAAAAAACAACCCATCCTATGGGGGGGAGGGAGTCTGATGCAGTTCTCTCCATCCTCCAGCCTTTTCAGAGGCATCTTCACTACCTTTCACCCTCGCCAAATGATTAAAATTAAGGCACTTTGAAGGTCTGAGACAGCACTAATCATGTGGAACTTCCTCTGCTCTGCCTTCAGTGGGAATTGGCACAGTATTGAAAAAGAGACTTATTCATCTATGATGGGGGAGGGGAAAATGCAGTTCTGCAGCAAGACAGTACTAGTCTCTTGGTGACTTTAGGCTTTTGATAGTCTCCAGCTGAGTGCTTGGCTGTCTGGTGATGAAAAGGATTTGCTTCTCTGATAGCTCATAAATAGAAAAATATCTCATACCATGTTGCTGTGAAATTGCAATATCTAAACATTGGAATTTGCAGCAATCGTTCATAAACACAGGTTACCCCAGGTCTGTAAAATGAAGCACAAAAATATGAAAGCACTCATTCACTTAACTCATTCTTGTTTACTAGACATCAGAACCTGGAATTCCTGGGAGGCCCAGATTTACAAGCTGCTGTTGCAAAAATACCACCACTGGATCTGCCTAGCACCACACCTTGTGAGCACCAATGAACCACCTCAGCTTTAACATGAAAGCTATCATACAACTAAGTTACTTGCCCTGACCCATAAGCAAACTGTTCACCCAGGAATCCCACATGCTTTCTCCATTCTCTCTGTGGAGCTGCCTGATCCTGCAGCAGATGGGAAGCCGGAGAAGTCAGGAGGTCTTTGTCCATATCAGAGTGCCTTCAGAGTTTTGTAGCAGGCAGAGAGAACTGGAACTCAGACATGTTTTAGAACAATGACTGAATTGTGTAGGTTTGGGCTTGGGTCCAAAGCTGATGCCAATGGAAACCTTTGGGCTAATGATCTCTCAATGGCATTGAACATGTACAAATCCCCTTCTAAGAAAAGTAGACATGATGTGTGATGTTGATGTGTGGCATATCTGGATTCTTATTTCGTCTCTGCCCAATGAATTACTTGTCAAAGATCATTAAAGCTCCCAATCTAAATGATGATAATAATAATAACAACAATAATAATTGCAATTTATATGCCACCCTTTTTCAAAAGATCCCAGAGCAGCCTACAACATTAAAAACACATTTTACAGAGCACAACAATAAAAACATAATAAAAAGCAAAATAATTTGGTAGCTAAGATTAGTTGCTCATTCAAATAAAGCTGTGCATTTAAACATCTCAACCCTAAGGGGCATGCTCTGCACATACTAGAGAATGATAGGGTTTATTGCCTTTAGAGCTCTTCTACATCACTTAGGGGAGGGCTCCAAGATGGTGGCATACAAGATGTCCACCAAGCTTCCTCTGAACTGTCCCTTAATCCAATGAAATCAATGGGAGTCTGACTTAAACAAATTAGTATTGGTATATGTGCAAAGTGACCAAACTGCGGGAGGCAGTGGAAGACAGGAGTGCCTGGCGTGCTCTGGTCCATGGGGTCACGAAGAGTCGGACACGACTAAACAACATATGTGCAAAGAGTTCTGAGAATTATGATGGCTTCCTTTTCCATGTATCAATCCCAAAGGGTCAACTCAGTCTCAGACATAATGCCCTCATGTCACACTGAGGGTACAGGAATCAGCTTTTGGAGGGGGAGCTTGCATTCCTCAAACCATGGTTTGACATTATGGCTGGATTAGGTCTTTTAGATCAATACACATAAAAGGGAACCATCACATTTCTTGGTACTCTTGGCACATGGGGCCAACAGTGGCTGTGACTACTAGTAGTAGCCCCCTCTTAAATGCATTTTCCCACAATGTCTACATATACATACATATATATATATATATATATATATATATATCCATGATTTGTGGTGATGCCCTACTTTAGATTGTGCTGGGAGCAAGGCAGTATGTGGTTTCCACAATCTACCGTATTTTTTGCTCTATAAGACTCACTTCCCCCCCCCTAAAAAGTAAGGGGAAATGTGTGTGCGTCTTATGGAGCGAATGCAGGCTGTGCAGCTATCCCAGAAGCCGGAACAGCAAGAGGGATTGCTGCTTTCACTGTGCAGCGATCCCTCTTGCTGTTCTGGCTTCTGAAATTCAGAATATATTTTTTCTTGTTTTCCTCCTCCAAAAACTAGGTGCGTCTTGTGGTCTAGTGCGTATTATAGAGCGAAAAATACGGTACTTTGAGGTTTTCGCAAAGAAGAGTGGATGCATCCCACTTTCTGTCAAAGCTTTGTGTAGTAGATGCATTTGGTTCTTTGCACCCCAACCTTTTGTATCAATTTGGGGTGAAAACCTCAAATAGGTTTTCATGTGGTGCAAAGCTTTGGTATTCAGAGCTTGAATATTAGGAAACACACTCAGATCTCTGTTCAGCCACAAAACTCTTTGGAAGATCACCTGAAGTGATAATAACAATAACATATACCAGAAAATATAATGCATTCATAACTTGTAGAACGGAGACCATAAGAAATCAAAATTGAAAATGTGTAATAGTATTAAAATTAGAAAAATTAGAAAAAAACGAGCCTCTCCTTTACCATGCAACATATTTTCGCCATAACTATCCCAAAGCAATAAGTATTGACTAGTAGCAACCATATATATACAATTCAATCCTATTTGTGTCCTCAAATAGAAATCCCATTGAGTTCAATGGGGCTTATTCCCAGTTAAGTAAGTGTTGGACTACACCTTCAAGGTCTGTTTTTTCCCATTAAGTAATATTTTACTTTGCCATATTGCTATGTAAAAAAGGCATTCCTGAACCAACAAACCTATTTCATCCCTGTATAGTGACATTTTATGAGATGAGAGCTAATTATTTTGGGACTTTTCTCAACAAATTTAGTTCAATTAGCCGCACAGCTCAGTTCAAAAGGTGATTAACTGAGGCCTATTCTCCACTGCAGAATTACAATCCTGTCAATGGTACATGCAAAGCCATAGCAAAATTTTAAATTTAAGCTCAATTGCCTTGACTAAATGTTGAGGGAGAAAGAAGAGAAGTGAGGGCAATTGGAATTCAAAACTCATCTGAGGAAAAACAATTAATTTCCAACTCTGCTATGACCCAGTGGTGTAGCATGCACATAAATACTTGTCTATCAGCCGTCAACACCTCAGGCAGCAGAATACAGAAACAACTCCTCGATCTAGTTGAAACGATGCTCATAGGATTAGGTATGCATGAGGTACTATCAGGAAGGAACCTCTTGAAGTCTGAAACTAATAACCATTCAGCTCTTGTTCCTCAAATCCAATCCTCTTAGCAATGTTTTGAAATGTTTAATTATTATATTCAGACTAATCGCTTTTTACAGAGGGGTTCTTCCTCCTCCATGATTTTGTTACATTATTAAGCAGCTACTTAACCTCCTTCTTTTGTTTATACATGCTGATTTGGGAGGGGGGTGGAGAGAGAAGGCTTGGAATAAATGTGAATAAATACCTGATGAGGCCTTTTAATTTTTTACCATTTGCTGAGAGAAGGAATGGGGGAAGGAATGGCCCCCTTGAAGAAGCGTTCTACTGCAGGCAGTAAAATGGACGGTGGGGTATGGGGTGCCTTCATTAGTTTCCCCAGTTGCCAATTTGCCCAGGGACCCCAAGAGGCTGGTGACTCCCACTCCAAATTAAAATAGGTAATGTACTTAATGGATGAGTATTTTACTTCTGCCTCTGGGAGTCTTTTTAAAAATGTTTTAATCCTACAGATGTTGTTGGACTCCAGCTTCCATCAGGCCGGCCAGCCTGGCCAGAGGTCAGGTGATGCAACGGGGGACCCAGTCTGGCAACGTCTGGAGGAACGTTCCCATAGAAGGGAAAATCCATTGACACTGAAAACTAGTATGCCAAGGAGCCAGGGTCTAGCCTGGAATTCTCTTTGACGTGTGAACCACCACCTGCTACAAAGTGGTGGTATCCAGATACAGGTTTACTATCTCAGATCTGGGCCTCAGAGAGCTTATCTTAGAGGCAAGAATCAAGGGAGCCCTTTAGCAGCCTCTGCTTCCATGGCTCACTACAGAAAGCTTGGTGAAAGAACTAGGGCTAGACTCAATTCCCAGCAGAAGCAGCTATCTGGCAGGATCTTTAGTCTTTCTGTGCCATGCAATATTTATAGAGCGAGGTAAGAGAATTCATATTAGAAGAAGACTTATTCAGTGTGATCCTGGGGCTCCGGCACAAATGTATGCATGCTTACAAAAATATGGCTCAGACACGGTTTTACAACAGATATTACCCTATCCAATGAATCGATCCAGTCCTGTGAATTTAGAACAGTATTGCTAAGTGGGATCTCTTAAGATATTGGCGTCAGACAGAATAAATGAGAAAGGCTGTACTTAAGCTACTGAGTATAAATATTATTCTGTCAGAACTACACAGTGTGTTTCAAAAAACCCCACTGCTGCCCATTGCAGAGAAGCAGCAGGAAACAGACAGAAGGATAGCAAAATGCAAAGTGCGTCATCTGTTCCCTCACCAATCCAAAGGCAGAGCGTGAACATCAAGTGGGAGGGGAAATGCCCAGCTTCAGGCCAGCGTGTTGGCCCTCTGGGAGACTCTATGGCCTCCTTTGACCCATGGGCTCCTCTGAGGAGCCACAATAGGACACTGAGCCCCATTCAGGCCTGCTGCCTCTTTCTTAGAGGAGCACGGAGATATATGCATGTGCAGGGTGTGGCTTTTGTGTGACTGGAATGTAGCAAGAGTCACATCCACTGCTCTGCCTGCTTTTGCCTCTGGCACTGACAGTCACTGACATGTGGCCCTTGGAAGGTTTCCCACAAGGGAATGTGGCCCTCAGGATTCAAGAAGCTCCCATCTTTCCTCTAGGTCCTGCTACATCAGGCACGAGGGGGGAATGTATAATGATGGCTTGTGACCACTTCTCACTGACACCAATGGCAGAATCAAATCTGGGGTCAGTGTTGACCCCATTGAAGTGATATTCAGCAGCCTCCACATTGATGTTGCAAGGCATAACATGGCCCTCAAATTGGAAACTATGAGAGCCTCACGAGGTTCACTTCTCAAGGTGCTGCAAGTGAAGCTGGGCTTGCTCTGCATGTGAGAGTCGAAGCACAGAAAGGGAAAGTTGCAGAACTGGGAAAGGCAAGCAGTCACCACAGCTTGAGCACCCAGATATTCCCTACCCTCCAATTCCTACTTCCATGTTACACATGAGTGCAGAATGAGGAAACACAACTCAGCTTGCACTTTGACGGCATGTTCTTTCCAATGCCTTCCATTTCCTTAGCAAACAGTTTTCAAATGGAAACAAATGGGCTACGGAAGGAAAACAAGCGAGCCTGAGGACATTTGGGAAAAAACAGAAAGGAAAGAGGTGCAGCCGTAACTGAAATGATGCACTTTCAGTTCCTGCTAATGGAATGAAGTTGGACCAAGGCTGCAAAGCTCACAGAGCACTACTACCAATAATAGTGGTGCCATTGTTTCCCTTAATACACCTCCAAAGCCCTCTGAGAAAGCAGTATTGTTTTGGCAGCACGGGTTGCTGGACAAGAACTGGCCTCAAATTCTGCTTCTGTACTTACACCACCACATGTAGATAAAAGCAGTTTCTTCCACTTCCAAAGTGAAGTGCCACTTTTAAATATTTCCACTTTGCTTGCGCTGAATTGCCGGAGATCAAATAAGTCAATTAAGCGCTGTGTCTTTTTTGTTCAGAGGCGAGATGAAGGTAATTTGCTGCTCGATGCATCTGTTTCCTCATCAGCACAGTGAGGACCAGGCTAATTAGGGGAGGAAAACAATATGGTCATATGGATAGGCCAGATTGCTTGTCACTCAGCTATTCAGTGTGCAGGTTCTGCTTGGAAGACAGGAAACAGATGATGATTCTGAGCCTCCCTTCCTTGCCACTTCAGCACTGGGGAGAAAAGGAGCTTCGGGCACTCAGATGTTTGCCGACCTATTTTTAGCATTAATCACAGAAGGGTTTTCACCTACCAGTATCATTATTTATTCTTGCTCTAATGGATGTGTACTTCTGGTGCCAAGACCTCAAGTGGAATCATTACTTCCGTGTAGACAATTCTTCTTTACATGATCATCAAAATTAAGGCGAGAGGCTAGTGTGACACACTAGAGCTCATTTACACCACCAGACAGCCAGAGAAAACAATCCCTTGTTTCAGTGTCTGGGTGGAACATGGCGGGGGGGGGGGAGAGAGTCTTTGCTCATCTCCACATGGGCTGCGTCAGTTAATACCACTTGGCCAGGCCCTTATTTGCACAGGTTGGGTAATGCTGAACAAATGCCCTCTTTTTATCCAGGCACTCTAGAGCAGAGAATAGAAAAGGCCCCCAGTCACAAAATGAGGGTGCAGGGGCTCAATCGGCCACTAAGTGGTGGTAGATGGGACTCAGGTTTGCCATCACCAGCTGCCAATTACTGCCATTGTTTTCAATCCTTCTCTGGAATTTGCTTCTCCTTTTTCTCTCCCTCAGTCCATTCTCCACAGCTCACTTTGTGTCCCTCCTTCTCGTTCTCTTTTTTTCTCACCTTCACACTGCCCATTTCCTTAATGTCATTCTCTGTCTTTCCTTCCCTCTTCTCCAACCCCTTTACCATTTCCTCCCACCTGATGACCCAATCTGCACAGCAGAAAGGGAAAGGAAAGGAAAGCCTTTCATTCTCTGTTCATGGTTCTTCAGCAGAGAGAAGCCGCTGAATACTTCCTCTCTGCCTCTGAAAGCTTCCCATCTCGCTTCTTGTTGACTCACAAAACTCCAGCTTCTCGATATGTTAAATGGCTACAGCCCTTCTGAACGCCTCCTATTTTGTGGGCACAGCTGCATATGCTGAGACTGAAGTTTAAATAAAATAAACTTAATTTTATAATTAAGTTTGTTTATTAAGCAATTAAATAAACAAAAACTATTAAATTAATTAATTAAGCAATTATGGATATTTATAGCTTAATGTCTTAATAGGATTGTTTTATCATATATTTTAAATATGGATGTTAATATTTTAATGTTTGTGTAACTGGTTTTTATACTTTGTAAACTGTTTAGAAGCCTATTTTGGTGTTAAACACATAACAACAACAACAACAACAACAACAACAACAACAACAACAACACTCACTTGGATCTCCAAGAGACAACACTTATGATTCATTACTATGCCAGCCAATTGAGTGCAGGTTTGAGGGATGCCACTAGACAGCATATTTTGTAGCATTCTTACTTAGTTTTATGCAAATAAAACTGGGAATTCTATCCTCAGTTTGTTGTTTTTAGAGGGAGGCAGCAAAGCTTCCTAAAGAATCATTTTAAACATTGAACGCTAAATTATCTTTGCTGGCAAAACCTTGGTATAATTTTAAGCAAGACGATCCCTTTTCTGCCGCTGAGAACATGCAGAAATAAAGAAATCTAAAGTTAATAAAGAAATCTAAAGTTAACCTTTTAAAAAGTGGAATCGCAAGAAATGATGCCTATAGTTTTCAAGCAAGACTCTCGGGTACTACTTCTAAACAAATAAGAGCCAAAGCCTGTTGTTATTTTGAGTCTACTTTTGCACAATTACATTCTGCAAACTCAAAAATCCTTATTTTGTCTCCTCATGTTTTAACTCGGCAGATTAAATTTGCTGCATGATTTCCTTTCTTATAGCTTCTAATTTTGTAGCACTGCAGAATTCTGTCATCCAAACAAGTCTCCAAAGCCATTCAGCTTTGAACAGATTTCAATTTTCAGCAACTAATCAGGACCAGAATGTCCAACAGCAACAAAGGGCTTGCACACACGCACACGGATAGGTACGCCAGTTATTTGGAAAATACAAACCATCTACTGAAAACCCTATGAAAACCACACAGCAAAGCAAAGCTCTGGATAAAGCAAGATTTGCTATCATGGCCAATACTGCATGGTACACTTTATTTTATTAGGAGAAGATAGGGAATGGGCAAAGATGGGCATTGATTCACTGGCCTGTGAAATAAAGCTGCTCTGGCCCAATGCTTACTGAGGCTCAGCTTTATTTCTGGCTGCAAAATAAAATGTTACCTTGGAAAGGAAGCACTTTGCTCTTTTTCAGCACCAGGGTGAAATTTACGCAAATGAAGGGGCGTCTGCTTATAAGTGTTAGCAACCATGAATGCAGAAACCGAGCTAGGCAGAACACAGGGCAAATGAGCAGGGTTTTCTTTTGTCTGCTTGTTGGCTGAACCTCCCATAATATGCCATTGGTACCCTTTACATTCAGGTGCTGGCCTGTATTTTTAATGCAACTGAGATGGACCTTTTCCATCACCAGTACAAACAACTCCTTTTGTAATATGTGCCGTAAACAAAGCTTTCAATAGCCATTCTAACAACTAGAGTCTTGCTGCCTGAAGCGTTAATAAACTGATATGTATATTTTTTTTCTCCCTAAGAAGAATTGTCTTCTTGCAATTCTTTGGCACCTCATGTAAACCCCTGACCCTCTGTAATGATTTTCTGCTGAATGATTCAAGAGTCTCTATTGAACCAGCTCACTCTTCTTTGCGCTTAGGAAGAAATGACAGTGATACTTTAAGAACATTCATACAATATATTTGTAGGTTTGGCCTTTCTCCTGAACATTAAGGCCCAATTTTTATGTGATGCATAAATTTATATATGATGTATGTATGTGACTGAGCATACATGCTACTCTTAAATAGGTAAGCACTTTCCGCATGACTCTTGTCATATATAAATCAGGTCTCCTTCAAAATCTGGAGTTTTAAATGATGATCTGCCTGATGAAAAGATAGCCTGCTTTAAAATCCGGAGCTCTCAAATGTGAATATACACATACACATTGCTTTCTTATGGGGGTACGCATACCCCTAAACATTTTGTGAAACTTTGTACTGTATTTATTTCCCCCGATTTGAACTATAAAATGGTGGTTTTCTTAAGTCAAAATAAGAGTACTCCTAAACATTTTTTAAGGGGAAAAAAGCACTGCACATACATACATTCAGATTCAAAGAATGCAGTACCAAAATCTAACTCATAGCTGTCAACTTACAGATTTGAAAATAAGGGACCAGCAGCCTTGAAAATAAGGGACCAGCAGCCAAAATAAGGGACCTGCAGCCTCACCTGTTCCAGGCACTCCAGTCTTCCTGTCCTCCTGCAGTCTGGTCAAACTCATGCTGGTAGCTTCGAGAACACTGTCCAACCAACTTTGTAACCAGAGGTTCAACTGAATAGAATCTGAATCACATGCGCCACAAGGCCTATGCAGCCTCAACTTAAGATGGCTCCCCGGCCTGGCTTTGCACTGCAAAGTTTGCAGCAACACGTGCAACAAAATGGCGTCCAGCATTCAAAAAACCCCTCAGCTTGCATTAACTAGCCACACACAAAGCATGCAAGCTCCACCCCCCAGTCGTTCTTAGACTTCTTATTGGGTGAACAACACAGCCAAGCAACACAGTTGGAGCCTCCCTCCTCCCTGGCCGGGAGGGAGGGAGGGAGGGAGAGCAGCTGCTTTCTTTGAAATTTAAGGGACATCCATCAATAAGGGGCAGCAGCGGGACATGGCACTGGAATAAGGGACTGTCCCTTCAAATAAGGGACACTTGACAGCTATGATCTAACTACAAACAGAACTAACAATTTGTTTCTTCCTGATTTAAAATCTGAGGTGGGAAATATGACAAAAAGTTGCTAGCTAGATTTGGAGTTATGATAATGTAGCTTGGTAAGGAGATCATGAGAAAGAATTTAGGATCAGAAGAGTTTATAAGATCCATAGGATCAGCTTCTGGGGATGATTACATGCAAAGGCTCAGAACAGCAACCCTAAACTGAAGTTTATGCTATGCCTATGTACAGTGCTTTTGAGTAAAAGAAAAAAAAGAAAAAAAAGGAGGTCCCAGTGCTCTTATCTTGATAAAAATGTTGCGGGTGCTTAGCACAAAATAGCCACCATGGGCAGCAAAAAAAAAGGAGGGGCAGACTCCATTTTGGTGAGTGTCATCACACTATTCCTGGTTCCAGAGAACAATTTTGGGTGCAAAATTACCCTGGTAAACAGGAAGTACAAACCACTCATGCTTGCTGTTTTCTTGCTTCTTTGCTATTGTCCAAAATATAGGCTCACATATCTCTCCCATGCACACAGGAGAGATGCACAACTTAAGCATCCATTTTCAGAGCGATTTGCTCATACTTCGTTTGTCATGGAAGTCGCCACATCTGAGAGTACTCAGAATGTATCTTGCTAAAATAGCACAAGTGTGGTTCGGAGCTGAGAAGTTCCATTTGAATTCTTTTAGGACTGTTTAATTCAAAGTACAACTGTGGATGCCAAGCCAATGAAGCTTTAAAGTGATGTGACTTTTCATCAGAATAGGAAAACGAATACTTCACAAAAATAGGGATATATCCATGGTGTGCCTTTGAAAAGTTTACAGATTCAAATGCAGATAACTAACTTCAAGCCAATAACAAGTAAACTCATTGTGGATCAGGCCACAATTGAAGTAAGCAAGATAAAAGTTGGAGGGTTAAACAAAATTGCAAAAATGTAGTTTAATTTATTTAAAGAATTTAAAGTTTTCAGATGAATTTAATTATAGTCCAAGAAACACCTAAACCATTAACTCCCCCCTCCAAAAATGTATATACAGTATTTATTATATAATTGGTGTCTGCTGTCATCTAAAAGATAAACATATTGTATACCCTAGACAAATAGAATAATCAAATTTAATAAACTACGTAGGAAACGTGGGTGGTAGAAATGGACAAGCCAAGCTATTTGCCTCGTCAAATAAATTCTGTCATAAAAGTTGTCCTCTTTAGAGACAGAAGGGTTGTACTTCAGGAAAGAACATGTCTGTGCATACATAAAATATTACAAAGAAATTATGTGTCATAAAAAGCTCAGCACACTAAAAGCTTTATTGAAGATGTCCTACGTATAGGGTCCCATCTTAAATTTGTTTTAAGAATCAAATTATTGGCGCAAATAAGAACCTCAAAAACTTGGGATTACTACAGAACCCTACTGAATACTAACTATTCAGCACAGAATACTATAAACTGCCATGGAATCTGGCAAATCTGAATACTTCCATGTCAAACACAGAGCAAGCCTCTGGTCCCCATGGTTCTTATGTAGGGCTATGGGGGTGGACTGAGCAGAGGTGCCATTCTGCTTAGTTCTGCCGGCTGAGCTGGCCTCCTGCCTCCAGGTCTGAGACCAGTTGATGGAGTCCCACAGAAAGCCCCCAAATGGGATATTCCAAGGGTTGTATTTGGCCAGATTCCACAGGAATCCAAGCTGCTCTCACTGCCATTACCGGCTGACATCAGGACTGATCCGGACCAAATCGCGGCACCAGCCTGGAGCTGATGAAGGCATTCGGCTGGACTGTCCGCCACCTCCTGCTTTTGCCATGATGACCAGAGGACTGTGAATGTGACAGCTCCACTCAGGAACACCAGCTGAGGGGGCCAGAGACACTTTGGGCCCCTCTGAAGTTCTTAAGGAGGGGGCTGGGCCCCTTACAAACATCTGCATCACATAGTACATATAAAGTCTACAAATGATAAGGAAGAAGGCAGATGGACTCCCAGGGAGCCTTGCAGTATTGAAGATGCACTTGGGAACCACTGCTTTTGAATGTTGACAACACCTACCAAAGAACCGAACGGTGTCTCTTTTGTGGCAGATCAACAGGAGTTTTAAACTAGGCTTTCAGTAACCCAGCGAGCATACCTGTAACTAACTTTAAGTCATTAAATAGCCTTGTAAGGTATTTTTAATGTTTAAAGTGCAGCACAGAATCTACTAAGCCAATGAAGAACTCTAAATTTATTTCCATTAGCACTTCAGCAAAGCAAATCTACTTTCCATTCTCTTCATTATTGCACCAGCAGTGATGATTCTTTAATAAGCAGCAATGCATGTTTTATATCATTGTCCTATGAGCCAGGAATGAACTTTCACATTGTAGCTCTTTGCTCTAGAGCTCACAGGAGTCACAAAGAAGCAGTTGCATGCCATTCATTATGGCTGCAATTTTTCATTTTCAACTTTGCATTTCATAGACTGGATTTGTATGCATTAATTTTCAATGTTTCTAATTTCTCTGTTTCTTAGTGCTGATTGGACGATCACTCATGTCGAAATAAAACGGTAATTAATGTAAGATCCCATTTTCCTACACGCAAAACTAAGCCACAGTCTTACCAAATGTTTTTTGGGGGGAATTCTCCTGAGTATTCCCATCCTATATTTTATACACCTGACACTGTGCTTGAGCTTGTGCAACATGAAAGATTTATGAGCAACAGTGACTAGGAACAACTGGCAACTGACTGGAAGCATGTTTCCCAGCCAGCTTTTTATTTAATGCCAGTGTAAAAGCATAGAGTTCTCTCCGGCGCAGTGGTCCTAGTAGCACAATCACTTCCATTTCCAGACTTCTTCCCAACCTTCTGGAGCAGATTTGTGCATGGGGGAAGGGCAAAAGGAGAAGAGTAGGAGAGGAAGTTACATTGCACCTGCGGAACTTACTGTACCAACAGGGTGACTTTGTTGGAAACAACCCATAATTGCCTCATTTGGCACTGACACTGCCAAATCATTGGCAAACAACAACTGTATTGTGGGTAGAGACTACCTCCCTTGAGAAAGCTTTAGAAGATCTTTAAATGTGTTTTCCCCCATATTCACAAGGGCTAGAAGCTCATTTTTAAAAAATAAAATAAAAAATTTAACAGCAGAGATTTTCGGAGTCCTGAAGAACACAGCAAATTCTGCACCATGCCAGCAGGCTCCATGCGAGAGTCTAGCCAAGTAGAATTCCGGGCTCTCCTACATTAGTACAGGACTCCACATCTTGCTGTTCAAGTCAAACACTGCCCACCAGATATAATGGCGGGCATTCAAGTGGTTGATAACTTTTCTACTTTTGCAGGTAGACGGACTAAAAATATTTATTGATTTCTGATGGACAGTATTTGTATTGATGGTTCACAAGTTGAACAAGCCCACTCTAGTAAAAAGCATTTTCTGAATGCTCTGAATTTTATTGCTCCATCTACAAAATTCAGATTTTGTTCTCAAACTATGTATCTTGAAGTAATAAATTTGAAGCTACAGCACTAACTTTGTGTGCTGGCTAGAGTGTTCATGAAGATTCCAAGTGCTCAGGGATCAAAGTTGTCAAAATGTTTGCAGTCTGCTTCTGAGGGACAGGAAAGATGTCATTTAGAAAGGGTTACAACAACACACAGGCCCTAGAGACAAGAGTTGCTTTCTTTGGGCAAGCTGAGAGATGGAAACATTCAACCACAAATGGGCAGTAAGGGCCAGGGACCCCCAGGGGAAAGGCAAATAAAGTAAGGGTGCTGAATCAAAACTAATAAATTAATTTAGATTCTACTTTATACTGCATTTTTTTGACTCAGCAACCCTGAGGGGAAATCAATTTCGCATATTGATGTGAACTGATTAGACAACTTGTATATTTTTCCTTTTAGATTTCCCACAGTTATTCAGCATGTGTGATTTGAGAATTGTAGCCAATGTGAGATTATGTCCTATGTTCATTTTATCAAAGGCAAATAAAATATCTTTTGGATCTTTGAATTTCATTTGGGGGGACATAAACTGCAAACCTCCCACTGTAGAAAATGTTTGAGTTGCCTCTATTAGTTGTGAGAAAAAAATAAGAATAAAAATGCAGGCAAAGGACTATGCAGCTCTTCTATCAATATTCTATCTAATCAATCCAGACTAAATCGAGAGAATTCCCTTTCCCTGGACTCTGATGAAATCTGTCTCCTGAGTATTCCAATCTTTTATAGCCTCAGCATTGTACTATTTATATTGTGCAACACAAATTATTTATTGGCAATAGTGACTAGGAAGCTGGAAACTGACTGTAAACATTCCTTCCAGTCAATTTCTATTTAATGCCTGTGCAAAATCATAGTTGCTTAATATGTTACAGGCACTTAGTATGTTGCTCAGCCTGTTACTGAGGGCTGCATCAAATCTGCATGAAGTGTAATTTTCACTGAAATTGTTGCCACTTTGAGGTCATGAAATAAGTATGCAAAACGTTCCAAATTTCCACTACTTCATGCATTCGCCCGCCCCCCCCATCTGCTTGGAAGCCACTGCATGGAGTGAGAACATGTGCAACCAGGATGGTGTTTGGTGCACTGGATGCACATTCAAGGGCACATCACATCAAAAGCAATGCAGAAGAATACCATTTGCATTTGGTTGCATATACTGCTCTCGATATTGTTTCTTTTTTTGCTCGATTTGACCAAGAGCTGGCCTCAGCAAGGAGAATGCCTTTCTCCTTGTCCAGCCCCATCTCGCCCCTCTCTCAAAACGTTTCCATTTGCGCTCACAAAGGGGTGTGGAAATGGCTAAAAAGTGTGGGAATGTTCAGGGAGGCAGGAGAGGATATATTGTTTAATAATATTCTTCGCAAATTGCGTTAGCAAGTTCTATAATTTAGCAGAGTAACATTCCCTTCTTAAACTTACACAGCGGATAACTTGTTGCCAGGGTTGCTTTAGCCTCTAAAATAAGTTTCCTGGTAATTCCTCTTTATTCCATCCTAAAAAGAATAGACACAAATAGTCTTGTATAAAAAGTATAAAATAGTTTACTCACACATTCTGTTCACAGATGGATCCCAGAAGGCAGACTTAAGTTACAAAACATATACACTTGGAATCTATCCCATAAGGAGATAGTTTCTTTGTCCTCGCTTTGCTGGAGGCCAAGAGAGCATCTCAGGCTAATCAGCTGATGCTTCTACGATGAAAGCAAGATGGAGAAGAGGGAAAGGTTGTGGCCAGCCCTATGCTTGTGTTACCTGCACAAGTAAGGTCACACCCACCTCTGGTCACATGTAGAGGAAGTTTGCCCCAGCCTAGGAGGAAACAGGAAGTTCTGCCTGGCTGGTACAAACATGTCCACTCTAGGAATGTTGTATTTGACTGTTCTGTGTTTCACATCCCACAAAAAGCAGTGAAGGCTTGTTTCAGGGGAGTGGGGACATTCATGAGATGTACCCTCCCCATTTTGGCTCAGCACTATCTCCTAAATCAAGCTGTGGAACCGGGTCTATGTCAACATTTACAATGCATGATCATAATCATTTATTACTTGGAGACCTGTATTAGTTCCATTTGATTGCTGTACTTGAGGCCACATCATCAGTCTAACAAGATTCATGACAACTAGATCAAAACTAGAGTACTGCTCAGTAGGGTAGAAAAGAATAAGCACTTAAACTGATTTTTTAAAGGGTTATTGTGACATTATGCCACACACATCAGAAATGGATATGTTCGAGGAATTTTAACTGGGGGGAAATTCACTTCCTTTACAGCTTTCATATTATCTTGGGAGTGCTTGCTTAATAAGATTGTGAGGAGATTTAAATGTGACCAAAAGGGTATCCTGAATAGTGGTGGGCTTTCTCCTTCCAGTTCCTTGGATCTGATCGTTCTCCCACTGAATGAAGCTGCTCTTTAGGAAGTGGGGGCATCACCTAGCAGGGCTCATCTTCCCAATGGACATGGTTTGTGGCACAAGACTCATTTTTTATGCCTGGTATTGGCTGCCTGGGAATTGCAGTCAAGCTGAACAATGCATGCTGCTGATGCCAACATTGTAGTCATGTTCTAAGTCAATTAGGGAGACCTAGAGCCAGATGGCTGCAAATGAGCAAGATTATACAGTACATTTTATTTACCGGTTAGGATTATCATTCAGGCAATAATTGCTTTAGGCAGATTACTTACAGCTCTTGACATTCAAAATAAAATGAGAGTAAATGAAAGTTATAAATACTCAATTTTTCTGTTCTCTTTCCCCTTCAGGGAACTTGATCAGTTCACATATTTAAAGGGAGGGGGGAGCTAAGGTATTCACACAAAGAATACTTCTGATTTCATCAGCAAAATTAATTGGATATAGTGATTCCTTGGGAGCCATTTCTTATATTTTAGCAATGCATAAAACATATTTGATTTGTTGCTGGGGAGAGGTAAGCTGCTAGGTGCCTCTTAAAATGTCAGACTATTGCCATACATTCCTAAATAGAAGTGCAGTCCAAACTGAGCAAGCCTGGAAGGTAAACTGAACAGCTTTTTTACAGCGATTTAGTTTGATATTGTAAACCCTGACTTGCAAAGAGCCTCAGTTTGAATCACTAAGGATCCCTTTCCCATTTCTTTGGGTTTACAAGTGTAGGGAAGTCTACCCTCCTATTAGACAGAATGAGGTAGCCATTTCAGGCACCAGTTGCTAAGCAGGGGCTGGGCAAGATGTTGGAGGACAGAGCAGTTTTGCCATGTGGCCTGTCATGTGATCCATAAACTAGCCTCCTGCCCTCAGATGTGGAAGATACTGTCCAATCACCCCTGTTAAACTAAGAGTCTCTTGCCAGTCTGGTTGGCTTCTGAATGTGGATAGGGTGTTGCTGCTGTCTTGTCCATCGCCTCAGGCAGCAAAACATTCTGGGCTGCCCTGCATGAGTGGCAAATCAGAGTTTCAAAATAAATTTAGAGCAAACCACATGCAGAAAACTTGCAGAATACTTGCACTCTGCCAACCAACTACTGAATGCTAGTAAAGCCATGCAGAATGATGTCCCATTCTCCCTCAAAGGAACAAAAGCTCCAGAAATGATACAGATAACGACTTCTTAATCATCTTGTATTTTTAGTATTTACAGTTGTACCTCTGCTTACGTATCCCTCTGGTTATGTAAACTTCGGGATGTGAACGCAGCAAACCCAGAAGTTATTTTTCCAGGTTTCTCCCCGCATGCATGCACAGAAGCACTAAACCATGCTAGGTGTATGCGCAGAAGTGATCCTCCAGGTTGCGAAAACCTCAGGATGCGACCAGACCTCTGGAATGGATCCCATTCACAACTGGAGGTACCACTGTATTTCATCCATCTCAGCATATTACTAGTAGTAATTTATTATTTATATGCTGGCCATCTGGAAGCCGCCCAGAGTGGCTGGAGCAACCCAGTCTGATGGGTGGGGTATAAAATTATTATTAATTATTATTGTCATTATTATTAATGTACACAAAATACTGTGTTTGAAGTTTAGATTGGACAGGAGCTTTTGCAATAGTTAATGTGGTAAATCCAAGCAGCTATTGTGAGCAGGAAGTGGATACCTGAGAGGGATCAGAGAGAAGTTATTGGACTGTGTGAAAGAACTGAATCTTGTTGCTGCTTCAGTTACTTTTGTATTATGTGTGTGTGACTCGTGTTACCGGTACTTTTGTATTATGTCATTTTGTAACATTAACTTGTAACTCTTTTTAAGACTGTTCTGCAGTAAACTCATTGGGGGGGGGGGGGAGCTCACTCATTTCTACACAAGGTCCAGGTCAGGGATTCCACGGAACAGCTCATAAGCCCTGCCATGGGTCCCTTGCTATGATTACATGATGCCAAAAGGTGCTTGTGACCCCCTCCCATAGCCCCCAAAATGTGACCTTGAAAATATAAAAAATTGCTCCACCTACTTTGACATAATGCCCCCAGAAGGTTGAGCCTGGGTCAATGCGGTGCATCTCTCTGCCTGAAAGGGGTTAGCACCCCAATAGAAGTGAAGCAGTTCAAATCAAAGAAAATGCTATGCCAAATATTTTATCTCTCTCATCATGGATTTAAAGCAGACGACCAGTAAGGCTTGCCAGTACCTTTTAAAGCTGCTTAAATCCATCAGAGTGTAATTGAATACAGTGTTGGCTGACTGGTGGCTGCCAAAACAGAGTTCATTTCAGATATCGTATATTTTCCTCAGTGATGCATGAGTGTCCACGCTACAGGCTGCCAATCTGGCATGTCAAAGCTATCCGTTTTTGGTCCTGCCAAGGGAAAGATAGCCAATAAAGTCAGGTAAATTATCCCAATAGCATCCTGCCCTTTCTGTCCCTCCCTCTGCTCCCATCCCTCATCATATGGCTCTTTGTTCTTGATTTGTCCTCAGAGCTTTCAATAGTAATAAGGATTCACCCAAGCAGTTGTGGTTCTCCTCCCTCCAGGCTGGTTACCTCTCTGTTTTGATGGCTGCATAATTAACAAAACCACTCCAGATAACTGGCAGGCACAGGAAATTGAAAAGGGGATAGATAATCATTCGGCCCAGGGAAAAGCTCCAACCACATCCACCAATGTGGTCAGCAATCTGTCTGTTCTATTAGCCAGGCTGAACTATTAGCAAGTGAATTTGTCTGAAGAAAAGGCTGTTCCCGGGGAATATGTAGATTATTATTACTCATGCAGCTGACATCACACACATAGGAAACAATGGTAGATTGAACCAACTCAACTGAAGAAGTCAACAAGATTCCTCAGGGTTTGTTTACACAATCATTTTATTTTACCGCAAAAGATATAGTAATTTTGCCTGCAGTTAAGACTAAGGGCTATCCACTCTTCCCTTTGTCCCACAATTTCTTCTGTTTGTCCCATGATTTCTAGGCAGGTCTAAGAGGTTATTCTTTTATCCTGCAGCTTTTTCTGAGAAAACCTCCTGTTTACTGCTGAATCAGAACAAATGTCAATCTGTAGAAAACCCGATGGGCATTTGTTCTGATTCAGGAGTAAGTCTCAGGATTTCCTGGGCAAAGCAGCAAGATTAAAGAAAAACTCTTCAGATTCACGCTGAGAAATCATGGGACAAACGGAAGTGTGGATGAACCCTGAGTGCTGACTCGTTCACAAAACTGGGGTCCTCTGCTGTGCCTGAAAGATGATTGAAAAGACACTTCATAGTGAAATGTTGTTGGTGTGAATCGATCCATGTTCAGCTTATGGCTACAATTTCCAAGTATAGCTAACCAAGAGTCCTGTGGCACCTTAATGCCTAACAACGTAAAAAGCCTACAGACTAGAGCCATCAGATGTATGAAGTGTTACCATACTGAGACTGATTTTATTTTTTTATATAAACAGGTAGATGTGCAATTAAAAAACTACCATGAAAAAAAGTTGAGGGAAACCTCTTCAAAGGCTCACTGTAAACACTGGTGTTCACCCTAAAATTATGTTCACAGATGCACACACCCGACCTAGCAATCACACAACACATAATATAATATGACTAGACATATGGTAGTGGAGTTTCCCAGTAAACAGGCAGAAGCATAAATGGTTTGTTTGTTTTTTAACAATAAAAATTACTGTCCATTTTCTGCATGTGCTTAAATCTTTAAAACATGAATAAAGTGGTACTGTAGCTGAAAACGATGGAAAAATTCAGGCCAGAATGATATTTCAGAATGCTTTAAACTCAATCATTTTCAGAAGGAAGGCAGGGAGAAATCTGAGGGTTGGCTCGCCTTCATTTATAAATGAGTTGGTGGAGGCTAGTCTTCCTTTTCTTTCCCTTTTCTCTCTGTACCAGCAAGCCTTATCACTGACTTTTCAAAGTCATGTTCTGAGTATCTTCTGACCAGGCATAAAAGGGGTAGGTAGCCACAAGGAACTCTGCAAGCTGCAGAGAGACCAAGCGTCGTCCCTCCTCTCCCTTCTGGCTTTCCTTTGGCCTCACTGGTGTTTCTAGCTGGATTTGTTTCCATGGTGATCTGGAACCGTGGTGCGGCCAGAAGAAAGTCAGAAAGCAGCTTTGCAGAAACAGAGAAGACTGGGCATCTTACCCTTTACTACCTTATCAGTAAGGTAAGCCAATCTTCATCTCCCAAAAAATGTATTACTTTATTATTAGCCATCTCTGAAAAGGACAGAAATCCTCTCTCCATATTGTGTGTGTGCAGAATTGGTCACAGGAAAATGGAGAGTAAGATTTGGCACAGCGCTAGGGGAGATCTCAGGGAAGACGCGCCATAGTAGCAGGAAGGGGGAAAAGTCTCCTAGGATTTAAGGGAAAATATTGTCTATATGCAGCATATATCTACCATACAAAAAGGGCCCATGGACTGTGATGAGATTCTAACACTCTTGGGACTCATGAAATTTTGGTTCGGTACCCACATCCGAAAAGGTCCCTTGAATTTTTCTTGTCACATGTGTATCCCTTGAGGTTTTCAGCTGGAGAGTATAAGCACTCTAGCTGGGGAACTGCTAAAATATTCACTTCTTCCTGGCTAACAATGTTCTGCTGCAAATATTAATTGTAGGAGCTTGAGAATGGGGGGGGGGGGGGAGAGAACAACCAGAAAAAACAACAGCCAAAACAGGAATAGAACCGATATTCCTTCCTGAAATGACTGAATAAAAAACTTCTAACAGTAAATTAAAGCAAGCTTGGTGCTTAAGCAAGGCATCTAATTTGGCTAATTAAAATTGTAATGACAGTTGTAAAACAAAACAACATTAAAATATGCAATATATTTGCCATTTACAGGTTCGCAAGAGCAGCAAAGAAAACAACTTCAAGGAACAAGTGTGTTTTATTATGTTCTGGCTGTTATGTGATAGCCATAAAGGCTCTATATTTTATTTTTATTTTTCTACCTGCTACAGGTTTTTAGCTGAATCTTGACAGGTGAGTTAGTTTGTAACTGGAAACCTCAAATCCATATGCATAATCAGTACTATACAACCACAGACAAAATATAGTAGCTCAACCTTCTGCATTCTAACAAACAAGTGCATATTTGTAAAAGGGGTGAGGGTTAAAGTCACTTCCTTTCTTGACTCTGTCACATGTCAAACTTTGCTGAATTTAGTTTCCACAGCCTGGGCAGGGCGGGGGGCAGAAGGGAAATTACACATACAAGATTTGCACATAAACTCAAAGGAAAATGGGCAGACCAGTTTGGTGCCTGATCTGGAAAACCAAAATGGCCACAGGTTTGATAGAGCAGATGTGCAATAGCAAACTAGTTAGAAAATGTGCCGCCCTAATAATAACCCCAAATTTACCACCTGCAATCTGCAAATCACCTTGAGTCCCTGTCAGAGAAAAAAGTGGGATATAAAGTATTAGCAATAGAAGAAGAAGAAATCTTTCATTGATAGCAGCTAACAGTGTGTGGCAATGTTCTTCATCTTAATGCACAAAGATCTGTCTAAAAAGCAGTCAGGATGTTCAGCATTGAACCCGCATTAACCACAAGTATTTCGGTTGCTTTATTATAACTACTGCTGTCACCCAAAAATACCTTTCAGGCATTAACACTCCAGAGGAGCATTATTTTCGCTTAGGCATCAGAATATGCAACGGGCGAAGTACGGGAAGAGAAGCCACCGCGGCGCAGCAGTGACTGAGGCATCATGTGTGAGACTCACCAAGATAATTAACAGCTACGCTGACCCCATCAGGAGTCAAAATTCATTTATGTGATTGAGATCGGACGTCATTCCAAGACATCACACAGCGTGGCAGTTCAATCACAAACACACACCCAGGTGGCAGCTTGAAGAAATGCACTTTGTTTTAAGTAGCTACACTTACCTTAAGCCACGAGAAAAATGTGTGCATGTGATACACGTTGTGTGAAGGGGGAAAGGCAACACTTTGATGCATACCCTCTCCTACCCTTTTTCTTAAGGTGACATTTTCAGCTATAACAAAGGAAATATTTACAGGGTGCCGATGACACTTTAAACAAATCAGTGCAGGTCCCTCAAGAAAACAAGCGGCGGCATATTCTGCAGGGGCTCGGAGCTCATAGAACAAAACTGACAAGAACATAAGATAAGCCCTTTGTTCTGTCACGCCGTGTCATGTTGTGGGAAACACAAAGCGCTGCGTGACCTTTGGCAGCACAACCAAAAGGCCCCTCGTCTGTTGCCTCATTGCAGGTGTTTTCAAAACTTGGAGGTCTGGCTTTCAGGAAGGGTGTTTGGAAGCCATGTTCTGGAAGGATTATTTTCTCCCCTGAAACGTAAGAGGAAATTGACGGGCAAATGGAAACCTTTCCCATTCTTGTGGGGAGGAGAGAGAGTACACAGCAAGACTGCAGAGTGGAATGGCTGCAGATGCGAGTGCGTCCCATTTTACTTTGATTTCCTGAAATATATCTATTGTTGTTGTTATTGAAGCAGCATTTATATTCCATTTTTCTTCCAAGGTGTCCTACATAGTACCTCGTTTTATCCTTATAACAACCCTGTGAGGAACTTAGGGTGACAGAAAACAAGTTTCCTGAGGTCACGGGTAAGTGAGGATTTGAATGCGGGACTCCTCAATCTTAGTCAGGCTCTCTAACCACTACGCTGGACCTCACAGAAATGAGCTCCTTTTTAAGAAGAATATGCATGTAGTTATTAACTCTGTATAAGAAAGTTTCTTAGGTCCTTATCACCATGGGGGAAGGGGGGGGGAATAAAATGACTGAATGTTCTTCTGTATAAAAAATTCCATCTACACAGAGTGTAGGACAAAAGCTGCTGTAAGCTTGGCCTCATCCCTGATACGCACTGGGAATTCTATGGCATGGCGGAAGGAGCACTCAGTCAAGTGAGCCGTCTGCTGCACTCTGAAGTGGTACAGTCTGGAGGGAAGTCCAGTTCCTCAGTACAAACTAACTCACAGTTCCATGAATAAGTAACACGGGTATATGAGGGGTAGGAGGGCTAACAGAATAACAGAATCGTAGAGTTGGCAGGGATCCTGAGTGTCATCTAGTCCAGCCTCCTGCAATGCAGGAATCTCAACTGAAGCATCCATCACACATGGCCAAATGCACAAAGGAAGGCTGCAGTGCCTGGCCAGGGAAAACATAACCTCTGCAGCACAGAACAATAACCCAAAGTGGGGCTGAATTCTATAAATGTAACTATACGCAAAAGCCCCGTGTGGATTCATAATGATTAAAGCCAACAATATTTTTTTAGTATGACAGCATCTTTTCAAACATATCTTGACTCAGAAACTCAGTGTCTGAACTTTGAGTAAGCGAGAATTATTTGATATACAAGAGATATTTTCAGTCATTTCCCTTTCCTTTGTTGCCTCCTCATGTCACGAGCTTTAAATCACAGCCCTTTCTTATTAATTACTTGTCACTTTTATAAGACAACCTACAGTTACAGAATTTCCATTATGAACCGTTTATATTTACATCAACTTTACAACTGCTTCTTACTTGTGCATCTCATTACTGTGAAAGAGACAGATAGGCAATTAAGCTGTATTCACATGTAAGAACTGTCAAGGTAGGAGGAATACACACTTGAGGATAAAGTCCATTTGCAGGTGTTAAGAAGCACACTTTTCCAAATATAGTGAGAAGTGTGTATGTAATGGTTAATGACACAGGCAATATTTGGATTGTGAGCATCACATCACTCTGAATTAGTTTGGTATTCATCAAAGCTGCTGCGCTCATAATGAATTCATGGACTGGTTGTGTGGCTTTCAAAAGCGCTTCCACTGTTCCATTATAATCCTATTTAAGCACTAGTTGAACATTAATTAATACACAACAGTGAACCACGGAACACAGAAAATTTTGTTAGGGCATGGACCAAAACAAAGCCCCTGCCTATAAAGTGCATCTTATCAATAAACAGCACTTTGGGTTTCAACAGCAGGTCTCATGGATGGATGTTTCTCATTCTGTACATTTTTAGCCTTCACAGATGGGGGCAAATAAACAGAATCCAGAGGAGATGGAGTCCTGCTGGTGGGAGATTCATCGGCCCATGTGTCCTCTGCTGGATGGACTGAGATATATATACACACCCCTGCAGAAACAAGCCCACAGTCTGGTGGTCCTTCATTGACCCACCTTCGCCATTGGTGGTACAAGTTGCCTCTGTGATATGAAGGCTGGTCCATCTGCTGCAATCCTACCTGGAGAAAGGTAACCTGGCCTCAGAGATTAAAGTACTGTAATGTAATGTGATGTATATGTGAGGCTGCCTTGGAACATGGTTCAAAAACTGCGGTTAGTTCAAAGTACAGCTGCAAGGATGTTAAATGGGGCTGAGTGATCCTAACTCTGCTGGCTCCCAGTATGTTTCAAGGCTCAATTCGAAGTGTTCATTATGACCTAACATGGCTTGGGATAGTGTCATGAATGCAGGAGTGGTGGGAAGTACCAGCTGGGGAACCCCTGAGGGAAGAAGGCTCAGAGCCCGGGGATTGGTGGTGGGATGACAATGAGTGGTCGGGGGGAGAAGAGGGAGCAGCCTGGGAGGAGGAGGAGGAGGTGTCAGAAGCGGAAGAGGTAACAGGGCTTAGTGGGCAGGAACAGGCTGGGGCAGAGAGCAGCCCAGAAGCAGAGGCAGAAGAAGAGGCTAGAGAGCGGGGCCAAGAAGCAGAGATAAGTCAGGGTGGTGAGGAAGCCAGGCTGTCTCCCCCTCCTGCAATAGGCAGCCCCCTCCCCCAGAACCCAAAGAGGTGTGCAGAGCTAAGACAGAAAAGGCAATGGAATCTCGGCTTGCTTGGGAAGGAGTCAGGAGGAGGAGACTTAAGAGAGCTGTGGGAAAGTGGGGACCTTCAGTCCCTGCAGCTGCTCGTGGGGCAAGTTCTAGCCAGAAGAGTTGCTGTGCTCACTAGGCCTGGCCTCCTGAGCTGTCTTGTCACTTTGAACCAAGAGTTAAACTTCACCGAAGCATGTGAGTTATTGCTGACCAGCTCCTGGCACCTACTCCTGACAGGGGTACCTGAAAACAGTTTGTCTGTTTCACAGATGTTCTTCTTCACATGCTTCCTTGGCTCAAAATCTAGACCCATTTGTGTGGAACCTGGATCTATCAAGCCCAGTCCAATAGCCAGAAATATTGTGATACGGGGAATAATTGCAGAACAGTAAAAAATGAAGTTACCCTGCTTCCTTGCCAAACCTCCCCTATCTTTTCCAAGCAACACAGAATATTGTGCTTCTTTATCGGTGAGCGCTGGCTAGAATACTACCTAAATGGTTTTCCTTATACCACCACAAGTAGCTTCTTTAAAAAATAAAAACTGATCATCTAGGATGGGGACTAGAATATCCCCAAGGCCTGCGGAAGTAAAAACTATTTGTAAATACTAAACTATGTAAGTTTAACTATAGAAGTTCATCCTTCTACACACAAGCCCTGTCTATCTTATTTCTGTATCCCCCCCCCCCCCCCCACAGCTGTGTTACTTGGAAAGTTGCAGACATGGGATTGTTTCATCCAATAAATAATTCAAGGTGTGCTACCCAATAAACCAGCATTGTTGAGGATGATTCCAGAGAAGGACTTAAAATTATATATGTGTCTCTTTGATATTGTGAACAGGTTGTTTGCAACAGTTTGCATGTTTTGTTTTGATTTTACTTACTGGATTTGCCCAAGAAATGATAAATCCAAATTAAAATGGGGGTGATAGCGGCTGGCATTTTGAAGCCAATCATGTTATGTGGTCATTGCAAAAAATAAATGCATGCAGGCATGAGGAGCACCCTGCAAGAAGACCCATCTGGAAGCACCCTTAGACGCCTTCCACTCATCCCAACTCACCTCCATGGTGTGTATGAAACAATAGTGACACAATGCTTTATTCTTATTAAATGAACAAAATAATTAGTCAAAATAAATCAGTAGAAACCCAGCTGGCAACCGTTTATTTTAAGCGCCCATTAACTAATACTGAATTGCGATGAAACTCTCTCAGAAGTACATATGGCATCCCTTTGAATGTTCAATTGTTTCATTAGTTCCACAGCTATAGAATGCCGACCAAATTAATTCCTAATAATGAAACTATTATGGAGGGGGAGGAGAATCACCCAGAAAGATAAAGCATCGTACACATATCAACAGTGTATTGCAAACCTTGTCTTGCCAAGCTAACAGCAAAAAAAAAAAGTTAATGCAACATTAAGATGGTATTTTGAATGAGGAGATCCATTTATAACATTTCCATCTCCTGCTAACTCCTTACCGGCCTTTGTCTCAGCACTTTCTGTTCCTACAGTGGAGTACAAGGGTGAGGGGCTGACTTTAAATTCGGGAACGGCACTGAATTTGGAATCCCGCAGCCAGCTTTTTCGGGCATCTCTCTCCTACTGATCAATGTGAATTAGGGAGCCTAGCCTTATCTGCAGAACCCCCACTGAGGGGAAGGAAAGTATTTTAGAAGATGATATGCCCAAGAGGAAATAATGAACTGGCTGCTTCACAGAAGTGGGATCTGAATTAAATGAGGAGAGGGGCATTTTTAGAACCATGTCCGTGCAAAAATGACAGGAGTAATTCTTTGCGCTACTGAAATAAAAACTCCCAAACTCTGTACAGGGGGACAGCTCCAGGAGGTTTCTTCATCTGTGGCTAATATTAGCCTCCTCTATATTTAACACAGATTTATACGCATCTGTCCATGGCTGCTCTATTGCATTGTACTGGAGTGCTTCTGGTGCAATCCTACGCGCAGGACTGCAGCGTTGAGTACAAAGTCAATATTTCTCTTCTGTAACCCTTAATTCACTCCTTAGTGCTTTAAATACCTCTAGGTTAGAGTCCAACCTAGGTTAGATAACTGCAATGCATTATACATGGGGCTGCCTCTGAAGGTGGTTCGGAAACTTCCGCTGGCAAAGAATTCAGCAGTCAGCAAGACTGCCAATTAGTTTCTAGGCCCAATTCAAAGTGCTGGTTTTGACCTATAAAGCCTTAAACAGCTCAGGGCTACAAAACCTCAATGAATAAATATTAAATAAATACATCAAGCTGTGGGTTAGCCATGCTTGCTTCAAAACTATACTGATGACACTCTTGTGAAATAATAGATTTCTATAAATTTAATTTATATAACTATATAAAAGATTCTCTTTGTGAAATAGAGTACATATAAATATGTCCTCTATTGTGAAATAATAATATTCACACTCTGCAACACCTGTTTGTAAAGCTGGTTTGTGTTTGATTTCTAGTAAAATTATATAATAAAATTACTTGAATGAATTACTTTGTTAGGTTGCTGTGTTTTAATTACACCACATGCAGGGTGTCACACTTTTTTATTGTCTCACTGTACAATTCGTAATGGTCTTTGGCTAAGCATATAAGATTTGGCTCAGATAATGAAATGAAGTTATCCGGCTTCCTTGCCAAACCTCCTCTATCTTTTCCAAGCAACACCCGCTTTGCTTCGCGAAGGCAAAGCAAGCCAGAGGAAACTCCGTACCAGAAAAGACTTGCTGAGCAATGCCTCTGCTTACGGAGTGTCACTTCCTGTGTGGGGAACCATAGGGCCTGAAAGTTGTTCAATAAATCTGTTAGAAAAACAAGATGAAAAATCTCCCCTAACAAGCATTCCAAAGAAAAGAAAAAGTCAGGCTGCTTTTGTTTGTTTGTTGTCTTTGTGGTGACTGACTGACAATCTCATTTCAAAATGCTGTTTTACAAGGGAGACACTGTTTTGCTCAAATTTAGGGCATTGGTGGGGACCCCTGATTATGCAGGTGTATACAAGCATGGATTTATACTAATCACTTCAACAAGGAAAATAGTTCCTTATAAATGAAAAGACAATGCAATGGTACATCATCAGCACAATTTGGCCTAATTAAAATATTTGATTCGCCCAGCAAGCAGAAGCCAGTGGCCAGATTAACTAGCGAGCGAGTTCAATAAAGGATTAAGTGGTCAGACCCTGAACTACAATGGACATAATGCCTAGTAAGAATTCCATACAACTAGCAAACTACTTGGGCGAACGCTCTCTCATAGTTCAGCTACCAGTATCTGCACATCTATAACCACCTAGAAAAGATAGAAGATTAAAACAGGATCCTTATCTTTCAGACTACATTCCTATGCCAAGCACCCTTAAAATATAGCAAACAAAATTTCACGTGTGACAGCAGTTATGTTGAAGTTTCTAAAACAGCCAGAGTACTTTTGGAAGCAGACAAAACCCACACCAAGAGAAATCCACACACATAACCACTAAAAATAAACCTAGTGCTACGCTTAGACGTAACCTGATGCTAAAGCAATATGACAGCTGGCATTTGTCTTTCTCAGGCAAAACCAATGACAGAGTATAGTCATTGTGTCCCAATGATACTGCAGCAAATGCTAGTCTATTATTGGAATATTTACAGCTACTGGTAAATGTTATGAAAAGCAGAGCCAAGGCCTCCAAGAGGTGAAGGAAGTATGTGTAACAGAAGTGATAAGGCACCCAAGACGCAACTGGGAAGGAGGAAACAACCAGATGACCAGGATTCACTGCTGGAAATTCTTTTTATCTGCTTTAAAGGGCTGGATACGTTTAGCAAATCTCTCATTTGCTTATAGCGAGGTCATACATATCTATCTTTTCAAATGGAATCAGTGAAATCTTTAGTAGAAAAGATTTTCTTTATCCAAACAGACATCCCTATGGAGCAATCAGAAAGTGAGAGAGCAGAGGTTCTGCATGCCAAAGGTCTAGGGCTTGTCCCAGGCTTGAGGGGGCCCACAGCAGAGTGCTTGCTGGGGGTCCGCTCTCTCTCGCACCATAGTGCCCTGCGGAGCTCATCCTGCGCTTTCAGTGGCAGTGACAGGCAGCACCACCAATGCTGTAATCAGCACAGGGCAGGTGGGGGGTAGGCTACCATTTAACATAGGAAGGTGGCCTTGCACCAAGTCAGACCACTGGTCCAGGTAGCTCAATACTGTCATTATTATTATTATTATTATTATTATTATTATTGTTATTTAAATTTGTATACCGTCCTATACCTGCAGGTCTCTGGGCGGTTCACATATTGACTGGCAACAGCTCTGGAGGGTTCAAGGGAGGCAGAGGTCTGTCGCAGCCCTACCTGGAGATGCCTGGGACTGAATTTAGGACTTTCTGCAGACAAAGGCAGCTGCTCCACCACTGAGCTCTGGCCCTTCTCCAATGTGTTGAGCTGAGCTGATTTTATATTTGTATTCCACTTTTCCAACAGCAAATGTTGAACTCAGAGCAGCTCACAATAATCACAATAGCATTAAATAATAATAATAATAATAATAATTTATTATTTGTACCCCGCCCATCTGGCTGGGTTTCCCCAGCCACTCTGGGCCGCTTCCATAGAAACAAAAAATACAGTAAAATATCACAGATTAAAAGCTTCCCTGAACAGGGCTGCCTTAAGATGCCCTCTAAATGTCAGGTAGTTATTTATTGCTTTGACATCTGATGGGAGGGCATTCCACAGGGCGGGCGCCACTACCGAGAAGGCCCTCTGCCTGGTTCCCTGTAGCTTTGCTTCTCGCAATGAGGGAACCGCCAGAAGGCCCTCGGCGCTGGACCTCAGCGTCCGGGCAGAACGATGGGGGGTGGAGACACTCCTTCAGGTATACTGGGCCGAGGCCGTTTAGGGCTTTAAAGGTCAAAACAACAACAACACTGCAATCAATATCATATCAAACACAACGGCATATAGGGCAAACCACAAATTTATCAAAACAATTAATACAATTCAATAAAATCACAGTAACTCATAGTATTGCCAGGATACTTCATAACAAAAAACTTCATTACTTCATAACAAAAATATGGATTAGCTGTTGGTTATCAAATGCATTGTTTTTCAACACTGCAATGGGTGGAAGCCTCATTCACTATACATGAATAATAAAGAATTCTAGGGATCTATATATTTAAAAACCATAGGGGGGTGGGCAAGGTCACTACCTGTGGTGGGTGGTCAGGGTCAGATGTAGTTGAAGGAAAAAGGATTACCTGGAATCATTTCAACCTGGTTTCAAGCAACACAATGCCCTGGACTGACACTAGGTGAATGGCATTGTGATAAATTAAAATGATGGTTCAAACCCAGCTAACTAAGGGTACCACATCTTGACATTAGGCCTGAATTAGATATGTTCTTTTCCTTTTTCCCTCATCCCTTTGCTGCTGCTATAGGAAATCCACAAGAATCTGAGGCTGAAAAACACAGACAGGTTCTTGGTCTGGAATGAATGTGAGAGGGACACTACAAGAAACTTGGGCAATCTATAGGAACTGGCTATCAGCTTTGAAGATCCAGTAAGACAAAACACTTTGCAAAATTCACAATAAAAATAAACACAGATAATTACCAAACGTATTGCACACAAATCTAATTTTACAGAATAATGGGAGGTCAGAATTACAGAATACATGCTGAAATGATCAAGGGGAAAATATCAATGCTCATTTGCTTAAAACCATTTAATGAAAGACAAATCACAACTAGAGAGAAGTAACAGAAAATTTTCAGTTAATTAGTATCTCATCTTCTATAAAATCTCTTAACCCAATAAGCCCATTATTTTTATTGCCCAAATAGATTTATATTTGTTAATAGCTAGAAGGCTTGCAGGTACCTTCCTTTTATCTTGTTTCAAAAGAAAAATAGCGGACTTCAAAGCATCCAAAACCCATACACATTATCCACTAAAGCTACCCAAATCCCGGGCTCACAACAAACTATGGACAGCATTGCATGCAGGGCTGGCCCTACTGGCAGGTAGAGTGGAGTAACCACCTCAAGCCACAGATACTATGGGATGTTAGGGGGCAACGATAGCAATTGCCTGGTCATTCCTCCTGTCCATTTCCCTTGGCTGGAAGACAGAGCTGTGTATGCCACATAGTTTGCCCTGCACTACATACACGAACCTATGGGGAAATTAAAAAATTGTCCAGTAGCACCTTAGAGACCAACTAAGTTTGTACTGGGCATAAGCTATCTTACAGATACTTGAAGAAGTGTGCATGCACACAAAAGCTTATACCCAGAACAAACTTAGTTGGTCTCTAAGGTGCTACTGGACAATTATTTTTTTTATTTATTTTGACTGTGTCAGACCTACACGGCTACCTACCTTAACCTATGGCAATCAGGCCCAATGCAAGATGCTGCTGCCCTGTTTTTTTTTTTTTTTTTTAAATAATATTTATTAAAATTTTCAAAAAAAAAGAAAATACAGAAAGCAAGAATTTACATATTTTCATATATCCTTATTTTCATATATCCGCTTTCTGGGACTCCCCCCTTCCCCCACCCCTACCATATTCCTTTTTCATATTGTTGGCTCCACAAGCTCTCAGTTCTAATTAAAAACTTAATTTGTTAAACCATTATTCGAATTTAAAATTTCTGCACTCCACATCAATACCCTTAATAAAACACAAAAAATTTCTTTCCCAAGGCCCACCCCATTTTCATTCCACAATTTCCCTTTTTTTAATAATAAAAACTCCCCACATAATAAAAGTATCAGAAATAAGAAATAAAGAGTATAATAGATAAGACAAAGCTAGTTCAAAAAAAGAAGTTAACAAGCCTTTGGATTATAGTTCTCCCCCCCTGTCCCCGGTTTAATTTCCCCCTGACCACCAAACCATGTTATCCGCCTGGGATTCTTACAATCCATAAATCACCTATTTCCCCCAACTCCTTGCTGGTTTTTTCTTTTCTTTTCTTTTTTTTTTCCCCTTTCATAAACATTTTTAGAACACTTAACTTCAGATCTGTAATAAAACTCCCCCCATTGTTCTTTCCAAATTGTAGTCCAATTTCCTCTTGTTCCGCTGCTGAAACGTTCTAATTCAGAAGCTTAGTAAGTCTGCAGGGATTATTATTATTCAGGAACAAAAACTTGCGTTCAGTCCCTTCCTTTCTTCAATAGAAAATTCTATTGTCTCCTTTAGCTGAACACCCTGTAGACAAAATATTGTTTCCGTTTCGCAGCTTTCCCAGAAGATAACCAGTCCTGTAAAATTCCAATGGTGTTTTTTTCACTTACGACCATCTTTGTAATGTCCCGAAACTCCTCTAGGGGGATTGTTATAACTTTGTCTTCTCTAGTCCAAAAGTCCGATTGTTATCCATATTTTCGCCATTTTGTATCCAAGTTTTAACAAATTGTAACAAATTGTAACAAGTTTAGCCAGCAAAGTTCTCATAATAAAATCCTCTCTGCTTTCCGACTTTGACAGCTACTTTGACAGCTGTCAAAATCTCCGACTCTTTTCACCAGGCTCTCTCTTCAATCACCCCGGTTCCCAGGGGGGGGGGTTACGTTTCTTCTCCCTCAGTTCATCCTCCAGCACAGTTCTTATAATTCCCCATCGTGAAATTCTTAATTTTTATCAGCAATACAAATCTTTTTGGACCTTGGTTGCCCCGTCCTTGTCTTGAAAGGTTTACAATAGGGGGGGGGACTGACTTCCTTTTTGGATCCCCCCCCGCTCGTATCCAATTCAAAAAGAAATTCTTTTTTTCCTCCTTTTAAACCCAGTTTCCAAATTACTCACGGGTTGTTGTCTAAAAGTCCGAATTTTCAATAGAAGAAGTCAGCGCTCTCCGCCGGATGGCATGCGGCTGCGCTCGGCAGGGATAGCAGAGGACTCAAAGCACCACGCTTCTCCCCGGCACCCGATCCTTAGCCTTTAAAAAGGCTCCTTCACGAGTCGGGAGGGCGCTAGCGGTGCCAGCCGAGTCTCCATGTCCACGACCCTCGTGGCCGTGGTTTTTAAGGGTCCCCGCATCGCCGGTGCGGTAGGACCCAGCCCCTGCCGAGCAGACTCCCTCCGGAGCTCGGAGGGAGTCCGCCATTCGGCGATGGCGCCAACCCGGAAGTCCGCTGCTGCCCTGTTGCAACTGCCTGTTTAGTCAACTTTGGTGCTGTAACTGAGGGAGGCATAATATTGTCATTGGCCTCAGGCAGCAAAATATCATGGGCTGGCCCTGGCTATACATGCTACGACTGTTGCAGGAAACACCAAATGCCTTCGATGAAAAACACATCAATTGTGGAAGTGAAAACAGGGGTGCTTGCTGGACCAATCAGCGTGCTCACATGCAAAGGGACAACAGAAGCGAGGGCAGATCAGAAATCTGCCTGATTCAATGCTATTTAGCTGGGCGCCATTCAGTTTCAGAATGTTCCTATGAGTGAGTTCTAGGCACAATACATGCAATCATCAAAAAAAGCCAGCTTTGGCTCTCACATCCAAGTATGTGGAGCAATGAGATGCTAATATTCATAAACTGTGAGGTATATACATTCCTATATACAAAGGATAATAGCCAGATCCAAAGAAAACACCTGTACACACGCTGCACATACTCACACCAAGTGCCTTTTCATTTCAAACATAACAAACCATGAATACAAGTCATTTTTTCCCTAATAGGTTCTGAAGAACCTTAAGGTTTTGTGAGAAATAGCTAGTTTTGCACACAGTTCCTTGCACAAAGAATTACAGTACGCAAAGAGAACAACTCTCTTGGTCTCTCTTGGATTATGCTGGCTGAAAACAAGTTACCTGCCACGGCTCACAGTCTTGTGAAAGAGAAGGGAGACACACTTTTATACTCTGTGTTGAATGGCTTGGAGTAATAATACATATGTCGTAGTGCAAAGCCAGTGAAGACTTCAATCTCTTGAAGGCTGATGCTTTAGTGTGGGTGCGAGTCAAGGTCAATTGTTTTCTTTAATTCTCTTTCTTCCCTTCTCAAGGCACAGGGAAAAGAGCTCAGTTATTTCTGCATGGATGCAAGGTGAATGAGGCTGCTGCTTCTCACTGCAGTGCTATTTATTACACGTCAGTGACACAGAACCAAAAGAAAAGTTCTTTAGCTTCTCACTTACATGAAATGTACAAAATACATTTTAAAAAACATGTTTCTGACAACTGCATCAGTGTGTTTTCAGTAACCTCCTGCTGAAAAAGCAAGCTACCCCGCTATTACAAAAAATTTTGAAAACCCCTATATGCAGTTAAATAAATATGTTGCACGTACATAAAATTAGCTGGCAGCTGCAGTCTTGCACCTGACCAAAACAAGCAGTCTGGATGAGAGAAAGACATTGTGGGTATGTTTCCTTCCACAAAATGACTGGGGAATCTTGACAGCAGGGCAGGCTCCAGAAACATAACTGCTGCTCGACCGTTAGTGTCTTTGACGAGCATGGAGAAACACGGGGAAGAGAAGTTCATGCCCAAATGTACCATAAAATTAAAGGTTAGATCCTCTGCTGATGTTAAGAAGTTAAGCCAGGTTTTTTCAGAGGTGACACAGGGAATACTTTTTTATGCTGAGCACCAAGAACAATGGCTTGAATGGCAATCCCAACAGCCTGCAACTCTGCTAGACAAAAGATATATTGATGGGGAAAATTTACACAGGACAAACAAGCTCTACAGATTACTGTTTTCATTCAATGCCCATAACGTGTAGAGCAAAGGTGGCTAACCTGTGGTCATCTAGATGTTAACTCATAGAATCATAGAGTTGGAAGAGACCACAAGGGCCATCGAGTCCAACCCCCTGCCAAGCAGGAAACACCATCAGAGCACTCCTGACATATGGTTGTCAAGCCTCTCAAAGGCTCATCATCCTTGATCATGAGTCGTGCTGCCAGGGGCTAGAGTGCAACAGCATCCCAACCCAGGGCAGTTACCTTGGTAGTTTATACAGGCATTTTTTATTAGTTACAGTTTAACTATTTACTCTTTACATGGTGCCATTGATATGCATAGAATTTCACTGAGTCTCAGTTTTAGATGAGAAAATTTCATCTCTTTTTACATTTGAACATGTTTTAGCCAAGAATAGCAAACCCTGTGCCCTTCTGCCTGACACATGGAGCTGTATATAAAGCAATACATTCTTTACATGTCTGTCAATCTTGTCTCATGCACACAAAAGTATCTACAATGGTCCTGGTTAAACCTATTTTTACATGCTGCAAATCTTTAACTTTAGTATATTTCATAGATGCCTATTTCTAACACATAGTTTTATGTTGTAGGCGGGGTTTTAGAATTTTTGTTCCATCCATTTTTATGCAAAACCACCTAAATTTGCATCTCAGATTAATACATGGATCAGATTTCGTACTTCTCTGAATTTTCCAACTGAACCCCGCAAAAATCAATAGAAATGTGTAGCTTAGATAAAATATATTTAGAAATGTGTACATTGAGATAAAATGCATACTTAAATATTTTGTGATAAAGTAAGTATATATTAAATAACTGACTAATGTGCGAATGGGATGAAATGAATGCACATGCAAAATTGGCAGGGACCAGAAACTGACTGACCCGCCCATCTCTACACATAGCCAGATTGGAATCTAGGTCTATTTTTACTAGAGGGATGCTCTCCGGCTGACATGGTGTTCCTTGCTTACCAGGACTGCAAGTGTAAATTCCTACATGCAAGCAACTCTACTAACTGAAAAACAGAAAGCTGAATGCATAGAAATGCACAGAAATGGACATAAATTTGGTTAGCTTCAGTTTACTTGCAATATACTTTGGTTAGCGGAATAAAAGTTTGAGAGGAAAATCCAAACTTCTCCAGCCCAGAGTAGATGTTAAGAAGGAATGTAAGCATATGTTACAATAGGATGTAAGTAGACTTACAGGTCTACATTTGGAATTTTTGCCTTTTTTCATTAGTTCACACTTTTACCACCCCACCCCCAATTTCACAGTTTATTCTATAGCCACAAGAAGTGTGATGGAAGTGGTTTGAATTTACTGTTCCAAAAACAAAGAACTCGGAATGTCAAAATCAATTTCACCACACTTTAAAATGAGCTGAATCCAGAACAAGTTAGCTGCGTGTTTGGTCTTAAATTAGCTATGGTGCCAACTGGAGCTTTCCTTGTGATGCTAACAGCAGGTGCAAGGTCCAATCCAGACTGGGACTGCAGTGGGGAAGGCAAAGGGCTGCAACCCCCCTAACCCTCATAAGGGCCCTAATTCAGATGCTGCCCCCTCCCTTCTTGCTATTTATACTTTTCTTTTTAAATCCCATATTACTGGAAGGAGCTGCTAGAGCTTGAATGGGGATGTGTGGTGCTGCCCCATCTAGTGCGCCACTAAGCTGCATCTTACAGGATCTGCATAGGCAATTTCGTATCCTCGGTCATGGGTGGACACATGTGGTCATTGGATTATAAAAGGGCTGCTTCCTCCCATTAAGGCCTTGCTTGAACAAGGTCTTCACAGCTCTGTTGTGCTCCTGTACCCTTTGGTTGTCCTTCAGTCCTCAGTTCTGGCTTCATCCTCATTGCAAAGCTTGAAAATAGACGCTTCTACTGTGAATGTAGCATTCATGTCAGTACACTAGAGCTTAGCAGTTCACCAAAAGTGGATTGTGATAGAAACGAAAGACAGAATAAATTAACTCTCTATTATGGCTAGCTTTGGACAACTGATAGCGGGGGGCAAAGTTCAAGGGGTAACAGTCTGCCAGTGTTAAGGCTAGGCGGATATATCATATAGTTATACACTGACAGTCCGCACATAGTCCCCAAAAATTACCTGATTACAGGTTTTATTGAAAGCAGTAAGCACCCTAGGCAAAATACTGAGAAGCTTGGCAACAAAGTCAGAAGAAAGGACATCTTGCCCCCTCTCCCCCCGGGTTTGTCCACTTCATTCATCTGGCAAGTGAATTACCATCAAAGTCACTAGAAGTATATTTAGAAGTCTTTCAGAATATGGCCCACAGAGGTAGCTATGAATTTTTGTTGACATATTTAATTTTCACACTTCCGTGCTAGCATTAATATTTCTCCTCTCGCCAGAATCCCATGATGGATGACGGGTCAAAAGGCGTTTGATATAATATTGGCACAAACAAAAGGCAGCTCTTTATTGAAAGACAGCACATTTCAAAATCTTGAGATTTTATTTATTTTTAAGCGGGTTGGTCTGTCGCTCTGCACACTAGCAGGCTACTACTGCGAGACTTGTGTGGCTCTCCACAGCTGCACGTTCTAGTATTGCAGGTGGTTTTCAAATCTCTCGGTGTCAGATCAATTTCATTCCATTTTGTCAATTCCACACTTTTAAGGAAGAGGCCCAGGTGTTTTACACATATGCACACCCCACCTGACACTGTGCAACGTTGTGTCAAAATACTAAGAGCATATTTAGTTTGGCATGAAAATATGTTTTATGGCAAAATGGCTGAAAGATCACAAGGAGGAAATGCTTTGGCATTAAAATGTTAAAATACTGTATTGCAAGATTGCAGAAATTGTGAGAATATATAATTTGTATTCAGCTAATGTTTGGCCAGCATGCACAGGTATGTGCATTATTTAATTGCTGAGCACTTGCTAAACCCAATCCATATACACCTTGGCTCCCCCCCCAAAAAATCTGTATATTTCTTAGCATACTAAATTGGGGGTGTTTGAAAGAGAGAGAACACATAAATTTGAACTTTGCAAACAAATCTCAGCTAGTATAATCTGTTTTTTAAAAATTCCCCTCACAGAATTCCAACCATGTCTCCTCTACTGTCTTACCAACTTTTGATTAATGTGCTGATACTCAAATATTGCAGCTTCTTCATGAGAGTTTGGAAATAAAATACTTTTGAACAAGCACAATTTAGAAGTGCAGACACAAGCAAGGCCAACTTTTTCTGTTTTTATGCCTGTGAATACTTGGAAGAATGACAATTTGATGGCTGGATGACTAGTATTGTAAGGCTACAACCCTACACAGTTCTCAGGGAGTAAGTCCTGCTGAGCTCAATGTGGCTTACTTCCGAACGTATATGGACAAGGGCTTGAGCTGTAAATTTTAATGGAAATCATGCTGTCGGAGAGTTAAATATGCATAACTCATTTGCAAGGGACACCTTTGGGATAAAGAACTTGCACTAAACGAACAAATCATAATTACCTAAATGTATTTGCAGCCTTCATTGACACCGCCCCAGGAAGGAAAGAACACATTGTGTGTCCTGCTAAATAAAACTAATGGTCTATTTTGAAATTGGTTTGATAGCATTCTTCAAGCCTTTTCAAAAGATATGTGAGGGACATAACTTTGATTCCTCACCCTGATATGTTTTATTGACCTCTGTAAGACAGTGGTGAATAGATGGATACCTATTACTTCCTGCTGTGACTTCGTCAAGGTCAGTTACAACTATCGGCTGTTCTTACCCTCGTTTTGCCAATGAAAACTGCCCTGAAAGAAGAACCTGGTGATCTGGTGTGCCAAAGTGTCTATTTCAATACATTGGATTTGTTTCTTCAAGCTTGGAAACACCCACATCCATGAGCCGTGTTGGCTGACAGGAGTTGGAGTCCAACCATTTCCCCATCCTTGGTATTTATGATAGAATTCCCCACTTGAACTCTTAATCTTGTAGATTTGCTGAACAACCCATTGATATACACTTCTGTGTGTGACACTGGTCTGAGGCAGCCCCAGAGTGAAAACCCAGGTAGTCTAGGCAAGGGAAGGCGCAGCTGACTTGGGTGTCATCAGGAAAAGCCATGCTTGGCCTGAAAACCCTCGGAGTCCTTCTAAGTCATGGAAAGCATTATATTTTCCAGAAGAACCAGCGGAATTTCCTAATTTAGGGTTCCAATGTGATGGAAATGACAGTATTATACCTGAATTTGGTATCTTCACAAATTTCAGCCACCAGTGTTGTATGTTCCCTCTCCCAACAGACATTTATTCTACACAATATTTCAATCCCAGCTATGCCAGGCAGGGATGGTTAGATAGCTAAGCGACTGGCTGTGCGTGCAATTATATGCACAATTACCTTATTGCATAATCGTGAGGTCTTAATTATGAAAATGGGCTTTTGATTTTTGTGGTGCTCAAACATTTTCAAATCCAATCAACCCATCAAGAGATCAACATTCCTTCTTATTGGTTCAAAAGGTACTTTTAAGATACAGTTGGATGCACATGCAAAGGGAAATTGTACAAACTCTCAGCAGGTACAAAGCATCCCTTGATGGTGAAGAAAACAAGGATCTCACCCCACCTACAACACATATGGAGAGCTGGAAAGTCTGGAGAAAATCTTAACTATGCCTCAGATTTAAACAGAGAAGACCACTCATGGATATGACGAAGCATGATGAAAATGAAACTTCTCTCCCAAAATGTTCCTGCATCACCATGGTTGTGCGATGCTGGAGCCAATTCATTTTGGAGCATAAAACTCTAAGATGCATGTGGCCTATTTCCTTTCTTAAAGCTTAGAAGAGTGGGGAGGCATTGAGAATATGTTACAGCCTTTGTGCGTAAAAATCAATCCATTCCTACAAATGGAATGTTAACTCTGTTATTGCTGCTAACTCCATTGAACTTGTTTTGGGTTTGCAGATGGTTGCCAGAATTCATCCCATAGGTATTTCATATGTATGCTGCCTGCAACGAGTGACTGAGTCCGCTTGCAGTGGGCGTGAAATAGCAGGTATCAGATCTCAATTTGCTAAACAAAATTAGCTGCATGCCAGCCTGTTTTTATATCAATTTCTCTTGCTCATAGAGTGCTAATTCAGGCAACAATCATTTACAGTATTCACAGGAAGAATAATAAAACATATATTTCAAGAAGTTAAACAGTCACATATGTTGTTTTGTCATCCTGTGCAGCTGCAGGGATTTGCTCAGCAATTGCTCTTCACCCTCTACACTTTGTTAACAGCCACCAAAGAACTACATCTACTGACCAATAATTTGTGCCCCAGAGTTAATAGCAAGTACATTTTTAGAGCGTTAAATGCATCACAAAGGACAGTAGTTACTAAAAATGGATGCTAGCAATTGAAAAGCATTTGATGTTCTATTGATATTTGCACTCAGTGCAGAAATTTAGCTCCTAAAATAAAAGGATCTTTTATTTTTTCCTCTTTATAAAAGACACAGAAATAACTCTGGACTCTCAGGATTGCCACAAATTCCCCATGCCCAGCCACCTATACTTCATTGATTACATTTTTATTACTTTCTGGTACAAAGCAATGAATAGAAATATCAACTTTTTAATTTGGCTTGGATTAAAAATGGTAAACTTTCCTTGCGAATGGCTGTCAAGAGAGGACCACATTCAAACTTGGGGAGACAGATCAAAACAATGTAATTCCTCTGGAGAAATTGTGGCAATGACCAGTGGCTAGATATCACATTATTTTTACAGTGCAATCAGAGTATGTGATGCTTTACACAAGATTTAATAACCCCCGTGCTGTATGGACCAGCTCCAGGCTTTTGGTGCTAATCTCTCCCTTCAGAATTAAAAACAGTTAAAACAGATTAGAGTCTCAGGAACAGGGTGAGCCCTGGAAACACACATCCCAGATGTCAAAGGCTAGGACGAAGCAGCACATCTTTGGCATTTGGCAAAAGCTGCATAGGAAAGAAACCAGATTCCCTCTTTGGGGAGGGAATTCCGCAGCCTTTGGGCTGCCATGGAGAACAGCCTCTCCCAGGCCACCACCACAAAAAAGAAGCTTCCGAGAGGTAGAACTACAAAGTTCTACCACTGATCTTGATGCCTGGAAGGCTCTATAGGGAGGCAGGGCAGCCTTTCAGCTATCTGGGGCCCATGTTGTTTCAGGCACATATTGCAGAAGGAAAGATGTGCGGGGCCACAAGATGACCCCTGCTGCTGCCACTCGGACAGAGAGGGCAGGTGATGGTGGTTTCTGCGGGATGGAGGTTGGCAGCGAACCCTTGATTTCTGCCAGGCTGCAAGTTTAGCCTTTTTAAAAGGACATTTGAGCCTGAAGTGAACTTCTGGGAAGCCTTCAGCACCACACTTTTCTGATCATTCTGTCAGCACATGCATTCCATCTTGCCAGCCAGAATGATTCCCCCCCCCCATCCTTCCCCTATGTGCTGCTCTGGGGGTTCTCTTGACTCTCCAGAGCAGATTTAGGGGAGGTATGAGGGGCGTGCAGAGCAGGAGGGAACCCCCATTGTGCTAGCAGGAGTCCTTGCTCTGGGTTCTACTGGTGTGTGTCGCAGTCTTGTGCTGCACAGCCATAAGTAGAGCCCAGTGGAGGGAGAGGCCAGCCAACCATTCCAGGTCTCAGAGAGGCCTGGAAACAGAGTCCGTAAGCAAAGTCAGGTCTGGTCCTAAGGTCAGGCATCTGGCAGATCATGTGGTCAGACAGTCCAGGGGTCAGAGAATCCGATGAGCGAAGAGCAAGAAACAGCAAGGTGAGCCAAAAATGACAAACATTGTTTCCAGCTACTGACTGAGGCTGGAAACCCTGGTTAAGAAAGTTGGAGGCAGCTGGTTCTCATCAGTGCTTCCTCCTCTGAGTCCTTGAAGGCTAATCAGCAGCAGGTGGAGTCACTCCACCTTCTGTCTCTTCAGGCTGCTGTTCAGCAGGCAAAGCTGACTCCTGGTCCATGACACTGTGCCAGGCCAGCTGAATTCAGCCCAAAAGGTCTATGAGCCTTAGCCAACGTTCTCTGTCCATGAGCACAAGAGCCGCTAGCACTAGCCAATGGCAACCTTTAAAGGGTGAGCAACAAAAGAGTCCAATGCCACAATTGCAGTAGTGGGAAGCTTGTTGTGCAACAGTTGGTTCTTGTTGTGCAACAATCTTTGGCAACGCATTTGTGTTTTTCTGCATGCAACAATGTTCTGCCAGTGCAACAAGTGCATTGCTAAGCTATTTTAACTTCACATTAAATATACACATGGACCACAGAAGTTGCAGCTTAGTGATAGACCCAATGCCTTGCGTATATAAACCTCTAGTTAAAGAGATGTATGTTTGTTCAGATTCAAAACATGAAATTGGACAGTAAACTGTGTGGCATCAGGAATCTACAGACATCTTTGTATAAACTCCCCTCCCTCATTCATTTTGGAATCATTTACAGTATTTAGCATTCCAAACCATTTTCTTTCATTACTTGGATAGTTAATTTTTTAATATACAATTCATGTGTTGCAAATGAGGCTATTATTTGATCAGCCACTTAGTACCTTTATTGAGATATTAAGTTTTTAAAAGTATGTATTACATTATAGCAAATGTCAGAAACTTGGTGAAGGTTGTCATTTACTGGTAATTAACATCCTGAGAGGCAAGTGAGGGAAATCTATACTATCATATTAAATACTATCATACTTTTATATACTAAACACACATCATTCCTCAACAATCCCACTCTGAGAAAGCCACTTGTTCAGACCCACTGCTAAGTGGGTAATTGCAGATGCACTGGATCTGGACCACTGGGATGGGGGACTGAAGAGTTCTTCAGCCACAGCAGCAGCACCTGACAGAACATGATCCCAAATTCTCTGGGTGCTGGATTCTGGCCTGCATTCTGGAGGGTCACGCTCAGTTCATGAGAGGAGTCAGACAGGAATCTTGCCTGTGCCCCCCGGCAAAGTGAAAACGGAAGCATCACTGATAGCAGATGAAGACTTGGGTGAGGGCTTCTTCCATTCCAGAGGGAACCCAGCTCTTAAGAGGAATCCTCCACCTCAGCTGGCCACCTTGAACGAGACTCCATCCCATTGCCCTTGCCATCCTCAGACTCACTATCACTGCCTTCCAATGGACCCATGAAATCCTCCGCATGCACAGTGGAAATTGGAATGTTTCTGACATTACTCTCTAAATCTGGACAACAGATTTCTTTGTCATGTGAAACATATGCAGTGATGTGGCAGAAGACAGATACTACAGCAAAGATGGGGAACCTGAGACCCTCCAGATGCTGCTGGAGTACAGTTGCCATGGCTATTGGCCATGTTGGCTGGTGCTGATGAGAGGTGGAATCCAGCTCCACCTGGAAGGCCACGGAATACCCATCCCTGCTACGCCAGCAATTGAATGACTTTTCTGACTAACCTGTGCTAGGTCTTCTCTTACCATCTCCATCTGAAAGGTTACATCCCAACAATGAGGGGACACGACCTCGAGCTGAAAATCCCCATGAAATAAAGGTATGTATTTTGCATATCTCCAGTACTATGGTATAAAAAAAGATTTCTTTAAAATGTGGAATAGCAAGCAGCTGAGAGAGTCAGATTGAGTGAGTGAGTGGGAAATTAATGGCTTCAGGTTTACAGAAAGATCACAGTCACAAAGCCAATTGGACCCAACACAACCAAATCATTAGCAGCAAACTTCCACACAAAGAGGAAATGATAGCACACATGATGAGAAACTCCTCATGTGCTAACGTGCCGTTTGACTAGGGTAAAAGATGCACATATCTCATTAACCAGAAAGTGAGCTGAAGGGATTGACATTCTGCTATGTCTTCATAACAGCCCTGACAGATGTAACTACGGATCTGACTTAATCACACACAGAAATGTGGCAAGTTTCGGCATGCGACACACAGGAAAATGAGTGGATTGTGAACAAACAAGCATCAGAAACAGTCTAAATATAATCTGTCAGGGAATAACAAACAAAAATAAACAGTGTAAATATCACTATTACTAGCATATTGTCATTTTTACCACTTTCACTGCAGTCAGTACAACTAGAAGCACCAGGAAGTGTGTTCAGGTCTTCACCCTCAAGCAATTATACCGTATTGGCCTGAATATAAGCCTCACCTCTCCCCCAAATTCTAACCGTGAAAAGTGTGGCTTATATTCGCAGCCAGGAGCATGGGGCAAACAGCACCAGGAGTGCGGCAAAGCAGCCCCAGCCCCGGGCGTAGTCCCCTGCCCTCTCCTGCAAGGCCAGGAAGAAAGACCGAGGAAGGGGAAAGGCCGCTGGCAACGCAGCACAGCTCTCCCCACCCCCCCACCCAGTATGCACACTCTGCTTTCTGGTTTCCCACAGACATCTGGCTGGCCATTGTGAGAGCAGGATGCTGGACTAGATCCAGCAGGCTTTTCTTATGTTCTTACATTATAATTTTGCAAGGGCAAGATCAGGGCCCTGCTTGCTAGTCCCTCCCCCACCTGTCTATGTTTTGGAATAATGTCTGAAGAAGGGGGGCTGCTGGACACCTGGAAACACGCTGTATGATATAGAACAGGCATCCTCAACCTTCAGCCCTCCAGATGTTTTGGACTACAATTCCCATCATCCCTGACCACTGGTCCTGTTAGCTAGGGATCATGGGAGTTGTAGGCCAAAACATCTGGAGGGCCGCAGGTTGGGGGTGCCTGATTTAGAACCCTGATTGGAGAGTGCTCTAAATCATAAGGGGGAGTCCTGCACACAGAGAGCAGACTTCCCTCCTCAGGTTTTCCCTCAACAATGGGGCATAGTCAGCAACATTATGATAGCGGGGCAAGGGCCACCTGTAGTAATATACAGTTATTGACTCACACATATGTGCATGAAATGGTTAAAGTGACCCCTAAGCTCAAGTTACCAGAGTGGATGTGGTTTTGCAGGGTCTCAGCAGCCTCTGTTTCCCCTACCCTTCTCTTTATTTTCTTGCTTCCTGGAACAAGAAGGAGCCATGTGGTCAATTTCTTCTAGCTGCAAGAAAAACCAGGTGAATTGAATATTTCCAAAAGGGAGATTTTACAGCCTGCATCTTTGCTAACTCAAAAGCTACACAATCCTTTTCATAAACAAACTATTTTTATTTTGAAGTTGTTTTGAACCTTCTTTTTTTTTCATCTTCATTTTACTGCTAGCAGATGGAGACTTGCTTGCTGTAATTTCTGGAAACTCTGAGTAAAAGATTCACTTATTTGCAAAGGTAAGCGTCTATGATTTATTCTAGCCTAAATATTTTTATGGGGAATGTTTGTTTAAAGGAGGATGACGGCAGATATAAATCTAACAAAGTTTTTATGTACTTGTACTACCTCTGCTACCAAAGAGTAAGAATCTCTCTTCCAAATCTCTCTCTCCAACACCACTAAGTGCAACCCTGTTTTCTCCCTCACACAATTGAAATGGTAATTGTAATAGAGCTTCATTAGTAGGCAAAATAATTTCACTTAATTCAATGAGGTTGTGATCTCATAGGTGTGAATTCATTAACTGTCTACTTCTTGTTTTAAAAAATCTTATTTTAATGTGGTTATGCCAGAAACTTGGCAGGACAAGATGTGGCCTGGAAACCTACTGACACAAACTTTAGGTATGAAACGGCTACTCCTGCCAGTCTACTGCTCGCCTAGCGCTCCAGAGCTAAGCAGACACAAGAGGAGGAGGGTATTGCACAGCATTAAATATTCAAAGTGCTTGAAACGCATTATCCAGCTGTAATTCCTGTAACAACCCTATGTATGACAGTCATGATTACCCCCCATATTGCTGTATGAGGTTAAGAAATAGTGACTTGCCTAAGGCCGCCTAGTGAGTTGAGGCAAAACTTGAACTAGGGACTTCCTCATTCATCAGTCTCTTAGCCACTACACTATTAGATGATACCGGTCTCCGGAGTGCCGAGCCGCTGCAAGTGCTTGCGCCGCCATCTATACACTATACTGACTATGGCGATCACACAGGGTCCCCGGACGTTTGACGGTCTGTTGATCCCTGTGCCACCACTGTGCTCGCTTCCCCGCTGACACCAACCTGTTACTCTTGGGTACACACTGAGTCCAGACAGTTGTTAACATTAAACAAGTTTATTTTATAAGTGTTATCAAGTTTATGGTTTCTCAGATAATTTTCTTGTCAGTTTCTTAACCTTAGTTTCTTTACCGGCCTATAACTTCCTAATACCTTCTGACTTATTATCTCAACTATTTGACTGACTCCTCTTAACAGATTCTCTCACTCTCTCACATCAGACTAGTCCAACCCACAGACTTATCCTCCCTCTCTCTTCTCTAACTCCAGACTGACTTCTTAACCACTCTAACTCCTCCCCTTGGGTTCCTATTGGTTAGTCATTTTGTTGTTGTTGTTTAGTCATTTAGTCGTGTCCAACTCTTCGTGACCCCCTGGACCAGAGCACGCCAGGCACTCCTGTCTACTACTGCCTCCCGCAGTTTGGTCAGACTCATGTTTGTAGCTTCGAGAACACTATCCAACCATCTCGTCCTCTGTCGTCCCCGTCTCCTTCTGCCCCCCATCTTTCCCAACATCAGGGTCTTTTCCAGGGAGTCTTCTCTTCTCATGAGGTAGCCAAAGTATTGGAGCCTCAGCTTCACGATCTGTCCTTCCAGTGAGCACTCAGGGCTGATTTCCTTAAGAATGGATGAGTTTGATCCTCTTGCAGTCCATGGGACTCTCAAGAGTCTCCTCCAGCACCATAATTCAAAAGCATCAATTCTTCGGCGATCAGACTTCTTGATGGTCCAGCTCTCACTTCCATACATCTCTACTGGGAAAACCATGGCTTTAACTATACGGACCTTTGTTGGCAAGGTGACGTCTCTGCTTTTTAAGGTTAGTCATTTTACACTTAGTTAACCCTTTCCTTATGAACCCAGTATGATGCCACACACCTAGGAGGGCAAAAGCCACACCGACTCTCTCCTACTGGTGGGGAGACGCTCTGTTCCCAAATTGACATGACATCCGGGGCAACCACCCATCAAGCTCTGCATGACCTTGGAAGAGAATAAGCTTTCACAGAAAAGTTGGGTGAAATGGAAGGGTGAAGATTATGAATTCACTGAACTTCCCTACTTAAAACCCTGTACAATATGCCTCCTTATTGGGGGGGGGGGGCGTGTTGATCGCTGCAGGGTGCCTACTGAGGATTTTGCCCAGACCCCCTCCAACCCCTGATGCATTGTAGTTTTGTTTCACTACCTTACTAACAGTCTTCTCCTTTGCATCTCTCCCGAACTATAGCCTAAACCTTGAACAGAACTTCCTTGGAATGCCAGCCTGGTTCAGGGAGTTACAGAAATGCCACATTTGAAGACCAATTAAGCAGAAGTCGGTAGGGGCCTGAGAAAAGACCCTATCTGTGCGTCAGCATCCAGGCTGTGGAGAACCTTGCCCCATGAGGCTCACCTGGTCTCCCCTCCTTCTGTTTTCTGCTGGCTTTCTATTCCAGCTAGCTTCTGCCTTGCTAGGTCAGATAATGTTCTGATATGAATATTGTTTTTGACAGTCATGCAGTAGCAGTGAGTATGATGGGCTAGAGCTGTGGAGTTATACTCCCAACTCCCCACAGCCGTGCTACAGCTTAACTGGACAGCACTGGGGCAAGAGGGCAGCAATATTGATAAAACAAATAAAATTCTTTAACCTGCAAGGAAAGTTTCCTCTTTTTTTCACAATATTGTCCAATTTGCTTTGTCAGTATTCTGAGAAATTCCTATTTGGGCATTAGAAGCAATCCTAGACAATAATGTGAAATTTACTCCCCTCCTCATCGGCTTGCAAATTTCTCACTTCTCCACCCTCTTGACCCTTGCTAATTTAAATGGAATGGGGAAGCAGTGCTATGGCCTACAGTAACACCCAGTGGTGTGTCAGCCCTTCACCCCTTCCATCCCGGATAATTTGTGTGGAGTGTGGTAAGATTATAACAGGGTCATGCTGGGGATCTCAAAGTCCCTGACAAGGCCCTCTAGCTGCCATGGTTGAGGGTCCTGCCACAAGAGATTCATTATCTGCACAATATATCAAAGCACTCTACAGTTATTAATGCGGTCTTCAAATCTACAGAGCACAATTTGGATTCAAGGTTGCCAGCACAACTCAAATGCCTACGCCGACTGCAAAATGGTATTCATGAAATATGTTGGCTGAATCCTCCAAAGCCTGTTTAAGTTCACGTGTAAGACAAATACACACTCCACTGAAAAGGCATTGTCCTTCCAAATTTGTAGCCAGTCAAACAGCTAAACGGTGGTGTCTACTTCAAAATTTAATTTGTGTTTATCCAGCTTTAAAAGTATTTACACAGTGGGAGCGATGAAAAAAATCCAAACAAACCATTATGGCCGGCCAAGTCAACAGCTTTCCTTTTATGCAGACTGACAGCAACATAAAGCAGCAACAGGCTTCCACAAATGGCTCTCCTTGCCAGTTGCATTTGGGGCACGTAGATGGCAGTGGGGGAAAGTTGTCATACACATCAGTCACCAATTCATTTTCTGTGAATCAGGGCCTTCCATGTGTACACACAGGCACAATATTGACCTCCCTTGACAATAACTAGTTTAATCCCTTCCTCTAAGACATACACAGGTGAAGTACTATGCACCTAAACATGTACAAAATACTCCAGTACAGACTGTGCAATAACCCAGTTTCCTAGCTAGAATGCCTTTCCTCCAAACACCATTTACAATGAATAGATGAGAAGAAAAGCATCCATTAATTGCTCTCAGGGCTCCTTCTGCAGTTAAGCAGAGTTTAACTCCTATGAATTACCCCTGTGTTCTGAAAACATAGTATGAAAAGAGGGCTTTTTTCTTTAAAACAATTCATTGTCCAGTGGGTACACGGCAGCACTGAATTTAGGGCAGTGCAGGTAGTTCCCCCGCACAGGGTACTGAGCTGAGGGGGCACAACACTGAGAAGTTCCATAACTGAGAAGGTCCATTTGGGGGCACCAAATTTTGGCCATGCACAGGGTGCTATGTTATGAAAAATGACCAAAGTCTGCCCCGGGTGAAAGGTGTTTCCTGCCAATACCGCAACCCCATTTGCAAGTAGGGGAGACAAGGAAAATGGCACAGCCCCCACCTCCGGCAGGAGAATTACAAAGAGCATGAGCTAAGTGCTTTGTTTTTTGCTTGAGGATGAGGGTCCTGACAGGGAAGACACCTCCAGACTGTTACTATTTTAAGGTGGGATTCTATCACATACCAGCAAATTCCAGTAATGCAATCAGAGTCGATTTGGAGATTTTGTGCAACAAACCTGCACTTCTTGCGATAAGGAAGGTGATGGGGAAATACAAGGGGAAATGGGGGGGGGGGTACATTTGCTTGATGAATGCCGTCCAATCTCCCTGCAAATGAATCAGGATGGAGGCTCAATAAATACCCGAGTGAAGTATTTCCCCAACCGTTTGCTAAATCCATCCTCATCACTGCTATCCCTTCCCACTCCAAATCTATTTAGCTTAAAATTACAGCCACTGTGATTCCAGATACAGACTGTAGTTATGTGCAAATAAGCCACATTTAATTCTATGTGATAGAATTCTGAAATCAACCGGACATAAATGGGATTATGTACATTCATGATTGTGATCATAAATGGGATTGTGTACAATCCAGAAGTTCCAGCATATTGGGACTTTAAATTCTCACTGGTTCATATTAGTTATTTTTCTGAAGTGTTTACAAATCCAGGGTGTTTCCTGTTGTCTCCTATAAACTTACTATGTAACTGCTGGTCTTCTTATTGAGAGGTTTATTTTATTCATCCATAGTTCCTGAATTAAGTCCTTCATATCGGAATTGACTACCTCTTGAACTCTTTCTCCCAGTTTAGTTATGGCACTCAGTGCAAGTAAAGTAATGCAGGTTAATAGCTAGTGCCATATTCTGTTTGCATAAAGCAAATATAAGCAGACTGTGTGAATACTGGTCCCTAGGCAACAACAAACTTTTTACAGGACAATTAACTCTTTCCCAGTACATGGTCAAGTTACAGAATAATCAGTTCTTTGCTGCCTGTCTTATGTGGTGCCTTTTGGAAACATAAATAATAAGCAATGTATACCTGAAGGAGCGTCTCCACCCCCATCGTTCTGCCCGGACGCTGAGGTCCAGCGCCGAGGGCCTTCTGGCGGTTCCCTCATTGCGAGAAGCAAAGCTACAGGGAACCAGGCAGAGGGCCTTCTCGGTAGTGGCGCCCGCCCTGTGGAACGCCCTCCCATCAGATGTCAAAGCGATAAATAACTACCTGACATTTAGAAGGCATCTTAAGGCAGCCCTGTTTAGGGAAGCTTTTAATCTGTGATATTTTACTGTATTTTTTGTTTCTATGGAAGCCGCCCAGAGTGGCTGGGGAAACCCAGCCAGATGGGCGGGGTACAAATAATAAATTATTATTATTATTATTATTATTATTATTATTATTATGGGTGTCTACAGAGCTATTCAGGGAATACCCTGGGAAGTGCATTGCTACTACTATTATTTTACTAAATTTATTACTGATCCTACATCAGAAAGGCCCTGGGGGGAGGGGCATGTTACAGAAAAATAAAATACAGCATTAAAAACATATTTTTAAACATTATGATCACAATTAGAGTGGGTCTGAAAGATAGACAGAATCAATGGCCAGGATAAAGAGGCGTATTTTCAGCATATTCCACAATTTAGGGACTACCACAGAGAATACTCTGCCCCGGACACCCTAACCCCAAAACTTCTGGGGGCAGTGGAAGTACCAAGATCAGAGAGGGAAAGAGGTAGGAAAGGAGAAGGGAATGAGGCAGTTTTTCAGACACAGTATTTAGGGCTTTAAACACTAGTGTGAGCACCTTAAATAGTGTGTCCTTTCCCCTCCACCTCTCCCCCACCTCCTGGGCGGCTTGAACAGCACTACAAGGCTTCTATTCTAGGCTGGTGAAAGTCCTGAACAAGAGCATTCCTCCGGGGTGGCAATACGCCACATCATTTTGTTGCAAGTCCCACTTGTCATTTTGAAAACCAGTCTCTCCTTGTTAGCAAACAGAGCGACATATTTTGTTTTGCCTCATCTGATCTGTTCCCTCAGAGGGTTCTGTGCAACCTGAATCAAACTGAAGGTGGGGGGAAAGTCTGACTCACCAGTTGCTATATTTTCTTTGTAGCTGCACACTGAAGGCTTGAAACCCGAGTTTCAAATGATCTCCTCCCCTTGCCAAGCCAAACTATATATAGCCCAGTGACCACAGGGTAGAATGCAAAAGGCAGTTAGCCCTTAAATCCCACTTGTTTCAATGGGTCTGAAGCACACTTGGATTGCACCCATCATTTGCTCAATGATCTCCTTGTTATCAGATCTAACATGTGACAACGCAAAAGGCCTGAGCACTGTGCAAGAGCGTTTCTTTCTCTAAAAGGAATCAGTGTCGACTGAGTGAACGGTGACCCACAACAGCTTACCTGGTCCACACTCCCTCTTTAGATGAAACAATATTAGCTGGCAAGCTTTCCTTTTTTAGATCTTGAAAATATGTACCAGTATTTATGAAACTCAATGGAAAATGTCTATATGCTGATTCTTGGCAGACCAATACTCTAAATACAGCCATGCATCTTAAAAAGAGTTCAAAAATAAATGTCAATATTTAATCACAAGTAGCATTCAGGATATGACCATATTTGGAATACAGCTCCACATGCAAGTATTTACAACATTAACACAAAAGCACTTGGATGTCATGTTTAGCTCCAGCCCAAAGAAAGGACATCAACTTGACAGAGAAAAAATTGCCACGATGAAGCTGTGCCACGATGAAGCTCTTGCCAAGAGGCCCCACCTGACAGAGAAAAGTCCTCTGAAGGAAACATGGGCTAACCAATATATCAGATAAAGTCGTCTCCTTGTTATGGAAGGGGAAAGCACATGCAAAAAATTAACTGCACTGTTTGACAGAGCAGCTGGATACTTCAAACTGTGCAGAGTTAACTTGGCTTTACTTATTCAACAGCTCTGTTGTTCTTGGATTTAAAACGGTGAAAGGGCTCAGCTGAAGCTGTAGAGGGAACAACTTTCACAAAAGCTTTCTCCTGCTGTAATAATGGTCAGGGATTACCTTTTTTAAAAGGGGGTCTGCAAAGGGAGGGGTAACTATGTTTGCCCATTCAGAGGGAGAGCAGGAAGGACAGTCCTCACTCCAAACTCACTTCATGATGTTACCCTACTTAATGTGCAGTCTGCGTCCCAGGAAAATATAGTTTCAAAGATAAATATAGAACCAAAAGAGCTGCTGAGTGATCTGCCAACAGCTTAACGAAAAAATGGGCAGGAACATTTGAGGAGCCCACCAGAGAATGTTGGTTGATTCCACCAGCTGCCCATCAACAGAGGAAGTATGGACCAAATTCCACAGCCTTCTTCTGGCAGGAGATGTTGCCCCTGAGGGCAGGAGCAGCACAAGGTGACTGTGAAGTGGGGAGCCTTGTGCATCATGGAGACTCCTGGCATACCCTGGAACCTTCATTTCCCAGGAATTTCAGAACACCCCACCCCCACAGGAGTAAACAACCTCACTTTTTCTTCTTCTTCTTCTTCTAGAGCCACAAGAGCAGAATACTGCAATTAACTGTTGTTGCTGGTTCTCTCATACAAACTAGCCATTCTTGTAAGGTTTTCTTCAAAATGAAAATTTTCTCTAATCTAGTGGAAAATTCCTGTCCTGGTACTGAGATTACCATTTTACCACTTTAGCTGTGCTTTTAGCAACTGCATGATGCAGAAAAGATAATGGTTATCACCATTTTCTGAAAATCTTCACATCAAGCCACTGTTGAAGCTAAAGGAGAGCAGGCTATGCCACTTTTTCAGGTTAACCAGTAAATCTATTCAGTGTTCCCAATGTTCTTGAAAAGTTTAAATTCAATTAGAAGAAATAAAAAACAATATAACTTTCAAGTCTAATTGCTAAGCACTATTGCTCAGAACTGGGGTGGGGAATCCTTGGTCCTCCAGGTGTTATTAGGCTCCAACTCCCATCAACCCCAGCTATCATGCAACATCTGGAGGTCTGCAGATTCCCCTCTTCCAAATGTTTATCTTGTGAAGCCCAATTCCATACAGGGTAAGACACACCTGAGTTTGAGATCAGGCTGTTAATACACAAGGGGCTTCACAGTCTCTCTCTACTCTGATCCCCAGTTCTCATTTTACACATGGCAAACTCTTGCTATTATTTATTTATTATTAAATCTATATGCCACCTTTCATCACAAGATCTAAGGTGGTTCACAGAATAAAATGCAAGATAAAGACCCAAGTAAATAATTAAAACAAAAACAACAAAACAATAGTCCCCCTTCCCACAGACACATTTAAAAGGCTGTGGAATATTAATCAGCCAAAAGCCTGGTTGAAGAGGAACATTTTCTCCTGGTGCCAAAAAAATATATATAACAAAGGCGCCAGGCAATCCTCCATGGGAAGAGCATTCCACAAACGGGGAGCCACTGTAGAAAAGGCCCCGTTCTCGTGTTGCCACCCTCCAGACCTCTTGTGAAGGAGGCACACAAAGAAGGGCCTCAGATAATGAACACAGAGTCCAGGTCAGTTTATATGGGGAGAGGCAGTCCTTGAGGTATTGCAGTCCTGAGCTGCAATGGGTGAAGAAGAATAGGAACCATGATCCAAATCAAACACTCTGATCACTGAAATTTTCCTCCTTTAATGCAGTCTTTCCATCAGCTGTTCACCTTGGGCAAGTAACAGTTCTCTCCAGGCAAGCAGCTGGAACTGATCTGACTTCTTTGCAGCCCATCAACACACTTAGGTGGGCTCATAATTCTGGTCCTGCTTATCTCCAAGGCAACACTAGCGGACTTCAGATCAGAGCTTACCGAGGGCTGGGGACCTTTTTTTCTGCCAGGGGCCACATGCTGGTGGCAGGCCAGGCCAGAGTTGGTGGTAAGAGGGGTCAAAGCCTGTTATGGGCATGGCTGGAGCCCCAAGCAAGCAGGCACTCGTTTTCTCTCACTCTCTTTTTTTTCCTTTGCCTCTTTCTTCCTGCTGGAGAATGGACAAATCACTCTTGCTGGAAGTCTGGACTGAAGGCTTGCAAAGGGCTTTTCTCCTCCTCCCATCATTCCACCCATTTCAGGTTTCTCCCCACCCCACCCTGCATGAAATTAGGCAACGTGAGCCCCTGAAGGTGAAAGTTCTCCCCTGCTGGACACACCATCCAACATATGCCGCTGGCCAAATTCCACCACGATCATCTCCCGTGCAAGGTTCTCTGAAATGCATGGGAGAGGCACGGGTGCCCCTTATTTCCCCCCAAGGTGTACAGTTCTCCAGTTTAGGAGCCACCCGCTCTGAAACACTTCCGCTCAACTCTCACTGAGAACGTGAGGCGGCACCAGCAGTCATACAGAGCAAGGCTGCTTGTGGACTGCAGCTTAATGCAGTGACCTCCTCTCAGAGGATGCATCCGTCATGAGATAATAGGTCGACAATGGATCAGCAAATGTTTACAATTAAAACACTTCTGTTTAACTAAAGTGTCTTTCTTCCCTCTGGAGCCAGGAGAAGCTATAAGAGATTGTGCCCAGGGGAGGCATCAACATCCTGTTAAGGACCAGTTCGGCCTTGGGAGTCAGTGTTCTAAAGAGCAAGTGACCCTGGATCGATGCCATTTTATTTTCTTTCAGGAATAAATCTGGGCAGCAGAATAGCTTTGTGATTGTCCACTCAGCCAGCCATGTCAGATTGTTCAGAGATGGGTAAATAGAGAGCAGCTCAGGCTCCATCCACCATCCAGTTAAACTGAAGGGTTTAGATTCAAGACAATCTAGTCAGTCAGACAAACACAGTGAAACCTAAAGGCAGCTAAGTATCAATGGATTCCAGAGTTGGACTACATCAGATTATGAAGGAAAGGGCTCCATTACTGTAAGTTATTTTTTACATATTGTGATTTATTTATTTATGTTTAAAAAAAGAAAAAATTTGTGACATGCAGCTCGATACTACACTGATTTACCTGGAGCTAAATGAACACAGTGGGGCTTATTTCTAAGAAAACATGCTAAGGATTACACACCTAAAGTCTAGGCGCTCTAGCAAAACTAGACGGTGGGTTAGGGTCATTAACTCTAGTAACGGCAAAAAACAAAGACACCTAGAGAAGAAATAACACAGAGGGAAAGACTAGGCAACGACCGAACGAAAAGGAAAGACAGTTGATAAGGGGAAGGAAGGAAGGTTAGCCAGCAAGAAAAGAACAAGAGGCAAAACACAGAGGGAATAAGAAATGATATTTCAACTATGGCTAACAGAGAAGAAAGGCTTGTGCAAAAATAAGTAGAATTATTAATATCCTGCAATTGCCAATGGAAAAAGCCTAACAGAAGGAAATACAAGAGGATCAGTTAACTAAAAATAGACAAAAGACCAAAGTAACATTCATGGACAAAAACAACAATTCAGTAGAATTGTAAAAAGAGGAAAACAATACACACCAGAAAAAGTTTTCCTAAAACAATGATTTGAAGAATGAATATTCTGCTTCTTTCTCAGTATGCCAGGAAGCTTCGTGCTATAAGAACAGAATGGAAAGCCGCAGTATATGTAAATCAAAAGGCTAGCATTTGCCAAACTTTTTCACATCTTTGTCTGTTGAGATTTATCATGGCTCTCACATTTAGCTTGCAACTGTTTACCTAAGCCAGGTTTAAACTCTTTTAGGCCTACTGGGGAAATGCAATAGATTGCAACTAATATAAATATCCCTATTTGGGCAGAATGGACCGAATATAATCAAGGCTATCTGTCATTTCAAGCTCACAGGAACCACAAATGTATATAAAAACGGGAATTCTTTTAAAAAGAGGATCAAAGACAACACAGCCCCCTTATTGCCTTAAAATTAAATAGAACTTTTACTCTTGACTATATTTTGTCTCTCAGTTCCAATATGATTATCTGGCTTCTGGCTCACATGTAATCAGAACCTCACATTTATCTGGATTTAGTCAACCATGTTTGGAGACACCTTAAAATCGTGAAGGAAAAATAGCTGGCCTGTATGCCTTAGGCAGAGATCCAAATTAAACAATGCAACATAATGTGTGTGGACCAGAATGCCTGATCAAATCTGTCCAGCACACAAAACAATCACTTTACTATGTGTGGGAGGTTATGGTGATGGTGTTAATTTTTAAAGAAAGGTGCTGCAGAGAAGCATGAGCAGTGAGATCTGCACTCGTAAACAACATGCAACATAATCCCACACATGTCCATTTTAGCTGGACCAAAAGGATTTATGCCAACATACAGCCAGATCCTAATCGTGTTAAAAGATTTCAATGCGCTATAGTTTTCCTTAGGACAATTTACAACCTGAAAACTTCCATTAAGTCCCAGTTCCATTCAGTCCATAAATATAATTCAAGAAACTAGGTAAGATAATACCTTTTTACTGGACCCATCTCCCTTGATGGACAAGATTCCAACACCAATGAGAACTGGCCCCGTAAAAGGGGTTTCCTTTCCTATTTGATTTTTGTCTCCAAGAACAGTAGGCTTAAATGTTTTGCTAATGGGTCTAAAAATAATGAAACATCCCAGTATGAAATGAGGCGGCACTCCTCTTTTAAATAAATCTCAGAGACTGGGGTTGTCCATATATTATTCAAGCAATAAAATTAACCAAACACACAGGGAGAATTTCTTGCGATTTCTTTGGAGAAAAGAACTCAAAACAAAATCTGCTTCCTTATTTTTATTTTTATTTTGGTAGCGTACCAAAACAAAAAAATACACCCAGCAGCCTGAATTCCCATGCTGTTCGCATAGAGCAGTAAATAAGGTGCATCCCTCCCACTTCTTAAGGAATTAGCATTTCAAAAATACACCACTTTCCCCCCTGAACTCCAAGCCGTGTCTAATAATGCAAGAAGCAGATTGTCTCCCCTCGTTTCCTTAATTTGTTTCATCTAAAAGCAATTCACTCAACATCTTGTCGCCCTCTGGCAGCTCAGTTTACTTATCCACAGTTAATTTCTCATTTGGACCAAAACAAACTCCTCCAAACTGCTACTGGCTGAAGGGAAGGGAAGACTAGGAAAAAGAGCTCCCTGTGTAGATTTACCAGGGGATGATTAGCTGTACCTCTCCATTTCTCCACACACAAACATAGAGAGATTGAGACAGGCAGTTGCTGCAGGGGGGTGGGCCCTGGACATGAAAGAATATTCCACTGGGAAAATATCTTGTAAAAGCTCCTCTGAAATGAATGGGAGACGTGTGAGACCCCTACGGTTGTCAGTGGGGCTTGCTCAGGATGACTTTCCTAGAGATTTGCCTTAGGAGATCCCACAAGCACCTGCATTGTCTTTGGCCCTGTCAATGTTTTGTGAGAGCAGGCAAGCTTCTGAGTAACACGGAACTATTCCTAAAGCATCTATTGTTTTCAGAGGGCGGTTTCATCCTGCCATATTTATGTCTGCTTTGCTCTGAGTGGAGCTGAGTAGTTTGCACTACTTCCATTCAGCACAAAGGAAATTTGATGGCACCTGAAACTTGTATAAAGTCATTGGTCCAGTAAAACAAAACATGTTCTTATCAGTTCTCTGTTTCTCTCCTACTGTCTCTCTCTCACATGCACACACAGACGTCTCTATTGCATCTATATCGTTGCCTTTGCCTTTCCCGAGCCAAGCAGTGGTGTTGCCATTTGCAAATGCCCACATCTTTGCTCCAGTCTCTTGCCCAAATGTTCCATCATTGAAAACCTGAGCAGCAGAAGGCTTGAAAAAGAAAAAAAAGCAGGACTTGCTACCAGTTACTCTAAAGCAACATAAAAACACAGGGATGCTCTCTTTAAGAGCATTGCAGAATAAAGTAGGTGTTTGGGGAGAGAGGGAGAGAGAAAGTTGCTGAGAAGAGAGGGAATCCCCCAAAAACCGCGAAACCCCAGAAGCTCAAACTAATAGCAAAAAATTGCTTTGGACCAAAACCATCAAGAGCCACAAAGCCCCTTCGAGAAAAATCCTCGACCCTATGAAACGCCCAGTCGAAAGAAATCTTGCTGCTTTTGGGCGAGGGGAATCAACAGTGCCTTCTGAACCCCCACCCCCAAGATCGAGGGGGATCAAAAGCAAGGGCGGAGCGAAGGACACTAGATTCCTGCATTCATCTGGACATTTATGGCACGCTTATCTGGAGCCGCGGCTCCTCCAAAGGCGTCAAGAGTCAACAGCAAAACGTGAGTGGCAGCGACACGCAAGAAAAGTCCATAGAATTCGGCCCAACAAACAGCCCTGCGAGCGCAACAGAAGCCAAGGAGGGCTAGCGGACAATCACAGAACTGTAGAGTTGGCAGGGACACCGAGGGTCAGCTAGTCCAACTCCCTGCAACGCAGGAATCTCAACTAAAGCTTCCATGGCAGATGCCCCCCCCCCCCCGCGCTTCAAAACCTCCAATGAAGGCGAGTCCACCACCTTCCGAAGCTTTGTCTGTTTATGTCACCCTGGTGCCCAAAGGTCTAGATTCTTGGGAGCAGTAACTTATCCTAATTCGCCTCCTTTCTTGGAAGTAAACGCCAGTGAAATTCTCTGGACTCTTTACTACCAAGAAAACAAGATCCGTTGGGAGAAGCAGCTCCTGGCTACAGCATCCCGGCAGGAGAGATCAAAGTGTGTCCAACTTTGCGCTCAGATCCTGCCCGGCCCTCCCCGGAAAGCAAACCTGGCTGACCCTGATCTCTCCCCACCCACCTGCGAGGGGTCGTGCCTCTGGGTCAGTAAGAGAAGGACCCACAAGCGAAGCCCGCCACCCAGAAAGGAGAAGCTCCTGCGCAGGAGATGGGAGGGAGGGAGGATCTCCTGTTCCAAGAGGCGCCCGGGGCGCCGAGCGGGGATAACCCAGCTGGAAAAGCCCCGATCTGTATTCAGTACCCGTTCCTCCAGGTGGCAGCTGCAAACAAGGGGGCTTCTTCTCCCTCTCCCGGAGGACCCTTACACCAAACAAAGCAGGGCATCTCGGGCAGGATCCACCCAAAGTTAAACCCTCACGCTCAGCTCCAGGGGAACGGAGGGGACGGGGCTCCTGCCAGCCTTCCTGTGGAAACCAACGGAGGCGTGGAACGTGCTGGGACCGGGTTGGATCATGCCCCTTCGTTCGGGTGCCAAGAAGCCTCCCCGCCTCCCGGCTCTCCTCTCCAAGCCAACCGATAGCCCGCCTGCCCGGACAACTCAGCGCCGTCCAGAAACCAGAAACGACCCCGTTCACCTCCGCAGCCCTGTCCGAGGGCAACCAGAACCGGTGGGCTGCTGTTCCGCTGGAAGGAAAGCCGGCCCCAGCCCTCCCCGCCACACACACCCTGGGGCCACAAGCGAGTGGCACCTGCCAGCCTCGACAGCGCCGGACGCGCATTTGCCAGAAGCGCCCTCAGCCGAGGGCTACAGAAGGACTGGAGCCACCTTCTCCCTGGCGCCCGGCTCCAAGAGCTCGCTTGCTCCGGAGCCTCTGCTTGTAGTCCGAATCCGAGCCAGAGGCCCGTCTCGAACCAAATCGTTTCAGTGCGTTTTAAAAGAAAACGGGATCCTGCACCACAAGCGCGCGCGCCCAAATAAAGCGCCCCAGAGGGAAGCAGGTGGCAGCGGCCCCTGGAAAGAAGCAAACCACCCCCTCAACTTGCTTTAGCTGCCTGTACCAAATCTCCCAGTTTGAAATATTATCCAGGGGTGTCCTTCTGGGAGCATGAAAAGCCGCTAAGATTTATTTATAGAGAGGGAGGGAAAGTCTGCCGATCTTCAGAGGACATGTAAAACGGGGGAAGGAAGGAACCTCGGCTGGATCGGCGCGGGGAAATGATCCAAAGGAACCCTAGAAAGAAGCAGAGCGAAAGCCGCGACCCGCGAGGCAGAAGCGGAGCGCACCTGACTGAGCAGCGCCGAGGCGGAAGGTGCCGGCGATCGCGAGGAAGCTGACCCAGCAGAGCACTCTTCGTGCCGGCTTCTTCGTCATCGTCGGGCTTTGATCTTCTGCTATATTTTGGCAGGGACAAGGAAGAAGGAGACTCGGAAGGACGCTCTCCTGGGCTCCCCAATTACATGGTCCAGGCGGCGGCCTCGTCTCCCTCCGCTCAGCGCCCGCGATGGCAAGCGCGCAGCGTCCTCTCGGCTCGCCCTCGCGGAAGGCGCGCTCGGCCCCCGCCAAGCCGAGGACGAGGGGAGCCCCTCTCAGGTGGCGAGGTCTTCTCTCCCGGCCGCCCCTTTTAAGCGCTGGGCATGGCCTGCTGCTCTGGACCGGAGGACCTTCCCAGAAGCCGTGACCCGCAACTCCCAAAAGTTGTTGCCACAGTTTTCAAAAGGGCAAAACAAGCCGAAAGCCAGAAGACCCCAAACGCCCCAGCGGGGCAAAGCTCCTCTTCCGCCGCTTCCTCGGAGTCCGCTTCTCCGCCGGCTCCTAGTCCACCCTCTGGCCGCCTTTCTTCGGCTCCCTTCCTCGATTCCCTGGGTGCTGAGCGGAGCGCGGAGAAACACAGAGCGCGAGCGATCCTGGGCGGGGGGGGTGCTGCTGCTTTGCTTTTAGTTTATTTCCCTGCCTCTCGCTTTCTCCCTCCAGTCCAGGAGCTGCTGTAGTAGTAAAACCTCGGCGCGTCGATTCCCATTGATTCCCAGGACTCCGGCTGCTGCCCAGATTAACAATCCAGCCGGCCGACTAAGCCACCCCCACCAGCCCCCAAAAATCCCCAACCCAGAAGGAGGAGGAGATGATAGGTTGGAAGAACTCAGCGCTGGCCCCGCCTCCTCGCTGCCTCTGAGCGGAGCAAGCTCCGCCTCCCCCCCCCCCCCCGCATTCTGGGATCAGCCGCCCTCCTCCCCCCCCCCCCGCCACCAAAATACCCGGGAAACACCTGTCAGGGGCGCGGGGCGCGCGCGTCGAGCGGGGCGCGCGGCTGCTGCGCGCAGGTTACCATGGAGCAAGGCGGAGGCAGCCGCTGCCAGCGAGCGCCACAATGTGCCTTTTCAGGCCCGGGCAGGAGAGAAAAGCGGTTTTGTGTTGGGCTTTGCTCTTTAATGTGCCATTTCAGGCATTTCCTTGCGGATTTATTCCGCCGGGCTCCCTCGGCTTTGTTTTGCCGGCTCCCTCTCGTGACGCCGGATCCTTCCAGGCTTACTCGGAAGGAAAGCGCGCTTTATATTCCAGTGGAACTTACTCCCGCACCCCGAATAAAAGTGTGCAGGGCAGAGGATCGCAGTCGCCGGGGGTGCATGGGTGTACTTGCTAGAAGCATAGACAGGTGTGATTCCGGTAGCGCACACGCCCCGGTAAAAAGAGGTGCCGCTAAATCCGAATCTCGTTTCCTTTCTCTCTGACAAGGAGAGCGCGCAAAGAAAGACTCGGAAATCGAACCACCCAAATCAAATCTGGGGTCTCTCCCTCCCTCTCTTTACCACCAGACATAGGAGGGAGGCGAAGACCCGTAGAGTTCAAGTCCGCGCCAAGGCATACAGCAGGCGGCGGGGTCCGCTCCGTTGCGCGGGGGTTATTTCCCTTCCAGAGCGATTCCTCGCCGCGACGGCTCTGGGAAACTGAAAGGGAAAGTGAGCCGGGGCGACGAGGCTCGACGGAGAGCGAGCGGAACTTTCTCCTCTTCCTGCAGACGGAGACGATCCGCCTCAACCTCAGGCTGCTGGTTCGCGGATGCCCCTCGGATGGAAAGCTTAGCGCAAAGACAGAGAGGAAAGGAGGATTTCGCAGACTCCGGTGACCGGCACCACCTCCCTGCCCCCCTGTTCCATTTTTTTTTGGGGGGTGGGGGGGGAGGTTATGTGTGCAGAGCCCCAGCCAAGTCCTCAGGTCTGTACAGGAATATGCTCGCGTTTTCCTTTCATACCCACACCTCTTCTTTTTGTTTTTGGTCCTGTCTGATCTGTTTGTGGTGCGTGTATGAGTTGGAATGGAAGACTTTGCAAACGTGTATTGATATATGTGTTTGGGATGATGAGACAGTTGTTTCTTTCTTTATGCTGCTGTTTGGCGAATTAATTTTTTTAAATCATGGTTAAACTGTTTAAAATGAGGTTTCTTTCTTTCTCTGTTTTTGATAGCTCATAAATAGCAAACCTTTCAGCGCAGAAATACTGGCCCTCCAGAGGTTGTTGGGCTACAGTTCCCATAATTCCTGTCCACCAGCCACCCTGACAGGGGCTGATGGGGTTTGAGGTCCAAAAACACCTGAAGGGCCACCGCTGAATTATGGGATACTGGACTGCCTCCTCAGCCTCCCTAAACAGCGCTCCTCTGTCCTATGTCCTTTTAAATTGTGTGAAGACCACTTGACTCTTGTGGTACTTCTCTGTTGTATTTTTTTCTCCACTAGAAATGAGCATAAATCAAGATGGAAGTCTTAAATGTTGTTAATCCTCCAAAGCCAGATGTTGGATTGCAAATCCCATCACCCTGATCATTGGTCAGGGTGGCTGGGGCTGGTGAGAGCTGCAATCCAGCAACACCTGCTTGCAGGGAAGCGCAGCAGCTCAGAGGCACCCGCTTTGCACACCAAAGGTCCCAGTTTCAATCCACAGCATTTCCAGATAAGGCTAGGAGAGACCCCAGTCAGTCTGGGGAGATAGAACTGAGCTAGATGGAGTGATGGGTCTGATTTAGTAAAAGGCAGTTTCCTCACACCCGGAGATTTCCACCACTACTCTAAAAGGATACCAGCATCTGTGGTATTTGATTTGCAGTCAAATCAAATGCATATTCTTGTGAATTAGCATGTGAAGGGTTTAAGACCACAGAGCCACATTGAGGAAAGGCCGACTCAGACCATAGGAACCAATTGGTAGAGAAGGTTCTATGGCCCCTCTAGTGATGGGCAAGGCACTTGGGTAGTAGATAAGGTGTCACACAGAGAGCAGTTGGTTTCCTTGATTCCCATTCTGCTTTAATTCTGTGGGTTCTTTATGCCAACCATTCTGTTCACATTGAGACCTTCTGCAATTAATTCAAGAGCTGCTACGTGAACAGTATGCTGTACTATTTCTTTTCATTTTTAAGACTTCCCCTCCTCTACTGATGTGTATAAGTGATCATTGATGAAACGCAGCTTGAAGGAGCACATAGTCTCCTGGGCACACACAATTCAAAGAGCCCCAGAGAGGGGCACCACAGTTCCTTTTTCGCCCTGTTTCATCAAGTGTCACAAGTGGAAGGAAATGAAAACCCCTCGAAGCCTGGAAAACAAGATGGAGAAATGACAAAAGATCCCTCAGGCATCAGTGCTGCTCTGCAAACAAAGCCAAGTAAATTGGAGATCTTGGAGAAATTCAGACAGGGAGGATTTTGTAAACATCCCTGGTGTTAGTCGTCTTGTGTCCTGAATTCACTGAGGGAGAAGTAAAGAGCTGATTTGTCCCACTAAAAATTCTTTGTCTTTTCCTTCCCTTCCTTCTCATCATATACCTTTCTGTTCCACACTAACTCCAACTGTAGGAATCACACACAAGCCCCTCACCTGGCATTTCCAGTGAGAGGGGGAGCTCCTTTTGCATCTGGCCCAGAGATCACCTTTGGGGCTGTCTGCAAAACAGTGAGATAGACATTGTGCCTCCTCTTCCTCACCATTCAGATGCTGTCTGAGTGGGAAGTCTTTGTGGGATGTGATCCATGAGAGGCAGTCAATACAACATTCCTTGAAATGCTAGAGAAGACATGCAAGGGAATGTTTGGTCCAGCCAGTTGAAACTTCCTGTTCCTCCTGGCTGGAGCATCCTTCCTTTTGCATGTGATAGAACCACCAGGAGCGTGACCTAACCTGTCCAGGTAACAAAAGGACGAGTCATGCAGCAACCTCTCTCTTTTTTTACTTCTTCGTTTGACCAGCTTTTAGCTAGGACTGCTCTGCTAGCTCTCAGCTAGCAGAAGCACTGGGGTTATTCCTCCATATGGGGTAGATCCACATATACATATTTGTAACTAAGTCTGCCTTCAGGAACCCAACTGTGAACTGATGTAAGTAAACTTCTTTTATTTACTTTGGAGCCGGCAAGGTTTTGTGTTTCTTTGGTCCATGTCACACTGATCTAAGGTTTGCTCATGGCTGTCTGTGGCTCTTGTTTTCCTTTCTCCTTCCACATTTGGCAGATACAGTGCAGGTTTAGGTGAAGGAAAATATTGGTGAGCACTGGTATTCAAATTCTGTACAATGGTTTGTCAGGAGATGAGCAAAATACTCAAATATCGCAGTCCGATTTCACCACAGGTTTGTTTACTAAATCTATGGGATGATCAACTGAAAGGCTTCAGCTCTCAGGAATTCTTGATGTTGACGCCTGCCAGAACTTCAATTGCCCAGAAATGGAAAAGCTCACAGGACTTGCAACTTTCACTTTGGTATACAGATATGTGGAGTTTAGCAGCAGCTGAAAAACAGCAACTCATAAATTACATTTTGCCAAAGGCTCAGAGGCTCCTGAAAAATTCTATGCTGTTTGGTGGGGTTTTGTCTTAAATACTGGGCAACAAATACAAAGACACAGGATGCCTTATCCATTGTACAATGTGAAATTGGGCTTTCCTGGTGGTGTTAAGTACTCTACTTACCTGATTTAAGTCTCTTCTGGATATACAGCACTTTGTTTTTTGTATTTGTACTTCTATTATTTTTATTGTATTGATTTTATTTGATTTGTTTCAGTTTAAAAAATTAAACAAAAATGAGCCATGCATTCAAATGTGGAAAGGACAGTGAGATCTGCTGATGTCCTTCCAGCCTGGCAATGTAAAGCCACCTTCTTAGCCACCACAAGGGCTCATAAAGTCCATTTTTCTTGTCCACTCATTAGTCTCTACACCACAGGTATATAATTTAAGAGTATGTGAGCATTCACAAATATGAATAAATTTTCTAAAGCACAGTTATTGCCAACAATAATTTCTGACCAGAAAGTGGACACCACAGGACATATTCAGCACAGTGTTTCCATCAGCTTATAATGGATGGGCAAGAGTGGCTCTCCTGGTTTTGGACTCCAACTCCCTGCCAGCCTGATCCAGAATGGATACTGGAGAGGGATAATAGTCCACCATAACTCTGCTCACCCCACACCCCTGGCCTTTAAGGTCTCAGATTTCCTAATATGTTAATAGCAATTGTGGAGACTTGAATTAAGAAGGACTGCATTGAAACTTAGGCTGTGTACACACCATGCATTCAAAGCACATCCGTTTCCCCAGAGAATCCCAGGAACTGTAGTTTACCTCTCACAGAGCTACAATTCCCAGCACCCTTATCATTTCACGTGATTCATTGGGGGAAGTCATGTGCTTTAAATGTATGTTATGTATGCAGCCTGACTGATTTTTGCTAGGTGATCTTATCAAGCAAGTTACTATCTCATCACAGTGATCTTCAAATGAAGGGCAGTATAGAAATTTAATAAATAATAAATTATTACCTCTATTATACTTTGCAGGGTATGAGGGGGATATAGTGGATATAGGAGGAACTGATATAGTGGAAGGTTTGTAATCGACATAAATTGGCCCATGCATTGCCATAAAAAGAGACCAAAAATTTCACTCTTGGGAAATGATCATGATTATCAAGATCATGAATACATGTTCATATCACAGTGTTCCAAGGCATGCATGGAGTTCTCTCAAGTCCAGTGGCTTCCTTCCTCTAATATAGTGGTTTTCAACCAGTGTACTGTAGCACCCTGGAGTGCCTTGAATGATGTTCAGGGGTGCCGCAGGCAAGATTGGCCTCTGTCCCTCTTTCCTTCCCTCTGATGCCCTCTCATGTCTCTGCCTCCCAAAGGCTTGTGTGGCTGTTCATTGCAGCAACCCTGGCTACAAGCTGTGCAGGCAAATGGTGCCTCTGGGGCTGGTTAGGGGGTGCTGGTTGCCAGGAGCAAAGGTGGCCTCAGAGTAAGCAAGGAAGTGGGTGAGGGCACTCAGCTCCCAGCCAGCCCTTGCTGTTGGGAATGGACAGACAAGTGGGAGGCTGGACAGGCAGGCAGGCATCACGCTAGCCTTTCTTGTGCTTGCTGTGTGCAAGGCCTGCCTGGGAGCTGAGTGCTTGGTGCTGAAGGGGAGCCTTTCCGCCATGCAGGTCCAGCAGTACCAAAGGTGAGGTGCTGGCTGCACAGTTGGCCAGTCACCATTGGGCCACTAAGGCTAGGGGCATCCCAGGCCCCTGTGGGACAGTGTGAGGAAGCACCTCTCTTTGGGGCGGGGGGGGAGCTCAGAGACCAGGGGCAGCAGCAGTTGCCTGGAGGACTCCGAAGGAGAGGGGAGAGGAGAGGAGGCTGAGGGAACACTCCACAAGGGAGGGTGTTCAAAAAGGGTTGATGGGCTGCCAGCTCTGCAGGCAAGGGGCGACATAACTGGTCTCCTGTGCCCCACAGGCGTGCCACAGAAAGAATGTAGTTGGTCAAGGGAGCCATGGACTCAAAAAGGTTGAAACCCTCTGCTCTAATGAGTCAAACACACTTTTGGTTCTGCCTCCCTGAGAATAAATGGCGCCACGCCCATGCACAAGGAGTCTCTCCCTGTGTGTGAGCTTCCAGAGAACCCTTGGGATAAATATCTGCCTAAAGCCAGTATGAAGGTGAATTCTACCAGTCAACATAAGCTTAGGCATATTGGTTTTGTTTTTCATCAACCTATTCAATTTCCATGCTTTATCCTGACTCTGCTGCAAAAAATGGAGTTTATTAAGGAGAAATTGTGTGGCCACAATAGAAATGTATGGGCATGTTAAAGGGATTAATGGTGGGAGGCTGTGACAGCAGGGTTGGAAATCATTGTGAAAGATGGACAGAGAGCCATGTAGAGCTCAGAAGGGGTATGTAAGGAAGAATGAAAAGGAAGGAGAAGAAATATTTTGTGTAGAAATTAAAGAAATTAGCAATCAAGACACAATCCTTCCTTCTCGGTGATTTTCTGCCTTTTAAGATTTCAATTCATTGTGTGAATCATGCATTTTATTAACGTATTCTATACTTGGAATGTCACAAGGTCATGTGGAAAACTATGCCTTGACTGGTGCCTTTTAAATGTGGCCGGCAACATAACTTGAAGATCAGAAATAAATCTATCACAGAAAATGATTCCACAATGCAGTAAATTGTTTTGAGTTCTCATTAAAATCTGCCTGGATTCTCTACATTTCTCCTAGAGCAATTTTTTTTTGTCTGCAATTGTTTGTGTGGCAATTGAAAGTTACCTGACACAGAATGTGAATATGAGCGGGCAGCTTTGAGGCTTCCCTGAAATCAGACTCATTTCAAACTAATTAACGCTACAACCAGTGCCTGCTTGCATGAGGAATGGTGTTGATAACTGGAAGTCTGCCAGGTCAGAGAAAGAAAAAACAAGAGCCAGAGCAAGGACCTGTTACAGTACATTCACTGTTTGTGAGGAAATGTATCCTGACTGACCCAGAATGGAGTCAGCTGAGCTGCAGCCATAGATGCCATGACTGCAAAAACTATTCCTCATGGCTTATTTTTGGTCAAGGTCTAGCTCCATTCCAGTAATTAAGGTACCCTGTATATGTAGACATTTCCCAGGACCACAAGGAAGTACAGTTTAAACAAAGGGTATTTTTAAGTTAATACAATAGACTCTCAATTTACGTGGGGGTTACATCTCAGGATAGCACGTTAAGCCAAAATTGCATATTGATGCTCCCAGCACCTCTGGACACTCGCCCAAGGTGGCACTCTCCCTTCCAAGGTTGCTAAACACTCTCTTTCCACCTCCAAATATCATCCCAATATAAGTGCAATGGTGGGTGGGATTGTAGCCTCACTTTCGTCCTCTTAAAATGTTCACGACACCATTACCTGCAAAATGTCACCTCACGAGACCAAGCTTCAAGCAGGGACCCACAATGGAGTCCTCAGCTCACTTTCTTCCCACAGCCAGATGCCTCCCGTTTCCCTCTATTTTTATTGCTCCTTTTCCAATTAAATGTGAGGCTGGCTGGGTGTTTTAAATCCCAAAGTCAAGGCTATATTTCAAGCAGGATCACTGTTCTTTTATTTTGTTTATTCCTCTCAGAAGCTCAAAAGTTTGAGCTGTAAAGAATTAACCAGACTTTGCAGGAAAGTCGTTGTAAAGGGTGAGATTTTACTGCACTTAGCACACTGCATTTTGTTGCCCTATGACAGTTCGACATAGATCAGTGGTGGCAAAGAAGTAATTATGCCAGCCGAGAGGAGCGCAAAAGCAGGAGCTTTGTGTTCTCAGACAGAAACAAGCAGGCTTCCTGGACCCCCGTTTTGTGTGTGTGTCTTCACCACCTCCTTTTTCTTAGTAATTTGTCATGCAAGGTCTTTATCTTGTTGTTTACAGTTTTCAAGACACTGGATGGAACCAAAGAAGGAGCCAAAAAGGTAACCTCAGCTTCATAAAAGAGTGAATCAGCTGGAATGCTAATTGTGTTGGAAATGATCTCCTTTCTTGCAACAGACTGCACAAGATTCCTATTTTCTTTTACATAAATTAGCCAGGCATAAGCAAGAGAACAATATCCTTCTTCAGACTTTATGTTTGCTTCCTGTCATGGTCCACACAAATGTCAACCTTCCCCTTTTGCTTCTGAGAGCCTGTTTAAAAAATCAGCTAAGTAAAGTGTCAAAGCTTCCTCTGGATCGTACCACTTTGGGCTGGCCCTAACGTGAGGCGCAGAGAGGCAGTCAGCGCAGTCAGCAGCTGCTAGGAGATGGTGATGTGTTGGAAGACAGACCTGGGTGTGCCACATGGCTGCCTGCCCTCCAACCCCTCGGCTAGCCTGCTGCCCTCAGATGTGGTGGACACCAGTCATTCAAATGCCACCCCAAAGCATCCCCAGAGAACTGTAGTTTGCTAAGGGGGCTGGGACTTGCAGCTCTGTGAGGGCATACTATTGTTCCTGGGATTATTTGGGGAAAGCCATGTGCTTCAAATATGCTTTAACAGTTTGGTGTGTACACAGCCTAAGTCTGGTCAGATGGGGCAGCATTTTGTCTTTTGCCTCAGGCACCAACATGTTTTGGGACAGGCCATCCACGCCCAGGATGAGTTTGGTCTCTGATATCCCAAGCCCAAGGGAGAGGTGGCACCTCAAACATAATATGGATAACTGGTTCCCATCTAGAGAAGTGCACAACTACAGATCTCCTCAGGACTAAATGTGTTCTCAGATCCTCCTCTCAAGCACACCTTTGGATGAAGGGAGTTGATAGGAGTCAGCTGGGGTGTGGCTCTAGCAGACCCATTGGTGAATCATTTCACTTCAGGTGCTGGGCTGGAAGAGGTGTGTGTCTATGTTCCAGCACTAGACTGTCGGCTATCTGATCTCCTGCCTATGTCAAATGTGCCCTGGCCCTGACCTTAGACTGCTCTGACTGCCTCTCGCTTGACCCTTTGTTGTGGCCTCTGCTTCTTTGGACCTTGACCTTGGACTGGCCCTGGATACTGCTTTGGTCGCTGCCCATGTTCACGGCCAGGTCAAGCAGTTGCCTCAGCTCGGCAGGCTCAGGCCCACTGGGACAAGCGGCAGTTCTAGGCCCGTGAGGAGCCCGTCACCTGGCCCCGCATCCCCTTTGCTTCCGCCGCCAACTCCTCTCCCTCAGCCTCATTTGCCCTCCCTTTTGCACATTGGTGTTGGCAATGGTGGAGGGGGGCAGCGGAGGAGTCATGGTCCTTGTGAGAGTCAGGGGAGCAGAATGTTCTGGGACAGCCCCCCACCCATGTTGGTGTGGCTGGCAAGTCTCCCCTTTACCCAGAAGCTCAGTGAGAAGAGGGCATGTGCTGCTGATCATCAAGTGAGCAGGCAGGTTCACAGCAGAACTTGGAAACCAACTTCAAAACTCCAGATTTCAGACAATATTGTGTATTTCTGCTCATCTAGAACCTGCATTTTGCCTTCAACCCATATGCCAGACTTCACCACCACCTTTGTTGTATTTTTCTGTACCCTCCAGTGCTTTTTCAGAGCTTCTCAATACCATTTCATCTTCAGATTTAATTAACACCATGTTTACACTTGCTTCAAAATTGTTAACACATCTTTATTAAACTCTTGTCTAACAGTGAGAAGTGGTGATGGCGCATTGCATGCTTGTCCTTGCTTGAAGCACTGCTCTCATGTATTCTTTATCATTCAGGGCCTCTTAGTTAATGTGAAGTTCCTCCTTATTTCACAATTGAAGCTTTAGCTAATTGTTCATGAAACAGTCGTATTTTAACATGATTTTCTGAAACACTGCATTTCAAGGATTGTTAAGGACAGTAAACTCTTAACATTAATTATTTCTAAAGAAAGTAATAATACTTTTATAAGTGTGGATGAAGCTTGGCTCTTGGATCCTAATCCTTTGCACCAACCACCGTTGTCCTTCATTTATTGTAACACTGCCAATTGCCACTATATGTATTAAGCCATTCGCACCAACCTGTGATATGGCCATAACTCTCATGTTTTTCAGGCATTGTACTAGTTCAGTACAATGTACAAGCACAGCTAAGCACTTGTATAATCAATTATGCCAAATTTATGATCAGGTGTAAGTTTAGACTTGATAATGCCTTGAAAAGAAAAGAAAAAGTTGTTAATGGGAGGTTTGGAAATGGGCTCTAGAGAGCAAAACTATATCTCAGAAGCTAGGAACGCATTTGGCTCAAACACCATACACAAAAGAAATGAATGGGCTGGCTATCAGACTGGGGGTGGGCAATGTAAGAGCGCTTTTTATCCATAGCTTTTGAACATCTTCAGTAATGAGTTGAATGGAAGAATGTAAAACGTGCCTAGCTGTTTCATTGAGGACACAAAAGTGGGCAGGATTTACAGACACTATAGGAGAGAGGCTGGGGCTCATCTCAACAAACTGAAGACTTTGGCAGATAACAACCCCAAGAAATTCATGTTATGCACAGGAGAGAACAGTGCTAAGTCATAAGAAAGAGCATTTCTCACAGGAAAAAACTGAAAGCACAAGCATAAGGGCTGGTTCATAAATGCATATTTATGATAACTCTTGATGACTTTGCTGATGGGCTGCTGAACATGTGAACTGCCTACACAACCATAAGTTTAAAGCATGTGGGTTTCTCCAGGGAATCATGGGAATAGTAGTTTGCCCCTCACAGAGCTACAATTCCCAGCAGCTATGATAAACTACAGTTCCCAAGATCCTATGGGTGGGGAGCCATGTGCTTTAATGTACGGTGTGTACACAGACATTTGTGATGTTAGATCTATGACAAACTATACATGGAACCATAGAAGCTATCACTTCACTGTGCAGCCATCACGTGATGAACCTGCATATTAGACAAAGCCTATAATACGGGATAAGGTAGAAGCAGACTGTTGAAAAAGATATTACAATGGGTAATGTGTGAGAGGGGCAGAGAGCAATCACATGTAATTATATACTCATTATACAGTTTAATCATTAGTTGGCGCAGGACTTAATTGTATCTGAGTGGACTTTCCAATTGCTATTCTGTTCTTGGTGGAGAACCACAGTGAAGTTTTGTGTAGTGTCCTGCCTGGTCTGTCCTCTAGGCCTTCCGTGACACAGTGTCAGAAGCCGAGTCAAATAAGACAAAGAAGATGGCACAGTTCCTTCCATACCAGAAGCCTCAAGCTTTCATAATTCCCCATGGCCTGACTGGCAGTAAAACTGGCATGTTTTCACCAGGTCATGAGCTACACAAGGAGGAAGGAAGGGGACAAGTAAGCCCATTTATTTATGCTGTGGGGAAAGAAGGCAGCAATGTCTACAAATCACCTTTGCTGAAGAGGCCTATAAGCACAACTGCTCTGGCCAAGTTCAATGCCCGTTTCAATCCCTAGAGGAATGTGGTTAATGGGGTGGCCTGCTTTCTTCAAAGAGCTCAGAAGAAATGGTTGAGTCATTTGTTAGGGCCTTGTATGATCAGGCTGAATGCTGTGAGCTAATTTGAGAGAGAAAAAAGGAAAGCCAAAGTGAGCTATGCAAGGTGATGAAATCTCAAGCATACTGTGAGGTGCTCTAAAATATCTTTCCAAAACTGGGAGATGGAGCAGCAGAACAGCAAATACAGCCACAATGCAATTAATTTAAATCCCATTGAGATCAATGTGGATTCCGTGCAACTGCACACCTGGCTTGTGTGACCCATGTGCAAGTAAGTGCAAAACGTGGTTGGTGAGGCACATGGGAACAAACCACCCACACAAACACGTCACCTACGGGCTTATGAATTGGACTGAGTGTTCATGAAAGAGAACTTGTGCAGACAATCACATCAGATCACCGAAGAAAATCCCATATGGATGCACCCTTTGACACCAGATATATCAGCAATAATAGCATAATATTATCTTGACATGATACAGGACATCTTGGCTTGTGCGTCTTGGAAGACCTCCTCCCTGCCTTGCAGGCCTTTTCCACCTGGCCTGGTAGGGTGGGGCCCTGACTGACTCCAGCCACAAAAGCTGAGGCTGCTGAACAAACTCTTGGGTATTGTGCTTTTTTGGGGGGAGAGGGTTGGGAGGGTTCTTTTTATATCTATTACTTTGGGGGTATATTTCAGATCATATTCTATTGTCTTTTAGGGACAAGGTAAACATTTTTTAAAAAAATTCAACCAGGTAATTTAAACTTCTTGATAATTTTATTTTATTTTTCTTTTAACTAAGCCTTTGATATGCTGACCTGTGTGCCTGTCTTGTTGTTGGGCTTTTTTAAAAAACAAAAAGAGCTTCTGCACACTACCTGGAGACCCTTGGGTATGTGGTTTTGTATACGGTTGGCATGAAGTTGCTTTAACTAAATAAATGGGGATTCATCAGCCATGGAAGGTGTTGCATAGGAGAAGCCTTTGTCCTGCCTGAAGTCCATCGCTGCTGTCTGCTCTGCTCCATGAAAGTCTTTGCCAAAGCAGCCACAAGATTCTCTATTGCGCTCCCCTCTCCCCCTTCTACAGTTTGGTGTTTCTTTATAAATAATAGGGTGCTGGAGGAAGATGAGAAGTGTGGGAGACATCCATTTCCCCCCAAACACAGGGAAAATGCCCTGCTTGTTGGCTCACAATCTCCATTTCTTCTCGCTCCAATACACAATAAAAGCTGTGTTGGCATCAGCTGGAGTTGCTGAGCCTTGAGATGATATCATAACACAAGTGGCAGAACAAAGTGGGACTACAAGTGGATCGTGAAGTCATCCATTCACTAATTAATTAATTTGCGCCAATTTTCCTGATATCAACACTGGCTCCATTGTAATTTGTTGTTTGCCTCCTTGTTGAATCATTATTTGTTGTGGAACAAAAACGACCACCGGAGCTTTAGGAACCCATTAAAAGGATTCTTATCCTGAAATGAACTGGCAGTTCAGGGAATGGCATCTTATGATCTGGGCATTTGCTGGATATGGGACACTTCCCTACAACAATTAAGAGTAGTTAAAAAGAAAACCAGGGAAACCAATGAGACCTGGGATTCAGTCTTAATCTTCATTGATGAATTTTTTCTTGCAAGTAGATAATCTACCTACCTACCTACCTAAATAAGCAAGCAAGCAAGCAAGCAAGCACATGAAACATGAAACATGCTGGAAGGGTTTATTTTGTCACAGGCACATTTGCCAAACAGCTACTGCACTTCTCAGCTACCATGATTCATGTAGTGAATGCACACTTTCTGTTACACTTAAATTATGCTCATGTAGAAAAAAAAGAATGGTCCTTAAACTATATTTTTTGCCTTCCAGATCCAGCTCAGTCAGACTTCCTGACTGGCTTTAATTGATAAAAACGGATGGCATCAGGGGCTGGCATGGTTGGGGACGTGCCGCAAAATACTAGGTCCCTGCCCCCCCCCCCATTGCTGCTGCCTTCTTTCTTTTCCTCCCCTTTTCCCTCTAGCTTGCAGAGGGAGTCCGTGATGGTGGCGGGGAAGGAGAGAGGAACAGGTCACCACCTGCAGCTTGTCTACCAGCTCCACAAGCAGTTAATGGTGGTGAGAAGAAGGCATATATGTTTATGCAAATGTGAATATGCTAATGTATATTTGTAGGCACTAATTTAGAAATAACTACTTTAACTGGGAAAGAAATATATATTCACCCATGCAGAAGACTGTGACTGGGTGACTTGCACATCTGTTCAGTCTGCTGCCCAGGTACCAACTGTTGACACACAACTTCACGGCCAACTGAAGAGCTCTTCGAAGAAGGATCCTATCAAACACAGAGGGCTGTCAGACAAACAGAGGAATGTCCTCTGTAGGACACACAGTCACCCTAAGCTGGTGGCTTGCTGAGGGAGGGAGGCTCCCTAAGGGTGTCTTGCTTGAGGGACCTCTGAGGAGCCAGTTATGGATTGGAGCTACAACCACAGCTGATCATATTCACCTACAGCAAACATTAGTGGAAGATTTCTCCTGCTTGGGAGAAAAATGGGAGGAATTTCAAGAGAAGCAAAAATAAGACTATTGGAATTTCTTAGGGGAGTTCCACACCTCCCTAATTAAAATGGATTTAATCTAATTGACTTCAATATAAATCATCCAATGAAATAAATAAACCTAAGAACTCGAGCTTAACTGATTCCAGCTTCAGGCTGCTACACGTATTACAAGCTAAGTAATTATTATTACAGGATGATTGCACTTTGGTTTGTGGGAATTAATTATACTAAATTAAAGTGTGTAACTTTGCCCTTTACTCCGTGGAAGCTGTTGGAAATTTTGATGGTAACTCACAAATGCATAATTCTGCAAGCAAGAAATCCAAGATTTTGCATCTGAATTCTACACAATCCCCCCCTCGGTTGTGTGAACTGACGTGATTCCCTAGTTTAACAGAATGCTTTACTAAGAATACTAAACAAAAAGGCACCTAGTGTAGAAATTAAAATAACTTTCTCAAATACCCCTTTCATTTTCAATCATTAGAATATTCAATTCTGGACACTTTATACATTTTTTCATTCCCTTCTAGGTGATGTGCTGTTATTTTATAAACAGCCAAACAGCGGAATGTTTGAATGGTTCCTAATTGCAGCAGCTAATTGCAGTCTAAACAGGTTTTAGTAGCACTTTAGCAAATGGTTACTTTCTTCTCCATTCTACAATACGACCCACTCAGTCAGTCCAGAGTTCATTCATTTCTTCTTTATTACTTAAAGCTAAAGGCCATGGGACGCAGTTTACAATCTAGCTAAGCCAGAACATGTTATATATTGATTACAGTTCATCCTGTACTCATGAACTGCATACATTGCTTATCCTTAAAACAATCCTGTAGGGTAGGGTGTGACTGAGAACAGTGCCTGGCCCAAGGCCAAATTTATTCCTTAAAAGCCATTGGTCATCACAAAACTATAAACAACCAGATGGAGGAAGACATTTTAGCACAGGTGATTCCCAGCACACTGGGCGGCATTTTATGTGATAAATTTTTGTCTAATCTATTGGGCAGCTACAGCAAATTATGAACCTAACTATGTGTTAGTTACAGATTAGTAACAGATTTTCAGTTGTTGAGCTGCTGTCAGAGTAGCCCAGAACTGACCACATATATGCTGATTTCCTATGGTCTTATCAGGGCCTGCTCACCCATGAGGGAAGGTGAAGAAGTGGCCTCAGGGCGGCAGCCTCCAGACATCTTGGAAAGGCTGCAGATTCAGTCTCCAAAGAGTGCACTGCTCACCTCTGATGTTTGTCAGCCTCCTCCTCCTCCTCCTCCTCCTCTTCTGCACACCTGGCTCCCATCTGTACACAGGGGAGGATTCTTCCTTTAGTGGCAAAATTTCCTGGTTCCTATAGTGCATGTGAGGCCCGTTATACAACACTGGCTGCTCTCAGTGTGTTTATCTTACCAAAGAAGCTTTAGAGGTCTGGCAAGTGTTGAAATATTGGGCTGGATTCAATTAAGCGAGTCCCACTAGTGTGATAGGGCTTCCCCCTGTGCCCCCTCAAAGTAGCGCTTGGGGAGGGAGAGAACCACCAGTGCACAGCGGGAGGAGAGGGGAGGGCCGTCCACCAGGCAACGAGAAATGCTGGTACTTTGAATTCCACCCACTTTTTAAAAAACAGCAATATCAACGGGTGGTGTTCAACCAAGTTTTACTCAGTGTAGATCCACTGTAATAAATAATAGGTACATTTAGTTTTCTGTACTCTCAGCAAAATTTAGTTGAAGATCACTCAAAGTGTTCATATATAACGAAGCATGTTGCCTTAGTTTTTTTTGAAGATGCATGCATGGGTCGCAATAGGAAGCGCCATCCTAAATTAGGCATTTCCTTTTGAGTGAGAAAGAAGAAGGGGGAGGACATGCCTCTTCTGTGATGGTAGCTCATCTGCAGACTGCAGTTTCATATTTCTTTACATGAAAACAACAACACAGCTTTCTAAGAATAGCTGTCCTGTCCAATTAACCAGAAATAAGTGTTTTGGGTGGAATCCTAAACTCTGCTTTGGTCCAGGGGGGCAACCACCACCTCTGCCCCCTTCCAGAACAGGCTTCCTCAAACTCAGCCCTCCAGATGTTTTGGGCCTACAATTCCCATGACCTCTAGCTAGCAGGACCAGTGGTCAGGGATGATGGGAATTGTAGTCTCAAAACATCTGGAGGGCCGAGGTTGAGGAAGCCTGTTGTAGAGCATGCTGCCCTGGACAGCAATCAGGCTTGGTGAGCCCAAGCCATCATGTGATGGCCATGGGTCTGGTGGATCCCCCCTGGCATGCTTCTCCCTTTCAGCATTTTGGGCACTTTCCACTGGCTGCTGCAGGGAGGGGAATCTGCTGACAGCATCTCCACCCACCCATTCATCAGGAAGGAGGAGGAGTTCCATGCAGGTGTCCGGGGCCAGTGGAGGTCAGTGGGACTGGGAGGAGGGATACCTTCACACAACCCATCACTGCCCCTCCCTGCCTTTGTTAGTCAATCAGAGGGTTTTTATTTATTGATTGGTATGATAAATTGACTAAACATTAGCAGCCCTAATTAATTTACATCTTTGAATAACTCTTTCTAGTGACAGCTTACAATGATATATTTAACACATGAATTAAATTTTGGCTCTTCTAGTAAAATTGCTTAGAATCGTAATTGTGGAATAGATGCATATCCACTGACTGTGCTGAATTTATATTACTTTAAATGTACATTAGGAGCAAAAGCATTCAATCTTACAAAAAATGCCCTCTCCCCAGTACAATAATCATAATCATATTTTGACATGTGGCTGGAGACTGGGGCAGGATAAGGAGTTTTCTGAAAGTTTCTGGCTCTATAATTGTTGAACTAGATTTGTAGAAATAGATGAGCTTTAAAATGCCACCTCAGTTTGCTATCAAGATTCAAAAGAGTTAACAAGAGTTATGCATTTAGGTAGGAAGAATAAAAGGCAGGAGGGCAGTGCTTCATTGGACAGGATTTAGGGGTTTGGGGCTTTTTTGTAGACCTCACGCTAAACATACGTCAACAGTGCAGTAAGACCGGCACTAGCGGTTGGTTCTTCCAGGAGGCTGGGGAAGAGACTGAGCATCATTGCCGGCCCCAAGATTTGTCTGCTGCTGCCAGCCTCCTCTGGAGGAAGGATATAGGAGCCAGCTATATGTCATCTACCCTGGGGAAAGGATCCCTCCCCTATGAACTTTATTTAAGCCAGGCTCCTTGGAGTGCAGGGAGACCAGTACCAGAAAGTTTATTGTCAGTTAACTCTTGTTTTGCTTTGTATTTATGTACTTATAGCTAGATTAGTGAGTTTTTTTGTTTTTTGTTTAGGTAATATTGAATTTATTCTCTGCTTGTTAGATAGTTGATTTTTGTTATTTTGAAATTACTGACATGCTCCATATTTTGGATACAGTCAAATCTCGGTTCCCGAATGGCTCCGTTTTGGAACGTTTCAGCTCCGGAACACGAAAACCCGGAGTAAATGCTTTGGTTTTCGAATGTTTTTTGGAAGCTGAACATCAGATGTGACTTCCGCTTGAGTGCAGGAAGCTCTTGCAACCAATTGGAAGCCATGCCTCAGCTGTCGAACATTTCAGAAGCTGAACAGGCTTCCAGAATGGATTACATTCATTGTGGAAAAGCAGCATATAAGTAAACCTAATCAATCAATTGGTGTGATGTGGCAGAAAAAAGGCTAATGCATTCCTACGCTAGCAGCAGGACAGCTGGAGCCCTGTGTCCAGTTCTGTGCTCTGCAGCTTAAGCAATATATCAATAAACTGAAATATATCCAGAGAAAGATGACAAAGATGGCATGGAGCCTGGAGACCAAGTCTTAGCAGAGAAGGTTGAAGGAACTGGATAGACTAGGGAGCAGATCCTTAAGAGGCAATAACTTCAGATTTATGAAGGGCTGTCCCAGAGATAATGGAGAAAATTTGTTCTCTGTGGAACCTGATCCAATGGGTCTAAATTACAAGAAAAAATGATATAGATTAAACAATAGGAGGGTCTTACTGATGATATGAATTGCTTAACAGACTGTTGGAAGCGCTGGGGGGCACCGCACAGCCCCCAAATTGAGACAAACCTCTCCGGGACGCAGCATGGGACGGTCATAACTCTTCAGTCCTGTTGTGCAGCAGCGACACATATCTGAAGATATCTGCACACTCAAACAGCAGAGTAAAGCTGAGGCTATGAGGTGTGGCATCTAAGTAATTTATTAAGTAATATATACAGGACAAAGCAATCATAGCATCCTCTCACATCTTCTCCAAGAGAGAGAGAGAGAGAAAGTACAAAAGTACAACACAACGGAAGAGATAGGTCTGGCTTCCATTTCCCACACTTTCCAAGCATGGAATGTAAACACAGACATGTGATGTAACAATTATACATCCAGCAATGGGAGAGAATGAAAATACTGAGACAGACTGCCCCAGAACTTGGTGGACTTCACCAAAAGATCTTAAGAAGAAGCTGGATGGCCACCTATCAGCAGTGATGGTAGAGCCATGACTTCTCTACACTGGCAGAGAGACCTTCAAGGTCCCTTTCAGTTCTGTGTTTCCAAGTTCAGTACTGGGAATCACAGGATAGGCTGTGATGTTGCATTTTTGTAGCAGGATTAGCAGCAATTTGAAGTGAAGCAATCTGAATTTCCCATGAGGCTATATAAGTGGTAGAGCGTCAAAAAAGGAAGACCACCACTACCTCTCAGCCCTCCAAAAGTGCAAATGTCAAAACTACAAATGCAACCACAAACCCAAGTCTCACCTCTACCAGAGCGTGTGTATGGGTACCCTTGGGGTCCATTCCAACTCTACAATTCTATGATGATACTCCTCCTCCTCCTCCTCCTCCTCCTCCTCCTCCTCCTCCTCCTAATTTTATTATTTATATGCCACCCATCTGACTGGGTTGCCCCAGCCACTCTGGGTGGCTCCCAACAAAATATTAAAAACACAATAAAGCATCAACCATTTAAAAACTTCCTTGAATAGGGCTGTCTTCAGATGTCTTCTAAAAGTCAAATAGTTGTTTTATCTGTTTGACATCTGATGGGAGGGTGTTCTACAGGGAGGGTGCCACCACCCAGAAGGCCCTCTGCCTGGTTCCCTGTAGCTGCACGTCTCACAGAGAGGGAACTTCAAGAAGGACCTCAGAGCTGGACCTCAGTGTCTGAGCAACAGAAGTCCACCTGCACCACCCCATCTGTCACGACTGCATGTGTCAGAAGATCCCTATCTTGAACCTGTAAACATGATCTTTTCCAGAAAGCCCACATCAGGTAGGAAATATGTAAAGTTTACTGCATATCAGGTTGAAAAATGGAAGCTTTACCGTTTCATTTTTAACAAGCACTGCCACAGATAACAAGCACAAACTGCCTTACAGCTTGTTTGCCATCACTGACATCTTTTCTTGACTGCAAGTTTTCTATTACAGCTTCACCAAACAATGTGACATACCTTCAGGCTAATAAAAAAAAAGCCTCCTTTTTTCTTACCAAGCCATGTTGGAAGCGGGGGGGGGAATACTCTGCATGAACAGTCACCAGAATTTATACCCTGCCATTGGGGAAATAGCATCCATCCCATAAATGAATTCCACTGCTTTACCCAAAGTGTGAGGCATAATCAATACATCTTAACTTTGGACCATATATTATTAGTTTCACCTTTTGTTCAGGACTCCCACTTGATATAAATAGAACTTCTGTGTGAAGACCAAATACATGGTTACGGCACTTAGAAATTTATTCTCTCACAACACTAAAGCAAAAAGAGTAAAAATATGATCTAGGAGGAAATGAAGGTTCATTTTGCTTATTGTTTGTCTATCTAAAGGTCTCTGAAATCCTTACTCACATGGGTCTTTCCATTGACTTTGACTAGCAGTGCAGGCCATGACCCTTCTGAGCATCATGTGCATTCAGGGCAACCTTTGCTGGCTACTACAGTAGACAGAACTCAGCAAATGCATATGGGGATTGTTCCTTTTTAATAGCACTACTTATATGGATTCCTATGGATATATTCACATTTTCTTCTAGTAAACATGATCTACTTGCAGTACAGACTACCTTCTCTACACATGAAGTGTCAGGAACGTCCCTTCCCAAAGCAACAGTGAAGACTCCGGAGAAGAAGGGGGGCAGGCTGAGGGGAGTAGAGGTTTGATTCCTTCCCACATTGAGAGTGATGCCAGCCCTTCCCGTTCGGGAATGCAGGCTATAAATCCTCAAGACAGCACAGAGCAGACAGAGCCTGCTTCAGAGGAACAGCCACTGTTAGATTCAGCTCAAGAGGAGGAGGAGGGGCAGCCTTCCCCTGAATCTCCTCGTAGTAGGAGGAAGAGTAGAGTAGAGTAGAGAGGCGCAACAGAGGATATCCTGCTGGTGTAGGCAGCATCAACCAGTGCGTCCAACTGCCTCATCAGGGGAAGAATGAGCTGGGAGGGCTCGGACTGAAACTGCTGTGTAATTACTAAATAAATCTAAGAGTAATAAACCTGCCAGCTTGACGTGTCTTGGAGTGAGAGAGACATCGTAAATCCTGACATGAAGCTACCTTGAGAAGAGTCAGACCATTGGTCTGTCCAGCACAGTCTTGTCTGTCCTGGCTGGCAGTGGTTCTCTTCAGGTGGGATGGGCAGCCTGTGGCGCTCCAAATACTTAAACACCCACTCCCATCATCTACAACACTCACCATGCTGGCTGGGGCTGGTGTGCGTTGAACAACATCTGGAGGACCACCAGCTCTCTGACCCTGTCTTAAGTTCTTAGGCGGACATTAAGGTTCCCAGCATGGCTGTCTTAGAGATGCCAAGGACCGAACCTGAGACGCGTCAGGAAACATGACATATTGTGCTGTGCCTGGGCCTGGTTATCACACTATACAGCCACCATTTTACAGCTATTTAAAGAAACTCTTTTCTCTACATTGCTAGATCACAAAGTGATTAAAGCATCTCTAGCACACTCCAGATTAGTCCCATTAGCTCTGAAGGAGTTATGCAAGAGAGGATTTGGACATGAAAGAAATATGCTTTTGCTTGCATTCCAGCCTCTTCACAATATTCTGCCCATGTGTGGCACGGAATAGCTAATATTTTATAAGACAATTTCATTCACTATGCAGTCCATGAACCAGTTAAGCAAAAACACAACCAAATAGCTTCCAGTTGGCCTAAACAACCAAAATATTATCTATTACAAAAAAGAAACATACCAGTGTTGTTCTTCTAGAAAAAGAGGTGCCTCCTTTGTTCTCTTATATTGGCAATTATAAGAGGTACCAGAACTGAGTTCCAGTGAGTTCCGACTGAAAAAAAGCACCAAAACAGACACTTCATGGATTGGCTTGCTTATGATGTCAGCAAAAATCACTTCCTAGGAGCAAAGAGAGCCATGGACATGAACACAAACCCTTTCCACCAGATGGAAGGCCTTCAGTTTTCACATTTACACTTCAATCACAGTACATAAATATTTCTGCCTCTAGTCAGGGCCGGCCCAAGACATATTGGTACCTAAGATGAACCACAAAAAGGCACCCCCTCTGCGCTGGGTAATAAGGGACAGGTGAAGATTTACATCAGGAACAAGCAGGGGGTGGGATGAGGAATAAGATCTACCCCTATGGATCCTGCTACCCAATGTGGTTGCCTCACCTTGCCTCATGGTCAAGGGCCAATCCTGCCTTTAGTAGCAACACATTTTGCAGTGTTAGGAGATGGAGACAGGAAAGCCATTGCTCTCCCTCTGAATATATATCCCCTGCAAAGGCAGAAGTGAAGTCCTATTCATTTAGAATTATCTGTTGATGAATCCTGGACTCGATGTCATACAACATGTGGTTGGATTATGCACCTGCCCTCCTCCTGAGAAATTTCCGCAGTCTTACAAAATGCTTTTTATTCAGTGGTGTAAAAGGTAAAGGTAAAGGACCCCTGGACAGTTAAGTCCAGTCAAATGTGACTATTGTGTTGTGGCACTCATCTCGCTTTCAGGCCAAGGGAGCCGGCATTTGTCCACAGACAGCTTTCCAGGTCATGTGGCCAGCATGATTCAACCGCTTCTGGAGCAATGGAACACTGTGACGGAAACCAGAGTGCATGGAAACGGCACTTACCTTCCTGCTGCAGCGGTACCTATTTGTCTACTTGCATCAGGAAAGCTTTTGAACTGCTAGGTTGGCAGAAGTTGGGGCAGAGCAACGGGAGCTCACTCCATCGTGAGATTTGAACTGCCGGCCTTCCGACTGGCAAGACCAAGAGGCTCAGTGGTTTAGACCACAGTGCCACCCGTGTCCCTGTTCAGTGGTGTAGTGGGGGGGCTGGGTGTGTGACCCGGGGTGCAAAACCAGACGCCCCCACAACAGCCTCCCTGCTGAGCTCCTGCAACATTCTGGAGCTTTGGGGAAGTAAGCTGTGCCCAGGCTGGGCTTCCACCAAGCCTGGAGTGGTGCCTCCTTCTCCTTGGACACCTGTGTGCCCACTCCCTGCCCCTGGGGTTGCCAAGAGACAAGGGTTTGCTCAACCTGTGAAGCAGTGAGGATGGAGGGGTGGGGCCTCGGGTGCCAGGCACCGGTGGGAGCGGTGGCCTAGGCCCAGGCTGGGGAGGAGGAGTCTGCTCCTGTGGAGGGGGGGGGAGGCTGCAGTGGAGGCTAAGCCAGGGTCGCTGCAGTCACTGCAGGCAGAGTAGCGGCGCCTCCGCTTGGAACTCCTGGCACTGGCCTCACCAGTGGCGGGGGGGCATGGCTGGTGGGCAATGGCGGGGTACACAAGCTTTTCCAGGGCGGGTGCTTGCTAGCATGCCCACTGCACCTCACCACTGCTACCTGTGCCGCCCAGTCTGGCCAAGAGGGAGGGAGGGAGGGGGAGGGCACTGCCAGCACCCACTGAGGAGGGGAGGGAGGGAGGCTGGAAAGCACCCAAAGGGGGAAGGACCCCCCAGTGTGCCTCTGCCCCAGTTGTCCAGTCCACCAGGGGGAGCAACACTTTCCCCGCACACCAGAAACCCACGCTACACCACCACTGTTTGTGTTGCCTTTGAAATGCCACCAGTGTTGCTCCTAAGTTCTGAATGTACTTTGTCAAAATGTGGAATTCAGTGAGAAGACTGGGACACATTTTAAATGAAAGATGTGAAATGACCCTGAGAGATGAATAACTGGCATTTGGAATATCTGTGTCTTCTTTTGCACAGCTTTTGAACACAGAGCGACATGCACAGAGCATTTCTGGTATTGCAGAATCTGGGCCGGTTTATTTACTCCTTGCTTTCATATGGGCAAATATTGAAAACATGTAGTAGTCATACAAAGAACTTCAGTATCATTTTGTTGGGATGGGGCTTAAGCTCTATTTCAAAACTTCCTTTATGCTTTAAGCAATTGGCTGGATCATTCCCCCCCCCCCCCGCATATATACGTGCAACATTTCCTCCTTTCTCTTGCATTGCAACATCTTGTAAACAGCCTGATTATTTATGACTGCAAGCAAGAGGCAAAATCCAGTGAATCTCTTAGCAGTATTAAAAAGAAATAGCAGCAGTTACTGCCTTATACAATACACTTGATAAATTTCAATCATCTAAATTTTTATTGCTGCAATCTTTAAAATAAAGGACTACAATTTCCTTTCTTTTTTAATAATGCACAAAAATTCTAATAAACAATTTAATCTGAACTACAGGATAGAATGAAAGGCCATTTAAATGTACTGACTCAATGGATTGGGGAAAACGACTGTGTGCCTGAGCAGTTTTGGCTTGCCGATAAATCTTCCCTCCCCCTTTTTAATAACAGGATCGTTGTAGAGCTTTTATGGAAAGTGAAATGCCCTCTGTCTTAAGCAAGACAGAAATATTTATGAACTTCAAAGAAATGTAGCTAACGAGGCTATAACTTTCATTTAAAAAAAAAATAATAATGAACAAGCAAGTATCCTAAGATACATGCACTGTGGGGATCTGTCTTTCTGCCTCTCCTGCCTTTGCTTTCTGCTGCAGATCAGCTGGTTAATCTTTTCTAAAGGAAAATAGATATATTCAAAGAGGAATGTTAACCAGAATCCAAAGACTTATGCAACTAGTTCTGTGTGCCCAAGAGGAGTTTGGAACTGCTTTTCTCAAACAGCAATTCCCCACTCTCACATTAATGCCACATGGAAAAAAGCTTTTGAAATGCTGAAGTCTTTCAAATACAGTTTGTTATATGGTGTGGGAATCTGATGTTCAAAGGGGGGGGGGAGGGGAAGAGTGAAGAATAAAAAATCCCACTGCATAAGAGAGTAGCTCTTTTATTCCCAGCCACCAGCGTATATTATTCTGGGGAAAGCATAAATATCAAAACTATATTTTTATAACATTAACTGGACTAGTTGTCTTCCTCAAAGAAGGAGGACCATCACAAGCACAATATTTGATTCTCTCCTACCCCTTCCTAGTATGTGTGTGGGGGATGGATGACGATAAATTATCCTTCAAATTTAAGACTGTGATAGCTCCATCAAATCAAAATCAAATCTTTATTATTATAGTCAGTGACCAGCATTGAGAAACCAAGATAAGATGCACATAGAACGGATTATCCAGATGCATGTAATAAAGTAAATAAAAATTGAAATGAAATGAAGGAAAATAAAGTACATAAAAATAGCACAGAGTGAAATAAAAAGGGGAACCAACATTTTTAAAAGCTGTAATCATAATGTGAACTCCAAAGATGAAAAACTACAGAATGTCTAAGGGCAGTTTCTGGAGGGTTTTGCTTGTTGCAGCACAGTACTTGGCTACACTATATATGGTTACCAGATTTTTTTCAATGAATCTGGGGACACTTTTTTTTTTTTGAAGCTGAGTAGCAACAGGGAGTCAGTAGTGGGGATGGTGAGGCAAAAGACCCTGGACCCAAGCACACATGTGTATTGTATAAAGGTGCTGCAAAGCCCTTCTTTTGCACCCTGTGAAACATAAAAGCGCAGAGTTTTTAAAAAACTGGGCAACAGCCACCCGCCAGCGACTCCCAAGCCTCTCCTGATCAGTCAAAACAAAGGGGGAAGGGGGCAAGAGATCTGTACCACTGGACGTCCCCTTTGGCAGTGGTGGCAGCAGCGGCAGTCAGCAGCCCGGAGCCAGCCTGGTAGCGCAGTTATTATTAAGATTATTAGCTGGCTTACTGGACTGGACTTTTATATCAATTGTGGTTGGTGTGTGGTTGGAGGCTGAACCTAGATCGTGTTGGCGTTCAACTTTTGCAATACATTTTTTGAGAACCACTCAAGCCTTTCCGTATTGCAGAGGGCTGAAAGAGGCCAAGAAAAATCTGTACAGCTGGAGTTTATAGGGTGGAGTTTGCTTCCATCCTGAGGGGACAGCTAGACTAAGCCAGTTAGATGGAAGGTTAGTTTCAGGCGGAAGTTAAAAATGGCAAGCCAAACCCTGGCTTCAGCTTCTTGTAGGACTACCTCTGAAGGCTGGGTGGTGTTTGCCTCCATTAAATTACAACTGAGTCACAACTAAGTCCTGTTTAAACAATGGAACACTAATGGTGTAGTAGTGTTCAGCAACCATAAACATTTCCAGTGGAAGTTCAAACTATAATTTAAAGCAGTGCATTTGTGTGCAATATGGTTTTGCATGGTTTTTTTTAATCCATTAATTGAGAAAATAGTGTTACACACTACCCCAGTCTCCAAACCAGTGAGAGACTCCAGGTGTCTCTGCATTTACTCGGGCTCAGTTTCCTTGAAATGAAGATCAGTGAAGAATGTGCTGTATTTAGGATATATGGTTCTATTTACACACACACACACACACATGACCTGAATATAGGCTGGAGGGGCTCACAACATCAGCACTCAACAAATCTTGCTTCTCCATTATTTCCTGAGCAGCGTCGAAGTTCAGCACAGAGCAGTACATGTCTCTATGTCTCCAGCTTACAACCTGCTCACTCACACTCTGCTCCAGCTACTGTTCTCCTACATAGCAGCTAGGTGGGGGGGGGGCACTATGACACTGAGCAACTTCTTTGGTTATGCTAAATCACGGTACTTAACTAGCCAGCCAAAGCCATTGCCTTGACAAAGGAACTGGTTTGGCAAGGTTCCCCTTATATTTTTTACCGTCCCAAATACAGGATCTCAGGTTTGGAAGCGGAACCACAGTTTCATCCATACTGACCCCTCCCCCAACCCCCTCCCTCAGAGCCCCAGTGTGGGAATGTTCCTCTAAAATTAGATTCAGTTCCCAGCATGCAAACTGAAGGGTATCTGTTTCAAAGAGCTAGTGTTCTTCCTTGGTAAATAAGAGACAAATACCAGGTGCATGTGAACAAGGCCCAGGAATTTGTGCTAATTAAGCCATGATTCGTTAAAATGTTAATGAAAATGGAGCTTCAGTGTGTCATTCTAATAAGCTCACAGACTTCGACTCTGAGATAAGCTTCAGCATGGACTTGATTGTGAAGTGATCATTTATGTTACATTATTAATTGGTGCTAATTAGTATTAATTTAATGTTTCCACATTTCAAGATATAGACAGTCACATGGCTGAGGCAGGCGTTAACACAACACAGTGACCTCATGCCCAGCACTATTTATATTTATTACAGCACGTTATTAAAAGCGTAGTCTTGCTAATGGCTGAAAAGAAGCTTGCGTCTGACAGTTGGAGCTTCACCATGGGCTTTGGAAACTCCTCACCTGTTCGCTGTGATTCAGTAAAAAAAAACCTGGAATACTAAAGGATCTTTGTTTCTTGAGGGAATGGTTCCTCTGGGTTTTTCTCCTCCTGCCATGCGCAAGTGTAGCTCTCAATTGTCACTGCTCTTTCCCCTTCTGTGCCCCCAGAAGTGGGGTCAGTATCAACAAGGTCCCATGCAGGCCTTGCACTCTGCTCCTCAGCAGTTCTTGCTGACGCTTCTTCAAAGCACTCACACATGCAGGGCTGCCCCTGAAGCAGCCACCTCAGGCAGAGGAATCCCAAGGGGGCAGCACCTCTGCAAGTGCCCCCCCCCCCGCCACCAGAGAACAGACAGAGGAGAAGAAGCTTCCAGCGAGATCTTGTGAGACCTCACTGGTGGTGCTGCTGCTTCTTCTCACTTCTCCACCACCAGGCAAATGAGGAGAAATAGCTCCGGCTTCCGGGTTCTGGTGAGATCTTGCAGACCTCTTGTGAGAACTTGCTGGAATCTAGAATCAGCAGCTGTGCAATCCCAGGAAGTGAGGCTTTGGCAGGTGTGTGGTCCTGCTTCACTTCAGGCAGAAAAACGGGACAAGTTGCCCCTGCCAACATGCAATTACAAAACTAGCATGTGGGATGGGGAGGGTCTATACTACCACCCCCAATCTAAAGTGGTATAGTCCAGAATTTTGTTGCTTCACTCTGGGTAGTGTATACAACCCAGCTGAACCAGAGACTTAGTTTTCACTGGAGGGGTATTACTGCATTTACCTCATTCTGCAAGTGAAGCCTTGCAGGACTGAATGCTTAATGATGAAGATGATGATGATGATCATCATCATCATCATCATCTCTGCATATAGAAAAAGAGATGTGAGGGTGAAAAGCCTGCTGGTTGGGCCTTCTCTCTGGTATACAAGTTTCCTTTTTTCTTTCTAATCGGTTTTATTAAACATCTTCTGGGGTCTCTATTTGCAGATCACAAAGTCCTTTCTGCAGATCAGTTACATTCGATGTGAGACTTTAATGTTGTATACAGTATAAGGTTGGGTGGAGAAGAGAGGTGGGGAGAGAGATATGCTAGTTTTCTAACTGCAGGGATCCCCCCCAGCCAAATCTCTGAATCCCCCTCTCCAGTTTGCCCCACTTGTAGCTGAATAGCTCAGACAGCCCAGATATAAGAGATGGCAATAGGGTGCAGACAAGTTGGGGCTGGTTCATTCTCTCCTTCAAGTGACGTTGGAGGTGCCATGTTGCATTTAAACTGCTGCAGGTAATATATAAACTGGCTGAGTCCAGGGAGGCATCAAAAGCTGCAGGTGGAAATGGTCAAGGCAGGAAGCTGTCAGGTAGCTCAGCTTTCATGGTGTGCCGGCAAATGCTGATTGTCTCTCAAATCCCTTTTGGAAAGAGTGTGACTGATTCAAACCGTATCCATAGGATAGGCTTGCTATGATTCTGCAGGGACAAATTCTCTTCAGAAAATTAATCTCGGAGTTTGTTTGTATTCACAGCTCTCGGGAAATTGCAACTACAGTCCCTGATCTGTTTGCAGAAAAAAAGTGTCAGCCTGAATTTGAAGCAAGTTAAAATTGTTGATAAGGGCCTCTTTATATAAAAGGGGCTCTTTCCACCACCGCCAGACCAGAGCAAGTATGTAATGAAAACTTACAGAAGGTCCCCTCAGTTTCAAAAGTCTCTGTGTGGGGTGAGGGTGGGCTGGGGGGTTTAATGTCTGAGAAACACTAATCCAAAGCCCCTTCGACCATGCAGAACTCGTTGGGCAGTTCTTTAGATCCTGGCCACTGATTTTAGAAATATGATCTTTAATACTAGAAAGAAAATTTAAAGGCCACATTTGAGGACCACATCACCATAATTTAGAAGACTGGGAATGATCAATGAGTTCAAGCAATTATTTTCCCTTCCCTCACATGCCTGTCTCTATAGAAGACCTGGTTTTCTCAAATCACAATTTTTCATGACATCTGAACCAGCAAACTGATTCAGGTGAAGTATCCAAACAAAGCCTGCAGACAAGGATCAAAACATAGTTTGCAATTCTAGTTTGGAGGGTTCTTTCCAATCACCTTTTCCTAGTTCAGACATCCAATGAGCTGTGTGTAAATGGGAAGGAGGGAATACTTGAGCTCCTCTCATTCACAAACCTTTAAGCCATGGTTTGGAGAATGGGGAACTGACGGTTGCGTGGCTGTTGGGCCTGGACACTGTGAGACTGGAGTAATGGACTAGAGGTGCCTTTTCTTACTTTCATAATTGCTTCAGCAGTAAGCAAAGTTTGTATAATTATTATACAGTGGTACCTCGGATTACATACGCTTCAGGTTACAGACTCTGCTAACCCAGAAATTGTACCTTGGGTTAAGAACTTTGCTTCAGGATGAGAACAGAAATTGTGCTCCAGCAGCACAGCGGCAGCGGGAGGCCTCATTAGCTAAAGTGGTACCTCAGGTTAAGAACAGTTTCAGGTTAAGAACGGACCTCCGGAACAAATTAAGTACTTAACCCGAGGTACCACTGTATAATGTTTATTCGCATTTTATGTGATGTGATCACAAATAGCTATTCTATTTTCCTTCCTTATTGAACGACAGAGAGTGCAGCTTAATTCAAGGTTTCAGGCATAAGATACTTCCTGGACTCTTTAGCATGGCAGAGTAAGCAGTCCTAGTTAATAAAAAGTTAACTAGCTGTATCTGGCAGACACAATCACCAGACAGCTAGAAATAAACAAGGTTGCTCTCAGAAGCAACTCTAGTGTCTCACAGAGCAGGTGAACAAAGGAGGCAGGAGGCAGAGTTCGACCAACTCTAGGGGAAGCAATGGCTGGCACCACCTGAACATTAACAAGGTCAAATCCAATGAGGGGAATTTTTAGAACATTAGTGGGGGTTGTGGAATCTTGCCGTCCTTTGTGCGTTTGAAATCTCTATCGGCATATATTTGCAAACATGCGTGCCTTTCCAGATGCTGCTGCTTTCTCAGGGGGACCGTGCAGCTGTCATAAAGTGGTTTGGATGACAGCGCCCCAGCAAGAAATGCTGTTGTAGGAGAACTGCAGCTTTCCAGCTGCTGGTTCCAGCTGTTGGGAAACTGCAATCCTTGGCCTGTCAGATTCGACTATCACAACTGTAATGCTGTGGACATTGGTCACGCTAGCATCCCCTAATGGAGATAAGGTGCCCAAGAATTCACTGCAAGGTGCCTTGGTAGAAGAACTTCTTCTGCCTTGCCGCCCTGCATTTTGAATGCTGTGCTATTTCCTGCTTGCCATCCTCTCCCTTTCTGTCTTGCTTATACTGGAGACCATGAATTCCTTCAGTGCTCTTGCCTTTGCCTTGACTAGGGACAGCTGTCCCTCCAGCAAGCACGAGTTCTGACAACAGCCCTGGCTGCCCATTTATCTTCAGATCATGACTGAAGGTGTTGATGCAAAGCATGAAAGCCAGAAGCAGCCCAGTTCGTTCAGCAAGACTGCCCTGCTACTTGTGGCAAAAGGAGTCTTGGTCTGGCAAACGGACATCTCAGTCGATGTGAGATAGAGGGGAGCACATGACTCTCCCATTTAGTTCTGTGACTCACCGTCATCTAGCTGGTGGGGACATAAAAGAAGAAGTGATCTTAAGAGCCTTGCTGACCTGAACAGCCCCCCGCCCCTGCGCCTGTTTATCTTACAGGTTTGGTTTGACCTCCTGCTGCATAGAGTCTCAAGCAGCTGGAGCCTGTTCCAAATACACCTCCTGCTTTGCTAAACTTTATCACATGCATGCAAATACTTTTCATACCCATAAGATCACTCCACTGAAGAGCTCGCCTGTGCCACTGCTTTAGCCCTCGCTTTCAGATTTCTACTCCTCTGCAATGAATGAGGCAGGGTCCCTAAGCAGGAGAGAACTAGCTGTGTGCCCCCCACACCTATAATATAGTGCCTTCATACTGCTGAATGACAGATTAAAGACTACATGAAAGTGCCTAATAAATACACTCCACCTCACAGTTGCTGTGTAAAACACTCAATACAGCTTCCAGACACTAATTTCCTGAAAATTGCTTTTAACTTTCGTTCTGGAGCTCTTAGCATGGCTGTTGCTGAAGGCTTTCTGCTGAGGAGGGTGTTCTTTCTATCTACTTACTGTAACAAAATAAGAAGAGAATTTGTGTGAAATCATTGTTGAATGTTGTCAACCTTAAAAAACAACATCAGCAATTTTGCTCTATTTTTTAACAAAGGGCTCTGCTTGTAGCATTTCATTGCTGTAGATGAATTGGTTCCTATCTTCACTGAGTAGCACAGCTGATATAGCTGGTGGAGAGACTAAATTTCTAACGCAATACACCACTGGCCTCTAGCGGGGCATATGCTCAAAAACAACAATCAAAATTTAGAAGACTGTATAGAGCTAGATAGGTAAGAAGACAAGAGCACTTATCCCTTCTTAGAGATAGTTTACATCTAAACTAGGTGTGAAATCCTTGGAGGGGGAAAAGTCCAAAGATCAGCAAAAGCATGGAGGGCAACCCAAAGACAAAGGTAATTGGAATCCAAACCAGCCCCAGCCAAAGAAAATTGGACAGAGAATATGTTAGACCTGTATGTTAAAGAAAAGGCTGTATGTAACAGTTGATTTGAAAACATTTGTCAGCAGTTTAGTGAAAATGAAGGGGAGGTATTTTATACTGGTCCGACCCAGAGTAGACCTACTGAAGTTAATAAACAGAGCTGCCTTCTGCTCCTTAATTTCAGGGGGTCCACTCTGATTAGGACTTAGTTGAATACAACCCAAGGTCTTGATTTGAGAGTGCAGCTGCACTCCACAACCAGCCACACTCCCCCTTTCCCTAATCATCCATCGTCTCCCCCCCTCCTATTTTCTGCCCCTCCTCTTGTTTTTGGGTGGTGGGTTTCTTCATTCAGATCCTTGAGGTACTAAATGGGAATTTATAGCAAAGCTGTTGGTTTGTACTAAATTATGCATATTATTAATTAACATGTACAATTAAACCAATAATAACAATGAGCTGAATCTCAGCCACTATATTCAGCCGTCACCATCTACTGAAGATCAAATATAAAATATTTTACAAGCTCCTTCCCTCAGTCATATTCATAACCTTAAGTGGCAGGTCACCATTATACTCATTTCACAAACGGGAAGAGAGGTTGTAAGATAGTGACAAGACTACCCACGCAGGTCGGTCTCTGAGCCTTGTTCTTCCTTCCTTTCTCCACTGCAACCTTTGCCAATGATTATACCACATTTATGCCTCACCCCCACCTCAAAAGAGTGACCACCTCAAAGTGACCATCTTGGTTCTCCTACTCTCCCCTTTTATCTTCACAATAACCCTGCCAGGTGGGTTAGACTGGCTGCCCCAAGGTCCCCCAGGGAGCTGCATGACTGAATGTGGGTTTATAGCTGGGTCTCCCAGTTCTTGGTCCTACACTCTAACCACAGCAGATGCTTGGTTGTTACTCATTGACTGCATGTAATCCAAGTTTCTTCTGCTTAAGCTTGTTTGCCCACCCCCACCCCCGGTCACATTTTTGTGGTGCTATCATTTCCCAGCACTCAACTAATGACACTGTGTTGCTGGGAAATTGCAATTATTCTTCTAGCTGGCCTAGCAACTGCTACTTCAAGTCCTGTGGGAAATGTGGCTGCGTGACTAGCTACTGCTGATGGCATTACTTATTACCTCATACTTAGGGTTTATACACACCTCTGTTTGCCCTGCTGCTTTCCCCGGGAAAACCCATGGTTTAACACTGAATCGGAACAAACGGCAATCAGGTTTTCAACAGATTGTCATTTGTTCCAATTTAGTGCTAAAGAGCAGGTTTTGCAGGAGAAAGTGGTGGGGCAAAGGCAAAACTGCTCGGTAAATGGAAAACCACTTGGACTTGTGCTTTCTAGGCTTGGGACAAGCGGAAGTGTGGAGATGCTCACTCTCCATCCCTGGCCTTTGTTACAACCCCCACAGAGAACAGAAGGTGACTTGAATGCAGCCAAGCATTTGCTAAATCAGGGGAGGTGAACCTCTGGGACTCCAGCTTCCATCAGCTCTAGTCTCCATGGTCATGGATGATGGGAGTTGTAGTCCAGCAACATCTGGACAGGCTCCCCATCCCTGTGCTGAAACAAAGCAACAAGTCATAAAAAGTGGCCTTAGGCTATGATTTGGGCGGAGGTGAAAGGGTGTTGCTTTTCATACACTTCTGGCAACAGTGGAAAGCCCACACTTTGGCCATTTGTCAGGAACTGTGCACATGGTGATCCTGCTGTATTGCATTGACCATGTAACCAGTTGCCTTTGGTGATGCTGTACTACACACTGCTTGACTGTCTGGGGTTACACAATGAAGGCGACAGAAGCTGTAAGGAACGGGAAAAGACGGTGTCAAAGCAGAAGCAGATTGGATAAACAATGGTTGAAGTCAGATATGAAAGAAGGTAAACATGCTCAGCTCTAGGAATTTGGGGAGGGAAAATATTTTGCTTTCCTCCCCCCCCAACACTTACAACTGATGCATATGCAGTACAGCCCAACAGTGGGATTACTTCCATTAGAATTTGAGCAAATGTTATGGCTCAGTTATGATATTCAGATAAGTTTTTGCTACACAAATATATCTTTGCCACTAATTGCTTCAATTTTACATTGATCCTCCACCATGCAGGACTAATCAAATGCTGCTATAACTAAATGATCACCATGGTAATTTTAAAAGGTCCCTTCCAACTTTACAATTCTAGGATTACAAACATGGCTAGCTAGCTAGCTAGCTAGCTAGCTAGCTAGCCAAATAAATAAATAAATAAATGCTCTCTGTGATCTTAATACAATCCTACAGGCCCTGGCTCAATATTATCTTTTTCCCCCATGTTCTAAAATTAATGAAAAACATATAGAGTGTGAACTAAAGGGTAAGCAATAAATATCATATAAATATGTGTTTCATATTTCTCAGATCTTCCGCTGACATAAATGAATACAACCTTTCTTTTTACACATAAACAGCAAGTGCACAAAGGAAATCAATTCAACACTCAGAAAAATGAAACCATCTTGATCAGTTTCCCCCCCAGTAAGTAGTCCATATTTTTAAAGACCACTCACTTCACAGCATCTGTCACAGCATCTATCAGCAGACCTCAGCTCATATTTCTAGATATGATTGCATTTATCACATATGAATTACCGGTTTTCTTTTTCTTAAAATAACCCACACATTTTTCTCAAAGGACATATTCCTGCCATGATCCTGACTTTTGGAGTTTATCTTAAAAGTGAGGAAAAAATAAATGACCAATTATGCTTGCAGTGTTGTGCATTCAGGGTGGGTGCCACTGCTGAGTCTCACATTCCCCTCCTAATGTTGGAATGTGCATTTGAATCCTCCTCTGCCTGTTTTGTGTAGGGACACAGGTGGCGCTGTGGATAAAATCTCAGCGCCTAGGACTTGCCGATCACATGGTCGGCGGTTCGAATCCCCGCGGCGGGGTGCGCTCCCGTCGTTCGGTCCCAGCGCCTACCAACCTAGCAGTTCGAAAGCACCCCCGGGTGCAAGTAGATAAATAGGGACCACTTACCAGCGGGAAGGTAAATGGCGTTCCGTGTGCTGCGCTGGCTCGCCAGATGCAGCTTGTCACGCTGGCCACGTGACCCAGAAGTGTCTGCGGACAGCGCTGGCTCCCGGCCTCTAGAGTGAGATGAGCGCACAACCCTAGAGTCTGGCAAGACTGGCCCGTACGGGCAGGGGTACCTTTACCTTTTACCTGCCTGTTTTGTAGGACTGTGCTGAAATTTCTCAGAAAAGATTTTTTAAAATAAACTATGTGAGAATTTTCTCTTTAAAGCACCCCCCCTCCCAAATGGAGAAATTCAGGCATTTCTTGAAATAGTATTCAGTGAAATCACCCCAACTCTCTCCCACTCTCCCTCTCTCTCTTCACTGTTTGCAAATAGGATGGAGAATCTTGGGAGGCCGTGGTGGAAGAGGACATGATGTTGTGACTCAGCTGACGACATCTTCCAGCAGTGGCATTGTGTGGGTTGCCAGTGCTGGAGGCAGTGCAGAGGAATGGGAGGGAGGGAAACAAACAAACAAACAAACAAACAAACAAACAAACAGAGCATGCATGTGTATTCAGCTGCCTAACAGCATAGTCTGGTGAGGTCACTTCCTGGTACGCATGGAGAAGCTGTTTTCAGTGGAGCCTAGCAACTGAAGCATGCAGATGTATTGCGGCAGCACCAAATGTTGAAATTTTGCACCCTTAATAATTTTGCGTCCGGGGCAACCATCCCACACAACACCACTGTGTTCCAGTACAGCATAATATGGATTATTTGCACATTCCAACGGGAGCCATGATATAGTGCCATATCAATGCAGAATGTGCATGCAATACAACCATGTCGATTGGACCAATTGCATTTGTTCCCCCCACCCACTCAGTTCCCTACCTGGAAGAATGGTGTTGTTCAAGCTGGAATGGCTATGGGTCCAGGCACACCCAGGCAATTGCAAAATCATACAGCCTCTCCAGTGGTGGTTGGCTGAAGGGAACGTAAGGCTATCACTTTGGCAGGGTTGTTAAATTTGTATTTCTTTGATTTGGGCTTAATTTGCCCTGAAAAGAGTTTCCTTTTGCACTGAATCTTGTTTAGCTCAACTACTACAACTCTTCAAGAAATTTTGTAGCTGCTTCCGTAAAAGAGAAACCTGCCCCCTTTCTTAAATTCATTGAATATTGATGTACCATAGAACGCATGTTCATTTCTGAGACAATTTATTTTAAACACACCTTTCCTGTTTTTGGTATGTACATTTTAATTCCAATAACTGTGTTTTGCAGCTGCTACAATGATTCAGTGGGTGGGTTTCTTTCAACGCCTTGAAGTATGAAAGCAAGGTAATTGACTGTATTAATCTTGGCATTTGGTTTGCTGCTCCCTGAGCTCCTAACTGTTATAAATGGGAAACACAGCATTGTTTTGCATACAAAATATCCTGTCAATTGGCATATATTGAATTAAATAAACATATATATTAAGTATTTTTGGCACAATCCACCCAACCTTCTTCTACTCAAGCTCCATTGAGATGAATGGCTTAGCTCCTGTGTCCCCCCCCCCCCCCGTGAATGGATCGGGCAGGGGCTTCTGCTGGCAGAACAGGGATTGTTTTATCCTCACCAACCACAGTCATCTCTGATACTGTATGGAGGTTCCCCAACCTGATGCGGCAACCCTGTTTAGGGAAGTTTTTAATTTTTGATGTTTTATCATGTTTTTAATATTCTGTTGGGAGCCGCCCATAGTGGCTGGGGTATAATTATACCCCAGATAGGCGGGGTATAAATAAATTATTATTATTATTATTATTATTATTATTATTATTATTACTATTTGGGGTGGTGCAGAGCTGTAAGGGGAAGAGAGAGAATTAGCAGAAATTGTCTTCTCCCCCTTTTGTCAGCAGATGCCTCAGCCTGATTAGAGTCCCTTTGTTGATGAGCAATTCTGCAGCAGGTAACTTGCTGGAGTACAGTAAGGTTGCCAGGATTTACCGGTACTGACATGGAACAATGCATCACATGATATTGAATTGAATTGAGAAAGCAGGTAGGTCCTAAATGAAGGCAACATCCCATTAGTGTATTCCCTCAGCGAAGTGCTTGTAAACCACCATTGTAAAATCTCAGAAAATAATTGGGATTGCAAAACTACTACTCCTCTTCCTCCTCTCATGGCCAGTTATCAGGATCCGTGAACTAGCAGTATGTTTTGTAAGCCTCTTTCTAATGCCCCTGAAAAGTCTAAAGTTTTGGCAATGCTGCAGATCTATCAATTGGCCCGGGTGGCTGTTTGCATCGGATATGGCCTCTATTATTCTTCCACAAATACAAGCAGCCCAAAAATTATTGGTTATAATTTCTGCAATCTCTTGACACTCATCTGCTTTAATTACATGGTGATCACAGGCGTGGGCTCAATGGGTAATTTGGGACAGGAGGCTGGCACAGAGTTCTACAAGGAGACCGGGAACAGCTGCTGCTATGGATTCATGAGAGATTCGTGCCGATCAGTCACAGCCATTGTCATCAAAAGTTTGCACCTGCACATCATGCCCTTGGCAGTTCGCGATTATAAATACCGCAGAGACCCGGGGACAATTAAGGCACTTAAGCATTTTTGTATCAGCACTGGAAGCTTAGGATGTGCGATCTCCAAAACAACTGCTTAGCTATGTCCCTCTTATGCTGTAGTCGCTGTTGTGCAGTTCATTCAGATATTGCTTGTTAAAAGTTGCCTACTGTACAGACAAACGCCCCTCTCTCTCTCTCTCTCTCTCTCTCTCTCTCTCTCTCTCTCTCTCTCATTTAACATCTGTCTCTAAGAAATAGGTCAATAAAGATGGTGGACTGGGAAGGCTGAGCTGTCCACCTCTGACGACCGGTGAAGTCAATGAGGGTTGCGGCTCATAGCCCTTGACTAATAGCTCACTCACACCAGACGTGCCCCTGAACACATGCCATGCTAAGGCGCACCAGTGTCAACATCGCAATGGCAGCCTCATTTGTTCTTATCGCTTATTGCGAGACATGATACTGCTTAAGGGTCAGTTGCTTCCACAAGTCATCTCTGACAAGCCCTCAGTCTGGATAATTGGATGTGGAGCAGAAGCCGAAGGAGGAGGAAGAAAAGGCAAGCGCTGAGGCCAGGGACTCAGGAGAGGCAAGGTTTCAGGACTGCACACCCCGGCATATAGCAGTGGCTGGGGGTGGAGCAAATCACGGAGTTGTAGATGCAACAAAGAGCTGCTATCCAGAAGCCAGAGTTCGTATATCAAGGCCAACAGACGTAGCCTGTTTTGTCCATCTTTCACCCAGGGAATCCAGAAACAGAACCTAAAGGAACAAAAGATTTAGCTAAGGAATGGGCAGCTGCAGCTCCTTCTTTAATCAGGCTGGCCGGTCTGAGCAGAAATGACCCCCTAATGGCTGGTAGAGGGATTTTCACTTCCTTGAAGAATTTGGTAGAAGTGTGCCTTGAAAAACAAAAGGAATGCATCCCCCTCATCTGTTTCTGCAAGAAACAAATGGAAATGTAAACCTGAGGCTACCCGAGTTCCAGTGACAGAGCTGGATCCAATTTCTCGGACATGGGAGCGACTCATCCAGTGCCTTCATCATGCCAGGATTCGAGCTCAACTTGTTTTTCCTCATCCATTTCACCATGGCATCCAAGGAATGGCTCAGGAATTGCATGGCGTCTCCTGATTCAGACGTTGCAGTGAAACAGAACTGAGAATCATCAGCATACCGATGGCATCTTTCTCCAAAATGCCTCATGACCGCTCCCAGTAGAGCACTGGAGATAGCATTGGAGATAAGATAGCCCCCTGTGGCTACCAATAACATAGCTGTTAGGGGTCTGCCAGGCACTTTGCCAATGCTACTCTGACTCGGTCCTGTAGGTAGGACTGGAACCACTGCATTGTGCCTCCAAGTTCCATTCCCCAGAGCCAGTCCAGGAGGATGCCACGGTCGATGATATCAAGTGCCAACAATATATATATATATATATATAATACCGACAGATATCTCTGTCTATCTATATCTGAGGCATTGCAACTGAATATTCTGTAAGGGTATGTGTGTCTTGAAGAATTCTGAAAGCGACATGAGTCTTATTCATGGATTTGGTATCTGTGCATATGGAACAGAACTCTCAAGAATGCAATTAGCTTTCGTCTTAAGGAGCTTTATAAATGTAGAGATAGGTGCACACTGGACTCTCTCCATGATAAAGCAGACCCTGATCAATCTGTTTGAAGTGGAACAGCAGGATCAATCCATTTGTAGCTTAGGGGTTAATTCTATTATCAGTAAGATAGCCAACCAGGAGGGATGGTGCTGGCAGAGGAGTTTCTTAGCAATGAGGCAGAGTGGCTCGATGTTTGCTGAGGTTGCATGAGCTGTGGTTGGCTGTGTAGTACTAAGGAAGATTTCCTCTGTATGTTCAGTTGAATCTCTTCCTGCTCTGTACAAGGCCTGAAGTTAAGAAATACAAGAAGTTGCTGTTTTTCCCTCATCAAGTTACATGCTGTTTTGTTCAGTTTCCTCAGGATTTCTTTTCTCTCTGGACTGCATCTGTGTTATTTAAAGTGACGTTGCTAACAGTACATTCATAGATCCTTTGGGGACAGATGTCAAGCATGCATCACTTATGGGGGCACATGTTAAGTGCATCTTCATGCTTTAAGTCTGAACAACTTAAAGGGCTATGAAAACTGTCAAATCTGAAGTATGAAGTAATGGGAAACTTAGCTCAGTTAGTAGAGTATGAGACTCTTAATATCAGGGCTGTGGGTTTGAGTCCCACATTGGGCAAAAGATCCTGCATTGCAGGGAGTTGGACTGGATGACCCTCATGGTCCCTTCCAACTCTACAATTCTATGATTCTATTATTCCTTTTCAATTGCTTTGTCCAGATCTGGCTGAAATTTTCAGGTCTGAAAATGTCATACCAGTTGGATAGAAAACTCCAAAGTCACAAGCATAAAACAATGGACTGGCTCTCCATTGTAATCGGCAGATCCTTTGTGGCTGAACAGGGTTGAGCTACCGGGGTAGCTCTCATGGTGCTCTCCAAAATTTGCTGGGTGATTGCTTCCATCAGCCTCGGCATGGCCCATGGCCAGGAATGATGGGAGTTGTAGTCCAACAATATCTTTTGGGGGGGGGGGTACCACAGTGGCTACCATTGGTTTTAACAAAGGCTGGTTTTTTTTCTTAAAAAAAAATTTTTTTTTTTGTCTTTTTCAGCTTCAAAGCACCTATGGATCAAAAGGTTGACCATCCCACTAGTGATGCTGAGTGAGCCACTGTCTCAGAACTGGAACTAGTGGGGAAGGCAGACTCTTGCCATTCCTTCCATTTGCTCTTCTTGGTTGCAGCACAAGGAATGGAAGAATTCCCTCCAGCGACTGTCCCAGATCCTTTGAAAAGTTGTTTATTTTAAAGTTATGTTTTTATTATGACTTCTTTGTATTGGATCAGATTGTTATTGAGTGCTTGATCTTTGCTGTCTATTTTGTTGTTTCTTCAGCTGGTAAACCGCCTTGCATATAGTAAGATAGAAAGGAGGTATACAAATTAAAAGTGAAATGAAATGTTTCTATGATCTCTTCACAGTTTCTAACTGGCCTTTAAAAATTCAAGAACTGCTTCTGCAGCCCTTCCTGTGTTGTATCATATCGATTATGGATTTTGAGATTATGGGAGGGATTCTTTTTTCTTTTTAAATTATGTTTTTGTACACTAAAGCCTGCCCTGAGATCTTTTAATGAAGGGTGGGCAAGAAATACAATTAATGTTAATAATAATTTGGGTTCAAATCTCCACTCAGCAATGAAACTCATCGAGTAACCTTGGACTAGCCACTATCTTTCAGGCTAACCTTTCTCACATAGCTACTGTGAAGATAAAAGGGGGTGAAGGACCTTGTACACCATCCTGATCTATCTCATTGGGGGAAAATAACACAGGCTAATCATTGTTCATAAGGTATGTAATGCCAGGCATCACGTGGCTGCTTCTGCAGGGCACTGGTAGCTGAAACTTAGCCTGTGTTGTGGTGTGATTACTCTGGATGTAGCTGTGAGAACTGGTTCCACGTGAAAAATGCTGGGGATGAATAAACTACATGGGTAGAGTCAGTGACTGTACAACATCTGAATAGAAGCCTCCAAAAGTGGCACCGTGCATAGATTATGTCTACTTGGCAAGAGAGGCACACTCATTGAAGTCTGATGCAAAGTAAAAAGGAAACTGGTGGCATAATGGTCCCCATCTCAAGGAACTTGGCACTGAAAACTATAAAAAAGGAAACAAGCGTAGTGAGGGAAAAGAAAACCTCCCTGCTTCAGAGCAAAAAATTCTCCCTGCCAAGGTCAGAGCTGGCAAGTGTGATGGCTCATTTGCTTTGGGTGCTCTCCCATCTACCTCCATAGATGCTCGTGATCACAGCACAGCTAGTTAGTTGCTTTCCAAGCATCTGTGTGGTGTTTTTTTTCCTGGTCTGCCTTTACAAAGGATCATATCATGCAACTCATGTTCATTTAATTTCTCTCTTATTAAAACCAAGTTAGGCAAGTGGCCATTCATCACATTTTACAAGGAAGCTGGCATCTGAGCAGAATGCCCATGTGCCAAGCTTCAGATGTGGAAACACATTTCTCTGCATTCTAATCCCGTCAATATCTTCATTTCAATGGGAAAAACCCAAGTGATCCTTACCCAGGCCATTAGGAAGTGGAATATATTACATACTTAATGACACTGAAGAAAGGCGCCACAGCACACGGCCTGTAATTATCACAGGCAGCTGCATTGGCAGCTTCCTTGATTTAAATGCTGGGTCAACTACTTGGGGAAAAACACTCCATCTAAAGCTATGAGGGAGAGTGTCAGAACTTGCTGGGGCTCCTTCTGTGTTCGGCTGCCACATGTGGCAAATTATCAGAACTGCAACTTAGAATATATTCCTGTCAGTGAAATATTCTCAGGCTACTCCAGCTGCTCCCGGGGTGGAATCTACACAAATGTTAGAAACGTTGTGAAAATGCTTTTTTAAAAATCGTCTTGAAAAATGCAATGAATTTGCTATAGCCCACGGTCACCATCTCTAGTGTCACAATTGTATATTGCACTTTGCAACACATTCAAACGTTTTTATTTGCAGCTATATACCTGAATCCTGGGTGCTCCTGTATAGAAAGGACTACAAAAGAGCTTCCTGTTTGGGCAGGAGCTTTGCCTGAGGGCAACAATGGTCTCCCCACTCTGATGTGTTTCTAAGCTCTGATACCCTGGCTCAGCTCCTGGGTCCTGGGTTCACCTCTGGCAGCTGCCAGTAGCTTAGCCTTGACGTACACCCTAGGATGACTTTCTAGTCCTATTACTCAGTCCGTTGCAAAGGTGGAATCTAATGACAGACATGCTGGCCGAGGCTACAGGTGATACTAATGCATCTGGTCAATTCGTTTAGAGAACAGAGTATAAAGGAAGAAATGAAAAATTAAGCATTTCATCTTACAATATCAAAAAATGGCATCAACTTTTTAAATTATGAGCCTACCGGGGTTGTACAGCAACTTCCAGTGACATTTCACCAGAAGCAGCTGCTGTGGCATAACCCTGACCAGCTCTGCCTGCAGAGGCACTGCCCAGGGATTGTGCTGCCTGAGGTGGCTGCTTCACTCTGCCTCCTGGCCCTGCCTGGTGCCCTGGGGTTCCTGCTTGTGGAGAGGTTTCGTAGCAAGATCGATTGAGGCCACTTAAGAAAACCTCATCTGAGTTTTATGCACCAATCTGAAGAGCCACACAGGACACTGGGAGCAAAGTTTGCTTGTGCCCCTCTCCCACATCCCACGTTTAATAAACCTTTGCATGGACTGGTAAATGCCTGACCGCTATCATTGGGGTTGCCATTATCATCGTTAACGCCAATAACATCATCACCAAATGGTCCATAGCCCTGTCATTCCAGCTAGATTTCAAGATTCTGAAATTCTGTATCACTATCATACTGTTGGCCCCCACACCCCATGTGAACTCAGCTGTAAGTTCTGTTGGTGTGTAGTCACACCAGCAGCAGATCAGGGTTTTTTTATTTTAAAAGGGAAGGCAGATTAGACAGAGATGTATAACCTCCTCATCTACCTGCACCTATGTGTTCTCTGTGTGTGTTTTGAAGGCTGGCAATTAAGTCAGAATGCTCACATTTAGGTTTAGCCCTATATTAAACCCAGCTAACCATTCAAGTCCAGGGAACAAACCCAGTTTAAATAAATGTCTAGGCTGGGCTGTTAATTTCTACCTGTGTGGGGAAATTTTCTGCATGGTACTAGGAATTCAAATGTTTCTCTATCTGTCATATTTAAGACAAGTAGAGCAGTATTTATGAGACAGTTAAAGTGCTATAATAAAAAGATATGTAAAAACATTCATAAAATAACGTAGCCACGGGATACATTCATGTGCGAAGTACCAATTGTGTTCTGCACTAAATTGTTTGAGTTACTTCTAGTTCTTTTATTAAAACCAAGTGCTTTATTTCAGGGGTAGGAAACCTAAGGCCCAGGGGCCAGATGCCGGCCAATCGCCTTCTCAATCCGGCCCGCGGACGGTCTGGGAATCAGCATGGTTTTACATGAGTAGAATGTGTGCTTTTATTTAAAATGCATCTCTGGGTTATTGGTGGGGCATAGGAATTCATTCATTCCCCCCCCCTTCAAAATATAGTCCAGCCCATCACATGGTCTGAGGGACGGTGGACTGGCCCACGGCTGAAAAAGGTTGCTCACCCCTGCTTTATTTAATATTTAATCACTGACTAATTTGCTGCAGAAAAGGCAGAGTGTTTGGACTTCATAAACTAAGCCCACAAGGAACTGCTGGGCAAACTTTAGTATACTCCCAGTCAGTGAGATGAGAGTGCTCTTTACGAAGCGTACTTCTCTGTTGTTGATTTTATATGAGAGGCTCTGCTACATAGGAATCTGGCTCCCAGGTCCACTGACCATAGAGCTGTTCCTCTGAACAGTTCAGCTGTGGCACAACTTCAGTCCCAGCAGAATCATAAAATTGCTACATTGGAAGGTACCCTAAGGGTCATCTAGTCCAACCCCCTGCAATGCAGGAATCACGGCTAACGAATCCCTGACAGATGGCCATCCAACCTGTGTTTAGCAACCTCCAAGGAAGGAAAGTCTGACTTTCTTCTGAGGGAGTCTGTTCCACTGTCAAACAGCTGTTCCTGTCAGAAAGTTCTTCCTTATGTTTAGTCGGAATCTCCTTTCCTGTAATTTGAATACACTGGTTTGGGTCCTGCCCTCCTGCGCAGGAGAAAACAAGCTTTCTCCATCTTCTGTTGTACCTTCAGGTATTGACGGTAACTATCAAATGTCCTCTCAGGCTTCTCTTCTCCAGGCTAAGCATAATAAGGGATACACGTCCTAATTTAGCCAGGTCAACCTCTCTAGGGTTGCCATCTCACAGCCCAATAAACATGGCTGGCATAGTTTGCTTGTGATCAGAGTAGACCACGGCACATCTGCATGGCTTCCAGCAAGTGCCAGTATCTTCACAAGCAGACACACATTAGGGGCAGTGAGTGAAGGTGCAATCGAGTGAATGCCCATTTAACTATTTCCTCACATCAGGAAAGAAAGATTGTAGTCCGATTGTACTTATTGGAGAGTAAGCCTGCTGAACTCAGGGGGATGATGTTATGATTAATTTATTACCACCACCACCCCCCAGGTGGATTTCAACCATGTAAAATGCAGCATTAAAAATAGTTTAAAACAACTTAAAATCACAAAAAGAAGATGGACTTGAAAAAATATTGTTATGAGTTTGCGGGTGCCAGACCTTTGAACCCCTGGATTCAGCAAGTGTTAAAATATAAGCCAGGCTAGCTTCCTGAATCACCTGGCTGGATGGGCCATTGCAAGGACCATGGAAAAGGAGCTTTGTGCTGCATTGCAAAAGGATGGAGCCCTCCTCTAGAGGAAGCAGGAGTCTGAGGGCAGAGCTTTGCTGTTATGTGAACTAGAAGCAAGCAGAGGGCAGAGGGCAATGTTTGATTCCTTTTGGAATCTAAGACTATGGCTGTTAGAGAGACCCCTTTGGGGTGTTAATGCTGTGAACCCCTCCATCAGAGGCTCGGGTTGTTTATATGTGTAAATAAAGAGACCACAGTCTCTGTCACAGGTGCCACCTTTGGAAGAAGAATGTGGGGGCCGGCAGTGTGAGGTGCGTGACATTGTGTGCATGGCGTCCCAGTGTGTGCCTGATGTCAGGACGTCGGAGGAGCAGGCGAGGAGCTGACTGTGGCGACAGGGCAAAAGCAACACAGCTTCAATGGCCACAGATCAGCCTCATCCTGCCGCCACTGGCCTGCGGGTGCTTCCCACCACCTTTGGACTTGGGGGGAGCCTGGCCCCCTCTCAAAAAATATTGGGGGCCCCCAAAAGGGCTTGGCTCCTAGGAGATGGTGCCCCTCATTCCCCAAAGGAAACATGAACCCTGGGTAACCACTCAGAGATTGGGGTGGAATGCAACACTCAGGTGACAAAAGGCCAGCATAAATCTACTCCCAAGTCCACCAGGCTTCATTGAGTTCCTTGTTTCCAGAGACAGACCCATTATTATTATCATCATTATTATCATTATTACTATTAATATACCGCCCTATATCTGGGGGCTCAGGGTGGTTCACAGAATAAAATCAAGATATAAAACAACAAAATACCTAATAAAAATAAAAACAACCCAATAGCCATCCCCCCCCCAAAAAAAACACATTTTAAAAGGGCATAGGATGTAAATCGGATCAACCAAAAGCATGGTTAAAAAGGAACGTTTAAGCTATCAGTTTTGTTCTTCTATCACCACTTCTGCAGCTATTCCAGAAGGACAGCTCTCCTTGCTCCCACTTGCGTGTCGAGGTCCCCAGGTCCACCCCAAATAACTCACACGTCACACAGAAATTTTTGTTTAAGATTTTTGGCATAATTTTGGCCACAACTTTATTAAAATACAAATTTGTGAGTGGTTGCGTAGGCATTGGTTGCGACTATCTGCCCCCACGATGGGGGACAGACTGACATTCCGCACGATGCGAAAGTCAGAATGGGGGAATACACTTGGGGGTTACGCGGAGCAGGGAACCTGCCCTCACCCCAAATGCAACCAGGAGCTCATTGCTATGGCCCGAGCCCCCTTGACAGAGTGGACAAGCAATAGTTAGCCCCCAATTCCTTTAACGGAATCCCTTGCAGCAGCAGCAATAGAGGGGCAGGCACAGCCAATCCATGCCCCTCAACCAACCAAACCATAAACCAATGCCTAACCGCGAACCTTACAAGTTGTGACGATTTGCTACGCAGTAGGCAAAAACCAAATGGCCCCAGCCAATCAGCCAGATGGACAAAATTCCTACCAGGCCCCCGCTCCAAAGCAGACGACCCCATGACAGGCACAGCAAGGTCAAAGCAAACAACCCTATTCTAGGGAGGGAGGGACGGGCAATCCGATGCACGGGCGAAAAGAGGAAGCCCTAGCCTCGTGCAAGGAGTTTTAGTATTTCTGGCTGTCAATCAATAAATGGCAACATTAACTTCGTCCCAACAACAAGGGAAGCCCCAATCGCATCAGTGGCCAACGATTAATTAGCCCGCCCTCCAACTTTGGAGTGTCCTGGCGGCCCCCACCGCAACATGTGCTCTCCATGAAGGAGAACATGCTTTCCCATCACCCTCAGTTAATATGAGAGCATTCTGATGATTTGAAATGAACGTGGCTTTGGATCTAGAAGAAAACCAGGCTGGCCGAAGGCTAGAGCTCAAGGGTCCCGCCCTGGACTGGCTGCCCTCCCTCTGAAGCAGCAGCTGCGTGCCCTGGGGGAGCCGCTGGGTCCACGGGCGACTCAGGTAGCCTTGGTGGCTGGGAGACCTTTACCCACCTTTGGAAATCCTTACCTATCTGTTTTAGGAAGGAACCCTTGCTGTACTGTTTCAAATGCCTGCAAAAACCTTTATTTTGTTTTAGTAAGCTTACACAGACATTTTGCTGGTTTTATCTGTGTGCTACTGATTGCTTAGATTATTTTATGTAGGCTTATTTTAAAAATGGCTTGGGTATTGCTAACTTAATTTAGTTTTGATTACACAACTTGTGTGTTTTGACATGATGTCTCAGACACTAGGTGTCACTGTTCCACTTACGTTTATTGACATTTTACTGTCTGTGACAATTTACTCTACCCTGATCCCCGTCCAAATGTTGCAGGCCCAGAGATACTGAAATGTGAAGTACCGTCTCCCTCTCTCCCTCTTCTCTCACCCCACTCCCAGCCAAAGATGCCTGTTTCTGAACTTAAGCAAGCTCAAAAAAGTGCCAAAAGAAATAAATGTCTGGAATCTGGAGCTGCCACACATGCCATGTTTTCAATTTGTACTCCACCCTCTCGAAAGCTTGCAATCAGTTGCCCTGCAAATAGTAAATGAATGCAAAGCACAGCATAGAAACACCTTAAAACACCTTGGTAAGCAAAGAACACTGGTTTGAAAGAGAAATAATTGAAGAACAACCCTGTGCATGTTTACTCAGAAGTAAGCTTTTACTTCAGTCAGTCAGATTGATTATCAAGTAAGGCTTGCAGGCTTAGGCAGCTGATACAATATTTAAAAACCAAAACAAAATGGTTCCAGGAGTCTTTCTCCCAGGTGTGGATGTTGCTGCATAAGCCTGCTTCCTGAAAACCCACAGCCAGAGACCCTGTATAATAACAGTACGTTGAACCGCAGGGGCCTGGATTAGAAGTGTGTCCCTGAGATATGACCAGACCAGTCTGTATGGGATTTTAAAAACTAAAAGCAGAATTATCAGGGCAGGGGGAACACGCCAAGCTGTTTCTCTGCACTAGCTAATTTCGATAATCATTGAGACCTGGAGCCTTTTTTAATTGCATAATGTTCATTCTTAATGAATATGAGATTGTGGTGAGATGTTCCAAGAGCAATATTACTGGTTTTCATTCCAGTGAGGGGACACTGGAAGTGCCAGGCTGCCTTTTCTTAATTCAAGGATTGCTGAGTGGAAGCCTGACACACACTCCACAACCCAGACATCCCTTTAATGCTTAAAGAATAAGGACGTAGACTTGCTAATTCTTTGGTAGAGAGAAAGAAATATGTTTTAAAAACACAAACAAATTTTACAAATTTTGATGTAGAAATCTAATCCAGAAATTCAACATCTCTAGGCCGCAGAACTGAAATTTGATGGTGAAAAAGGAATACCAACTGCCTGGGGTTTTCCCCCACCACCTGTTCAAGGAGATGTCTCATGATGGATATGATGAATAAATAAAATTAGTACATAATGTACTAAATGTACATAATGTGCAGAAGCAGGACCTGTCAAATGCTGAATGTGCTCCGTTTTGCACTCCCCCTGTGTTTCTTGTTGCGCTGCTAATTTGTGTGTCCTCCCCCCGCCATTGTAATTCAAGCCTTCCATTTCCTATTGCAGTGTTCTGAGGTGATGTTTGGAGCTTATATTTGGTGCTATGAATAAAAGCCCCCCATCCAATGACTATCATCAGCACAGGTAAGAAAAAAAATTAATTTTATTTTTTATCATCTACAATACTGTTTTATTTATTTTATATTATAGTACATTGTTTATTGCTTTCATTTTATGGATCAATGGTCTCGTTAGATAGTAAAATTCATGTTAAATTGCTGTTTTAGAGGTTGTTTTTAAAAGTCTGGAACATTACTTTCTATGGGAGATCAAGCCGTGGTTTTGAAACGCTTTGGTTTTGGAACAGACTCCCGGAACGGATTAAGTTTGAGAACCAAGGTACCACTTCACTTAGGGTGTTAGATAATTGACCTTTCCTCACAGCATCCCTTATTTGCCCCTCTGATTTGCATGGAAGTATGTGATAAACTCTGGGGAAGGGAGCATTTCATAAGGGAGTAGATCCAGCAGACAGACTAACAGTGCGATCCTAACCATATCAACTTAGAAATAAGTCCAGTTGACTTAACTGGGTATTACTGCTAGGTAAGTGGGGTTTGGATTGTAGCCCAAGACTGCAAGCCTACATGCATTTGTTGGGAGTAGTCTTGTTGAACTTACAGAGATATGATTCTGAGTAATCATACATAAGATCCGACTGCATACAAAACAGAAACCTCGGCTGCTACTCTTGTATAGGCATAAAGGCCTCACTTCCTCAAACTCTTAACTTTTATTTTTAATATGCTGTATTTTTGCACTATGTTTGTTCATTTTCCATACCTTTTTATGAATGAATCTTATTTTTCATCTTCAAATTAACTTTATTCTCTATAGACATCTAACACTTTTCATATATTCTCAGGCATCTCTAAGGGAAAGAAGCGTCACCGCATCTCTAGGCAAAGTCCATGCTGTAGAGCATATTGATGTGCTAAAACATTAAGTCATTATTAAGCGTTCTAATAAAATGCTTTCCTAAAAAAAGAATATCCCTTGTTACAGACTCTGAGCCGAGAAAATGGATTTCAGTCCAGGTTCAATATTTCTAAATCAATCTGTGATCTATTTTCTCCCACTAATGTTTGTGTCAAGAGGAATTATTGCTTAATTATATGAAATGATCTGAAAAGAAACAATTACCTTATGTTGTTTAAGAAATATTTCAGTTAGAGTTGCCTCTGATTAGACAGCAACAGCCGAGGAAAACATTTTGAATAAGGGCCTGATCCACCAAAAAGAAGCGACTTCCCCACCCTTATCTAAGTCAGCCTTGGACCAGAATCCTAAGTGGGAAATTCTCAGGAGAAAACTTTTTCATTAAGAGCCATGAGAGAATAGCATCAATTGCAAGCCTCAAGAGGGGTTTGTGTGCTGGGCCGTTTAAAATGCATGAATATTTTTGGCTGAAGAATGGTGGAAAGCTTCCTTTTAAAAGAGGTTAGAAAGCAGAGGGTCAAAGGATGAGATTTGCTGCAAGTATCTTTTTTTTAAAAGAAGAAGAAGGGAAAAAAACCAACAATATACCAAGGCCAACCCGGTGTTGCATTCTATAACTCTCTGTGTCTTAGAGGTTTGTCCTGAGCAGGAGCCAGAAGTTGAAGGAGGAGATGGGAGCAGCAGAGAAAAATTGACAGACTGAATTAGGCTGAGAATGTGACTGAGTGCAATTAACTACGGTCTCCCTATGAATCCCTGAAATCTCATGGCTAAGGGGGCAGATATTGAACAAAGATTGGTGACAAGCTTTTCTAAAGAACCCAGCACTCCACAGTAAGCCTGAAAGAACAGGACACAGGTTTGCATCCCTGCTTCAGACCTTTGCATCCCTACCTATAGCTGATCACTGCCATGGTAAGGGTAAAGGTAAAGGTACCCCTGCCCATACGGGCCAGTCGTGTCCGACTCTAGGGTTGTGCACTCATCTCACTCTAGAGGCCGGGAGCCAGCGCTGTCCGCAGACACTTCCGGGTCACGTGGCCAGCATGACAAGCTGCATCTGGCGAGCCAGCGCAGCACACGGAACGCTGTTTACCTTCCCGCTGGTAAGCGGTCCCTATTTATCTACTTGCACCCGGGGGTGCTTTCGAACTGCTAGGTTGGCAGGCGCTGGGACCGAACGACGGGAGCGCACCCCGCCGCGGGGATTTGAACCGCCGACCATGCGATCGGCAAGTCCTAGGCGCTGAGGTTTTACCCACAGCGCCACCCGCGTCCCTATACAATGCCATGGTAGTAACAAAGTATTCATCAAACTCTGTGTACAAAGCAAAGAGAAACCCGGCTTCTCAAACTACCTAGAAGGAGCTGTACTCCAAGGCCCAGGAAGGACTGTGGGAAAGAAGCTCTAGTCCATTCGCAGTAGAAAGATCAATGTTAACACGGTTATATCACTCCTCCCAAGACTAGTGTTGCAAAGGTCATATAGATTCACAGCTGGAGCAGAAAATTGCAAAACTTTACCGAAAGGACAAAGGCTATGCTCATATTTGAAATTAAATCTAAAAATAAAGCTGCCCACCAGAGGAACATGTCAAGGGTATTTGCACTTCAGATGTAGTTGGTAATGATACAACCAAATAATCTGCTGCAACTAAGTAATCAGGGGGCATTTTTTTAAGCAAAGCTTGGCAAAGAATCCAAGGAAATCCAATTTTCTGGTCGGCTTCTCCCAAAAGTTACAGAATGGCCATCTAATGATCCATTTATTGCAAATGTTGGGAACGCATTACTTTCCTTTCCAGGCACACTGCTGTAGACCTTGAGTCGGTGCAGCCTGGATAAGTCAGAGGGGGGAGCCGGTTGCCCTTCACTTCTGTTATGCCTCAAAATGTACCGAGAAAGTTATTGGCATCCGTTGCGCACCTGATGGTTGGCTGTTTTCCTTTCCGGTGGAGCAGAGCATATGTTTGCTTGAAGATGAAAAGACACAGCAGCAGAATAAACGAAGTCAGCTGAAGAATCAACACGGCCGTGTTTTCCTTTTAAAAATGGTTTGAAATGCATTTGAAAAACCCTGAAAGCAGGTTAGTGTTTTCCTAGGCTCTACTTGGACATATTGGAATTTTATTTTTAATATCATGATGCCCTGAAACACACCTCAGATGCTGCCATAGGTATGTGAACACCTAGCAAAATGATTGGCAAGGATCTGAAGAGTAAAAATATTTTCAAAATGGGCTGGGTAGGAATCCAGCGCCCATGTCACTCACAGACAGCTAATTAGGATAGAACACAGGTTATAAAAACAGAACCTTAATTCCTTTGGCAGGGATTTGAGGTAAAGTCAAACAAATGACTTCCCATAAATAAATTTTATTCTTTGTTTATTTATGTTTTGATCGCAACATTATCCCAAAGTCTCTGCTAACAATATTAACAACAAAAGAAAAAGAAACAAAGATGCTGCCAAAAAAACCCTTCACCTGCGGGGAGGCGGGGGGGGGCGGTTCTCACACCACCTCAGCAAGGCTCACCTAACTGGAATGTGGTGGCACTTTGGAATAAAGAAATTCCAAAACTGCTTCATAGCAGTTGCTAGCTATATTTTAAATGTGCTTGTCGGTGGTGGGAGGGGTTATTGGTTTGTGTTTTTTGTTTGTTTGTTTGTTCTTGTTTTTATTATGTATTTTGCATTTATATCTCATGTTTTTATATTGTGATCTGCCCTGAGATCTACGGATGAATGGCAGTATAAAATTTAATAAATAATAATAATATTTTTCTTTATTTCTGTTCATGGGACACATGGAAAGATTTAAGTGATTCGTTCAGTGATAATGCACCCACGAACAATCTCGCACAGCAGGCTCATGTAAGCTGGAATGCTGGCTGTTTTCGGTGGCAGCGATGGTTGTGGCACAGTGTGGCTGTGGGGTTGCCGGGGGGGCGGACAGGGGCTTCCTATCTGCATGACCAGCTGACTCTGCCATCGGCCTCAGCAGGGATTGATGGGATTTGCTGCCAAATTAAATTTTTGAGTTGGCTAATCACAGTCATTGGGCGGGGGGCTCTGACAATGGACCTGACGGAGCCCACCTTCACTCTGGTCCACTACCACAGCATTTAAGCCAGCTGCGCTGGGAACAAACAGTGCAGGCGGAATCAGACACCCACCCGCCCACCTGGGTTTTTGGCTGTGGCCAGAGCTAAGCAGGCATTGCACAAGCTGTGGAATTTATCAGTCACCATATTCTGGGGCAGGGAGGAATTTTCATGCAGACAGATTGTGCCTGTCTAGGAATTTTGTCTTCCTCATAGCAACTGTCATGACTTTTGGCAGAAACAGTTGGATCCTTAGTCTAAACTAGGAGGTAAGAGGGAGCTCCTCCCCCTTCACCAGGATCAAAATTTCATGATACTCTGGTAAAGGGGTCCAGGGAGAAGGTTCTGTCTAAAAGTCCGAAGGGCCATAGATCACCCCAGTTGTGACCTGGAGGGTTCATCTGGTTCGATTTGTGTCATGGGGGGATCCTTAACCCCAGAATTGACCTAGATGGAGGAATCAGCCAGCAGTTGGGCTGGGTGATTCAGGATACATACCCAGTGCCTATGCCAAAGCCTACTGACGTCTGTGATCAATATAGCTGTGGCCATTTCATTCCCAAACTATGGTCATGAGAGTCTTGCTATTTACACATAGCCGGTGGCCCCCAGCTCACTGCACCTGGGCTCGCAAAGGGTCTGGAAACCAAGCCTTATGAGGAACAGTTTTGAGGGTATGCTTAGCCTGGAAATGAGAAGAAGAAGAGGAGGAGGAGGAGGAGGAGGAGGAGGAGTTTGGATTTGATATCCTGCTTTATCACTACCTGAAGGAGTCTCAAAGCGGCTAACAACAAACACTCTATGGGGTGAGTGGGGCTGAGAGACTTCAGAGAAGTGTGACTGGCCCAAGGTCACCCAGCAGTTGTATGTGGAGGAGCGGAGACGCGAACCCAGTTCCCCAGATTACAAGTCTACCACTCTTAACCATTACACCACACTGGTGGAGGAGACTGAAAGGAGATATGGCAGCCCCCTTCAAATATCTCAAGGGCTGTCACATGGAAGATGGAGCAAGCTTGTTTTTTCCTGTCCTGGAGGGTAGGACTCGAAACAATGGATGCAAGTTACAAGAAAGGAGATTCTGACTATACATCAGTAAGAACTTTATGACAGTAAAAGCTGTTCGACAGCAGAATGGACTCCCTCGGGTGGTGAAGGACTCTCTTTCCTTGGAGGTTTTTAAGCTGAGGTTGGACGGCCATCTGTCATGGATGCTTTAGCTGATATTCCTGCATCGCAGGGGGTTGGACTAGATGACCCTTGGGGTCCCTTCCAACTCTACAGTTCTATAAGTGTTGAACAAGATGAAAACTTGTGAGACTCAGTACTAACTGTCTCTGAAGCACATGATAAAGAGGCAATTCAATTCAGTATATAGGGTTGCTAATTTCAGATGGTATTGCTGATCATCTTAATGTGGATTCAGGTGAATCAATCCTTGTTTCCTGGTGCTTGAGAGGTCCTTGTGTTGTGTTCGGAACTGGGCAGCAAATTCCTTTTAAACAAATGCAGCCATGTCTCTCTCCCCCCCCCCCCCATGATTTGTGGGGCTTCTCGGACATGGTGGTCATGTTTGCTTGGCCACTGGGTGGGATCTGACTGCTTCCAGCAGAGACACCAGAAAGGAGGCTTCTCTCACCTTCCAGCAATGTTTCCTCTGACTTTCCCTAATATGGACACCCAAAATTGCAGCAATCTGAGCAGGTAGGAAGAGGCTATGAGAGGCTTTATCAAAACAGGGATCGTCGTGTGCAGACTAAGTGGCCATCTCAGCCAGTGATGGCACTCCCTCTCCCCCTTTGTACACAAAGCAAATTGGTGGGGATCAAAGGGCAAACAAGACCATCACACTTGGTTCACTTCCCTGCCATAAGGTGCCTCTCCTTTTGCAAAACGGGCAATCATAACAGTGTGGTGGGGCAACCTTGCATGTCCCTTTGGAGTGGCAACTGGACTATTTATAATGCAGGGGCTTCAGCAAGGTCATCTTGCCCAAAGACATCCCCACCCACCTCCCTCCACAACTTGGACCCAGCCCTGATGTTCAGTGTGCTGGTAAACGCCAGGCAAAGGTTTCCCTGCAGTTTGATGACAGATGCACCCATGAGAAAAGCCCATTCTTTCCTGTTACCTGCTTGGGCTCTCCTGAGAAAGCTCTGTCAACCATGTCAGAGTCTAATGTGGGCTTCTGTTAACTTCCCATGCAACTGAATGGATCATTTCACGGCTCATTAGGCTGATAATTTCATTCTGCATTGCTGATCTTGTGTGGTGTTGTTCCCTTTCTGCTCAGTTATTCACACACCTTCTCCCCATTACTGCACAACTTGACTAATTAAAAAGGAGAACTCCTGTCAGCAGATGGCTGACAAAGAACCGACAACCGCATTTCTTCAAGTGACATGAACACCTCCGTAAGCCTCTCCAGACACTTTCCTGAGGAAGCCAGGAAGTATTGTGACACAAGGCAACAATCTCATTTAGCGAATTAGAGACATTACTTTCCACACTCAGTTTCTTACTGAGCTATTAAAGGAAAGATTAAAGAATATTTTCCCAATGGGAAAACGCCATACAAAAGAAAGTATTACATTCTCAGAGGCCCAGTAGACTTTACTTCATCAAGTGTTAGGAAGCTTTAAAAAGGCACAGTCTAGTATTCCCCCATAATAAATAATGACGTGCTTCTACTGTAGGTGAAGCCCAAATTCTGAGCCAAATCAGGCCACCCTGGAGGTAGTTGGGGCTATCTCCAAACCACTGTAGCTCTGGTCCCAAATGAAGCAGACTGCTTGATTCAATCTGCTCTTCCCTAGTTAGTGCGGCTGCATTTTTATAACATTTTGCTGGTACTAGCTGAGATCTCTTCCTCTCCTTTTTTCCAGCCTGTCATGGATCCCTCTCCTCATAATCCCAAGCAGAAGATGCCACCACTAAAGGATGGAGAAACACGCATGATAAAGGAGACAAGGGCAGTCCAAACATGCTCCCAACTCCTATAGCTGAACTGAATTTTGCAAGAAATTCTTTACACATTTTCTCTGGGTTTGTTTCTTGGAAAAGTTTGCAATTCAGTGAAATTCCCTCCCCCTTTGCCACCCACACATCAATAATTTCTGAAGCAACTCTAGATCCAACCAAATATATTGGCAGCAATGGTCTTTGCTCCAGCTCCTTGCAATCGTCTTAGACCACAGCTTCCTTCATCAGCTAGTGTGAACCAACAATATAGTTTCATTCTGTACTGATTGAGAGAATTAACTGAAAGAAGGTATTTTTGTGAGGTTTTTCTCTTTTAATCTGTAATTCATCCTCACCTTAGAGAATATTTGGCAAACTCCTTCCCCCACCCTGCAACCAGACCCATTTTGCTTTCCACAAATTGGGTGGAAAATTTCAGTATACCATTTAAGAGCAGAAAAGCCCTGCTGATGCAGACAAAAGGCCCACCTAGTCCAGAGTCCTGTTCTCACAGTGGCCAGCCAGTTGCCTGCGGGACGCCTGGCCTGAGAGCAACAGCACTCTCTCCACTTGCGACTCCCAGCACCTGGCATTCCGAGGAAAACTGGAAGTCGGATGCTACAACCCACTGAAACTGGCGTGGGAAATGGGCTTGCAGCTTTTAAACCCAAAGTGTGATGAGATCAACTATGATCACTCCTACACAAAGGTATATGAACTTTTAAAAATCTCACAATCTCTAAACCAATCTTGTTCTTGTTTGGGTGACACAAAAATTCATGACAGTAGCCTGCTGCTGGCTATTTCTTTTTTTGTTGCTGCATCATTCATTCTTTTGCCACAAGAGGGGGCAGATGTGTCATGTTCATCCCTGATTTCATGTAGATTTCCCTTTGAAGCACCAGGTTCTTTATTTTTTCCCCCTAAAGGCCTTTTAAAGCATCAAATGTTCAGTCTCTTTCTCCATCTTAATAAAAAAAATCACAGCGGAACCCTATGTACGTCTAACTAAAAAATTAGTCCCATTGGGCTCAATGGGGCTTACTCCCATGTAAGTAGATATAGGATTGCAGCCTCAAAACCCACTTGTCTGCAGCAGCCACTGTATTAATAGATCAGACAGGAAATTGTTTGTCCATGAAATACATTAATATTTTTAAACATGACAACTGCAGGAATTGTTAAATGGCTGTGCAAAACCACCTGGCTTTAAACTTCAGTGATCTGGATCTGTTGAAATTAAGTACAAGTACACTGATTTCTCAATAAAGCCCAAATCCTATATACACTACTGCTCTATTCCTACAAACACAACACTGCAGAGGGGGAGGGGGAGGGGGAATGACAACCCAGCTGGGGTTGGATGTGTCTGCAGCAAATTTCTGGCCGCACATCCCTTCTTGGCCACCATCTATTGGCGGGGGGGGGGGGGGGGCAAAGGGTCTGATGTTGTGCAAATTGCACAACTGCAGCTTCCTACTCTGTAAAAAGATCAAAGTGGAGGAGAAAATGTTTCACTAAAAGTTTGTTTCTTGCAAGCATGCAAAAACAGAATGCATGCATGCAATTGCATTGTGAAGGCTGGAGCTTTAAATAGCTATCTGGCAAGGCTCTTCAGCTGTGCTTAGACCTTATTTGCATTCTTCTGCCGCAGCTGCTGAGTTCTTTCTTTTCTTTTTTTTAAATGATATTTATTAAAATTTCAGAGAATACAAGAATTACACAAAAACAAAAAGTAAAAATACAAGAAAATACAAAATACAACTTACAAAAAAGGAGTAAAAGACACTTAAAAAGAAAAAAAAAGAAAAAGGAAAATGGATCATTCTTTCCATAACTTACATTCATATCCTTGTTTCCCTGACCTCCTCATACCTCCCTTTTTTGTATTCCAGTTCAATTAGTTAAGTCAGCAATTTCTTTCCCTCTTTGTTTTCTCATGATTCTTTAACTTAATATACTATAACTTTAAATTTTCATCTGTTATCAGTCCTTTTTTACCTACACCTTTATAACATTACTGCTTAAACCACCTAGCTTCATTCCAACATCATTCTAACATTCATTAATTTTACAATATTTCTGTAAATAGTCTTTAAATTTCTTCCAATCTTCTTCCACCGACTCTTCTCCCTGGTCTCGGATTCTGCCAGTCATTTCCGCCAATTCCATGTAGTCCATCACCTTCATCTGCCATTCTTCCAGAGTGGGTAGGTCTTGTGTCTTCCAATACTTTGCAATAAGTATTCTTGCTGCTGTTGTGGCATACATAAAGAAAGTTCTATCCTTCTTTAACACCAATTGGCCCACTATGCCCAGGAGAAAGGCCTCTGGTTTCTTCAAGAAGGTATATTTAAATACCTTTTTCAATTCATTATAGATTATCTCCCAGAAAGCTGCTGAGTTCTTTCTGCCTTTTGCAGTCAGGACAGATAAAGGTATTGGAGAGCTGTTTTTACAAAGTTTATTCAAGAAACAATTCTATAGAGAAAATGGAGTTACTAAGAACTAAATATAATATATGCCTGTTCCCATGGGGCTTAGTGCTCTGTATATGTGTGTGTGTGAGAGAGAGAGAGAGAGAGAAATTGTGTGCGTTAATGTGTGCGTTAATGGTGTGTAATTGCATATGAGTCTAGTCCCACCCACCATTGGAATGCCATTGCTGACAGCTTTCCACTGGGAAATGCAGCCTTTAGTCCGAAAAAGGTTCCCCACCCCTCCTGTAGATACTAGTTTTTTTAGCACAATTAACAGGAACAGAATGCAGGCACAGCGTTATTAAAAAATCACATGTACCTGCATAAGAGTTCTGGGTACTTATATACGGAATGTATTAAGCCATGCTAAAATATCTAATTATATATATATATATATATATATATATATATATATATATAAAAACTGTACCTATTTTCTCTGCCCCCCCCTCTGTGTATGTGCATGGTGTGATTGGCTCAGGAGGAATATATATGTTGTTGTTATACTGTATATGGAATGAGGGCACTGCTCAGGGCCATTGTCTCTGTTTTGGTGAAGGAACTGAGTCAGATGCTCCTTTCGAAACCACCCCACCACCACCACCCCCGCTGCCATGGAGGGAGAAGGAGAGAATGCCTCTGAACCAGAACTTTGACCATAAGCAAAACTTCCACTTTGTTTCAGATCTGATAGCCGCTTGTTCTTTCAGGGATGTGAAACCTGCCATGTCTGTAGTAATAAAATCCAGTTAAGTACATTGTGTTTTTACCTCTCCCATCCATATTAATTCTGCCACATGCAAAATCAGAATGTGGCCGTGTCCAGAGGTGGAGACTGGTCCATTGGGGTGAATGGCGCACTGCTCAACCAACCTGAGACCTTTTCATCCAAAGCCTGTTCTCTGCTTTGGAGCCATTGTCCTTCCAGATAACGACATTTCTCCTCAGGCTCCCCACCAGAAATCCAGTATCCTGGGATGTTCTGGATTCTAACAGCTCCAGCTGTGATTCAGTCTCCCAGATAAAAAAAACACACTTTGATTCATCAGATAGAAGAGGCTTCCTTTAAAAGCCACATGTCGCCACATGTAAACATTATCACTTTTGGCCTTCTCTTAGATTTTTATGTTACATTTAATCCACACATTCCACTTCCACAAGGAGTCTAATACCCACACCTTGAAATTTACTGATGAAAGGGGAAGGGTGCATTCCAACACTTATCAGCACATTGTGTTTCTTTCTTTTCTACCTGAATAAATACCCAGCAACCTAAATGCAACCCATTTCTTCCTCCTGTCATGAACCAAAACATTAAGACACCTATCTGACTTCCCATGCAAATGCCCCCTTTGGCTTTAATCAAGGGGGGTACGTCTTTAAAGATTTAAATGTCACAAAGAATCAAAAACTGGGATAAACTCTCCGACCGATACCATAAGCCTGTGCAGAGCCAACCCAACTAGTCCTGCTCTTCACTGGGGAGGCACCAGTGGGATGTCTAAGGCTTGTCCTGCTCACCATCCTGGACCACAGTTGCAAGCTGAGCAGCTGGTCTCACTTCATATCCAGCTTATATGAAATCCCAGTGGCTTTGCTTCTCTTCTATCTGTAGCTCACGCACACGCTTACTAAGAGTGATTCAGTTAGCATGTGATCATATTTATCTGCAACCTGGAAAAGGGTGTACCCCAATGATGGGCCATAATAGCCAAGACAGTTCCATCACTTTCAAGGACTGGAGTCTTTTTGGAGGGGCAAAATTTAAGAACTTGGTGGTGGTGGGCTTACCTTTAAGGAGAATGTGGAAGAGGGTTTCTTTTTTCTTCTCTTCTTGCATTGCAGGGGGTTGGACTAGATGACCCTTGCATTGCAGGGGGTTGGACTAGATGACTGGGTCTCTTCCAGCTCTACAATGCTGATTCTATAATCCTCCTCTCTCTCTCTCTCCACACATAAATATACAGAAGAGGCAGCTTGGCTGGCCTTGGCTGCTGAGGGGCATTTCCACTGTAATTTTTGAATGAGTGTTTCATGGGAATGATGCTGTGTCATGATTCATTGTTGTTCTCACGAGGGATTATGTTGCTTGAAGTGGCTTTGAAGCATTTTTTCCCTATAAAAAGAGAAAAAGAGACAACCAACTGCAAGTGCATCTTTAAAAGTAAACTCACCCTCAACAAAGAGTTCAAAGAATGTGCCCATCTATTCCTAAAAGAGGACAATACCCCCCCCCCCAGCACACACCTTTGTTGAGGAATGAATGGTTCTGTGAGGGAGTCCTGCTGATGACATCACCTGCTGATGTCTGTCGATCACGGTGAGCAGGCCAGGTCATTTTTCTGTCAATTCACAACTCTCCTCATTTCTGAACCTTAAAAGTGGAGAGTCAAGGTGCAGCCACAGAGCTAGCATATGGGTTGAAGACAGGCAGCCATATGGTCGGCTCCAGGACTCATCATCACATCATTTGGATTTGGGAGAGGAATCCTCATATTCCAGCTGCTATACTTGTTAATTACAAATATTTCTATTACATTATAAAAAGTCACCCATTTTCAGAAAGTGTGATCAATAAACAATTAAATACTGGAAACTTCCCTTGAGCCTGTTTTAGGCAGAATATCAAGTTAAGTGGATATAACTTGGTCCCCATTGGTCGAAAAATGTGTTAATATGTGGAAATAATTAGGTCAAGATAGGATTCCTTTCTAAAAGATAAATTTTAGTCGAATACCAAGTAAATGGCCTATGCAAAGCAATCAGCTGGTGACATTCTATAGCCTGCCACAATCCGTCAGATGGGGAATCAGCACAATGATCCATCTTAAAACTAAATGCATCATTAATCTCATGACTGCTTGAGTCAGATTTGAGTTAAACAAAGCTCAGGAGAAATATTATCCAAAGCAGGGCCTGCCCAAGACATTTTGGCACCTGAGGCAAACCACAAAATGGTGCTGCCCCCGCCCCCTGCCAGGGAAGAAGGTGTGAGTGAAGAGCTATATCAGGAACAAGGGTGGAAGAAAGATCTGCATTTGGAACAAGGGTGAGAGGAGACCATATGCCCCAAGATCCCGCTGTAGAGGCAGCAGGGGGGCACCAAGGAGGTGGCAGATTTGGCCTCCATGGAGCATGCCACCCCAGTCATAACTGCCACTGCAGCAGCAACAGCGGGTGATCCATTTCTTGGAGGCCAGAGCTGCTGTCCCTGTGGATTCTGCCACCTGAGGCTGTTGCCTCGCCTTGCCTCATGGGTGGGCAGGCCCTGATCCAAAGTATTTTCTCTTTGCTTATTTACTATACATATTTACTGTTAGCTTTTATTGCATACCTTATAAAACAACTTTTTAGAGCAGTTACCATTTTGCTCTTTCCCAACTCAACTTGTGCTGCTCTTTTAAATGAAAGTGAAAAACAGTGTAATTAAATGTGGGCGTGTAACATGTAAACTGTCCCTTAGGATGACTTTACACACAAGGTCATCACTTGATAACTGCAGCATCAAGTAATAGCTTTCATATGTGGAAACAGCCATCTCAGATCCAGTGCCAAAGACAAAGATTACATCTTACCTGACATCACACAACAGGTTTAAATGTAAACACTGGGCTCAATAAGTCAATGGGAGCTGACTCTGATAAAAGTAATAGTGCTATACATGTGCTATTGCTCCATCCCCCTGAGCATCTTAGTTGCTCTTTTCTGCATTTTCTGCTACTCCAGGGCATTCAGAACTACATACAATGTTCTCAGTGTGAGTGACCATGGCATCCCCCTGAGCATTATTAGAATGGCATTATTTATTGCATTAGCATCCCTTTATAGATACCTTGACGGATCTTTCTGTCATCAGGAACACCTGACATTGGTTCAGATCAAGGACTGGGTTTCTGTTGTCCAGTCCATTCATCCATTAATCTTCAGAGCTCCAATCTAACATGAAACATTTCACTGTTCCCTTAGCTTTGTGTGTAGGTGCTGCCATGACTTCAAAGAATGCTAGTGGACTTTTATTTGTGACCCAGTGAAATGTTTTCTGATATCCCCACTCTAAGCCACTATTTAAATGCTTAGTATTAGTACTATCAATAGCCAAATGGGTTGCATTTTCTTTGCCAAGCAGAAACACTGCATTACTGCAGTGCCATTAATATATATATTAATATATCACACGAGGCGAATCATCCTAGGCCATTTTGAAGGCAACCAAAAAGTGATTAAGCATTTCCCTCTAGTTACCAAGGTGATGACCCCTTCTGAATTGCATTTCAACTAGACATTCCTAGAATAAGTTGTAGCGAGGCTGGCATGTCAACATTATTGCATGTAAAGTATTCTGGATTTATGAGGAAAGCATTTCTGTATCTCTATTTCCAGTGCTTTTTTTCTGGGGGTACGCAGGGGTACGTATACCCCCAAACATTTTGTGAATAAGATGGCGGCTTCATTTCTTTTCCCAGTGATTTTCTTGAGTCAAAATGAGAGTACCTCTAAACATTTTTAGAGAGAAAAAGCACTGGGTATTTCTGTATCTGTACTGTGAGACACTGAGTGATGCTAGGATGCTTCTGGGCTGACAGGCAGCTGGGAGTTGCCAAGATGCTGCCCCAGTTTCAGAGGTGGTGGGCAGGGGAAGGTACAGTTGGAATGGAGGAGCTGACCACCATCTGGGTGGAGATCTAGATGCTTGGTCTCTGTCCCCCGTTCCACCCCTCCCATTCTTCCAGAAGTTACTCGTGGCTCATCTGATAAGCCCACTGGTCTTACTGACTGTCAGGTTGGTCCATAATAAGACAATGCTCATCCATGACTTGATCCATATGAAGGGGCTGATTTGGCATGTAATACTGAGACTTGGATGGGTGAACCTTACTCAGCAGTGCCCATTTGGCTATTTGGTACAGCACCAAGCATGATCGGGGCAGCAGCGGTGGGGGGGGGGTGTTCCATTGAAGCAGCATTTCCTTTACCAGAAAACCCTTTGGATCTTGGGAAGGGCTTAGAGAGACAAATTGGGGTGGTGGGCTGGTGGTCTATATCATGAACTGGCAGGACACTGAGGAAGGGGATCCTGGTGAGGAGTGTAGCTGTGATTGGTACACACTGGGTCAAGCTGAAGATGTGGAAGGGCAGGTTGGGGACTTAGGAGGTACTCATGGGACATCAGAGAACACCCAAGGGGAGCTGACAATTCATGGGAGCCAGGGGAAGGGGATATATCACCAGGACCAGAGGTGCCCCTGTCTCTGCAGACATGGCAGGCTCTGAGGCATCAGGAACAGTGGGACGTGTACTCCAGGAAACTGGCACGCTAGGGAACCCAGCCCAGCTCACTAGTGACCCGGTGGAGATCATGGGGCTTGTTGAGTCTGGGAGGAGGTTTGTGGTCACTTGGCTGCTCAGGGGCAGGTGAGAATCACTTGCATCGTCAAGGCCCAGCTGGTGCAAACTCAGGTGAAGTCATCAAGACTGGGAAGGATAAAAGAGAAGCAAGGCAGAGGCTCTGTGTCTGCTCAGCTTTCTCTGTTGATGGATTGTGACTTGGCTGCTTTGGGAATGCCACTGGACTGTGGCTTTGGGACTGACCCCAGGTGTTCCTGGGTCTTCTGCGGAGGTAGGAACCTGACTGTGCGGATTGACTTTGAACCATGCTTGTTGTGTTGGACATGGACTGGTATTTGACCCTTTGCAAAGTCTGACTCATCTCTAGCGCTGCCCTTGGGACAGTGTGCACTTGGGGGGTATGCTGGGGGTATGCTGCACATCTGGGTATGCTGGGGTTGAGGACAGTCTACTAGCCACCCAGCAGCATCTCTGACTGAGCTGGTGGAGGTGGCCTCTGATGTTTCCTGGGATATTGACCCCAGCGAAATAGTCCTGGGAGACTTCAATATCCACCCAGAAGCTGCCCCTAGGCCAGCTCAAGACTCCAGGGCCTCTATGACTACCATGGGGCTGCCTCAAATGGTCATCACTCCAACACATTGGACACAGCACTCCTTTCTTGCAGCCTTCTGACTGATATGTGGGATGCCGAAGAGATGTACCCCCTTGTCATGGTCAGGGCATTATCTGGTGAAGTTTGGGGACAGCGCTAACTTAGGAAGTGAAATCCAGATTTGTTTTTCCCTTCAGAATGGATCTAATTTATATATGCGCTTTCAGAGTGCATATATTTATTTTAAATAAATATCACTTCAGGGACAAATAACAGGAAACCACTGTGGGGCCCTGATCCAAATCGGGAAGGCATTCCAGATCATACAGTTTTAACATGCGCGCGCATGTACACACACACACACACACACACACACACATATAATACCAATTGTAATGGTATTCTTCACTTGGATAATGTAGTCCATTGATTTGTTGAGTTATTTAATTTATGTACACTAGAAATCATTCACTTACGTTTGAGTAATTTATCCCAGTTCTGAATAATGGTATCAGTACAGATGATCTCTTCTACATTTTTCATCTTCTGTGAGAGACATATTATGGCATCTTTTAAACCCTTCAGCATGGAGCAACTCTAAATTTCCCATGAAATCCTGGCTCTTTCCAGTCATGTTCTATTAAAATTCTGTCTGAAAATAAAGTATTTCAATCTATTTTGAGCCAACATTTTGAGGGGAGAAGAACCTATGCGGACACATTATTTTGAGCCAACATCTTGGGAAAAAAGAATCTATGGGGACACATGCTAATTTAAAATTCTGCTGTGTCTTATTTAGTATTTACTATTAAGATCCAAGATTGCTGGATTTTATTGTGTGTCTACTCTAGATGTATTAAATATAGTCTTTCTTTTTTTCCCCTTTTCTTTTTTACAATTAAACACCCCAGAACGCGGGCGGCACTGTGGGTAAAACCTCAGTGCCTAGGACTTGCCGATCGAATGGTCGGTGGTTCAAATCCCCGTGGCGGGATGCGCTCCCGTCGTTCGGTCCCAGCTCCTGCCCACCTAGCAGTTCGAAAGCACCCCTAAGTGCAAGTAGATAAATAGGGACCGCTTCATAGCGGGAAGGTAAACGGCGTTTCCATGTGCTGCGCTGGTGCTGGCTCGCCAGAGCAGCTTCATCACGCTGGCCACGTGACCCGGAAGTGTCTCCGGACAGCGCTGGCCCCCGGCCTCTTAAGTGAGATGGGCGCACAACCCTAGAGTCGGACACGACTGGCCCGTACGGGCAGGGGTACCTTTTTACCCCAGAACAGAGGGATGGATTTTCTTTAACTTCTGTGATATTGGACACCATTGTTTTATCATTTTAAAACATTTTTAATCAGACATACACAATGTAGGAATCTGTTTTCTCCATCACACCTTAACTGTAAGTCTGAAGTGAAACCCAGATTCTCTGTCCTGAAACCTGTGGGTTTCAGGTTAGCTAATTTCACATAGGTCTCACATTTCTAGTAACCTTGCCTTGACTTTTTTGTGTTCCTAATTATTGGTGCAGTGAATCTGACACATTATAATCAAAGTAACTGTCATAATGAGACCTTGGATCTTTTTGAATTTCAAGTAGGAAATTCCCTGTTATACAATATGTTTCATGAAAAGGTTGAATATTACTAGGTTTTTAACTGCCAGGCTGAGCGTGAATTCATACTTGCATGCTCATCAGCTGCAAATGGAGGTGTGCAGGTGTGAAATGGCCACCCCAGGTCAGAGCTTTTATAACATCTGACTTCATCTCAAGAGGATGCTTTTGTTGCCACAGTTAGCTCCAGGTTTTTATGCAATGAGGCACTGAGTGGTGAATGTGCTTGTGTGAAGCAGTGCTAATGGGATGAGTCAGGTGTCTAGCAGGTTGGCAGCTGAGTTCAGAGAGAGAAAGCTGTGCCCAGGTTTACTTAACCCAAATACCAAATATATCTAGTTACAGGTAGGTAGCCGTGTTGGTCTGCCATAGTTGAAGCAAAATAAAAAATTCCTTCCAGTAGCACCTTAGAGACCAGCTAAGTTTGCTATTGGTATGAGCTTTCGTGTGCATGCACACTTCGTGTGTGTGTGTGTGTGTGTGTGTGTGTGTGTGTGCATGCACACACAAACTTAGTTGGTCTCTAAGGTGCTACTGGAAGGAATTTTTTTTATTTTGTTTCGACCAAATATATCAGCTGCCTGAAGAAGACCTGCCTGCAGCTGAAGAGAAGTGAGAAAGGCCTGTCTAGTTCAGCATCTTGTTTTCCACAGCGACCAATTAGATACCCCTGGGAAGCCACAACAGGCTATTTGCGTAACAACCTACTCCTGGTGCTGTTCCCCTGCAACTGTGTCTGATTCTGGGGTGTAGTGCACAACCATCATAACTCAAAGCTACTGAGGAGTAAACACCCCTCCCATGCCTTACAAATATTCCCAAATAACATCAAAATTTATGTTCTAAAGAAATTAAGATAACTATATCAGTAATAGAAAGTTTTAAAATCTGCTGTTTGGTTCTTCTAATGGCAGTTACATTTTATTAAAGTAAGGGGACTATGAGATATTACTGAATGAGGGAAATTGCTAGCATTCCTCACTGGCGATTAGCTAGAGGAATTACTTTCTTGATACCAAGTTTGAACATGTTGCAGAGTGGGCTCTCATTCTTGTTTGAGAGAAAAGAGCTGTGATGACTTTGTTAATTTTGCAGAGAACTACATGGAATGATGTCACATAGGTAAAGAAGACTTAAAAGTTGTATATGCCTGAGATGTGTTTATTGGCATCATTTATACCCTGCCTTTCTGGATATGAATCTGTCCAAGGCAGATTACAAGTATCACACAAACACACACAGAGAGAGACTCAAAGCATTGGGAAAGTTACAGGCACCCCTTTTCTATCCACTTGATGCTGGTGAAAACCTCATAACTGCACAGGGTGGCTTGAGAGATGAAGCACCTAAATCAGGGATGAGAAACACGTGGTCCTCCTAGTGTTGATGGACTCACAGCATCCCTGACTGGCTGTGGCTGATGGGAGCTGAATGTTCAACAACATCTGGAGGGTCATGGATCCCCCATCCTTGAATTTTCATGTCTTTATATGGAGGAGTAGCATGCATTTTCAGGACAACTTCTAAGCATTACATAGTTTCTGTGAGGTTCTTAGGAATGTGCATAGACTCAGGCTAACTCTTCCAAGGTGGTCAACCAGTGACTGGGCTGTTTGACTTTAGACTGAAAGTGGGGGGTCTTGCATAGGGCCAATGCTCCCTCATGAATAAAGGTTCCTTCTTGCAGAAAACAAATATGATGAGGGGGAGTTATGCTCTCTCCTTGACATACGGGCTTCTATAGGCAGGGATTCATTTGCTGATTGATTGAAAGAGGAGCATTCACCCAGACAGTAAAACCCCGAAATGTGATTAACATTATGGGAACATGTACTTTTTGATGGGATTGTTGCAGGTACTGAGAATTTGGTTTCTGTTTTACTTCACAAGACAATACAGCTACAAAAGATAGTGTCACTGAGACAGAAAACCATTCAGAGTCATATTATCTTGTCACCCTCCACAACTGGAAAGCAACTGTCAGAAGCAGGGAACTTCTGAACTTATGGGGGCTCCCCACATGTTTTAGAAACCTGGAGGGCAACAGGCATGATGGGGTTGGTGGAGAGGGGTGGGAGAAAATTACATCCAGCTCAGAAGAACTGTGACATTATCAAGCTCTCAAGATGTGCTCTAGTAACCAAACTGAAAATGCAGTTGTTTTTTAAACCATTCGTGACATGAAAGGAATACCTATCTTGGGAATGGCTGGGGAGGGTTTTTGGATCAGAAAATGAAAGATTTCATCACTCTTGTGACTCCCCCATGCTCTTCCAGCTGCTCGCTGAAGGGCCGCTCCTGCCAATGGGGCTGAAAGCTATTTAGGGGGCTTGGGTGGGGTTGTAACTATGGAATACAGTGTTCAAATATTTGCTGTTTCCCACTTTCAGTGCTCCTTCCTTTGACTGAAGATCAAAGCCTGTAAAAAATTCCTGAAAGCCAGCAGACTAGTTCAGCCGGCTCTGTTAAATATACCTCACAGAGTTATGAGAGCCAGAACTTTGAGGCAAGAAGACAGCAAACCCTAAACTGCCATTCCAGAAAGTCCCATTGAATTGAAATGGAATTGACTTCCAAATAACTATACTAGGGACTGAAAAGTAAGTAAGAAATGAAGGTAGGTAGATATGCAGGACTCAGGAGAGAGAAGCAGAGAGCCATTTAGGAGAAGATGGTGTTACATTTACCTCGTTATTCTTTTTTTTTTTAAAAAATAATTTTTATTAAAATTTCAATAAAAGTTAAACAGAAGAACATAAAAGTAGAAATACAAAAACACACAATACATAATCCAAAAAGAAAAAGAAAACACAGAAAACAAAATACAAAACAAGAACTAAAAAGAAACAGAACAATTAAAAACAATATCACTTTTCCATTTCCATTTTTGAATTTACTTATTTACTTTTGTATTCCAGTCCAAATTGTTTGTCCAGCAATTTCTTTTCCACTTTTTTAATCCCAATCTTTAAACTTAATATAACACTTTGTGTTGGTTTGGTTCAAGGAAGAATTAGCTATAAATGGATAATTCCCAGATGCCAAGATTGTCGTTTGGGGTAAGTAGTGTTTCGTGAGAAAACCCCAGCAGAGATTTAAAATCACAAAACATGCAACAAAGGAAAGCATGGAAATACAGGCTTAGACCTTTAAAATATGCCCTTCTGAGTATCAAAACATCTGTCCTCCCCTAGCATAGAAAAAGACCACCCAATTGGTTAAAAATTGTTTCCTAACAAACTCTCTAAATGTCATGTTCATGTGCTTTTCCATACAGCATTCAGAAAAAGTTGCACAGGCAGTAAAACATGGCTTAGCTGTGGTAGTGAAAGGCCCTAAATTATTGGTATAGGAATTCAAGACTGGCTTGTAAGCACCATGCAGCAACCAAAGTGGGTGGGAAAAGGGGTGGTGGTGACCGGGCTGCCTGTCTTAGCTAACATTCTTATGCCACCATACAGTCGGAGCTCCTACACACTCCAGTCATGCCCATCATGTCTAGCTTGATGTCTAGGCCCCACTAGAAGAAGACAGGATGCAATAAATCAGGGAAGAAAGCCAGTGAGGCTGTCTTCCCAACTGTATGTTCTGGCTAACTGGGCTCTCAGTAGGAATTCCTACTATTCTCCACGGATTTGGGTTTTTTATATTATTTATTCTATTTATTTAATTTGTCAGTCACATTTTCTTGCCCAGGGAAACCAAAGCAACTTTCAACCAAACAGACAATAACCCCCACATAGACACTGTTTCATGCCAGCCCCAATCTCTGAGCAGTGAGAGATTCCAGTGATTACAGGCACTTACCCAGAGTTCAGGGGTGTCCTTAGAATATATGGCTTATCGGCACATATATACAACCTGAGCCTAAGATGGAGGGGCTCGCAGCATCAACACCCCTAGAGGGTATTGCTTCTCTCATAGTCACAGCCTTGGTTTCCAGCAGAAATGAACCATGTCTCTCTCTCACACATGCTTCAGCCTGCAACCTGATTCTAATTCAGATCTCACATTCTCAGCTCTGGCTTTTGTCTTTCTGTTACCCTAATGACCCATATTTATGGGGCCATTAGCAAGAAACCGGCCTGGCTATTTCAACAGTTGAATCCTTGCTGGATTCAGGAATTGAAGAGACTTGGGCATACAGCCTACCAACACCCCCAAACTCACAACAACCCATTAAAACTAAGTGAAAAGAGAAATACATTAAAAACATCCCACCCACTTCTAAAAGGCCACAGATAAAGGCCAAAGGCCTGGTTATAGAGGAACCTAAAGATATGTAACAGAGGCTCCAGGTGAGTCTCCCTGGGGGTTGCATTCCACAAGTGGGGAGCCACTGCAGAAAAGGCCCATTCTCATGTTGCCACCTCACGTGGAGGACAAACATGAAGAAGGGTCTTAGATAATTATATCAGGGTCCGGTTAGGTTCATAGCTAGAGAGGCTTGTGTTATTCTGGTCCTGGGCCATTTAAGGCTTTATAGGTCAAAACCAGCACTTTGAATTGGGCCCAGAAACTAATTGGCAGCCGGTGCAGTTGGGCCAGGATAGCTAGCAATTCACCAGCAAGTCCCTGGTTCTCACCTATGATGAAAACAGTGACAGCACGTTCGCTGTTCATTAGCTACACAGCCTCCACAAAAGCCAGGAATATGAACACCAGGGTAACAGAACAGTTCTGTGACTCCACGGTGAGACTGCACTGAAGAGTTTAAATATGTCTAATTGCTGCAGCAAAGTCAAGCTGAACGGAATAATAATTCACTTAAAAATAAGACTCATTCTGTGTTCTGCTATAATTGTTATTGCTTCCTGAAAATCTAATACAAGGACTTTTAATAAGAACAAATTGGAGCATTACTGTTGGAAAATTACACTTTGCTACCTACTGCTAAAATCATTTAGAAACTGTAATGTATGAAGTGCATAATCTCTTCATATCAATATTTTATGTTGAGCCTTAGGGATTCAAGTTTGCATTAAATGCTTCAGTTGCAGAGGAAGAATAAGGTTATGAGGCAAGAATGTGACGCTGTATGATAGCACTGCCCAACCTGTCTCCTGGCATCTTCAGTCTATCTGCCCATATGTACTCATTACTGTTATCTCCTGAGTGCCTGAGAATGAGAGCAGCCCCACATATCACAACTGGCGCTGGAAACACAGGGGCAACAACAGTGTTCCAAAGTACAAATACATAATGCATTGCAGGTTGCATGGGAAGGGGAAAGCTGGTTCTCACTCACCATATGTGAACCAAAACGCAGCTACTCTTTGAAAACCACACTTCTCTGAATTTTATCATGCAGTTATACAGCAAAAATGAAGATGTGTAAAAAAAAAAATGCAAATTGATGTAGAAATGTGGCAAACTGAACATAAGATTGGGAGGGGTTGGAGCAACCCAAATTGGCAGCTTCATCCATCCTTAGACCATGTGTACACAAACCTTTACATGCATTTGATTGGGCCAGGGTTCGTGTACATGCATGTAAAGTTTTGTGCTCGTGCATGTACATGAACCCTGGGCCAATCAAATTTCCCAGGTATATGTACATTGGTGGTTGAAGATGCATATAGGTACTCATGTGCCTGGTGTTGATATATTACAGGTTTGTGGCAGGAAGCAATGGCAGAATATCATGCAGCAATCATAATGTATGGCATTCTCTATCTTGGAGCTGTGCATGACAATACCCACACCAGCTAACCATTACCTGCTCAGTAGGTCTAGAATCCCGATACGAAAAACCTAAATAAGATACTTTCACACCTCACTATCTTTCCAGGTTCCTAGTTATGTTTACACAATAATAGTGGACAACTTACTTGTGAGAGACCAGTGCAGTCCCTAGATAGCTTTGTACAGTAAGTTCTCTTCTTCTCCCTAATGAAGTAGATCTTCTTGAAATCCTGTCACCTTGGGTTGACTGGTCCAGAGCCTCTTAATTGTCCTGTCTCTTTAAGGCCAAGATGTGACCTTCCAGATATTGATGGACTAAAGGTAAAGGGTAAAGGGACCCCTGACCATTAGGTCCAGTCGGGGCCGACTCTGGGGTTGCGGCACTCATTTCGCTTGATTGGCCTTGGGAGTCGGCATACAGCTTCCAGGTCATGTGGCCAGCATGACTAAACCGCTTCTGGCAAACCAGAGCAGTGCACGGAAACACCATTTACCTTCCTGCCGGAGCGGTACCTATTTATCTACTTGCACTTTGAGGTGCTTTTGAACTGCTAGGTTGGCAGGAGCAGGGACCGAGAAATGGGAGCTCACCCCGTCGTGGGGATTTGAACTGCCGTCCTTCCGATCAGCAAGTCCTAGGCTCTGTGGTTTAACCCACAGCGCCACCCGCGTCCCTTATTGATGGACTACAACTCCCCTTTTGACTATAAGCCATGTTGAAGGGGGCTGATGGGCGCTGGAATCCAACAATATCCTTGCCTAAATAAGAATTAGAATAAGCAGGTAGGACTTGTGTTTTCCCCACATATATCTTTTACCAGAAATGCAAATGGCTTATTGACTTTTAATTCAGCAGAGGACAGACTGCCTTCAGTAACGTGTGATGGGGTTGGGGGGGTTGGGGGGTTGGGAAGAGGTTGTTGGCAGTGATCCTTGGAATGCTAATAAGGATGATACAAGTGTGACCCTCTTTTATCTGTGAAATGTTGGGATGTGCACTGTCAGGGAAAGCTGCACCTCACAAAATAGCTCCCTTTATGTGCCTCCAAAACATAAGGAGCTATGTAAAGTCCTGAAGCTGCTTCTGCTACTTATCCCTGTTCTCCAAATTAAAAACCTGAGGTCGTCCCCCCCACTCCTTGGCATCTGAAAAAATGAGAAGTAACGTGTGACTATCAATGGCCCATCTAGTCCAGCATCCTGTTCTCACAGGGGCCAACCAGATGCCTGGGGGAAGACTTTAAGCAAGACATGATCAGAGCAGTACAAAGCGAGTGTGACTTACCACTGACATTTGCCAAGCTTCGGGAGCTTGTGAGTGCACAGCTAAAGAAGAAAGGTTGGCCTTCAGGGACATTGAGCCATGTTTGCAGAAATAGGGGTAGTTGTTGTTGTTTATTCAATTTATACACCGCCCTATACCCAGAGGTCTCAAGGCAGTTCACAAACAAGACCACAACATATAAAATCAAACCAAAAACAATAACCCACTTAAAAAAACCCCAAAAGAACCACATTCTAAAAGGGTGTTGGATGTCAATAAGATAAACCAAAGGCCTGGTTAAAGAGGAACGTTTTTGCCTGCCACCTAAAGTTGTATAATGAAGGCGCCAGGTGAACTTCCATGGGGCCACTGCAGAGAAGGCCCTGTTCTTATGTTGCAACCCTCTGGACCTCTCGAGCATCTTAGCATTCATTGAACAAGGTCTGGTAAGAAAACATTATCTCTAGATTCCACTACGTAATGGCATCATTGCTACTTTTTGACTTACCCAGTCCCCAAGTGAAGGCATGGTTGTCTAAATACCACAACACCAAAGATGATTGCCAAAGCTAACTTCAGGGCTGGGCCCAGGGCAAGGCACTACACAAGGCAAAGTAATGGGTAATTGAGATAAAGACAACAAGAAAATCTTTGCTGAATTTTTGACACATGTCCACCCATTGTTCTTTGGTGATGTACATTGTTGCCTAGGGATGCAATTCGAAGGAACTTTAGGAGATTGCATCTGTTGCCTTGCAGTGTGTGGTTTCCTTGTTCCCTGTTTAATGTGTCTGTCAATGGAAAGTCTGGATAAAAGCTCCTGTGAGTATGACTGAAATTTTGGAGCATTGAGTGCCACAAATGCTTGCAGACTTAGAAGAAATAATTAAAAAGTAATATGTGAATAAGGCATCCACATATTTAGAAAAAATATATCAGTAAAAGGATGTTATTGGAGGGTGGGACTTGGGATGCTACTACCAACTTAATTTCCTGAAATGGTAGATAGTAATATTATAATTATAGTGAGTACTGTAGCAGCAAAGAATGTGGGGGAAAAAACCCAACTCTTTTCACTAGAAGACACAAAATGTTTGGCAAGAAACTTTGGTGAGCGTGAAAAAACTAAAACAGTTCTGTTAGAATGCTGGTAGAAATAAATATATATCTTATTGGAATAACAGAATCAAAATGTTGGCAATTAGGTGCTAGAGTTGATGTTAATTAAATGCTGCGCCCTTCTCTGTATCCACATCTGTATTCCTGAGCCTCCTCTCTTGTGTTGTTTTGCCATATGCAAAAAATATAAATGTTTTGGCAGGTTTTTTGTTTACCTGAGAGATGGTGTGTTCTGTCTAGTGCCTCTGCTTACTGTACCTGTCTCTATCTTTAATGAATGAGAAATAAGATGAATTGTGAATAATAATGTCAATGATGGATTGGATGTTTTGATTTTATTTTAATTTTTGGTTACCCTAATTTCTATGTACTGTCAGTGTGTTTTTAAAAAAGTCACAAAATGGGAAAGTCTGTCAACTGAATTTTTTTTCTACCATGCACTGGGTGGAAATGCCCCTAGGAAATCTTTCAGAGATGCAAATGGCAAGAGGTCTTTCCAGTAAAGCAGGGGATCCCTGCAAATGTGAAGGAATGTCACATGTGGGTGAGTCTTTGGTAGGCTCCTTGCCTGAGGCCCAAAAGAGCTGTCCTGCTCTCCCAACTCCCAGTTAGCACACTTTATTTGTGAAGCAGGTGTGCTTTGTAAGTTTCCATAAACTTTCGGTAACTAAGATAAATTATGTAACTATCCTTTGCTCCCACTTTCATTTGCCAAATAGAAATTTGGGTTAGATTTCTGCTTCTGCATTTTAATTAACTGATTCAATATTGCACCGACTGGTAAGCCTCATGAACAATGAACAGTAAGGCTGAGGTAAGTGGATAAGTTGAACAATTAATTACGCCAAAGTGACTAATTATATATAAAGTAGTTTGACTGCAAATTAAGAAGGCTTGTTTTTAAAAAGCTTAGTCACCCTTACGGATTCTTCGTTTTGCCTGGATAGCACTGAAAAGGGTTTCAAGCCTCCCCCACCCCGTCATACTGCACTAACAGCCACACTCTCAGAGGGAAGGGGCAGAGAAAGGACAGCAAATGGAAAGCACATTGGATGAATAGGCCGTATGCCGAATCTAGTTCAGTACTGCCCACCCTGACTGCCAGAGACTCTCCATGTGCGGAGGAACGGGAGTGCGGAGGGAGCGGACCGCCCCCGGCACCACTATTCCAGTAGGGTGTCATCGCGGCGGGCCCCCCAGAACGCGCATCTTCATGTATGCGACAACGGCCGTGAGAGTCCTAATAGCACAAGGATGCAAGACTGAAGAAACCCCAACTAAAGAATCATGGCAAGAAAAATTGATGGACTATGCACAACTGGCAAAACTGACATATAAGCTATGGGGCAAGGATAACTGTGACTTTAAAGATGAATGGGAACCCTTTACAAAGTAATTGAAGACGCAACAAAGTGAACTGGACTCCTGGGCTGGTTTTGAATAAACATTCACAAACTTTTTATTGATAATAATCAGCTAAATACCGGTAGTTTGAGGATCTATACAACTGTGTAACATGCAGAAAATAGCATTTTTAGAGAAATCAAAGAACTGAGGGGAGTCGGGGGGTGGGGGTGGGTGGGTTCTGTGGGGGGAGGGAGGAAAAATGGGGGGGAAATAAGGATGATATGTTTCTGGATAATATGTTTTAATTTTGAATAAAAAAGTTATTAGACCCACTGAAGTTAATGAACCTATTAGCTTGGATTATGTACATGAATGAGCATACTTAGCATTGAGTACCTCCTGGCAATGCTCTTCTTAACTCCAAATACTGCCGCTATGATGGGCTTCCTCCGGCTGCAGATGCTGGGGCGAGGCAGAGCAGCCATGGCAACCCTCCTGCCATTCCTCCTGAGCCCCTAAGCCACCCCCCCCCCATTGCAGGACGGTGCTCTGTGCCCCTGAAGGTCGCCTGGTTCCCCAAGATGTGGTGGAGGACGCTGTCCTGTTGTCAGTACTGGAGTAAGAGTGAACTTTCAGTCCAGCCACTTTCTGCATGTGGAGCAGTATGTGGATCATCATTTTATCCTTTGCCTCATACATCAAAATGTCTTGGGCTTGCCTTGCTGAGATCTTTATTCTGACCCTTAAAATTATATCATTGGTTCAGGAAGTTCTTAGATTGGGAGAATATCATACTGTAAGTGATACCACTCCTGCGTGCCTCTGTCTTTCCCACACTGCCCTCATCTTCTGAAATTTATTATTAATATAATGTGGGCTAGAAACATGTTTTCCCCCTGCCCCCCCCCAAAAAAGCACTTTTGTTGGACTTTCAAGAAGGAATTGAAATTCTGGAGAAAATAATTTCCAGCTTCAACAATGCATAGTTTAAGGCTACAGCCTTTGTGCACAATTACACATAAGTAGGTCACAGGGAACGAACTGGGACTTACTTCTGATTAAACATGGACAGCCAGGGCTGTAGGTCTTGGGCATTAGAAAAAAAGCATCGGTTGTAGAGATGAAATGCAAAAAAGGAAAGGTAGCTGTTTATCTCTCTACTTCTTCTTTTTTTGTACTGAGTCCACCTCTTTATTAAATGTCGGATAAAATTACAATTATAGCACTATGTCAATGGCATTATTCTCTTGCCCAGAAGCTCTGTTCTATCATTATTATCCTGTCATTTTTGTTCCGTTGGTTGCGTGGGGTGGAGGTGTGGGCTCAAAATGAATGCATGGTATGAGGAATTCTGTTGGGAGGTGGGGGTCTGGGGGCGTGGGATGTATCTCCTGTGGATTTGGACTGAGCAGACAGGCGGCAGGATGAAGGGGGGAGAAGGAAAGATGGGCAAGAAAATAACTTTGTCAAGAGGGAATGAAGTGCAAAGGAAGGAAGGAGCTCTTAGTTGAGAGGCAAATAGGCCTGTGAAAGACAGCAAGGATTTCTAATCCTTCTTTTAAATATATGGTATATGCAGAATTTCATCACGAGTGCAGTGCCATCTGCTGACTCTTCAGTTAAATGACACCTTTAGCAATTTGTTGGAATTTTACTTCAAAGATCATGGTTTCTGCCTTGGCAAAAACTTTGAGGAACATGGAAGGAAGCAAAAAGGGCATTGACAAAATTAATGAAGGTTCTCAGGGCAGGGGGTTCTATAGACCACCATACCCTTGATAATAAAGAAATAGCAGTCCTGGATCAGAAAGAGGCTCACTAGAAGGACTTTTGTGTACTGCACTCCTGCTCCATGTGACAAGTGCCTCATGCAGGAGATGCTCCCATGTGTGCTTTCACCCATGTGTGAATCAGCTGGCCATTTTCTACTGCAGAGAAGAAGAAATAGAAGCTTGTGTCCAATGTTGTATGAGCAGAAGGCATCTCAGGCAGAAACACCTTGCACTGGGCCGCGAGGAGGAGCTGAGTATCTCCTGCAAACTCTTTCCAGGAGGTTTGTGGGAGGATCTACCGGACAATGTGGGCATCACAGTTGGAGGCATAGTTGCCTGGAGTTAGGCAAACCTTGCACCAAATGAGTTCAAGGGTCCTCCACCTGATTTCAAGCAATGCTTCCCTTTCACTGGTGCCTCATACAACACAGCCCACACACTTCAGGATATGGGAAGGTAATCTTGAAATATTAAATAGCTACATAAATGCACCAAAACAATGGGCACAATCCAGATAAAATTAAGCACTGAAGCATCATTCCTTTCAAATGAAGAATTAAACACGTGGCTCAGTTGGCAGAGCATGAGATTCTGAATCTCAGGGTTGTGGGTTTGAGTCCCACTCTGGGCAAAAGATTCCTGCGTTGCAGGGGGTTGGGATGGAATCAGATGGTGGTCCCTTCCAACTCTGCAATTCTATGTGCTTAGCTCTCCAACTGAAGAAGAAAAAAATCACTGGGAGTCACCCATTTGTAATAAGGCCAGTTTTTCCGTTTCTTGCTGTTCTAAAAGAAAAAGAGTAATAGCAATTCAGAATGGGAAAAAGAGTTCCAGAGTGCTAATAAAGGACTGAAGTTGCTACGGGTGCAAATAGCGACTGTCCTGAGAGTTAAGGCCAACACAGATTTCTGTTTCCGATTGTCACAGGTCTCATGGGCATGAACATACCTGTTGTGGTTCCTCCCCACCTTTTCTTATCTCAGCTATTTGCACATTCGAGGAAGCAATCATCTTTCTTTTTGAAAACATTTTTTTAAAAAATCCCGATAGAATGGACATTTTTGTAGGTTTTCTGTTGTTATCAACAGGGAGCTTCTCAACATACTGAACATACATTGACAATGCTGTTAGCTGTAAATGTGGTGGACAGCAAAGGTGTTCCTCTGCTATGTTCAGAGTCTCCATGTTGTTCTTTATGCTGAAAAAATGCTCATCAAGTTAATAAGGAAGAATCATCATATTATTGTCCCATAGAGAAAGTCACAGGTGAGTTGATCTATTGGTCCATTCCCATCCCCATCCTCTGGGAGGGACAACATGATGCTTTTAACTGTATCTAGTGAAAATCTACAAAAAAACTAGTTAAATTATAAAATTGCTTCACTCCTGGTTGGCAAAAGGCAGCCTATGCTACGGGATCAAGTCGATGAACCTCTAAAAGAATGACTTCCCATAGCTGTGAGAAAAGCAGTCCATGGTGCCCCCTTGCATTCCCTTGACCTTTGAACTTGGCATACCATAGTATCAGGAAGCTATTTAGGTTTACCTTGAAGGCTGTGATGGGAAGAGGGTATCTCTAAACTGGGTAGGAATCAAGCCTTTCAGGGCATCTCTATGGGGTCAGGATATATTCAACTGCAAAATGGTCCTTTTCTACTTCTCTTGTTCTTCAGTAGATAGTTCAGGAAATATAGGGAGAAGCATTCACTAGGAACCATCAGGAGGAAAGTTCATTCTGGGGCATTGCATTTCCAATAATATAAGATCATGCATACTTACTCCCATTTTAGACTCCCTTATGCAGAAAACTCCAGGAGCACTAAAAAGAGAGTCCCTGCTAATCCCTTCATGATGTAATGGCCAAATGCATTGTGCCCAGAAGTTTGTGTGTCATCTACCTTTGGTTGGATAGATTAAAGGTAGATGGCTGTGTGTGTGATACTGACAACTTTCACAAGTACCATAAGCTGCTGAAACCATGCATTATGAGACCATTTCACTGTTTTGATCCCAGTTTTGATTAATCTGATCATACAGATTGCATAAAAAGATCTTTATACACCACTAGAGTTTAGTTTGGGGCAGTATGTCTGCTTAGATGCTGGAGAACAGGATTGCATCCAGGCCCCACTGCTGCCCTACAACAGATGGATGAGAAGCTGATAGTGTTGCGTATATGTTTGGTGCATCTACAGAGATCATGGCCAAACATGTCTTGGATCAATGGGTGTCAGTGAATAAGTCTACTGAAGTTCTAAGAGGAAAATACGTGTCAATGGTGCCATTTGCAACAGCAAACTTGGAAGCAGAAACGATTGCCAAAGTGCCGTTTGCAAAACGAGATGCAAACCCTTGAAGCCAAATTCTGATCTTGTTTTGTAAAAGTGTTTCTTCTAAAAATTCCTGTATTGTTTTAGTGAGAACCCCATTAACTTATAGGCCACATATAAGCATTTCAGAGGTTACTATTAAGATTGAATTAATTGCAGAATTAACTTTAATGTTGGAAGATAGACAGCTTAAGGACACAAATCACAAATCTGTCAAAACTGTCAGGTAATTAAGGGAAAACAATTCACACCCTGGTAATTGCGATTAGATTCACTTTTCATATGAATTCAGGGGATATGACTCATCTTTCAGTTCTTTCAAGAAGACCTGCTTTTCACTGCTATTTAATGTACCTGTGTTGTATCTCTGAGGTATTGGCCATGATCCAGCAAGGCTGCCCTGCACAGACAAGCAGAACTTCTTGGCTGCAAAGCCAAGCAGCTCTGTCCTTCTGCTGTAGCAGCAACAGGACGTCCACCCATCCATCGGCTTCCAAACCGATCACAACTACAGACATAGACATTTATTTGTACAGTGGACGCTTGGGTTGCGAACGTGATCCGTGCAGGATGCACGTTCTCAACCCGCAGTGCTCGCAACCCATGTCTGCACGTCCACGGGTTGTGATTTAGTGCTTCTGTGCATGCACAACCGCCCAAACCTGGCAGTAACCCGTTCTGGTACTTCCGGGTTTCGGCGGTCCGTAACCTGAAAAAACGCAACCTGAAACGGCTGTAACCTGAGGTATAACTGTACTTATTTATTATTATGTTAATCTTTTTGATTGTTTGTTTAAAAACACTTGATTGTAAGAAGAAGTGAAGCAGTTCAAAAATATGTAAAATAAAGCCCTACAAATATTGATTAAAAAATTAAAAGTAATTATTTGGAAATATTCCAAATATGATTTAAAATGGACATTAGTTCAAAAGGGATAAAACACATGGAACTTCTACATATCCAAATAGGCTTGCTTAAACCAAAAATGTTTTAAGCAGTGTAAAGTGTACAGTGAAGGTGCTGCCATATGGAAGGGTTTTATTACAAGTGCACAACAAGCATTATGTGGCCCCTGTTCCACAGATTGAAGTAGCCGAGTGAGGGGTAATAATATGGGGTCAGGAGATCCCACAAGTAAACTGGTCCCAAGTTGTTAAGGGCTTTATATACTAGTAGAAACACCTTGAACCTGGCCTGGTAGCAAATGGGCAAGCACTGCAGATCTCTGAGAAGACATGTGATATGCTGACATGGCCCCCTCCTGCCAGCAATGCTGCAACTTTTGAATCGTGTGCAAGCGAAGCCTCTGCTAGAGTGCATTGCGCTAATCCAGTCTTGAGGTCACCAGTGTCTGAACTACTGTGGTCCAGCTTTCCCGGACCAGTGGCAGCTGGCCAAAGGCACTGCTACCCACTGGGGCTCCCTGGGCCTCCGGTGACAGTGCTGGATCCAGAAGCAGCCCAGACTGGGCCTTCAGGGGAACGCAACCCCATCCAGGGCAGACATTTGACCAGTTTCTGTCATGGGAACCCGTCGCTCACAGGGAGCTGAATATTGAGCAAAATTTAAAAAGTTATACAGCTTACAAGAATATTATTTCCCTAGTTAATTTATTGAGACCTTCTCTGTTATATAGCTAGACATGTTAATTTAGTTTTCATTTCACATTTTTTCCTCAGTGCTGCTGATTAAGGAAAATATAATGATTTCTCATGGAAAAACACGTACTTGTCATTGTTTAAAAAGAAATTATTCTGAAATGCCCAGGCAACCACATTACATGGAGGGAAAATGGGGCACACTGATAGCGGTAAAGTAGCGTGAGTGGTAATGTTGGTAGAAAAGGAGAGGAGTGGGTGACGTTTTGTCCTAGCAAATACTGCAGTGTCTGACAGTTGCATAGTTTCTGATAAATGGAGAAACAGACCAAGCCGAGGGACTCTAGGTTCTTTCTCCCCCTTATGTGAACTCCGGAATACAAGATTTAATCCATATGCATTATGCACACTTTTTAAAATGTCATATTAGTTGTTAATTGTATTCTATGATGTTTTATTGATGTTCTTGTATTCTTTATGATAAAAAGTGGCATATACAAGTCTCTAATAAATACCGTAAATCACATATTATGTTTTAATTTTATTGTATGGTTATTTATTGATGTTTTCTTATAGGGAAACCAGTTTTGGGTTTATGATAAAATACAGCATATTAAATGAATACATAAATAAAATTTGCATAACATATTCTGTACCTTTCCCATAGAGCTCTGCAAATTATCTCAATACATTGTGGGCTTTTTCCAGTCATTTTGAATCTTCTGGAGCCATAACTGGGCATGATAGTTACAGCCCCAGTCCCTCGTGCCAACTGGGTTTCAGGGATGTACCATTAAATGTGCTCTAGGTAGGGAAAAACTGCAGTAAATTTTGTGGGAAATGTCTGGCTAATTATTGCCTTCCAAAACAAACAAACAAACAAACAAATGGAGAGGCTACATAGTCCCCAGGGGGATACCAAAAAGTTTATTTATTTATTAGTACCTTTTTGTGAAAGTTGCATGCTAAGGAAAAGAGGAAGTCCAGCGACCAAAAAATAAAAACTGGTTTCCTTCCTGCCTCTCCAAGAGTTTGCTGCCAAAACAATTCCTTGCCTGTTATTCACACCCCAGTCTTCGGCTGCCCCACTTCACCCTTCTTGGCAGCCTCTGTGCCCTGCCACTCTTGCTTGCAGCTGACCTTTCGTGCTCACCCAGCCCTCTTCTCCCTGCCAACAGCGCCAGATGCGAGAGGCTCTTTCGGAGTCTGCGTGTCGCCTCCCATGTGACCCACTGGGCTTGAGCATACCCTTTCAAAAACTATTTGTCAAGTTCACACTCTCTCACACAAATCAACACCAAATCAACATTCACAGACCTTCCTTTGCATCATCTGTGCTCTTGATTATCATGGGGAAAAGAAAAACACATTTTGCCCTTAGGTAAGCATGTAGCCATAAACCTGTAATCGCTGTTCGTAAATTCTGCTCCTGCTCCATATGCAGTATTTCTGGGCTGTTGCTTTTAAGAAAAGCTATTCTGGTTCAGAAGATTCAACACCTAGACTCATTCCCCTTTGTGGATACACCAGTCTGTTTCTGATCCATGTCACTGTTGCCTTTCTTCACTGACAGGTTTGTTCCATCCCTTTTCTCCAGCAACCTGTGATTTAAAAACATCACACACAATTCACATGAAAATCTGTGCTAAAGGGTACATCTAAATAAGTATACTAAACAGTAGCATCTTATAACTTTAAATAAAGGAGACATATACATTTTGGATAGCGTAGTGTGAATACAGAACAAAAATCCAGCACTGCAGGAACAGTGAATGCACATTAATCAGGAATGTGAACACAGCCTGGGGGTCATGTAGTTTGAGCCCACAATACCAAGAGAAACTGGGTACCAAGAAAGGAGCTGGTGCTGAAGCCAACATGCCCACCCTGGTACCCAAGGTAAGTTTCATTCCCTTGGGGACCAGGATGTCTGGCATGATGGCTTTCAATGTTCAGTTGGGCTGTACAGGAAGCCTGGTTCCTTTTCCAGTGCACTCCCTGTGGCCCGTTGTTGGATGCTAATTGGAATCTGCAGTTGGTTCAAAAACTGGCAGCCTGATTAATCTCCAGAATTTGCCTTGGGGAACATTGAACACCTGTTTTGTATGAGCTCTACTGATTTCTGATCAGTTTTCTTAGCTGAATTCAAAGTGCTGGTACTTACCAAAGGGGTGCCACCTTTGGTCAGGCAAAATACGGGACAGTCAGGGGAGGATTGGGGCTAAAAATTACTTTACCTGCCCCCCACTCTCCATCGGATGGACAGACCAGGTCTGTGCAAACCCCCTCTCTTTGCTCTCAGAAACCAAGTCTCTGTCTCCAGCCCACCCACTTCTGCCTGCACAAAAACTCTTTCTCCCCACTCTCCACCAGGCCCATGCAAAACCCCTCTCTTGCTCTCCCCCCTGCTACCCCCCCAAGACTACACTGTAGCCAAGCTATGCATTGCAAATTCCCTCTCTTGCTCCCTGCGACCCACAGTCTGCCTGCACAAAAACTCTGTCTCAAACTCCTCCCCCAGACCCACCCTCTGCCCACAAAGCTTTGAGGATGAGGATGAGCTTGAATACATGAAAATATTTGAAGTCCAAACAGGACAGGGGACACTTTTCTCCAAAAAAAGGACAATCTGGGGACAGGTGGCAATGGGTACTCTGGGCCATGGGCGTAGCCAGGATTTATATGGGGGGGCAGGCTCAATGTTGGGGGACAGAGCTGAGCTATCTGCTATGTGATTGGTCAGTTAGTTAATTATTATTTTTATTATTTTTTTACTTGATGAGGGGGAGGTGCCCCCTGCCCCCCCCCTTGTCTATGCCCATGGTCTGGGCCGAGAGTAACTGAAGCAGTGTGGTCTGCCTTCTTTTTAGGATCTGCCAACAAGAACCTTTTTGTGGCCTTGCAATTTGTGCAGTCAAGCAATGAGTGGGCAAGTTTTCTTTTCTGCTGGGGGCATTATTCCTTTGCGGGGTGGCAATCTCTCAGGGCCTGCATGCTGGCAGTGGGTAGAGCCAGAACCAATCATGGGCGGAACCAGAGGCAAAATTGTTCTGTAAGAAAGGCCACTGTACTTCCAGTCTCACTGGGCAGGAACTGTGATGGGCCACAGGTTTCCCTGCTGGTTGGTAGATTTATTGCCGTTAATGTTAGACTAGCTAGACGTTGGGCCAGTGGTGGTTGGTGCCCATTGGGCCAGTAGGATGAAGGCAGGGAAACCAAAAGTACATGAAGACAGAGCCAATGACAGGCAAAACCAATGAATTCTAGTTTCGACTTCCTCCTGCTCTCTGCTGAGTTCTTCACGGGGGCTAAGGAGGAAGCCGACAGCCAGTGCCAGCCTCTGGACTAGTTGTAAGAAACAAGGCAGGCAGGAGGGGCAAATGGAGCCTGGTAGGGCAATATCCCAGTTGGCCTCCACTGCCACAGTCTGGCCCCTGAAAGCAACCGTGGTCAACACATCAGAAAATTGTGGTGGCAAAGCCTGACCGCCATTATGGTGATGATACAGCCTCCCTCCCTTTGATCTGCTTTCAACCAGGAAGTCAGGAGACATGTAAACTGGATACGGAAAATCTGGTGTACAGAATGAGTAATCTCTCCAAGGGCTTGGAATAGAACAAACCTTTCCCTTGCTCCCGCCCCAAGAAAGACCTAAGCCGGTTCTAGTAAATATTTACCCAAGGAAGATTGCATCTGATAGCAGAGCTAGAAGCTTTTTCAGGGTGACCACAAAGGTAGGATTAAGGTTGTCTGGGTGGGATTGGTTAAACATGCGACTGTTACCATGGAAAGCTGGAATGCTGCTCTGCTGGTGTGTTGGGCTGCCACACTGGAATCTTTTAATTGCAACAAAGACCCATATCTTTGTAAACATAATGAAACTTTTTTTGAAAAGGGAGAAAGGTAGGGGAGAGAGGCAGAAAGAACCGGGTCTTCTCCCGCCCACTTTAATTGCAATCATAAAGTTGCAAGTCCTGTTAGAAATGCACCCTGCTTAGCCCCCTCTCAAGCTTTGTGGGAATGCAACAGCAGGTGCTACTCAAGATCAGACTGCAAAATAATAACAACAAAATCCTTCAGGGTTAAATGGCTTTCTGAGCAATCGCCTCTAAAATAAAAGTCTGTCTGTCTGTCTGTATTTGAACCATTTATAGCCTGCTTCAAAATGAAGAACTCCAGCCCTCTCACAGCACAGCCAAAAACATACCGTATTTTTTGCTCTACAAGACTCACTTTTTCCCTCCTGAAAAGTAAGGGGAAATGTGTGTGCATCTTATGGAGCGAATGCAGGCTGCGCGGCTATCCCAGAAGCCAGAACAGCAAGAGGGATTGCTGCTTTCACTGCGCAGCAATCCCTCTTGCTGTTCTGGCGTCTGAGATTCAGAATATTTTTTTTCTTGTTTTCCTCCTCCAAAAACTAGGTGCGTCTTGTGGTCTGGTGCGTCTTATAGAGCGAAAAATACGGTAGTTGATCACAACCAAATATTTCTCTGTTAGGCTCTATTTTGCTAGCAGCTTGTGAAACAGTTGTTGTTGATGATGATGATGATGATTAACATTTTTATGCTGCCCAGGGCAGTTCACAACATAAAAATACTAAATCAGAATACAGAATACATAATAAAACAAAAACAAACCAATAACCACCCACCCACAAACACAAAACTCAAGAGAAAAAGATACCGATATGAGCAATATAATTAGGATTTTTATATGTGTGTGTGTATGAGGACAGAACTTGAGGAAATTAGAGAGATGTGGAGTATGAAAGTGCTACATAATAATGCTCAATAAATTAGTCCCTGTTCAAAAGCTCACTTACAGGTTGCTAATGGCAAGTACGTCAACCTGGTGTGAGCCCAGAGGTCACACCTGCTGCTTTGAAAGCTCTGAAATAGAGAGAGAAGAAGCTGTCACTGCAGCTCCCCACATCTTCCTCCCTTTGCTAAACTTCTTCTTCTCCTGCCTGCTGTGGGGCTAAGCTAATACCAGGCTTGCTACAGCAGGTGCGGGATAATCACAGAATCATATAAACTTAGAGTTGGAAGGGACCCAAAGGTCACCTAGTCCAACCCAGTGGCGGAGCATATGCCTGCGCTGCCCAGGGTGGGCATACTCCCGAGGGGGGCGTGGCACGGAGGGTGCCCTCCCAGGCGCAGGATAGCCACTCAGGTGCCCAGAGCAGCGTGCGTGGCCTGCAGCCAGGGATGGAGCGAGCCGCCCATGGCAGACACTTGTCACGCCACCCGCCCACGACTCCCAAGCTCCCCCAAGCTGTCAAAATGAAGGGGAAAGGGGAGGCTGCCGTCGACAAAGCGGCGCAGCTCCCCCCTCCCCCTGATGCGGCTGGGCGGCACACCGTCACCCCCCTCAGTGACCGCACCTGGGGTGGACTGCCCCCACCGCCCCCCCCTTCCTATGCCCCTGGTCCAACCCCCTGAAACGCAGGAATCTCAGCTAAAGCATCCATGACAGATGGCCATCCAACCTCTGCTTAAAACCCTCCAATGAAAGAGAATCCGCCATCTCTCACGGGAGTCTGTTCCACTGTCAAACAGCTCTTCCTGTCAGAAAGTTTTCCCACATGTTTAGTCGAAATCTCCTTTTTTGTTACTTGAAGTCATTGGTTTGAGTCCTACCCTCCAGAGCAGGAGATAACAAGCATGTTCTCTCTTCCATGGGACAACCCTTAAGATATGGGAGATGGCTCTCCTATCTCCTCTCAGTCTCCTCTTTCGCAGGCTAAACATACCCAGCTCCTTCAACCTCTCCTCATAAGGCTTAGTTTCCAGACCCTTGACCATCTCGGTTGCCCTCCTCTGCACACGTTCCAGCTTGTCAACATCCTTCTTAAACTGTGGAGCCCAGAAATGGACTCAGTATTCCAGGTGTGGTCTGATCAAGGCAGAATAGAGTGGTACTATTACTTCGCTTGATCTGGACACTATACTTCTGTTGAAGTATAAGGTGGAGAAAAGGTCCAGTGGAGGTTGGGAGCAGGATATGGAGTGGCTGTGCTCTTGTCATTACTTGCAAGCTTTCAAAGGGACAGAAGTGATCTCCAGTTTGATGTGTGGTAACTCCAGTGGTCAATGTTCAGTCTCAGTTTATACAGATCTAGTTACCATCAATGTTACACCAGTGACATCTCCAGCCTCTTTGAGTCCTGCAGAATGCTCTTCACTCCTGACAGTGGGGAAATGGCTTTTTGGGGAGTGGCTACATAATCAACCAGGAAAAATAACTGTCATTAAATCAATTTCCTTATCTTTGATGGCATTTGGCTGCTGTGCATTGGAGGACACTGAGTGACATATTTATATGCAGAAATGAACGCTCCAGATTTTCTCAGCTCCACCTTGGCTGGAGATGACAGTTTTGACTCAGAGCAGTGCCAATGCTTACATGTAACAATGTGGCTTTCATGTTCCCAGTTTCTTGAATGTGACAATCAGTCAGAGGTGCCATGCTCCAGTTCCTTTGCAGTCTACCTGTAATTACAGTATAAACACAATGAGCAGGACAGCAGGGTGACTTTCATGGATTCAGGTATCATCTTGTTTCAGCTTGTGCTTTGTTATTTCATCTCTGGAAGAAACAGATAATTTAAACACACAAACACACATACAAAACCAGCTGGTTCTAGACCAGTTATAACAACTTCATGTGTTTCAGAGATCAGGCACAGAGCCACAGTTTTGAACTACAGGTACACAGATTTAGGGCAAACATTAGGAAGGATTCCTTAATTGTAAGAGCTCAGGATGGTTGCAGAATCTCCTTCATGGATGGTTTCTAAAATGGAGTTAGATAGATGGGCAAATATTCAGATGAAGGATACCCAGATTAAGGTAAGAGGTTTGGACTAGATCAACTTTCAAACTGATGACTAGATCAATAAAGGTGAACAGCATGTACAGGAAAAAGTCTTTTTCTTATTGCAGTCATTTTTAATATTAAAAGTTTAACCTGTTTCATTACTGTTGCTGTCATTATTAAAAAGAGTTCTTTTTTGGGTGGTCACCTGCAGCGATGGTGCTAGTGCCGATTCTCAAAACCTTTCCAGGCCTACGCAACGTTGATCCATTCAGGCACGTGGGCCAGCCAAGGCAACATAAGGTCCAGAGAGCCTCAGAGACCGCAACACACAATTAGCAGGTTCTGATCAGAATTCAAACCGTAGGTTTGGACTGAATGTTTGAAAGCTCCCTTGTGGTGGTCATGATGATGATGATAGGCTTCATAGTGTACAGAAGCACTTCACAGGTATAATGTTCTGGGAAAGAGTGAAAGAGCACACCTTGTGAGTTCATGGCAGAAACATGATCATAAAAGCACACCCTAATTCTTTTGTCAACACATTAATTTTGAATTTTAAAATTCAGTGCATTTGTGTGCATACCACTCTAGGTAGACAATTTCACCATAGGCCCAAAGGACAATCCCTTACATCGACCTAACCCTCCCTCAAGAGAGCAATAGCAACTCATACAACAATCACTGCAGAAAAATTGGATTGCCTCTATTTGACCCACCAGGTGAATGGAGCGTTTAGGTGCATAATGGTGTTTACATACGTGAGGATGTGGCAATACCTTGTATTGGTCCAGCTTCACGTGGTGTGGGTGGGTAAGCATTCCAGTTTCAAAATGCATCTTAGCTGTGAAACTTGGATCGAAAATGGGATAAAGTACAGATAAAATGGAAACATAAATTCACTCTGCAAACAACTGTCCATTTTGTTGTGGTCGAAACAGATATTGCCGCAGCAGCTGTGCCTCTCTCCCTTCTTCCAGCTGCTTATCTGGTTTAGACTGTGTGGAGTGGAGTTTTCCAGTTGGGCTTTGCAGGACAAAGACAGGGAGGAACTGGAAAACAACGTGACACCAAGATACCCGTACCAGTAGAGGACAAAGTTATTTTCCTGTATTTAGTGCTTGGTTTCTACTTCTTTAAGGTGTTTTGGCATTCATGAGGTAGCAGATTAGCATCTATACACATCAGAATGCTTCTTCTAAGCCCACAGTACATACTGGCCTGCCCTTTTCTACTCTGAGCATGAATGCACATGACGGCATGCACGCACACCCAATCTCTTTCTAAGCACAGGACCTGGAAAGGAGAACACTCTTTTGCAATGTCCTAGACATATGCAGGCAGTACAGGTAAATAACAGACCATGAAAAAGAACCCAAACTATTTAATGTTGTAGTAATTTTGATGGGCAGAAATGCTATATTAATTTATTGAATCTTTGGAGGGCAGATGTAGACAAAGTGGGGAAATGATTTATTGCATCATTGTAGAAGAAATTCAAATTTATTTGGAATGAATTTGACTTAACACATGAAATTTGTATTTTCACACATCTGGCTTTGTGACTATGATAGAGAAGAGTTGTAGCTCAATGAGAAAACATCCATCTTGCATTCAGAAGACCCCGGGTCCAATCCCCAGCATCTCCAGGTAGGGCTAGAAATGGCCCTGTCTGAAATCTTGGAGAGCCACCATCTGTCACTGTAGTCAGTGCTGAGCAGATGAGCCAATGTTCCGATGTCCAGCTTCCTGTACGTATTCCTAAGTCCAGTGAAGCATGTATTTCAGAGCAGAAGCCTGAAATACAGAAGCAGAAGCATTCAAATCTTTCAAAAAGTTAAGGTTTCCCATGTTACTGCAACTTAAAAAAAACCCTCAGCTATCCAAAGTACTGTATTATTCCATGTTAAACTGGCAATTAAAGTGCTTTATTTTTAACACCGTTAGTAAGTGATCAGTATTTCATTTTGATCAAGTAAATGTGATTTGTTAAATCCATCTGGCTTTTTGCTTGTGATATCCAGTGAAGCACATTTTTCAGAGAAAAGTTTGTAAGTGGTTAAAGAAACAGTCAAAGAAGGAGTCTAAATGTTGAGGTTTCCTGATACACACACAATAATAAACTATGTTTTATTCCATGTTAATCTGGCAGTTAGCATCTTCTCTAATCCATATAGAAAACAAATGATCAATGTTACAAAATTACTGGACTCTTAGTTTGTAAACCAACTTTTCCTGTTGGTGTTAAGCACTTTTCCGGAAAAGATTAGCATCTGGGATCAGATAAATCATTTTGCAGACCTAAACTGCATTATGACAACATAAAGATATTCCATAACCTCTTTTAAAATATTCCTGTGACATCCCTGAAAGGCAACAGCATTTTTCTCTTCCATTTGCAAATGGGCAAATGAATGAAGAGTACAGCGAGGAAGTCTTTTGCCAGGTGGATATGTCTTCTCCAAAATTGCAATACAGAGCCAACATTCTGTTTGTCAATTGCTAAAAAAGAAAATATGATAAGCTGGCAACCTTAACAGAAAAAAAAACCAAGTGAGGCGAGGTGTCAAGTGGGTTAGGAGCTTGTACCCAAGTCTCACTGCTAAGTTTTTAGGCATGCTAAATCAACCTTCTTATGGGTAGGCCTTTGTTGATCCAAAGTCCCTAACCTGGAACACAGAGATAAGGTTTGCCTGGTAAGGCTTGTGTAGCTGTTTCTATCTACATAAAATGTGCACAGAAAAGGGCTGCATTTTTATCACTGAGAGAAAAATATCACAGTTTCCTCTTCCCTGGAGATTTTTAACTAGAGCTGCTGTCCTATGTGCTCTTACATTGGAGGAAGAATATAGTAGAGGTTACTCCCCAATTATACAGGATTCCACAGCATAAAGTATAGTCTTGCAAGACTAACAATCCTAAACTGAGGCAAAAGTTGCAGTATTTTGATGAACATTTTTGACAATTTGGGGTGTTGCTCACAATAGAGTTAGGGCCTGCCCACATCAAGCTGATATCAAATTTAAGACATTTGTGATGCAGTTGGTTGACCACCGGCCCATAAAGCAGAGATTTTGTCTGGATTTGGTGCCTTGGCCTCAGTGGCATCTTTACATAGGGAATCGGAATACCTGTGCAGCACCCCTGAAAACACTATGTGCACCCCCAAAACCAAAGTGGGAGATCATACACCAGAGCCCCACCAAAGTGTAAAAACATCACAGAGTCTGAATGGATTTCAGGGGTCATCTAGTCTTGTGTTGGACAGCTGGCATGCCAGTTCTTCTTACAAAGGTGAAGGGTCATGGAATTCAAATACACAAAAGTGCTTCTCAGTAATGTATGAACTGGCCAATATAAAAATATATCCTTTCTTTGCCTCGGTTGAAAACTCCTCCAATATATTCCACTGATTTGCACATGCCAGTGGAGGGTAAAAAATATTCGAGGGTGGGGAAAAAATGCTCGTTTCAAGGCAGTAACTCCATAAGCAGGAGAGGCGTAGCAGTCATCGTTGGAGAATGGGACAGATGACTGCCTTAATAAAATAGAAGGGAGGGAGGAAAAGAGACAGTCATAGAAGTGGATAAGGAAGAGAATAGGAGACGTTAATTCACTCTGAGACTACCAGAGACACACCCATGAAGTATCAGGTTGGTGTTGTTCTGAGAGGATTAGCTGGACCTCGCCCTTTTGGGAATTCTCAGCTCTGTTTTTGTTATCGTCACCCAACTAAGGTGCGGCAATGGAAGGGTCACATGAAAGGTGAAAGAGATGTTAACTGCTCTTGCTTGCCCCTAGCAAGGAGAAATGCAGAACAGTCAAACCAGGTGAGGTGAAAACAAGACTGGGAGGCTCAAGAGCAGAAATAACAAAATCCATACCAGGCCTTTCCTTGACATTCCTCCTTTTTCCACACCTTCTGATTTCTTAGTTACAAAATATACAGCTTTGTGATAGTTTTTGACTTACGTGTTCTCTTAAATCCCCGCCCCCCCAACCTCTGGTTATTCTGCTCCCACTCCAGTGTTAAGCCCATGAGTCCATGAGAAGCCACAGCTCAATAGTCATAGAATCATAGGATTGTAGCGTTGGAAGGGATCCCGAGGGTCATCTAGTCCAACCCCATGAGATGCAGGAATCCTGCCCTGGGTGGGCTCAAACCACCAACCTTCTGGTTAACATCCAGGCGCACTGACCCATTGCACCACTGGAGGAGCACACAGAAGCAGTCCTTGCTGCCAGTGCTAAGGGAGCTGGGAAGCAGCCCTGCCCAGATGATGTTTGCTCCAATTCAGCGATAAAGATCAGGTTTCCCAGGGGGAAAGCGGCAGGACAAATGGAAGTCCAGATGAGCCCTCCAACATTTCTCCATTGAAAATAGGGACATCCTATTCTATTATTATTATTATTATTATTATTATTATTATTATTATTACCCCACCAATCTGGCTGGGTTGCCCCAGTCATTCTGGGTGGCTTCCCTTCCCTATACAGGGCTGACTTCAAATGTCTTCTAAAGATTGTATAGTTACTTATCTCTTTGGCTCAGGAGTCGCATAACTCCATACCCTCCCAGATTTCTCTGATGAAAATAAAGACACCCAAAGGAAAAGCGGGAAATTCTAGGATTGAATCAGAAACCAGGACAGTTTCAGTAAATCCAGGGCTGTCCCTGGAAAATAGGGAAACTTGGAGGGTCTGGTATAAACCAGCTTCCTGTGTTCCTATGATTATGTGAACAACAGACATGTTGGTACTGGTGAGCAGGAACCAAAGGCTCCCCTTATTAGCTGCATCACTGCAAAAACATCAGGAAGATATAGAAAAGGGTCATCTTTTCAGTAGGAGATTATGTGTGATGGACAAACCAGGCATCCTGGTTATATTCCTTTAGGCTGAGACACTGGGAAATCAGAACTTGGTGTTCCTGCCCTTGTTTCCCGCTGACTGAGCCAGCAGAGACTGCGAACACAGATTAAGAAGCATTCTCAGCCCCTGGAGGAGAAGGGAGTGGCTCAAATCAATCAACTCCGGATCTCTTTACTCAGTTTAAAGAGCATTGCTGACAGGCAGAAAAAGCACTGCAGGCCTATTCTCCCTAGCCAGAAGAGAAAAACACACACACAACCAAAACTGGAACACGGAGCCCAAAGAAAGGAGAGAGGTAACAATAAGGCAGCAGAGAGGTGGTTTTGTTCCATCCTCTGTCATTATTTCAAGTTTTAGATTGACTTTGACATTCTATAAAAATGTATTTACTGATTTGCAGACTGAGCACATGCTCCTGCTGGAGTGGGCTGTGAGAACCAGGCTGGTGTAAGGACTCCTTTGAATGGCACAAATGCAGTAGCGGACCTTGGGGGCCTCAAATTTCAGCAGCGCCCTGTGTGATGCCAAAATTTGGTGCTCCCGCCTCTTGCCTTCCATTCGATATCATAGTTGTGGCACCCCCTGCAGATCCCCCCAGGCTCCGCACCCAGCGCAACGGAACCACTTGCGCTCCCCTAAAACCACCTCTAGCCAAAGCGATCGTGAGGGGGTGATGCCTATCTTCTCAGCAGTAGTGCTTTATGGCAAAATGCAACACTAGTGAGTTCGAGATGTTTTGCTGCAGTTTTGCAACACTAGAATTCAGTAAAGTATATCATCATCATCATCATCATCATCATCATCATCTATTGCAGTCCAATGACCCATAACATGGATTCAGAATAAAATACAGATTCATACAGACAACCCCCCAGGTAAGGGAGACCAAAGCGTTACAGTGGTACCTCGGGTTACATACGCTTCAGGTTACATACGCTTCAGGTTACAGACTCCGCTAACCCAGAAATAGTACCTCGGGTTAAGAACTTTGCTTCAGGATGAGAACAGAAATCGTGCTCCAGCGGTGTGGCAGCAGCAGGAGGTCCCATTAGCTAAAGTGGTGCTTCAGGTTAAGAACAGTTTCAGGTTAAGTACGGAGCTCCAGAACGAATTAAGTACTTAACCTGAGGTACCACTGTATTTGTTTAGTCATGGGTATGTTGATCTTGGATTCATATGACTACTGAAAGAAACTTTGCCACAGCCACTGTGATATCATTGGACTTATCCAGAAGATATTTGATATAGTAGGCTTCAGATTGACCCGGCCAATTTGTCAATAGTGGTTTAATCAATAGTTCCCTAGCATGATCATATTGACCGCAATGCAATAAAATATGCCTCATGCAGTCGACGTCCTGAGAGCATACACAGATCCTATTTTGATAAGGGATACCTCTCAGCCTGCCATTTAACACTTCTGATGGGAATACATTTAATCTGGTTTTGGTGAAAAGATGCCGATATGTTGGTACAGACAAATTTCTAAGATATGCTGGTATCTGAAAATTGAACCCATAGTGAATTCCTACTGCTAATGGGCCACAGATAACATTAAATTGAGATCGGAGATCACTATGTGATATGTCCCAGAGCCTTTGCCTCAGAGATTCAAGGGCAGTATCATAGCCCACATGGTACAGGAGAGAAGGTGGCATACCAAGCCAAGTGGCTTTTCTAACCATAATTTTCATCCATGAGCTGGTAAACTCCTCGTTGTTTAGGTATGGAAGTAACCCCTTCCCTAGGCCAAAGACTGAGATCTTGAGCCAGTATCTCAGGGAAGCCCACCATGCTTTAGTTCATAGAGGACATTCACCTGTTTCTAAAAATAGTTTTGCATTTGGAACACAATTTGGAACTTGTAGGAGGGACCGGAGAAACTTTGCCTGAAAGCCATCGAACCTGGAGAATGAGCCATTGAACCAGACATTTGAGGCGTAGAGGAGTTGAGAGACAGTTTTTGCATTAAATACCTTAATGGTTGATGGAACATAATGGCCTCCCCTTGTATAAAAGAATCAAACTATAGCCAGTTTGATTACCTCTGCCTTTTGATAGGCGGTCTGCCAATGATGTTTCCAGGACTTGGAATGATGGAATAGAAGCCCTAGGTATCAGAAGAATTCGGTCTGCTCTAGTGTGTGACTGTCCAGTACCCATTTACTTGGGGAGAATCTCTTCTCAAACACCAGGACTTTTGATTTTTCGTAATTGATGGATAACCCATTACCAGAGCAGTAGTCTGAGAATTTCCTTAGTTGGTAGTTCAGACCAGGTCTGGTTCGGGAGAGGATGGTCGCGTCATCCGCATACAACAAGAGAGGGGTCGTAAAGTATATAAGACATAGAACTGTAGAGTTGGACGGGACCTTGAGGATCATCTAGTCCAACTGCTTGTGATGCAGCTGTCCCATACAGGGACTGAACCTGCAACCTTGGTGTTATCACCACCACGCTCTGACCAACTGAGCTATCTATCTGAGTCATATTCAGAGCAGACCATATATTTCATGGAACAGACCCATTAATTGAGTATAGTTTAGATGGATATTACCCACGCATTGACTTCATGCAGCAATTTTAGCTATGTCATCATCTCAAAGATTCTAGAATGAGCTAGGTCCCAGGACAAGCAGAGATATGTTATCTGTCTGTTGTTTGCTGGTTCCCTCAGTCTTGGTTCTAGTTTTTTTCAGACAGATCTCAGCTAAATATCTGAGTGTTACAGATTCTCTCTCTGCCCCGGGGGGAGGGGCTCGACAACTAGCAGACCTGGAGCCAAATCTGGCCTTGCTTCCCTGTTTGGTAAGCCAGACGTGAAAGAGTAATGTTGAGGAAGAAGCATTTGTGGGGGATTGATGCAAGCTCCTCCACACACTCATCCAAGTGTCCAAGGCTTATTCTCATGGAGATAGATATGTTTAGGCTGCATGCCTGAGTGTTCCTTCAATCAATATCTGTTGGGCATTTATATAGCAGTAAGTCCTCTTCCTTCAGGCACTGATATGATTCTCAACACTGCATCTGTGCCTATAAGGTTTGTGCTGTCACCAATTGTTTTTCAGGCTACTTGCTTGTAAATCCAATTCTTCACAGCTCCCCTAATCATAGGCCTGCTCTTTTCATAAAACTTCTTGGTAAATGTGCAAGAAAGATTAAATGTGTTTTGGGAAACACATAAAGAATGCCCAGTGTTAGAAAAATCTGGTACATTGGAGTCAAATGGAAATGGTTCTCAGTCTGCTATTGCAAATTAAATTAGCTTGACATACAAAGAGTAAAGTATCCCCATAATCCCTTTTCCAACCATTTTAAATGTACATTCCTAATTGCAAGTTCTGAAGAGGCTTTGGCACAGCAAGCACATATCAGTCCTACCTTTCATATAATTCACTGCAAGAGGTCAAGGGGACAAACAGAAGCAAGAAGGCAAGGACAAGCATCACCTGAGCTGCTGGGCAATTTGATATGCTTTAAAATGGGGAGACTGAGAACTCCAAAACACATGTTTCAATGGCTCCTGTGCAGTGATGAATGATTCACTGTACCTAATGCTAATACCTTTGTAGCATTTGGCATTTCAGTGTGCACTATTATATGGTGTAGATTAATACCTTATCAACTGTGAGCAGTATTAGTAGCATGTACACCAAAGGAAGGCAGGATTCCAGCAAAGGTCTACCCTGACTCAAGCCAGTTTCAACCACTTTCCAGCATTCCCTTGCCTTGTAATTGAGGTAGTCAACAGCTCAAAAGTCAGATTTCAAGAAAAGCCTGTGAAAGACAGCCTTCAACAGCCTGGTGGCTTCCAGGTACTTTGGACTAAAAGATTTGCTCCCCACCTCTGCACTCAGGGAACTGTCTGGAGAGCAGCTTTATGCTGTGTGGGATAGCTAGAGAATCCAAATATATCATGTTTGGTCCTGGTGTGTGCAGAAGGCTGGCCTCTCACCTTGATCTGGGCTGTGGCTTTTCAGAGGTGACTTCTCCTCACTGCTCCCAAGTGCCCTCCAAGTGCTGATCCAAATAAATGTCCTCTGGTTCACTCACTTTGCTTCTAGCCTCGCAAATGCTGAAGGGCAGTGGGAGGTTGGTTTAAAGCGCCATCAGACCACAGCATGAAAGGAAAGGTTGATTCCTCTTTGGGACTCTGCACAAGGTAGAAGAGTTAGAAGAAGGAAGCGGATGGATCTCTTGCACCCGGCATAAAGCTAGAGGCTGCTTCTTCTTCCACTGAGATGCCTACCATGTGAAGAGAAGTTGCTGGAGGAAAAGCGTCTTTCAAAATCTGCTGGAATGGGGCAGGAGGTCACCAGGAACTAATTCAGAGTTGCTAATAGAGGTTTGACTCTCTTAAGGACACTTCCAGGTGGTCACTATTTTTAGGTCACATTCAATCACATATTGGCAAACTCAGGTTGCTCCAAATAAAGCTGATTTGGAGTTCTTACCCAATAAATCCACTTCCCCAAACACTGGACCTTTTGTGATAAGAAAAGTGACGAGGAAATGAAGTGGAAATTGCAGGAGAACACCTGGAGGCCATCGCAATTAGCCTCCCCACAAACATTAAATGTAAAACAGTGTTTAATCTGCCTGCAAACAGATCAGAATGAATGCTCAATAAACAGTTGTCTGAAAGCATCCTTAGTGTGTACATTGATTCTGAATTTCAGAGTTGAAACAACCACCAAGCATTTCAACATTAACTTACAGTAAGTTATAAATCAACATCAGTTCTCTGTTACAAGTCACATAAGTAAAACTGAAATACAATTTTCACGTGTTTCTCTCTTTCCATGGAAGACTTGAACTCTGTAACCTTGCGCTATTAAGTAAAAAGTGCCACACCTGTCTGGACTGTATTTCTTTCACAGATTTACGGTGCTGAATGCCGAAACAATAAATTGGCACTTGTTTCATTCTTTCCTCTGGGGTTAAAAAAAGTGAACGGGCAGGTTTTCCTCATCTTTTTAAAAAGTGGCCTAGGCTTGGAAGGCAGAAACAAAATACAAATGGTACAGATTCTAACTTAGATATAAGAGGTGTGTGGTGCAAGCAGCCTTGCTCAATCCTGACAAGTTACGCTCACATTTTGGGTATCTGGCAATTGCGGCCACCCACTTACGGTTTATAGAACAGTGTTCTCAAACAGTACAGTATTTATTTGTTCAACTTATATATCACTCTTCATATATATAAAAAAACACCTCCTCGAGTGGCTTAAAAAACACCATTCAGCAGATACAATTAAAATTCAATTGCATTTCCAATATGAAGAATAACTTCCAAACAATTACTCCAGCAGCAGCTCCAATACAATATTATTTCACTTAAGCTCCCCAAAGGCCTAAGTGAAAAGAGGCTTCTTTAGCTGACATCCTGGAATGCCCAGTATCTCTCTACATTACATTTACACTCGTCAGTCGTCACGCTGATGGCCAACTGCATTTGCTTGAGCAAGTGGGCAGGAGGGATGGGGCAACCAGACCTTCCTATGCTTCCCTGTCATAGTTTTTGAAGGGCTGCTGAGAATTGTCACTCTGTGAGGGGTAAACTACAGTGCCCAGAATTATTTGACGGAAAGAACGTGCTTTGAATGTGATATAAAGGTGTAGTGTGCATCCAGCCAAATCCTCCAAAATCATTTCATAGCAGAAATTAACATGAATGGGGGTCTGAGTTTTAAAAAATTCCCTTCTCCCCTCCCTCAAGGTTTGTACAATCCAGCATTAAGTAATTGATTTTCAGTTTATTTTACAGAGCTGTTCAGTTGAGAAATAGTGTTTTGACTCATGCTTGGGGAAATATGAACCAGAGGTTTCATAGGAACACAGGAATCAGGTCAGTGACCTGTCCAGCTCAGTACTGTCTGCAGCAGGGGTGGAGAACTGGATCTGACAACTGGACCAGATGGGGCTCCCCCACCCCTGGCAGGCCACTTTGACAGGTGGATGGGATTCACCCACCTGCTGATCACCTGGTGTCAGTCACTAAGACCTTAGGTGACTCATCTCCCATACAAGCTGCTCTACAAAGGAAAAGGCAAACCCAAACAAGCTTGAAGTTTCCACCCATCAGCTGAGAGGCGGTGACGTCAAGCCTTGCTTTCCGCAGGGATTGGCTGTGCTGCCGAGTTCCCCATGGCACATGCTTTGCATACCCACAAGGATACTCATACCCACAAGCCCATGGAGAACTCAGGAGCACAGCTGATTCAGTGGGCTTGAAGTCAGTTTCTGTCAGCTGATAGGCGCTGATGTCAAGGCCCACTTTGGGCAGGGATTGGCCCCATGGGGACTCCATAGTGAAGCCAATGCTAGCTGGCTTGTTCTCAGTACTGGTCAGCTGATTGGCAGTGACAGCAAGCTTCTATGAATGGCGACATCCAGTGTAGGGTAGGTGGGCATGGTTTGGGGGGCAAAATGAGGAGCCGAGCCAGGCCTTCTTAGGCCAAGGGACAAGAAGCCCTTGTTCCTCCCCCTGCCTACACTGACTGACCGTGGCTCTCCAGGATTTCAGCAGGGGATAGTACCAGCCCTACCAGGAGATGCTGTAGGTTTGATCTGGAACCTTCTGCATTCAAAAGCAAATGCTCTACCACTGAGCTATTTTTACTTATTTTATTCATTCAATTTGTACACTGCTCTTCATTGAATGATCTCAGGGCAGTTCACAGCATAAACATACAAAACAAAAACATAAAATACATAATAAAAACTAAAACAAACCTATACTCCCCATTCATCGTATACAAAGTTGGGGAACCACTGGAAGAAACCTTAATGGTGAGAATAACTGATACACCCCGTGCCCTTTCATAGCATCCTTTCCTCCTCCAATGTTAAGTCAACTTGTGCCAGCTGTGGAGGATATACCTTACCATTTGTACTGCAAAGTGCCTGGAAATGTGGAGCCCCACCCACGCAATGTAGTGTGGAAAATATTGGTCCCCTCTTAGCCAAATCACACTGCATTTGTGCACCCATGTAATGCCCTGTGCATGTAATTCTTAAGCCCGGAAGTGAATCGTTGGGCAAAAGCTGCCACTTTGAGTCACCCAGTCAAGCTGACAGGAGGACAACACCACATTCTTTTTCACTCAGGCTTTTGTGCAATTGCACTTGCCAGGAAAGCAAGAAAAAACAGGATGAGGTGTTGGGTTCCCTCCCATTGTGGCAAATATTAATATGGGATGTGCTATCTTCCTTGAATAGTTAGAATAGGGTGGGGTGGGGAAAAGAGCACCACTTTAATTCCTCTGGCTGGAGTAATCTTTTTTTTTTTAGTATCTCCCATTTTCTATTGAGTGTGTGGGATGTACGGTTAGTGAGAACACTCTGTAATGGTTTAGCATGAAAATTGCCCCCCTTTCACAAGTGGCCCTCTGAACTGTGGCCCTCTGAACTTTAGTGTAATTCTTTGTCTCCATTGTTATATAAGACATGGTTATAGGAAAAACTTTAAAAGATCATTAGAAAAAAGTAAGGTTACAATGCTATAACATTGGCCGAACTGTTCCCAATACGAGTGAAGAAAACACAATATTTATCCAACTACTGCCATGAAATGGCTATGGGGGAACAGGCATGATTTGGCATAACTGATGGTTTTGACATAGAATGGGTTGAACAGAAGACCATTGAGAAGCCACATGCCAGAACCTGGATCTCTTTGACTAAGCTGTTTGTGTTAACATGCCCTGTACTTGGCTTGCTACTGCTTTGCTGCAGGCAATGCTATTAGTCTCTCTCTCTTTTGATGAGCACGGTCCTTGTGCCAGAAATTAAACAAGCATTTGTACATACAAAATATGAATCACAAACAAATTGAGAGCAATAAACAGATGAGAGATAGATCACACTTTACATAACCAGACTATGTTCTTGTGTACTGGGGCCATGGCCTCTCGCTACAAGGCGTATTCTGTGAGACATTGCAGGTGTATTTCCCAGGGCTGCAAGGAGCAACAATAACAACAATTATCAGGAATTCCTGAAACAGGCCAGTCCTGTGTCTAGAGGGCAAGGAAGACCCTGCTTGACTGGCTACCACCTGAACCCCAATGTCAAGTTCTCAACCTTGTAGATCGTGGGAGATGAAGGTGACAGAATATCAAAAGCCCAGGATTTTCTTTTCAACTTTTTAATTATTACTATTTTTTTAAAAAACAAACAAACCCCAAAACTATGGTACAAAAAGTACACAATTCTGTGCAATAGAGAACTTTGATTGCATTTGTTCCACCAAGGCTGTTAAGACCAAACTAGATGCATTCAGGAGATCGCTGATTTTTATCTCCTTGGTTGCTTGGCGTTGTTATATCAGTTGTTACTTCCATAGCTTCTTTGAAAATTGGGGAAGTGGTGCTCTGGGGGAGACTTTTAACCCTTCCCTCGTTTGCCTTTACCTCAGTGAAAAAGGCCTCTTAAAGCTGCTGTTATCTGTGGAGGACCAGTAAAAGGTACAGCACCTGTACCTATTAATAAAAAGCAGGACACCAGTCAAAATATAATTAAAACAAATCCATTGCAACACTGAATAGCTTTTACAACAACAATAAAAAAGCAACAACACCCTCATTCCAACAAAAAACAAAAACACCTCAGGATCCTACCCATTTATAATTAAATTCCACACTTTAACAACAGAATCGACAGTCCCCCCTACTAACTAACCTTTGTCCACCTTCAGTGAAGCTGACAGCAACCAAAGGTTGTTTCATTCTGCCAAGTCCAGGCCTTTGGTCCACATGGCTCACGATGGTCTCTAAACTGGCTGGCAGCAGCTCTCCAGGGTTTCCCTCAACAGCCTTTCCCAACACTACCTAGAGACACCAAAAATAAACTGGAGACCTTTGATATGCAAAACATATGCACTACCACTGCACTGTAGCCCTCCGCCAAAGGAAAGAAGGGTTAAAAACCTTATCCTGGTCCCTGAGCGCCACTTCCATAGTTTTAAAAGCAGCCATGCAGGATTAGCTGTTTGTTTTAATGGCAAATTACAGGAGATCCTCATCCGAGTTCTCCTGCATCATATCTGGTTTGGCCCTCAGACATCACATCAAACGGATGATTGCTGGTACCAACCATAGTTTGCAAATCTACAGGCACATCATAGTTTAGAGGTGATTGCCTGTTTTCGTTTGGTCTCCAGTTCCCTGAAGCAATGATGAGGCTAGTCATTTCAGATGCCACATCAAACAAGCAACAGTTAGCACACACCAGGGTTAGGAAGTCCACTTTAAAGCATGAAGTCAAGCTTCCTGAATCATGGCTTGATGAGAAACCTGGATTGAGAAACCATGTGTTTATTTATTTTAATAAAGGGATAAACAATTATGACACCGGGATTGAAAACAACGTCAAGATTGATTCTAATCCTACATGTTTGAAGTCATGTTTTAATGTAAGTTGTCAGAATGTTTTATCTATTGTTGCAAGCCCCAATCTCTGAGCAGTGCAAGATTCCAGGGGTTCCAGGCACTTCCCCAGGGTTTGTGTTGCCTTCAGATACTGTGGTGTCTTTAGAATATATGGTTTATTTGCACATATGTACAACCTTAGCCTGTGATGGAGGGCTTCGCAGCATCAACACCCCAAAAGGCTTTTTACATAGCCATAGCCCTGGATTCCTGCAGAAATTAGGCATGGTTCTGTCTCCCTGCTGCCCAGCCTGCAGCCTTGCTTCTAGATGACACACACACAACTCTCAGCTTTGGCCTTTGTCTTTTTAACTACCAGCGAGTTGAGGAAGGGAGGCCCACCCAGCTGCCATATGGTACAGAGCCACTTCGTTTGTTACCTTAGCTACCCATATTTAGGCCATTACCTCATCGGGAAGCTAGCCTGGCTATTCCATGAATTTGAATCCGTGCTTAGATTTTTAACGCTGGATCCAGGAATTAGAAGGGGCTTGACATACAGCCTCCCCAAAACTCATAACAAGAGAGCGAGAGCAAGCACTCTGGAAAGGTAAAGGGGAAAGAATCTGTGTGCTAAACATGTCTTACAAAACTCCTGGGATCTTTTTTCTCAGTTCATACTTTTCATACTCTGCCCTGACCTTTTGTATATACGAGTGCACTTGTCTTCAGGGTGTTTGTCCTCACAAGACCTCTGTGCAAAGTATAGCACAATCATACCCAACCTGGTGCCCTCCATAAGCCATTGGCCCACAGATCCCACCAGTCCCAGGCAGCATCTCCAATTCTCAGGAGGGAAGGTGTCATCCGAAACCAGGTTGGTGGGGAGGGTCTTATTCCCATGACTCTGTGGACTGAGCAGGTATTTGAACCTCCATCTCTGTCTTTTTTCTGCCAAGGCCTTTATGTCTATAATAGCTTTGGAACAGGCAGAATTTATAGAGGTAAATCATGTCCACACCACTGGCAGTCTCAGGCCTGATCTGAACTGAGGAACCAGGCTACTTTTTAAAAAGAGGTTTGTATGTCACACATTGAAGGAAAGATATTTTGCATGCCAATCCAACACACTTCTAGAAACAAAAACTGTTTTTCAGCTGCTTCCTTTCTGCCTTATGACCTGAAAATTAAATATAGCACATTTCCATTCCAGCAAGCCAACCTCAAAATTGTGGGGTGATGGATGAGGTGGGATAAAGGCAGAGCCCCCCAATAGTGTCTATTAACAACACACACACACACACATTGCAAAAGCAACTAAAATGATTATGAGGCTGGAGCAACTCCATGTAGAAATATTAAAATGACTGGGAATTTTTCATCTTTTTAAAAAAGGCAAGTAGATGGGCCAGATATGGCAGACATTTATAAATGGTGTGAAGAAAGTGGATGGGGAGATTCAATACAGACAAGAGAGAGTACTTCTTCACATATGGCACATTGCTAAACAATCTATTTGGTTACCACAAGGTATGCGGATGGTGATCAACTTGAATGGCTTCAGAAGGGGATTAGACAATTTTATGGAGGATAAGGCATCAGTGGCTGGCAGTTGCGAAGGCTATGTCCTTCCTCCAGGAGCAAAGGCCTCTGAATACCATTTGCTAAAAAATACCAGTTGTGTTCATGACCTGTCCATCTGGTTGGTCACTTTGGGAAACAGGATGCTGGGCTTAGCCAACGTAACTCTTCCTATGTACTTATCAGTTGCCTGTTCCGCACACCCTCTGGAGAAGCAGGTTTGCAGCTTGGGGGCACTTCTTGACCCACCTGTGTCACTAGAGTCTCAAGTGAACTCTGTGGCCAGGCCTGCCTTCTACCAAGATAATCCTGGCCACAGTAACCTCAAGGCTCGATTACTACATCATGCCTTATGTGCGGCTGCTTCTGTATCCAGTCCAGAAGTTGCAACTAGTGCAGATTGCTAAGACCAGACTGCTCACAAGTGCAAGGTCTGGCAACAGGGAGAGCTGCATTGGTTGCCAGTTGCCTACCAAGGCAGGTTTAAGGTTCTTGCTACTGTGCCAACTTCAAAGCCCCCCCAAATTGGGCCCAAAGTAGCTTCAAGATAATCATGCTGCTTATGTTCCCTCCCAGTCACTGAGATTCTCTGATGGGGCACAGCTAGTGGTTCCCCCACGCCCCTTTGCTTACCCTTTGCTAGGGACTGAGTCTTCCGTGTGGCAGGCCCTGTCTTGCTGAAATCCCTGACAGTAGAGGTTGGGCAGAAATCATCTCTGCGTTCTTTTAGACATCTGAAAACTGTGTCTCAAAGGCAGACCTTTGAGATGTGAATTTATTTTACCAACAAGTATTTATTTATTGGTTTCTATTATTTAATACCATGAATATCCAAGGCCATTTTTAAATGGGAGGTAATGGCTTAAACTACAGGTATAAATTAGGCAGAAATGCTCTCAGTACTTTCCTATTCCACTTTTGTTCATATCTGGAGCACATGAAGACATTTCTAAATCTTCCTATCTGTGGTTTGGAGTATTCTTGTCTTGGTCCTATAGATAAGAACTTTCTCAGGCTTTCAGTTTACAGGGTTTTTTAAAGCAATATTACTTTTCTTGTACTGATAGTGTCAGCTGAAACAAGGAACTCTCTTAATCTTATCCAAACATTCTATTATGTGTACAGTTACTCCATGTTTTTGAATCCTATTTCCCCAGTATTGCAACCATCTTTGTGATAATAACCATTTCATCATACTTTTATTATCACTTTATCTTTTCCTCACATGCAAGAGAGATTCATGTGGTTTGAAGACATGACAAGACTGTGACAGTATCACTATGGCTTTAAAGAATCATAATTCTAAGTATGGAAGGTATCAGAAGGTCATCTGTTTCCCTCTCCATCCTGTTGAAACTGTTCCAAACACAAGAATTCCTAACAGTTTATCTTGTATAATAGCTTTACAGCATGTCTTCACCTTTCAAAATATGATGTATCCCAAGCAAAGAGTAAGATTTTGTTGGTTAGTTTGGTTAAAAGGGAAAAATGTAGATATGGTATAATAAAATGAGGATTTCCTGGGTGCCTAGAGTACTTGGGGCAAGTACTATTTGGTGAGAGAGACTCAGCAGAGATTTAAAATCACCAAATATGCAGCAAAGGTGTGGAAATATAGGCTGTTAGATCTTTAAAATATCCCCTTCTGGTTTGCATCCAAAGTCCCCCACTTCCCTTAGCATAGAAAGAGAGACCACCCGTTTGGTAGGTTAAAAATGGTTTACTTACAAATTCTTCAGATTCATGTGCTTTCCCATACAGCAGCAAGAAAAGACAGGCAGTATAACTTAGGTCCCAAAATGGTAAGAGTTTCTACATTATTGGAATAGAAACACAAATACGGCTTGCTTAAGTGGGGTTCACATGATGGAAGTGAGAGAACAAAGAGTTTGGCAACACTTCCTCCCAAGGTGAAGGGGGGTGACCTGGCTATGCCTGGCAGAACAGCTTACTCTATGGTCTTAACTCCTTCATGCATTAATCAGACTTAGGCATGTTGGTTATATGAGTATATCCCACAGATTTAGCATACCTTTTGTACCTGCAAGCAAAGAATAGATGTGCTGCCAGATCCTATGAATGTTAATTCGGAGATAAGTCCTCTGCGCTCGGTGAAGTTTACACATTAACAACCTATATCATTAACAACCATTAACAATCTATATCGCTGTTGCTGCTGTGCCTCATAGCAAGAAAGAAATGTCTGGAGTTGTTTGTCTTTCCCCACTAAGAAAATCTTCCCTAAAGAGAAAATCTGAGTTTGCCCACCAAATGCAACGTGTGTCTGAAAATGTATTCCTTTTTCAGTTTATGAAATATTTTCTACTGTTCATGTTCTAGATATATCAAACAGAATCAAGCTTGTGATATGTGTACTAAAGAGTAATAAACTTCTCAAGTCCTACACATACATGCAACAGTGACATACATAAGTGATTTATACCATTTTCGCCAAAGGATATATCTGGTTCTTTAATAATATTTGATGACTCATTATTATAGAATATTTGGGGCATCAGCTGGGAGGAATGAGGAATGAGAATAAAAATAAAAATAAAGAATATAAAATAAAAAGAAGCAGTTGGAAGAGGATGAGCATGGCATTTGTAACAAATGACTTAAGTTCACCATGCAATTTATTTTTTATTGCATTACATCCCACCATTTTCACTAAGGAGCTCAAGGTAGCATAGATGATTCTCCCCTCCACACTGAATCCCCACAACAACTCTGTGAGGTGGGTTAGACTAACAGGCAATGACTGTTCTAAGGTTACCCAGTGTGAAGATTTGAACGCTGGTCTGACACTCTAATTGCTATGCCACACTGACTCCCTGTTTAGATGGTCTGCATTGTCTAGGCAGCATTCCAGCCATGGCCAATGAAAGCTTTAAGGGTACATATTTGGAGGAATACCTCCAAGCTGTCATGGGAAAAACACCTTTGAAAATGAGTAGGTGGAACAGTGATAACATCATATGATTAATTCCATAATGAGAGGTAACATCAAATGTCATGTGCTGCCTCAGGTCAATGATTACTTAAGGCAACTGGAATATGCACTCACTTTTCCTGTTTCCCAGTGATTAAGCAGTGGCTATCTTTGCTGACTAAAAATGCTGTACAGAAAGCACAGCTTTGCTGAGGACAATCACCTCCTTATTTTTGGTCAGACTTTAAGCAGGGGAGTAAAAACACAGCAAATCATTGAAGGAAAGATAGGGTCAACATCTTTCCTTCACAATTTCTCTCCTGGTCAGTCGGGGAAGGTGAGAAAAGAGCCATATTTTTTCACCTTAATATTTGGGGAAGCTTGGGCTGCTTTGCACCAATAGTTTCACCCCACAATTTCATGTGAATGCACACCAACCAAGGTAATTTGTCCCTGTACTGGGTCTGTGCCAGAAAGTAAGTAGAGAATAACAGAAAATACCAAGTGGGAGATAAGAGTTCTGGAGGTTTGAGACATATAGTGTTTGCCTTATGTCACATTCTCCCCTTGTTTCCTTTTTTCTTTATAGACACCATGAGTAATTTCATGCGGTCAATATTCTCACCATGAGGTGAGATACCATAGTCGGTGATTTATATCACTCTGTGATGTGCCCCCAATGTGGTGAAGTATTTTATTTATTTCATTTTTATTCCCCCTGTTAGCCATAAAGCTCAGAGGACATGCCCCTAAACCAGGGACACAAGCCTTCAGAAAGGTGTAGTTTATTTCTTTCTCATTGTTTCCAATAGAAGGGAAATCAGATATATCTATATAGATATATCACAACTCCCTGGAAAACAACAGAGTGAAAGAGCTCAGTGGTGCTACCTGGCCAGAGAGGCAGAGAGAGCGGTGGCAGCGGCAGCAAGGATTGGATAAGCAGAGGAGGTGCCTTCACTTTCCCTGCCAAGCCTGTAGGATTCAATCCTGAGGCTTTAATTCTTTTTGTGTGTGTGTTTTTTTATGGTACCACTGATTATAATTTTTTTATAAAGAAATAGAAATGAAATCCTGGTGTACTGAAGGTTTATGTCTATGATCTGTGAACAAACTCCACCCCAAAGGCCGGTATTCATTTTTCTCCTCTGTTGATGTCTTCTAGGCTATTATGAGTACAGGTGCACCTTTCCTAGTTTAAAAGATTTCCAGAAATAATGACAGTCACATTTCCTGCCCTGACTCAACTGCCCCCATCCCTGTACTCATAACTCCTTGCAGTTCTACAGAAAAACAGAAGTATCAAAGATCAGGAAAAAGGTTTAGGTTAAGACCGTTAGGATGAAAGATAAGTTGTTAGGCAGCTGGAAGCCAAAACATTTTATCTAAAAGAACAGGCCTAGCCACGTTTCCATCTTGATAAGTGTTAGATTGGACATTTTTTACTTCTTCTTTTTTACCACGAGAGAAAGAACGACCAGAGGAAAGTTTGTGTCAGGGTCTTTACTCCATGATTATCAGGTAGACTTCATAAGTTCAGGAAACAGTCATATATGTATCTGGCTAGGGGTGCATATAATACCAGGTTCTAAAACACACATGAAATCACCAAAGCACGTATCTCTGAATTAAAGCACTCAGTTCTTTGCATGGGTTATGTGCTAAAGGACAAAAAAGTTTTCATTAACAAAGTGAAAACAAATTAGCAATGTTCACTAGATAAAACATTTTGGATGCTTCTAGCTATGTTTCTGATGAAGAACAAGATCTTGAAATGCAAGGGCTTCATGATTCTTTACCCTGCTCCTTCAAAATGGCTGCAGTAGTAGATTACCTTTGGTTTTTTGGTTTTGTGAGAGTTACCCTTCTGCTAATTTTCATTGTTTTCTAAGTGACGTTTGATCAGCATATAGAATTCAGAAACTTTTGCTCCAGTGGCTTCTACTTCTCTGAAATGAGTTTTAAACCCCCACAGAAACCCTTGGGAGTTGCCTTTCCTTGGAACTCTCCAAGGAAAAGGTTTCCGTAATCTCCCATGGTTTGTTTGTATTCCAGTTGCATCATCCTTACATCAGATTTGGTTAAACAGAGATCTACTAAGACTAGCAGATTGGGAAGAGGTAGAAAGCAGCGAACACACATCTCAAGAAGAGCACTTCTTTTCCTCATCTTTTAAAAAGCCAACACTGAGCTGTCATGCTCATTCTTAACAAGCATTAATGCATCACTTATAAATGCACCACTGGGACATGGGGCAGATGTTCTTATATGGGGCGGTGGAAATAAACATTTTCTTCTCTTGAGATTTTATTTTCATATTTCAGGGGATGAGGGGGAAAAATGTGTCCAACATATCCCCTCCTTATGCTTTTCATGCATTTCCCCATAGCTGTTCATAGCTTTGGTGCTCTGATCTGTTGCTGCTTCTCAGGCAAGGTGAATGCATTCTCCCCATGTGCCAAAGAAACTGTTACAGCTCCCCCACACATTATGCTGTGCTTCAAATGTCATGGTCTTTTGACCTCCTAGTTTAATACTTCTTTCTCTCAACCTACTGTCCCCCCCCCCCAAAAAAAAGAATCTGGTCCTGCTCTGCTGGATGAATTTCAGCTGTTGAGGCCTGAGGACATGGGCAAGGTCAAGTGTGTGATCCACTTTGCACGTACTCAGTCCTAACCCCTCTTTGCTCAGGGTGGGATTGACTAGCTGGGTCCAAGAATTGAAAACTGCCTCAAGGGAGATGATGCTCTCAACTGCTCTAATAGAGGCAGTGGTCCAACTGCTGTTTTTAAGAACTCTACTCTAGATTCACAAGAATGTAATAATGATTGCCCCCCCTCGCTGTTTCCCTTGTCTTGGGCATGCATTACAGCACGTGGTCCCTGCACAACTCCAGGATGAGACCATGTTTCCAGATCAATTTCAATAAGGTTCAGGTCTGGATTTGGCATTGGCTGCTTTGAGAGCCTTAAAAGATTACCTATACCAGGGGAAAAGATGAAAGAGTGTCACCCTCCTGATTTTCTTGGCCCTCTCAGGAGCTTTTAATGCCACTAACCATGTTACAGTTATTTAGTTAAATCATTTGCACTTCAAAGAAATGCCTTCTGGACTTGGGAGTCTGGAGTGAGAATTGGAGGCACTGTGTGGTAATGGTTCTGATCCTGCCTGGATGGCATATTCCAGGTGCTGGTTCCGGGAGCTCAGCTCCTTTGTATTTATGCTGTAGGGCTCTGCAAGTTCTGTGCTGTTGCCCCTGTTATTTAACATCTACACAAAATCACAGAGTGATGTCATCCAAAGGGTTGGGTGTGTGAAGTTATCAACATGCAGATGACACTGTAATAATAGATCATTAGCAGCTTCAAGATATGAGGCTGAAGTTAGACACTAGTTTCCAGTTCCTTACGCCTAGTTCTCAGCTTATTTGGAAGTCTGAAACAAGGTGAGCAGGCTCAGTACAGAATTGAAGTTTATATGCCCATGTTCTCTAAAAGCATTCTTTGGGCTACCCAGGGTCATATATTTCCATAACCAGAGGACCATCCCCTTTGACCTCCAGAAGAATTCTCGCCACTCTCCCTTCCTGCAGAGCCTAAAGGAAGGTTATAGGTACTATGAGAAATTTTTGAGCTTGCAAGTGCAGCCTTGATGGAGCTTGTCCAGCTTAGAGGAGCACACTACTAAAGTTACCTTGTCTGAGATACCCTCTAAACCAGAGCTTTCCAAACTGTGTGTCACAGATGTTAGTGTGCTGGCTGCAGTGTGTAGGTGTGTCATGCAGTATGTGTCCGTATCTCTTATAAGGAGTTAGTCTAACCTCGAGTTTGCTAGGAAAACTGAATTACCATGTCACGAAATGATGCATGTCTAAAAAGTGTGTCACCAACATGAAAAGTTTGGAAAGCTCTGCTCTCAGCAGTGAAGCTGGCCTTGCACACAGTCTGCCATCAGTGTCTTCCATATATTTTAACTGGCTATCATATAATAGATAAGCATCAATTGTAGTAAGACACTTGTTCCAACTTCTGCAATGTCCATGACAAGAGAGACTAAAGTCTTTTATGTGAGAAGTTTATTTTTATTGGTAAAATATTAAATAGTATACAGAATTAAAAACTGCACATACACATTTGAGAAATAAGTCTTGGACAAATTTTATGCTTGTTCCTGAGATTCCCTACATTTAATTCCAGTAGCTGTGCACAGTACAAACGTCCATAATATAATCATTTTCACAAAGTATTACAAAGTTTCTGCAGCTTTGTCTTGTTTATATACATAGCCAGACACTCTCTCTCATGCACTTTCTGCACACATATACGTACTGCACCACTTGTATGCATGTAAGCAAAGGGGGGAAAGATGGTCAGTTTCAAGAACTATGCCGTATAGCAGTTGTAGATGCCATTTTTAAAGGAACCCTTGCTTCCTTTATTCTAGAGCACTACCATTTATTTTTAGCTTTGCCACCTTCTCTCCTCGAATGCTTCTAGAACTAGTGCTAGATCATTAGGTTCCCAGGCTTTGTGTGTGTGAAGACATAATGGGTTTACATCTCTCATACCTAGTAAGGGATGGATCGGCCAACTGATAATTTCCCCAGATTTAAGAGAATGTTGAAACTGCTTTCGTGGCCAAGCTAAAAATCGGGACACACCTCTCCCAGGAGGATGAAGAGGAAGGGTAGGTAGTGACCACAAGTCATTCATCCAAGCATTTCCCAATACCTGAATTTGTTCAATAAGGCCAGTTCCAAATGATCCACTGTTCAGCACTATTGCAATGATACCTGATCTAAAGCCCTTTCAAATTTTTGTACAACTCCAAACCCTTTTATTCACCTTGAGCTCTAATGTTTGCGCCATGAATCGCCTGCTCATAACTGAGAATTTGCACAAACACTCGCTAGGGAAGAAAGCATTAGGTCACGTTCAATTTTGATACATGTCAAATTCAACCATAGGCAGACTATGAATCCATGGAATCCCAATATCTTCCAACTCCCCAAACTGCCTTGTTTATATTCTGCCTCCCCCTATCAAACATCTCTAAATATTCTGCCAAGAAATTACAAATACATTACAAAAATAATTAAAATGGATGTAAATATTCAAGATTTTTGAGGGGAAGGGGAAATCACATAAGATAATAAAATTTATATTGAAGCCACTGCAAATTTTGGAACTACTTGACAAAGGATTAAGTGGTGACAAGAGCAAAGTTACAGGTTAATTCAGAAGAAGAACATAACTAGAAACCTTGGTGGACGAAGTGCACATAATGCAAAAGGCAGTACATCTCCTTCCTGAAACTTTCTGCCACTGTGATAGATAAAAACCGTTTCAGAGGAGGCACTTCAAATATGCAAACTGGGTGAACTCTTTTCCCTCTTGAAGTGACGACAGGAATCGCTGCCAGTTCTTAAGTTCATATGCACCCACTAAGATTCCCAGGAATCTGAATTCTGCACTAAGTTCTAGAATATGCATATTTCAAATGTCAGCAGGAATTAGCTTTGCACTCTTGCATTTAATCATGCAGAATAGCAGCACCAGAATTCTCCAGAACAGGAATCCACTTATCCATGCACCAGCTAGCCAAGAGCTCTCTGACTAAAAGCACACACAGAATCCAGATCCTCTCCTCACCCAGCAGAGCACAGATCCCTTTTGCCAAAGCAGAGCAGCAGCAGCAGCAGAAGTCTCTTTCAAGAGGTAGGATTGATTCCTGCTGTTTCTTATCTTCTCTATTAAGCTAAGAGAAGACTAACTACTCAGTTGCAAGACCCACTATCTTCAAGACCTTCAGAGAACTTCAGACATTGGCCTGACTAAGTAGGAAACCCAAGAACTGGTGGGTGTCCCTCCAATAAACCGGCAAACTCAAATGGAAATCTTTATGGAGTAACAGAAATAAAAGCTGAGCAGAGATTTTCAGCTTGCTCTGAAAAACACATACTTTAAAATCAGGTGGGAAACTCCCTCTTCTGAATGCACTTCGCTTCTTTAAATAAAAATGCTTCTTAAACTTTCTTTTATTTTGGCAAGTTCTTAAAATACAAGATTAATTTTGCTAATCTTGCACATGCTCTCTCTCTCTCTCTCTCTCTCTCACACACACACACACACACACACACACAAACACCCCCCACATAACTCCCCCCCCCCCAAAAAACCCCCCCAACAACCACTATAACCACTATGTGGTTTTCATGCTTGGTAACAGTTTCCCAAAGAAATTCCCAAGGATTTTCATTCTGTACCTAAATACATATTTACAGCACAGCAGATCCCACCTATTGAGAAATAGGCATTAAAATACACTAGATATATAAATAAAGCATGATATATAAAACAAGTCCTATCACAACAGATAAGGCAAGGAGAATTCAAAATCAGCTGTCCTGGTCAGAGCATGTCTGCCTGCACTCCTCTCCAGAAACAAATTTCCCACCAAAACAAAGCCTACACTAAGTGTTCTGAGTCTAACCCAGAATTTTCCAATCCAAAAGACATTTTCAATGGGCACCTGCAAACTCTGGACAAGGCCCATTCGGGGAGGGAGGACATTAGCAATGTTAAGTGCTTTACCCAAGGAAACGATTGCAGTCCTACCTAGGAGGAAACATAACTGCATGGCCTTAACAAGCAACCTGTCGAGGCTGCATTGCTCAAAGGCACACTTATGAAGAAAAACGCTAAGAAGAACTGGGGCCCCCTCAGCTGCATTCCCACCACTGAATTAATGGTAGTTCTCACTAGCCTTTGATCAGCATCTACTGTTGCACTGCAAAGTAAGAAGAATTAGGAAGGTGCAGTTTTGGAATGCTTGTGCCCACTCTATTTTAACCATTGTACCACATCTAGTTCTGGAGAAAAGTCTCTGCTAAAACTGACTTGTTTTAACCAGATCCAGATAATCCTTCAAGGAATGGCAGAAAAAACCCTTGAAGGACAGCATACCAATCACACAGATCTGCTCTGTGCATCTGTAGGACAGAGTTGGGAATGTTCTTAGTCTTAGGCTGCAGTCCTATGCACGTTTACTTTGGAGCAGGTTAAACTGAACTTAACAGGACTTACTTCTGAATAGACACGCATTGGAATGCACGGTTCAAGAGAGAGAGGCAATGGCAGAGTCCAAGAGGACTAGCCAGTGCTCCATAAGAACTAAGTGTGCTCCACAAACCTGCACAATGCGCCTGGATTTCAGCAGCAGGTGTGCCTGGGGCTCCCCAGTAGAGGAACTGAAGTGGAAACAGGTCTCTGAAGGTTCTTTTAAAACCACTTTCGTTTTAAAAAAATAGCCTTCACATTTACTTCCCTGCTCGCAAGTTTGTTTCAGACTTTGAAGTAATAATTCAAATATTTAATGCACCATAAGACTTTTAAGGGGGACAGTATTGCACATGAATGGGACAATCAGCCAGACAGGTTCCCCCACACCCCATCTTAAACTAAATTGTATGAATGATGGGTCTAAGCCTGCGCGCAGCAGGCTATAATCTAAAAACAAGTTCGAGAATGAAGCATCAAGAGCAGATTGGCAGGTAGAAACCATACCCAGCAACAGGACAGACACAAAACCTTTCTTTTAAAGCATCAGGAAAGTGACATACTTTAAATCTTTCTAATCAGCTATGCATTAAAAGTTTCCAGTTGGTCATAAAATGATACACATTTTAAGAGAAATGCACAACCAAAAATTTAAAGGAAGGCAAATATACAGTATTATGATTCCACAGCGTTGCCATCACTAAGTAACCTATGTTTGATAGTTACAAAGATTATTTACCTTTTTATATATATCTTAATATATATCTGTATACATATATATATATCTATCTATCTCAGATCAACTGCTTTTTTCTTTTTTTAATACAAAACTACACTTGAGTACAAAAATATGTAAACAGACTGTACAACCAACAACAAATTAAAAATGAAAAACAATACAACTCAAAGCTACAGGAAACAAACTACAACATGAGACCAAAAAAAAACAAAAAACAGAGAGAAAATTCCTACATGTGACATGAAACATGAATATGGTCAAGATTTGAGAGTGCTTGATAATAAGTCAAATCTGTAATCACAGTTTCAAAATCTGAATTACTACAAAAATAACCCAAATCCTTCTCTTTTGTTACAGTCCCTCACAGACATGAACATCAAGTTCTACTATGTACTGTAAAACAGAAATAAATCTGAAAAACAAAGGCCTGATTCCACGCTTGGCTCTCATGGGAGCTAAGTCCCTAAATATTTCCCACTGAAATCAACTGGGCTTCAATGAGCTTCGTGTTGGCTGGATCACGCCCCAATTTTTAAAAAATGAAATCCAGATATTGTTTAGCACAAATATTTGCAATTGGTTTCCAAAAGCCCAACCTTTCAACTTCGGTTTTGTGGGTTAGGTCTCAAGCCTTGGGAGCCAATAATCTCCTCTGCAAGCCCACGATCCTGCCAACTCCAGCTGCAGCTCCACTTAACGTGCTGATGGCTGTTCCGGAGGCAGCACTGGGCTAGGAAGGAGAAGCTCAAGAAGAGGGACTGGGACCTTAGAATTTAATTCTGAAAAATAAAATGTTTGGCACCGAAACTGGCTTTCTAACCCTATTGCCTATTTCTAAACCCATTTTTCTATTTTTATGAATTACAATTTGAATTTATAAATAATCCTTGAATCATAGGATTGCAGGGTTAGATGGGATTCCAAGGGTCATCTAGTCCACCCGCCCAATGCTGGAATCTCAGCTAAAGCATCCATGACAGATGGCCATTCAACCTCTGCTTAAAAACCTTCAAGGACAGAAAGTCCACCATCTCTTAAAGGAGACCATTCCGCTGTCAAACAGCTCTTACTGAAAGAAAGTTATTCCTGTTGTTTAGTCAGAATCTCCTTTCTTGCAACTTGAAGCTATTGGTTTTGGGATGGTGTTTAACTTAATTTCTTATATAAGTATTTATGGTGGTGTTCAGTTACCCTGCTTATGTTTGCACAGAAATCCCTAGATCAGATTTTGGGGGGCAAGCAGGGGTAGGAGAGGGAGAAAGCATTTGAACAAGATGAAATTCTTGCACTGGAACAAGACTTAGAGCTACACTGGATTCTACCCATATTGTGTCACAGGTAGCAGACAGTAAAAGATTTGATAATCTCTAACTTTCAGGGTTCCCCCCTCTGTGTAACTCTAAAAGCCCCACCACCACTCCAAGGCAAACTTTCTTGCAATCTAGTTACTCTGAAGCTAGCACAGACACACACCCATTCCATCTCTATTGCAAGTGGCTTCTCCACGTGGCATGCAACTTTCAATAAAAAAACCACCCTCTCTTTGTAACACTCTACCGGAAATAATGATGATGATGATGATGATGTTATTATTTGTACCCCACCTGTCTGACTGGGTTACCCCAGCCACTCTGGGTGGCTTCCAACAAATAAAAAAGCTTATGAGAAGGAGTTTCAAACAGTGCTCCATGGAACCCTACTGAGCATCTGATTGCAGGGTTTCCTGAATGGAAGGCCATTGAAAGACAGTTTGACCTCCATTGCTCCTCTTCCTCTACAGCAGGCACATCCAACTCCCAAGAGACTGTGATCTACTCACAGTATAAGACAACTGCCAGTGATCTACGCATTTCCAGAGTTGTTTGGTTTTTTTGGGGGGGGGTGTGTGTGCAAAGATCGACCAGGAGTGACCAGGGGAGATCGTGATCGACCTGTTGAAAATGCCTGCAGCTGTTGTACCACAACATGTTCTAGACCACAATTTCAGTCCAAGAAGGCCAACTGTGAGGGTCAACAGGCTTGATCAGTGCATAACATAAATTGCGTGCACCACTGGAACAAGCCCCAGAATCCATGGGTAGGCATACAAGCTTTAGAAAGTTCTTGGAAAATTCAACACACTAAGGTTTGCTGCCAATCAAAAGCCAAAACTGGGGAAATTGCTAATTTGTACGGTCAAGACCCAATACAAAACAAGTGAATGAAAAATGAGTGATGTAACAAAACATATTTTTGTATCTCTAAGCAGCCATTTAACTGTGCACTCTTACATACGTCTTCTCAGAAGTAAGTCCCACTGAGTTCAATGGGTCTTAATGTAAGTTAAATGTGTATACTTTCATAGCCTGTAATTCTAAGAAGCCTAAGGTTGCGTGTCGAGGTCCCCAGGGCCACCCCAATAACTCACACATCACACAGAATTTTTTGTTTAAGATCCGATGCACGGTCGAAAAGAGGAAGCCCTAGCCTCGTGCAAGGAGTTTTAGCATTTCTGGCTGTCAATCAACAAATGGCAACATTAACTTCTTCCCAACAACAAGGGAAGCCCCAACTGCATCAGGGCCAACGAACAATTAGCCCGCCCCCAACTTTGGAGTGTCTTGGCGGCCCCCACCGCAACACGTGCTCTCCATGAAGGAGAACACGCTTTAGGTTTCTGTCAGTTTGAAGTTTTCATTTAGGTGAAATTTAGTTAATTTTTCAAGGGTTTTACTGAAACAAGAGTTTAAAGGTCAAATTAAAATTGAACCAACCGATCAAAATCAATAGAAGCATTTCCATTTTGTTTTACTTTCACAACAGAAGCATGTCCTGTTTGGAAAACAGAAAGATCTTCCAGTTTCAAAGCATTGTTATTAATAAAAATAAAAATCTCCTAAGCAATTTCCCCTCCCTCCATTATGTTAATGCTAAGTAATCAACTTAAATTGTGGGCAATTTTACCTCTTGAGAACTGCCAGAGATCCTCAAATTTCAAGCTTGACATAGAACCTATAGCAACCCAAATTTTAAAATAATTATGCTGATTTCACACTGATGGAGATTCAAATTCAATTTCTTCTTTTTACAAGTTTATTTCACCCTTATTTTGACCATACTGAAGATTTCACTTTATATGCTGCCAAGCTTCAAAGCAGCCAAGCTGCAAGCCACAATTAGTACCTCTGAGCTCAGCCGACCCTTCAACCAAAGTATTCCAATATGTTTTTAAGGACTGCAGCCTTATTAAAACATTGCAGAACACAAGTTTACCACACTGAATTCTTTAATCATTGTTCTTGCAATAATACTTCACACTGCTCTAATCAATATACTATAGTATTTTAACAATATTGAATATAATTTAATCTAAACCCTCACTGTTTAAAACATGCCAATAAATACTTGTTGAGAGATGCATTGTGTGAGTGAGTGTGTGTGATAAATACAAAACGAATGAGAAAATCTCGAAAAGGTAACAGATGCAGTAACATCTATTACTCCTTAAAGACTTGCAGAAAATGTATGCTTAATCTCAGAATTAAACATTATCAGATTTGAATCATCTAGGCATTGCATGAGTTTCAGCAAATGTTCAATTTACATGATACTTAAAAAGTATCCCCATGTAATTTGTAGATTTGGTCATTAATTCCAGGATAAGTAAGATATCTGAACAGATCCCCTTTCCCCCTAAAACCCCTGGACTTGTGGTTACCTCCCACTGTTCAAAGTGCCAATATAATGACTTGTTTATGTGCAGAAGGTGTCAGAAAGCCTGCAATTTATTAGGCTGGGATATATAATGTCAATGGACTCACAGTTCTGTGGCTAAATCAGCACCGACACAGAGCCCAATAGAACAAATAGGGAGGTTATAAGGACATATGTAATGCAGAGGTAGGATTCCTGCACCCAGCTGTCTCCAGACCATAGTATTGCTCTTCTGTTAGATCTTACATAAAACAAAGGTTTTTTGATATTGCTAAGCCAGGAAGACCAATATCAAAAATACTGTTTATTCTTCAGCAAATCATTTTGCTTATTGAAAACTGATCAGTACAGAAAGCGATGCCTCTTTACTTTCATCTCTAACGTTAATCAGCAGGAATGACACTTTCCCCACCTGCCTCATATAGCCCAGTTTGACAGAGGAGTTCCTGGCAACATATGCCCCATTCCAGGATCTCACACCCTGTCCTTCTGAAACCCTTCAAGGATGCTGATGTACACATTTCTATGGGAAACAAAAAGCATGCTAGAGCTGCCCACCCCCCCAAAGACCTATTTTGTGATTGGACTGTAGAAGCTTCTTGCTCTCTGAGTTCTTCCAACAACTGGGAAAGTGCACATCATGCGGTGCAATGGAATGGTGGGGCTGATTCGATGCAGACACAACTTTACTTTCAATAGCCATCTTTGTGAACAGCTTTTTGACAGCTCCCTTCAGGCATGGAAGCTTTTCAGTGGTATCAGTTGGGGGAGTGGGGGAAATAGTCGTTCAGAATGTGACCTGCACGACTAAGAGCAAGAAGGAAGAGTGTTAGTGGCAGATAGTCTTTCCTGAGCTCTGCCTTTACCACGATTGCAAATTACAAGGACAAAGGGAGATTATAAAACCATTCGGTTGAAAAAGACAGGGACTGGAATCCAAAGAGGCAACTGAGTGTGTTTCAAGTGTGCACCCATTGTTTTGTTTTTTCTGAGCGGCGTTTTTTTAGAATATTGCCAACCTGCTTTAGGTCATAAAGCAGACTGGCAACCAGGGAAGAGTGGAAACAGAAGGAACTGGTTGCTTTTTCCTTGTGAAAAGCCTTTTGCCTGGCTGCCAAGCTGCTTGTTGGGTTAAGAATAGTTCAAAGAGCAATTTGGGTGTGGGTGTGTGGATCTATTGTAAAAGTAGATCAGTAAAAAACAAAAATTTGTTTACACCATCACAATATGAAAATAGTAACCTCTTAATTAATTTAAACTCTCATTTAAAACATGCTTAAGGGAGCAATCATAAGTCAAAGTGAGATGTCAGTCAATAAAAGAGCACCTGGATAATTCAGGGCTTTGACATAGTAATTTTTCATCCTGGAATAAAAGATTAAGTAAAAATTAAGAGGCCAACTATACAAATGTGGTCAGAACTCACCATTTTGCCCTAAGATTTCCTGCCAGGAAATCCTTACATCACATCAATATTTCTTCTTGCATTTTAGACGAGTTTATTAATGAAACTTTTAGTAGCTTCTGCATAACAACTGCAGAATACTCTACCCTTGAAACATAGATTGAACCAGCCAAACATGTTTCCTGCAGGAAATCTTAAATCACACAGTTCCTTTCTGCTATAGCTGCAGACCTGGAAAGGTAAGCAAAGCAACACGACCAAGCCCTCCTACCAGAGAGGCATAGATGATGAGCACATATACTGACAAGAGTCACCCTTTTGGTTTTACTGTAGTCAGATGGCTCATAAACATGTCTAGAAACACCTTTCTAAGATCCATAACTACTTCCACTTGCAGCCACCATAAGGGACATTTTGAGTTTGAATCAATGCTGCCGTGGACCCACATAAAGCAAACTAGGAGGACAGTTGCTCATCCTTCTCATCTTGCACTGAGAGAGGATTCATTCTTCAGATACTTTAAAAAACTGAATGAGTTGACTACCTTGTGTTTATTCTAATAGGCTGAAGTAAAATATATAAAAACAAAAAAACTATAAATAGTCTGCTCAAGATTTAAGAAACAATCTTAAAACCTTATCTAATTCAAGTGCATGCACTACTTTTAACTACTCTCTTCGTTTAACAACAAGATGTGCAAACATCTCAACCCAAAGGTTGGGGAAACAACTAAGGATTTAAAAAAAAATGTGAGGTAGCCACTGTTGTTGTTTTTAAAGCAAAACAGTATCTCTAAGCAAAAAAAACCCACAAACCTATTAAAAATAAAAGTTCAGAATCTAGCTCACCTAAGTACAGTCAACGGAGGGCTCATTTACACAACCTCAAGATTTGTAATTTCTTAATTTAGTTTAATTTCTCATTTGCTAATGATCAGGGAATTAACTAGAAACTGAAGTGAGTTGCTAGTCAAGAAATTAACCTCCAGATAAATTGGGGTTTTTGACTTAGTTCTATTTTAGCTTGAAATGAATGGTCATTTAAACAATATGAGGGCAGTATCTCTCATTTGCAAATGTGAGCAGAATTTACAACTGGCTGTGAACTCCCAAGTACACAGCAACAAGATGGGAAACGTTTGTGTGTGTGAGAGAGAGAGACACTAGAGAGGGAGAGAGAAGAGGGAATTAAGATTGTTTCACACACGATTGTTTTCCTGTATGTTGTAAGAATTCCATTTATCCTTACATATACTGTCATTCATGAAACAAGTATCTATTTTATTATGGCTAGATAGATGGAAACCACATACCATGGGTTTCATATGTTTACTTGTGGCAAAGTAGACATTTGTGAATTTTTTACAAAACATGGAAGTGCCCCCCAACCCAAAATTTGTGTAGAAAAAATGCCATGTGTGAAGCAGTTCTAATATTCTCTGGAAATCTTTGCATATGTAAACTAGAAATGTTGACTGAAACATGAATCAACCGCCACTGCAGTAAGATCAGGTTGGAGGGGGTGGGGCTGCTTCCCAGACATCCTGTCCCTGCAGTTGCTGGGACATACCAGGAGTGGGAGGGGGGAGGCAATGGTGGAGCCAATCGGGTTCTCCTGCTGGTGCGTTTGCACCACACTGAGCTTGCCGCCACGACAGCAACAGCAGTGGCAGGAGGTCAGATAAGCAGTGCCACCCCACCAACTGCCACACAGCATTCAGAATGACAGAAGCACCCCCAATCCATGATGCTCTGCTAACTTTAAGTCTAATTTTAGATGGCTGTTGAGCAATTAACACTGCAGAGAATAAAATGAAAAATAGAAACATTTCATCTTTAAAATGCATTTCTGATTAGTATGCCCAAGACTGTTAAGCAGCAGAATCTGTTACATAAACTTGACATTTGTACCTCTAAAACTGCATTCCTAAGCACACTTACTAGGAAGGAAACTCCTGCTGAACTCAGTGGAGCTTACTTCTGAGTAAACATGCATAGATCTCCACTAGGATTTGAAAATATATTTCATTGTACACAGGGCCCAACTAATTAAGTGCCTGGATGAAGCTGGGAAATTAATATTTATGACACAAGAACATCTCAGTAATTCTCTTGCCCTTTGTTTTAAAAGTGCATGTCAAGATGAGTAAAATAATATTGTAGGACTTCCAAGTGTCCTGCAGGATGTCTCGTCATAAATATAAAATCAAGCCTCTATTTTATTGTTTCAGTATTAAACCTAAGCATTTCATTTATATTCAAGAAAAGCAACACAGAACCCCAAGGAAAGTAGTTCACTGTAGGAAGTAATGTCTGAGTGAATAATGGTATTTGCTTGTGCTCCTAAATCTAAAGAATTTGGGTTGGCTTTATACTAAACCTCCCCACACCCATGATGGACAATTTTGCAAAATAATATTCCACTCCCAATTCTCAACCCCCCAAATGTATCTACATATTTGAAAGGGCTTTCCTCTGAAATGTGTTTACCTGAAATTGTTTACCAAAAGCTGACAATTTGCTAAGACGTTAGAGCACCTAGTTCAGCAGTACCCAAGGTATTACAAAACGAACAGAGAAAAAAACCTGACAGAAGTGGACTGCCTTTCTATTTCCACTGAAACAGTTAACACCAGTTTTCAGAGCAAAAGCAAAAATAACAACAGAACTACTCTAGTCCCTTGCCTTCCTTATTTCCTTCCTTTCTTCCTTATCACTGGTACCAAGTGAGACTGGGTCCAGTAAGGGTAACAACAAAAATAAAGTTTTTTTTTAAAAAAAGCAACAAAAATAACAACAACAAGAACAAAAGGTGTGTCAACGTCTGAGGAAAAGTGGAATTGTAAGTGCAGTATTTCTTCATGTGCAGTGTCTGCGGGTCCCCGCCCCCCACCTCAGAGTCCCCTTTGGAAGAGAAGGCCTAGTGGAACGTGTGCTCTCCTCGAACAATGTGTGAGGAGAACTCATAGCGGTCCTGGCTCCGGTAGCCACAAATGTTGCATTCTAATGGGTCCCGATAGCCATGACACCCCATGTGGATGGTGTACATGACATGGTCTAGGAAAAGAACTCGGCAGTGCTCACACTTAAAGGCCCTTATCTGCTCTCCTTCTCCGTTGAAAACTTTGTAGATATCCTTTAAAGAGCCCTTAGATGCTTTCGTGACATCCAAAGCCTTGGAGTCCTCCTTCATGTAAGCTGGGCTTTGCTTCCTTTTGGGATTTAAGGCAGGGTTTTCCTGGTAGGACTGGTGGTCTTCGTGGCTGCTCTCTGAGTCAGAGGAATCCAGGCAACTATTGCTGGGAGAAGCCTCTCTTTCCTGGGGCTGACTCTTTGGTCTGATGAGGGAGATGGGGCCATCCATGTTGTTTTCATTGCTGTCAGTAGTTTCTCTGCTCATTGGTCTTTCTATCCTGTTAGGGTTGTAGACCTGAGCATAAGCTGAACTTATGACGGGGGCTACATCAGCAATCGTGCTTGGCGTGTGCTGCATTAGGGGGTGAAGCGCCTCTGCCCCAAGGTAAGAAATGGCGTTGTTGATCGCTTGGTCCATCATGTGAGTCTGCATCAGCTCAGTATCTCTCTCATAGGGCAAGTTCGTGTCAAAATGTATATCAGGGTAACCATATCTTATGAGCTTCTCACCTACATGAGAAGAACAACAATAGAGAAACAATAAGGAAACAATCTGTTATTAAACATGAAAATACAGAGATGTTTTGTGCATCCATTTTGTAAAATGTCGCCTACATAAGAACATTTTTGGTCACTTACAGCACAATCATATGCTCAGAATTAAGTCCTACTGTGTTCAATGGCGCTTATTGTCGGGTTAAGTATGCACATGATTGGCAGCTGAGGCAGGACTCTGAACTAAATTAAATTTATTACGTTATTAAATTTATTAAATTAAACTTATTACACTAAATTAGCAAGAGTGGAATCAAAGTGAAAAAGGAATGGGGAAAATCATCTTATGGATTTTCAGTTTGACTTAACACTCTGGCCTGAAGGTTTTCAATCTTTTTGAGCCCACAGCTCCCTTGACCAACTACATTCTTTCTGTGGCACTGCAATGCAGTGGAGCGATGGGACTGTGTGTTTTGGCCCATTTCCAAGGTCACTCTTGGCCTCTCTCATGATAAGAGTGAATTTCTGTAGCAGGGAGCCTTTTGCACATGACTAAGAACCCTGATATTTTAGGGGTTCTCAACTTCAGAGGAAGTATCAATGGTCACGAAAGGATTCCTGCTTCGTAAGTCCACTCTCATTACAGGAGGAGCTGGGAGATTTACATGGCCTTGGGAATGGTGCTGAATGCATGACCTAGCTGACCCCGTGTTGCTTCTTCCCCTTGCTAATGTCTGAATACAGTTTCTGTGGTTTAGAGCTTGTAACTTCAGTCCATAACCAATACAAAGGTTCCACAAAGTGGTTAATGCAAGTCAGTTAATGCACTTCAGTATACTTTGCTCAAAATGTGGATAGGATCAATGTGAGCTTATTCTCACTTCACATTTATATTTCCATGCCTCTTGCCAAACCTGAACACGTAAAATACACCATGTATATCTTTAAAATACTCCTAAATAGTGAATGGGAATGCTGGTCCTTTAGCAATAGCAGTCCCCCGTCCCGTCCCCCCCGCCTTTAGCTGGGATGGGGACACACGGAGGGCAATGTAACTACCCCAAGGCAGGGGACATCCAGCAGGAAACATCTGACCAACCTAGGGCAAGGATTGAAGGTCTGCAAGGGCTAGCACTAGAAAGGCCAGTGTGAAGATGCAGATGTTTTCTTTTTAATGTTCAGACAAGAATACACATCAAGAATGGATACCTCTTGATTATAATAAATGAAGACCAAGCGACAAACCCTTGCCCTCACCTCCAATATATGAAACTAATATGGATTATAGAAGAAAATGATGACTTTTCTTTCCCTCAAAAATGCCCCTGAACCTATTTGTCTGCAATTTGGCAGGCTTAACATACTCTGGAGAGGTTCCTGTGCCTGAAACTTTTATTCACTTTGGCCAAAAGAGGGAACAGTTATTATAGTCATTTTCCGATTCACCATTACAGTGAAGGAGGAACCCTTTCTGCACATCATCTTGGAACCTGTTACAGACTGAAGCAGGGAGAGCAAAGAGCAACTCAGAAATATATTGGATTAAAAAAAAAAAAAGACCTCACAAATACAGATACAAGCTGAATCTTGGGTGCCATACACACCCCTACCAAATAATGTTTTGTGTCTTCATTCCAGTAGAGACTGCGGAAGGATTGTAACAATGCTCTCAAGTGCCACAGGGGACATGACAATTTTTTACAAATGGATGCTCTTCTCACTTGACAAGGGACACACGAATGTTTCCAGTTTGGAATCCGTACTGAAGTACAAGATTTATGGGTAAAATCAGTCTTCAGTCTCTGAAGCAGCTTAAGATAAGCAGGGCCCTGGCAAGTTATAGGATCCACCTACATTTCAGAATAAACTATCATATGAAATCAGCATGCTCATTATGTAAGCAAAGGTGTTAAGAGAATTTATTGAAATAATTTTGTTTTCTCAGAAACGTAAGAGATAATGAGCAAGAAATGTGTGCTTAACACATCATCTTGTCCCCCTCCCCCTTTAAATTATGATTCATGATAATGACCTGGGATTATCAACTTTTGAAACAAGTCCTGGCATCTCAGATTGTAACATGGGTAAGATTCTGTGTGCCAAAGTGGTCAGGGTACCAATATGATTTAGAAGCAGTCATTAATAAATTGATGGCTGCCAATCACACACCTCATAAAAACCACAAAATTATTCAAGAAAATAAGTTTTTTTAAAAAAACTATGTTATATGCATAAAAGGTAAACTATTTTTTAGTTCATAAATCCAAGCAAGCTCATCAGTCTGAAGAGCATTATTCATTGCAGGTTTTCAAAACCTAGTATGTTGCCTAGTTGAGGAATTTTCACTATGATTGATATACTTTTCTATCCTTTACTGCCATAATAACTGCTCCATTAGCTAAAGTAACTAGCTACTGAGATCCAATTAACCACATCATATTATGCCATCTGGAAAACACTGTCCTTCTTCCCATCCCCTTGCTTCCAAGGTGAAGTTGCGCCCATAAATTCACATTGGTGCACTTCAACAAATGTTGTAATGTTCACAAGTGTTTTTAGTCAGAAACATGCTGCCATAGAGGAGCTGCTAAAATGCTACCACAGAAGAATTTTTTTTTAAATAGCTATCACTGTATAGTTGTAATTCTCTAACTGAATGACCCTTGTACAATGGGAAAAGGTAAAAATATTGTATTAGTATGTTGCTAAAACTGACTATTTTTAATACAGCATCAGAAGAAATTTACATGCACACTGTTCCTTGTCTTGTGAAGGTTTTAGGGTTAAACTTGTATTATGAAGGTGGGGGAACAGACATTAGTTTCACTCAGTTTCACTCTGTGACACGAATACTGATTACCAGGTCTTATTTAGTCTGTTTCAACTTTTTCCTACATTGGAAGCATGACACTTTCCTTCCTTTCTTCTGAAATTTCAACCGTAACACTGAGATTGCTCAGCTCAGAATACCACCTGCAGGTTTCACTGGAGAGTGAAAGGTCAGTCTCCTGACTAGAAGGGCCAGTGCTTCTAGCTGTCTCTGTGCCAGAGTGTGACACCTTTCTCTGAAATTCCAGATCTACTGTAACATCTGCTAGTTGGTGCCCATTGTGCTGGGGTTGGGGGTGGCTGGCTAACCAATCTGAAATCAAATTTCACCTAAGCTGTATGCACCTAGTAGATAAAAGCAAGAAAGGTAACTGTCTCTCAGCTTCATTGCCCCACTTGTTAAAAAGAAATAATGAAGCTTTTTTAATGGGTTCTGAACATTAATGTGTTGTTAAGGACTGGTCATGTTGTGCAGATGCCTGATGATCATTTTCCAAAGCAACTACTCTATTCCGAACTTAAAAATGGAAAGTGTAATGCTGGTGGTCAACAAAAGAGGTTTAAAGACTGTCTCAAGGCAAATTTTTAAAAAATGTAGTATAAACACTGACAACTGGGAAACATTGGCCTGCGACTGCTCCAGTTGGAGAACAGCCTTTACCAAAGGTGTCACGGGCTTTGAAGACACTCGAACTCAGGACGCAAGGGAGAAACGTCCTAAGAGGAAGGCACGCTGGGCAAATCCACACCATGATTAACTCCCACCCGGAAACCTATGTCCCACTGTGGAAGGACGTGTGGATCCAGAATTGGCCTCCACACTCACTTATGGACTCATTGTTAAAACCGTGTTTATGGAAGACAATCTTACTCAGCTACGAGTGATCGCCAAGGAAGAAGAAGAAGAAGAAGAAGAAGAGAGTATAAATGATTTCTGAAAGACACCTGGCCCTTCTCATAATTACCATGATGCCATTTTGGAATTTGCAAACATTTTTTAAAAAAAGAACTGGGCACATTGTTTTACACATGATTATCTATTATGAACAAAACTGTCTACTCCACTGAACATGAAACAAACTTTGACTTGGGTCATTTCCTCTCCATGTACACCAAGTGTTACTGGCTGACATACAACTCTTGGCACGTCAATTCCTCATCCATAAAACAGCCATAATTATGATTTAAATTTCACAAGGATAAGGTAAAAATTGTTACTCATACTGAACCTCACACAGAGTTCTTATGCTACCTTGATGGCATGGGAACTTCAGTAGTGCTGATCTGTTGTTTGCCATCAAAACAACATGCAAAGTACAGGGTCACTTGAATCCTTTGGAAAATGGGCTAGTGCTGATGTGAGGAGCAGGAGGAGGAGGAATCCCAATATGGATTCTGCCCTCGTGGTTCTGGGTTTCTCGCATTATGGAACAAATGGTACTGGAAGGAATGGCGTTGCTATGGCTCACATGCCAGGACAGCATAAGCACCCAATGACAGGGTAGGCAAAATGTCTACATAAATGCAAGACTAGAGTTTGAACCACCACGTGACTCAGTCAACAGAACAAATCTTTAAAGACAAGTAAAAGAGAGGGATACAAGTGAAGTTCACCTCATAGCCTTTTCTAGTTGAAAATTCTCCTCCCACTGCTCACAAGGCCTTCTATTACCAATTGTCCTGTGGGAAGGACTCCCGTCTCCTCTGAACCCACACAGCTAGAGAACTGGGGCTGTGAACATCTTGTGGGGGGAATTCTTTTATACCTCTATTTATTTAGAGCGTGCAATGAGGCTTCATGCAAAAAGTGTGGGATTTTCCCAACATTTACTTGAAGTGCAACTAATATATTTCCCCCAGGAGCTTAAGAGACTCAGGGCACAGGCACAACAACAATTTTTATAAAAATCATATATGCTAACTTGCATATATAGATGTAAGTTCAGCTCTCTGAACAAAGTAAGATGGTGGGTGACTAGGCCTGTAAAGCAAAGTAGCTTCTTCTTAAAAAGTAAAACAAAACAAAATGGGGGGGGGGGACCAGTGAGCTACCCCCCAGCAATGCCCCTGCACTCCTAGTCTTTCCCCACTATCTATCCTGCTCAGTCCATCCAACTTACCTATTCCCTAGCATCTTATATCCTTTCATATGACCATCTACAAAGGCCAGCCATGTCAGTCATCCAGAGGAGTAGCTGGTGTGGTGTTGCCTCCCGCAGGGGGGAACAGTGGGGAGGTCAGCTGCCCTGCCCCCAAACCACTGTGGTAAGCAGCAATGATATGGCTGTCAGGAGGCCAGTGGCAGCTCTGGCCCACTGTGCCAGCCACTCCTGGCCATCGATTGTGTCCCTGGAAACTCGAAGATTCACCCACCTTTCTAGGTCTTTTTAATAACAGAAACAAAATGTGTGCGCGCGCACAATTGATTGAGCAGCCTATCCGATATCGCTGATAGCTCTGGAAATATATGAGAAAATGTCATTCTACACTAAGAAGAGGCCAGTTGTAGTTCAGACAGAACTAAAGAAATAGCACTCTTTTAACAGTGTGTATCAGAACAGTGTTGTACCACATAACATTGTTAGGGAAACACTACTAGAAATGGAATATGGGTTTTAAAAATTTTGCCTTTAAGAAACTGCTATCACAGAGTAAGCAAATGTCCTCTGTGGAGCTCTTAAGCAATCTGGTAGATGTTTTTGTCCCCAGATTATATATATATGAGAATCTTCGGCTTTCAGCAGTTCCTGGGTTCTATACTGCAGGTCATACTGCATGGCTCTGGCCCCATGGCCTATGCACTTCTCTAATCCTCAGCTCCCCCGCCCCCCCGGTATGTCTCATTCTGATTGTGCCATCCCTACATTAGAACATTTAAGAGCTTAGGATATAACAATGAACTACCCCCCTTTTTGCTACAAACAACAACATGCTCATCTGACGCTTACCCACAAACTTCTGTGGGGTGGAGCTTTTACGCTTTCCCATGTTGCTTGTCAGCTTCTCTATAACAGCAGGTCTTTCAAAAGGCACCAGAGTAACATTGTTGTCCATCCCAGGATCTTGCTCCTTACCATCTTCCATAGTAGATACTACATAAAACCAAAAAGCCAAATCAGATAGAGCTACCTACACTTCCAGGAGAAATTAAGTAAATAAAAGTGGTCAACATTTTTGAGGTTTGCAAACTATAATTAGTCAATGTGTGCCCATAAAAGCACTAGAAAGTTTGGGGAGTCGTTTAATGATGCTCTTGGCCTTTGGTTCTAATAACCTTCTGGGCAAGGACTCTTTGCAACTGAAGGTGGCTGTGGAGCATGAAGAAACAACTCCACTATTGGGGAAAGGAGATCTGGGATTGGTGAGCTAGGTTAAAAGCTATGGATATGTGAATTGCCTCTACAAGCCACTACATTAGGAGTAGTCAACATGGTGTGCACTCCAAACGTTCCTGAACTCCAGCATGTGGTGGTCAAGGATTGTGGGTGTTGAAGTCCAGCAACATCAGACTGACACCATGTTTATGCACTACATAAATAACATGCCACATGTTTTTGGGAATCCCCCCAATTTATTAATTCTGCTTATGAATCAAAGAAATGATGCTTAAGGTTAAGCAGTGCACATACTAATCACACACAATGAGAAACTGCCATTTTAAAATACTTTTGTATTTATTATCTGAAATGAAGCCAATAAAAAATATTTCTGTCTGTTTGCTATTGCTTATTTATAAAATGGTTCCACGTCCACCAGCATGCAGCACAGCTCCAAAATTCTACTCTACCCAGTAGTGAGTGGAGCTGACAACCCTAGACTGCCTGAGTATTGAAGGGCCTGGAAAGGTGAAAAATATGAAGCCTAGATGGAGTAATCTAAACAAAGGCATAGTGGGAGAGGGACTGGATACAGTAGGTGGGGGTAGGCCAAGGAAGAAAGCGTGAGTGAGTGAGTGAAGGTATGTAACCTTTTGCGTGTCGAGGTCCCCAGGTCCACCCCAAATAACTCACACATCACACAGAAGTTTTTGTTTAAGATTTTTGGCATAATTTTGGCCACAACTTTATTAAAATACAAATTTGTGAGTGGTTGCGTAGGCATTGGTTGCGACTATCTGCCCCCACGATGGGGGACAGACTGACATTCCGCACGATGCGAAAGTCAGAATGGGGGAATACACTTGGGGGTTACGCGGAGCAGGGAACCTGCCCTCACCCCAAATGCAACCAGGAGCTCATTGCTATGGCCCGAGCCCCCTTGACAGAGTGGACAAGCAATAGTTAGCCCCCAATTCCTTTAACGGAATCCCTTGCAGCAGCAGCAATAGAGGGGCAGGCACAGCCAATCCATGCCCCTCAACCAACCAAACCATAAACCAATGCCTAACCGCGAACCTTACAAGTTGTGACGATTTGCTACGCAGTAGGCAAAAACCAAATGGCCCCAGCCAATCAGCCAGATGGACAAAATTCCTACCAGGCCCCCGCTCCAAAGCAGACGACCCCATGACAGGCACAGCAAGGTCAAAGCGAACAACCCTATTCTAGGGAGGGAGGGACGGGCAATCCGATGCACGGGCGAAAAGAGGAAGCCCTAGCCTCGTGCAAGGAGTTTTACTATTTCTGGCTGTCAATCAACAAATGGCAACATTAACTTCTTCCCAACAACAAGGGAAGCCCCAATCGTATCAGTGGCCAACGATCAATTAGCCCGCCCCCCAACTTTGGAGTGTCCTGGCGGCCCCCACCGCAACACGTGCTCTCCATGAAGGAGAACATGCTTTCTTCAGACAGAAAAGAAAGAAGAAGAAAAACGTCCCAGGTTTACAGCCCTGCTCTCACAACATATCCAGGGTGAGTGAATGGATGCAGGAGTGAGAGGGAAACGATCACATTGGCTGGATCCATCTCTCCCCATCTATGCGCATTCTGTAAATTGCATGCATGGAGTAGACATATGTTCAACTGTACACTGACTCCCTCTTCATGATGGAAACCTAGACAAGCAAGTTCCCAGTTGCCAGGAGAGATCCCTTGTGTGCAGCTGTATATACGAAGCAGCTGTATATGAAAAGATATTCATCGATCCTCCTTCTGCACATGCTCTCTCAGACTGGATATGCTGACCGTAAGGCCATCAGAATTACATACTGATATTTCCTGAAAAAATGATTATGTCAAGAACTTTGAGAAGTATATTTCTTTGCAAAGCAAAACAGCCTATCCTGCGTTACAGAGATGAAAATAGGGGCATTTGTCCATTTCTACCAGCCTTTCTGACACCAAGGGTCGCTCCCTGAACCAGGATCCTTGAAGAAAACTCCTCTTTGCCTGCTGCATACAGGATTCCTTTATCCTGACATAGTGAGTCCCGTCTTCTGGAACAAGGGGCTGTTAGCAAACTGGCTACCAAGACAACACGGCAGCAGCCCTTCAAGAATCCCACAAAATGGCAGGGGGAGGGGGCACACCACGGAACTACTGAGATAAGCACACCATTTACATTTAGGTTAACTAAAGGGGCACCCTTTTTAGACAGTTAATATGTTTGGTGTAACGCACAAGAGCGAAGAACAATACCACAGTGGCCAACCTCACCTCTGAGTCATGTGCAGACACTAGAAAGCTGACAGTCAGAACAAAACCTGTATGTCTCACGATTTGTCCTGGCATAGGGTCTGTTTTGACAGTTTCCTGAATTGTGTGTAGGTTGGAAGTGGGTCTCACCACCACCACAATTCTGTCCTCCTGGCTTAGTGAATTCAGACTGAACATAGGACATAGGGCTGCACTAAATGCGGATTATTGCAACACTTTCGTACTGACTATTCTATAAGATCCAGACAAGATAGTTCAAAGTATGAAACTAGCAAAAATGACTAGAGGAACAAAGCTAAAGACTACAATTGAAAATGCAGAATTCATTCGTCTTTCCCCATGTATTTGGCTAATAATTCTTCCAAATCGTCACCACCAGAACAACAAAACAGTCCCCTTTACAATGACAATACTACCTTGGAGAAAAAGTTTTATCCAGAAGTTTTATCCATTTACTGGCTCCCTAAAATCATCTGAACTATTTTCAATTTCATATTGCTCTGTAACTTCCAACAGAATATAAGATATCCCTGCACAATATGTAACCCATCAAGCTGAGCATGTCACCAGCCACATTTTGTGGCTTGCCAGATGTTTGCAAGTTTCTGCAGTTCTAGGCCTGCAGCAAGCACAGGTGGCTTAGGAAGCCCCTGAAGAGCTGCCAAACAGGGCTGGGCTACATTCAGCTTAGTGGGACACACATTTTGAAAATCCAGGAGTTTAGCCATGCAACTTGCAGCTCCCCAAAACCAGTCCTCTTTAGATGCCCTGCCTCTGATCAGATACCCATAGTAAGGCAAATACTTTATAAATAAATAGTTATGATAATTATCTATGCAGTTGAAGGGTGGAGCAATGGTACTGAATTTTTTTCTCCATTAGGCAGAAAAGCAGCTCAACTGTTTAAGCCATTTCAGTCCTCCTGAATTCCAGAGGCTATGGAAGTAAAATAGGAACACTTAGGCTAGAATGACTTGGGAACTTTTTTTTTGGTGTTTATGAAGTTGGTATAAAGCTATGCTGCTATACGTCCACCCTCCACCCATTGCTTTTGTTCTGTTTGCACCTCTCACAACAACTTGGCACAGAAGAAAAACAGGTTTCCAGGAAAACACTCTGATAAATCACTCTAATTTATATGTCATCCAGGAGCTTTCTTATCTAGTGAAGATTGCGCCTGAGAGAAGCCCCCAACCTTTTCTCTGTGTTCCTTCCTTTTCTGTTCACCTCTAGATAGGCAGAGCTAGTCTTCTCAAGGTGAAAGCAGGCCTTTAGCCTACCAGAAACCTCCCACTCCTGCAGAAGACTCTATACTTCCTCCTTTGCTGCTCTTCTCAGGACTGGAGCTTCTCTCCTCCAATTCCCCCAAGTGACGTTGCCTCTCCCTCTCATCCTTCAAATGTCTCATCAAAACCCCTATTTCCTATTGAGACTGCTAAAACTAAGTATGCATATCCAACCATTAAAAATGTCCACTTTGCCTCCCTCCCCAACACCCTAGTCCCTCTTTCATTCCCGTTTTCAGTACCACCTGGGAAAAGGTAACAACACACTTTGCCACATCTGCGGTTTTCAAAAATGAAATACTAGGCTTCGTGTACATGTGCAGTTTTCATTGGGATCAGAGTTGGGGAGGGAAGAATTAACCTCCCCTCCCTGCATGCTGCAGTTTAGCTAAAATCCGTCATTTCCAACAGACTACCCATGGTATTTAATTTTTAATGCCCCAGACGTAGTTGCTAATCAGGTTATCCAAGTACAGTAACATCTTGTTTGGACTATTTTCTCTTCTGAGGACCTTTGTAAATTTTCATCATGTGGAGCTGGAGAAAGGAGCAGCAAGAGAGAGGGAGAGCTCTGCCATGAAGGCTCAGTTGTAGCACAACAAGCTCTCTGCATCGATGACACTTCTTCTTGAACTGGGTCTGACGTTGGCTTGGGACTGGCTGTGGAGAAGGATTTGCAGAGAATACTACTTTTGATTTGTTCCTATTATTCATTGCCTACTAATGGCTTTTCATGAACCCCCCAACTCCCACAATTAAAAGAGGAAACTGACAAAAGAGCAGGAATTCAGAAGAGAGCTATAAACATGACTTAATTTGAGCCAGGCCTAGCTATGAAACCCAGAAACTATTAATACCACTGAACACCTGTAACTGGTCCAACCTAGAGGGGGGAGGAGAGATTTGATCTTCCACATTAAACTTTAGAAGTACCTTTTGCTTATGAATACATGTAGATCACATCTTACGCTGATTTCACTGACATGATCACAGCTTTATGCTGGAAATTTAAAATAAAAAATAAAAGGGGCAGGAGAACCCACAAAAGAGTGTGTTCTTTCTCTTCCAATTCCTGGTAAAAGATTCCTGGGGGTGGGAGGGAAATCTCTGGCTCATGGAAACTGTCCAACTGACAATCCATTCCGTTTATCTATTTGTGGGTTGGCATCCAAGGAACGCCAAATGTCAGAACCTCATTTATTTTGTAAGCTTTCTTTTTTTTAATTGCACAGTATGCACTTGCTGAGACACACAAAGATCGCTCATTTGCCACAGGAGTCCAACTGCCAGTAGAGAAATAAATGGAAGGTTGGAAAGCTCAAATAACAACAATAAAAACCAGAACTCATATTTACTTTCAATATGACTGAGACATGCAGATGATTAAAGTCTGCATCCTTGTTTCCCTCTGATGGTCTGGTGTTTTAGTCAAAACCAACTCAAAGTTTCTAAGCAATTGTTATGAATTTGTGCAGCCTGTGCCTATGCATTCTTAAAAATAAGGCCCACTATGTTCAACAGGTCTTATTCCCAATGAAGTAAGAGTGCAGAGGTTTTCAGCATTAGGTTTTTAATTTAAATTAACATTTTTTACAATGCTCATTTTTACAATGGACATGCAATCGAGCAATGTGTAATGCACATATGTTTGAAGATGCTAGTACATAGCACAACAAGATAATAAAACACAACCAAAGAAAACCACAATGATAGTGACTGAGTCTGTAGTGCTCTGAGCAGTCCTCTTCATAATGTGGGACACAGAGGTTCACTGCTACTCTATTTCTTCCCCTGCCCAGGTGTAACCGCAGTCATAGACTATTGAAACAAGACTTTAAATTCAGGATTTAAGTTAGGCATGCCAGCCAATAATTTCTGGGGCCAGAGTGCATTGACTGATGTACCAACACAATGGCCCAAAGCACAAGTATGTCTCTTGAGCACATTTCCCCAGGCAAATGCATTAAAAGGGGAGGGGGGTGACATGAGGGCTTCTTCAAATAAGAACTAATCCTTTTGAATGCTACAAAAACCTAAAATTAACCCTTGAAAATAATTAATAAACTGCTCTGAGGCTGGAGAGGTGGAGAAGTTTCATGGGCGCTATCCAATAGCAGCACACAAAAGCTGGACCAGAAACATACATAAATATACTTCCAGATTTTCCTGCTTTGGGGGCTTTCCAGGGGAATCATAGACTGAATCGTTACAAGCCTCCATAAATAAAGCAGTTTGACTAGAAACCATAGCATGAGAGGAAACATGACTGTGTACTGCAGGAAGTCACCGTTATTATATGACCTCTGAATCTCTGAAAAGTTATCATCCAGGTACAACCAGCTCTCACACATCAAAGACTAGAGAGAAGGTCTTTCAGGGCAGATGTGTGATTTCCAGGAGTGCTAAGAGTCTCAGCAACTCTTTTTAGACAAAAATAAAACAAACGAAGAACAAAATCAGACATTCCACAAATATTCAGAGGGCCCCCAGAATCCAGTGCAGCAGTGATGGTGGGTTGTGAATTCTGGCTCCAGAAATCTCTATGGGCAGCACAACAAGCTTATTAATCAAAACTGAAATAGCACTAAAGCCTAGTTGATTTCATTTAACTGTGATTGCCACAGTTCCTGACAGACTTATGGTTCCTGTTCCCTTCATAGTTCTAGAGAAAAAGTTGTTGTGAAGGGGTGACTTTTTCCCATTCTTGTGTTGCCTGATTCAAAGTTGCCCACAGCACAGCACAGCTTAAATCCTATTCATTGAAGTGGAATTGATGGACTGGCTACTGTTGCCCCAAAGCACTGGCTACTGTGGCTCAATTCACACTTAGCATTAAACCATGGTTTGGCAATTGGGAGCATTTGTAATGGGCATCTGTGCTTCCCACTGTCTTCCCTCTTGCATGTCTCCTTCACTTGGGTTTGTTGGGGTCTTTCTTTTTGCTGACTAGTTTGCCATGATGCCCATATTGGAAGAATATTAGAACCTTGCCTCCAAGCCACAACTTGAAACCCTAATTTGAAATGTGTTTTCAACCATGGTTAGGAAGAAAGGGGCTAATCACAGTTTGTGGTTTTGGACATCACAGCAAACCATACTTAGCAGAAGACAGTCAGCAGGTCAAGGAGGAAAGGAACTTGCACAGAAGCAGGGAAGAGAGAGCATGGGATCCCTTGTGTGCATTCCCTATTGCAAAGCCACAGTTTTGTATTATGTCTGCATGGAGTTAGTGGGTACAGTAGATTTTCTGTTCAGTGCTCATTGATTTGAGTCTTCGGAAATGTCCTGCAGAGCCAGAGGGCTCAAAGGAGTTCAGATACACAGGAATTCCAAAAGAAAGATGCCCAAACCATCAGAGTGATCAGGTCTAACTGATTATTAGCACAGGGTACAAACTTACAGCCAAGGTCCAACACCTCCCTCCTCACCCCTGCTCATAGCATTCCATGGGACAGACTTCCATCAGCAGCCCAGGCCAATTCATCACTATCCAGATGACTCCTGTGCAGTATTTCACGGGTGCTTTTACAGTAGCTGCCTATAAATTGTCAGCCTCCTATTATGCTTTATGTTCTGCATTGGCATAGCGGGCAGCGCCCACAGTATTAAAAGTTTTGGTGGGGCAACATTTACTAAGATGACACTGTTGTAATGGATGGAAATTTGTTCTCAGTATCCAAAAAGCAAGATTAACTGTTGTGTAGTTTAACATCTGAAGACACATGAATGACTTGTTACATGCCTCAAAATGTCCCATTCTTTTTATCAATTTGCAGTTGCACTGGTCTGGCCTCATGTGCACTGTCATGTACAGAGGTTCTGTCTGCATTGGCTGCCCAGACATTTCACTTAAATTACGTGGAGCAGCTCCATGTGCTTCCTCAGAGATTATGTGTGCCTATGGCTAGTAGCTTGACCAGGATAAATTCATTTATATCCTTCCCTTTGACCTTGTTGGGGTATTTCCCTCCCCTCCCCATTGTAGCTAGCTTTCCTTTTCATAGCTACTTACTGCGCTAAATTAACAATAAACATAATTCACAAGTCTTTGTTACACTATTTTTTTAAGGCTTGAGTTTACATTTACAGTGGTGCCTCGCAAGACGAAATTAATCCGTTCCGCGAGTATCTTCGTCTAGCGGTTTTTTCGTCTTGCGAAGCAACCCTATTAGCGGCTTAGCGGCTTAGCGCTATTAGCGGTTTAGTGGCTATTAAAGGCTTAGCGGCTTAGCTGCTAAAAGGCTATTAAAGGCTTAGCGGCTTAGAAAAAGGGGGGGGGAGCGAAAAAAAATCTCAAGACTCGCAAGACATTTTCGTCTTGCGAAGCAAGCCCATAGGGAAATTCGTCCTGCGAAGCGCATTGAAAAACGGAAAACCCTTTCATCTAGCGGGTTTTCCGTCTTGCGAGGCATTCGTCTTGCGGGGCACCACTGTAATGTTTGGATCATCGTGGGTCTATTTAAGTACATGTTCCCAATTCTTTCACTTTTGTGGATTGCTAGGAATAGCACAAAAAGGGGGGAAAGGGAGATCAGTGCTGTCAAAAGTACTCAGGACTGAGGCTTCCGACTCACCATGGTGACTCATGACTTGCCCAGCAGCCTCTATACTGACATTCTGAAGGTAGTTGTGACAGCGTTCCTTGTGCTCCTCCAGAGAGCTGCGTTGCTTGTAACTCCGTCCGCAGTAGTTGCACTTGTGAGGTTTACCCACTGTGGAAAGAAGAGAGGCTTCATGTTAAATCAGTGTTGCCAGGGCACCTTGCAGTTACAAAAATAGAATAGGAAAACGCCTACAAAAGTTATTCCACCCTCTAACCTTTGCTCATTTCCCTTTTCTCTACCTCACTTCATCACTACCCTACCAGTCATTCACCCACACCATGAATATACAGCAACAAAATGTTACAGAAATGTGTAGTACCCACAAAGGCCAACACAGTGTGGTTTAAATACATTTACCTGTGGCCACAAATAATTTTTCCTTTGCATCGAAATAACAATGAGGGAAAGATTACAAGACAGGTCACAGGGGCTTGGGGAGACTCTTATGACTATACTCTTTTTAAAAGCAGGGCTATGGGATAATATCAGAACATCCTTATGTTTCTAATGCTTTTGCAAAACAAAATGGAGACATGGACGAGATGCAAGAGCTGTTGATGAAGTGCAACATCAGAAGTTGTTGCATTGTATCTGTACAACTATCAGTTATTACATTGGTGTGGCAGCTTTGAGGGGTGTCTATGTCCTTATGAAAGGGAAGGGAAGCATGTCATTATCTCTATGCCAGTGGCGGAGAGCCTCCAGGCTACGAGACTAATTAGGCCTCTGAATTTGGTCCAGGAGACCATTTTGGGCAAGCCACACTCACCTGCCAGTAACCTGAAGTCGTATGAAATCAGATATGAAGATCTGTTATCTCCCATCTAAAGCATGGGTGAAGGACTGTGGGCTGGATGTGACCCTCAGCGTCTCCCCTGATCACACCTCCCATTTAACCCGGCTTCATATCCCGAGTGTTTCTGCCTGGCTGGAATGTGTCCCTGAACTCTGACAATGCCTCCTGCCTGCCTGGAGGGAGGACAGAGAGGGCTGCATGAAATGTGGGTTTACAGTCATTGCTTTGCCCTCTGGACCTGCCCATCATAGGCACCTGCCTCTCAGAAGGTCTGCAGCCTTGCACTCAGGAAGCTATTTGTGTTACAAGCTTTTGTAGTTCTTGCTAATGTTTCTTGGTAAGGAAGAAGCATTCTTTCTCATTCATTCTTAATTTTGGAGGGAGCAGGGCATGGGATGTATGCAGCAGAAATAATATTTCCATTTATGCTAGATAATCACCCTGAAACAGGAAAGCACAAAATGGAATTCACCAAGAACAAATTGGCTTATAAACTGAAGTAAGGAAAACAATGCTTTGTACTGCTTAAACTCTGAAAGATAAAGAACCTTAGAAAGTACATTCAAGTCCAAGGTCATCACTTGAGAGAAGTGGCAAGAGAGGAAGCCTAGATGGAACCACCTTCCTACTTCTTTTGACATTATATTTCAAAGACAAAGTACAAATAAGCTTCCTCTCTCCCTTTTTTCCAAGTCCCGTGGGAGGGGGAGAGGGAGAGGCATCCCTCCCCCTTCGCATGAAACTCCAGGTGGGGGGGGGAGGGTGCACAAATCGCTCCCACTCCTGTGGAATGTGCAACAAGGGCCTAAAAATGCATTTTAGTCTGGAATGTATTACTTCTGACAAAGCAATATTTACCAATATATAGAGAAAGGAGTGATTTTGTAATATGACGTACAGTCTAATCAGTGTAACTTTTAAATTTGATTTATGGACACGGAGGGGGAACCCAGAAGTTCATGCAAATACCTTCAGTTAACAACTGAATTCGTTTCTACTGGTCTGGAAAAAGCTCGCTGCCAGATGTAAATTTTATTCAGAACTAACAAAAAGGCTAGAGGGAAATGCCCTCCAGATTACTAGACCATTGGAACTAGACAAATGTTTAACATCTTAATTGTGTACATATACCATCCCCATTCTCAAACTGAGGGCAATTGCTTGAGCATTAATAATAATAATAATAATAATAATAATAATAATAATTTTATTATTTATATGCTGCCCATCTGACTGGGTTGCCCCAGCCACTCTGGGTGATTTCCAGCAAAATATAAACACATAATAAAGCATCAGACATTCAAAACTTCACTGTTGTCATTTATGCTGCAAGAGCTTGTTCTGTATGGCTTCAGAAACACATGTAACTAACTGAAACATTATTGTTCCCTTAAAAACTTACACAAGTTTACTAAAATGTTTAATGTCGCAGTAGATGCAGTTGTACTTCAATTGCCTGCAAATCAAAACATAATTTGCAACGTTTTGTTCTGCCACCAGCTGAGGATTTATCTTTGTCAGCAAGCTTTTAATTCTGCGGCTGTTTTACAATGACATCGATTTATATCTACTCAGAAGTAAGCCCCATTCAGTTCAACGGTTCTTTCTCCCCAGGTAAGCGTTTATAGTACTGTTATTTAGTACATATTTAACTCTGCTCTTTTGGTTCCTTTTTCTGCTTTTAGTTTGATTGTGTGCTTATCTTTTATTTTGATTTTTAAACATATTTGGATTGCTTTTAATGTTTTATGGACTAGGTCTTGTGAAGGGATTAAAATAGGGAAGCTTGTGCATGCAGGCAAGTGTGTGTGTGTGTGTGTGTGTGTATATACACACGCACGCACACTTTTTTTAAAAAGGGCATCTTCAAATTTTCTCCCAAAGGCAGAATAGGAGCACAGATTTGCTAGGGACAGGCACCAGAAATTAGGTACCTTTCCCAGTAAATAGAATGTCTGGGTGTCCGATTTTGATGTCTGTTTACACCAGACTTTTGTAGAAGTGTCCTTTGCCATTTGAATTACTTTTACTGTTGCATCACAAAACAACAGACACTTAACAATGCCTATAAGAACAGAGGAAAGAGAAGATCAGAACTCAGACTGTGGATTGTTTGTTTTTATGCTTGAAAAGGCTAGAAATCCTAAAAGATATCCTACCAGTGTGAAGGAACTGTTAGAAGAATGCATAGTGAATTTCAGCTTTCAGCAGTGCTTTTGAAGAGTACCCTCCCTCCTTCCCTTCCTTTGGAGCCAACTACTGGGGGCAAAGGTTCCTTCGCCCCCCCCCATGAAATATTCGAGGGCCCCCCCCCAAGGTTGATGAACATTGCCATTCAAATGGTGTGGGTGCACTGTGTCAATTATGCAGAGCTGCAGCTGGGGGTGGGGTCCGGCCAGGGCTTCTGCCCCGGTGTAAGCCTCCGGGGGGGGGGGTGCCATTGAGGCCCCCAGCCTCCCAACATGTCTGGGTTTTGGCCAGAGAGAAAGATGAGAAAGTGAAGATTAGCCGCAAACTGTGCAAACTGTGTCCTTCCCCTTTCTCCATGAAGCTGAAGGAGGCTCATTTACAAAGTGATGCAGGGAGAGTTGGAAAATCTGGAGAGGCTGCGTGGCTCTGCCCAGCGAAGCCTAAGATGGGATCCCCTGTGGGTTTGCTACTGTGTGAGAAAGACATTCCGAAGGGACGGAAGGAGGGGTGGGACTAGATGATCCTTGGGTCCCTTCCAACTCTACAATTCTATGATCCCTTCAGAACTTTGAATGTGTTTAAATAGCTAAGGTTGAGGCGTTTTAGAGACTTTACATGATCTACACACAGGAAAGTAAGGGGTGTGTGAGCATTTTCCCTGCCAGAGGTGGTTCCCTGGCAAGCTCCGGTCAGCCCGGCTGCATTAGGATTGTAATGGGAGGGCACTTCCTAGTTTAGACTCGCAAAAAGTATTTCTTTGCCTTAAGTAAAGGTAAAGGGACCCCTGACCATTAGGTCCAGTCGTGGTTCTCTGCCTTGCATGGAGCCTAAAATGACTAAAAAATTACTGTTTCCTAAAATGAATAATCAAACAAAAATAAAATTGAAAGGAATCTTGTTGAAGCTTACTTGGGAGTAAATTTACAGATCAAAACTCCTGGAAAGGGTTTGCACAGAACCAAGAAGGGGGTGGCGGCAAAATGTCTCAAAGAGGGGGGGGGGGGGAGAAACGTTTAAAAAGGAAACCAGAGGATCTTGGCCGATCTCATGGAAATGCAGTCTTTTAATGCTCCCATGACCCAATCAATCCATTTCAAAACCTGACCCCAGACAGACAATTGCTGCACATGAAAGTTCTACAGTGGTACCTCGGGTTACATACGCTTCAGGTTACAGACTCCGCTAACCCAGAAATAGTACCTCGGGTTAAGAACTTTGCTTCAGGATGAGAACAGAAATTGTGCTCCGGCAGCGCAGCGGTAGCGGGGGGCCCCATTAGCTTCAGGTTAAGAACAGTTTCAGGTTAAGAATGGACCTCCAGAATGAATTAAGTCCTTAACCCGAGGTACCACTGTAATGAGTCCTTTGAGCAGCAGCCCTACGCAAGGGCTTCCACTCTCCCCCCTTCTACTCCTATATGACCCCTATAATTGGCCCTGGAATGGGACATCAGAAGAACTTCTGAAACAGCCTGTGGGAAGAGACGACGGAGAATCATTTAGTCTGGTGATCCAAAATGCTTGCGCTTATGGCACGATCAGAAGAGTTGACACAGAATTCCTCCTATACTTTTTCTGGCATTAGGATGAATGGCTGAAACAGATTCCTTTTAAGCAAATGAAACTTTTCGTATTGACTGGCACGTAGCCAATGAATTATTCAGTTTAATTAAAGGCTTTAGTTCTGGTGCGTAACACGTGATAACTATATAGGTAAAATACTGATATGAAATCAGTATCAAAACTTACAAATCAATATTCAAATATTGTGAGCCTTAAATATTATACTTAAAATGTTTGAATTAAAACAGTCATTTGTTTGGATGTATCTAAGTTAACAAACCCTAACTGACACCGGATGGACGTGTAAAGAAATGGTTGCATATGAAATGAATAGATTCAAGCAGATGTTCAAGCAAATGAATAGATTCAAGCAGCTCCAATACCACATCCTGAACTGCTCAGAGTGAACTTTAGTTTAGGTGTGAAACTCTGGCCCTCTGTAAGGTTTGCAGGTGCTATGTTATCACCACCATCTATCTAGGTGACAAGTACAAATTTGCAAACATATATGTTAGCAGAAAAGCTTAGCAAGCAAGATGGCTATATCTGCTTGTCAAAAAGAAAAGGAGAAACTGATTTTATTCACCATACTTCCCTCTCCACACTAGCTGCCATGCTCAAGGGAAAGAGGAAAAGCATCACTATGTTATCATAGATTTCCACCCAGAATGCAGAATCCATTTTACTGTATTGTATCTCTGAAGTGGAAGTTTCCAGTTTTTATTGTTGTTGGGGAGGTAAATCTGAAAAACTCACACTTAACATACTCAAGGTTTAACAGGCAGTTTGATACCAAGCAGGCAAACTAAGGGAGGTATAATGATATATATATAATTAACATTTAGGGTAGGGTGCACTCAACAGGGAACTAAAGTCAGTCATAGCTCCATGGCGAGTATTTGTGTATGATAAACATAATAGCAAACACATCCTTGTCATATTCACAATTTATGTTTTCATGTATAAGCTTGAAGCACCTTAAACACACACTTAATTAAATGCAAATGTTGGGTTCTAGAACTTCTGATCTTTTTTTTTTCTTTTGAAGTTAAAAATAGTTTACTTACAAACTCTTCCAAGGTCAGATTCATTTGCTTTTCCACACATCAGTCAGAAAAGTTGCACAGGCTGTAAAACCCACCTTAGTTATAAAGTGGTGAAAGTTCCAAATAGGAATTTAAGAGTGGCTGATGAGAGCCACGTGGTTGAGCTGGAGCAACCAACTCAAACCTCTTCACACACTGAGCTTCTCAGGTAGACTGGGGTTATGATAATAAGCTTGATTACCCAAAGTAAGGGGAAGTGACATAGCTAAGCCTGGCAGAACAGCTTTCTCTGTGGTATTAGACCTCTCATACGCTAATTAGACTTAAGCATGCTGGGTATATGAGGGTGCTTATCCCACTGTCTGCGTGATGGACCTGTTGCCAGGGGGCAGCTTTTGAACAATAACAAGAAGGGAGGGCAACACATCACTCTTGAACCCATCTTTTCTCTGTGATCAGAACACAGGAACCTGTCCATCCGCTCTTGCTCATCCTTTGCCAATAACCATTCTAGAACATCTGATCCTTATAATAAAACCTGATAAAAAAACAACCCAATTAACTAAGAAGTTGAAAACAATGGTTCAGAATAGGTGGGAATGGCTGCTTGCCCAGTCATGGGGTGGGTGGCTGTTGCAGCCCATTGTGGTGGGCTCTAAGCCCTGGGGAGAAAGGCTAGGAGGCCAGCAGGTGGGGAATTCCCAGGCCAGCCATTGGATTGGCGAGATTTTCCGCCATCTGTTTATTTGAATTCTGGCCAATCTGGCCAGGCTGAGTGTGCGTGGCTTGACAACGGACTGAGGTGGAGCAGGCTTCACTCTGGTACGCCTGTAAAGGCTGGCTGTGGCTGACCCCAAGGACCGCAGTTGGACAAAGAACATCCCTCCCTTCCCACTCTATTCAGAAATGCTGTGGGTTTTGTGTGCTAACTTTTTCCTTCCTAGATACTGTGTTTATTGGCTTTGTTGTGGTTCTATAACGGTTGCCATTTTCAGAGCTGGGAAGGAATTTGAGTGCAAACAGATTGGACCTGTTTGAGGGGTTTGCCTTCCTCATAGGAAAAGTCACAACTTTGGCAGATAAGGCATTGGGTGGAATTCTTTTAGTTTAACATCAGGTAAGGAGCTGAAGTTGTGTATCATCCCCACCTCAGAACAACGTGATAACAGGGTACCCGAAGTCTCCATCCAAAAGCCAAGGCATCAGCCCTCCAACAGGGGGGCTGAGAGGGATATACTGTACGCCCAATGCCAAAGCCAAATCTAACCTACATCTGGAATCAAAAAGTTATAGCCTATTTTAAAATCCCAGAACGTTGTGCTGTCCAGTTTGTCCACCTTCATAGGTTTGGCTGTGCTGTCTGCAACAGCACTCGCTATGTAGCAAGGTCAAACTTAGAAAACTCATTTTGGCTAAAATAGTATGATGTCTTGGAAGATCTGAACATAATTCCTGTGACAAAACTACCGTATGTGAGCTTAGGCAAGTCATTGCTCCTCTATCTGCTAAGAGGGGTGTTTTCTTCTTACAGTTCACATCTATGTGATGAAGATAAATTTGTTTAGGTTTGTGAAATTTCTCAGATGATGGTGGATGTTCTGTGAGTCTCAATATTGAAATACACTTTGGTCTTACCTAAGAATGAAGAGACTCCAAACCCTTGATCATTTTTAGAACAATTAGATGCATGAAAGATCCTAAGTTTGTGTACTGTTGGAGGGAAGAGAGGTTTCTTTGTTACTTGATCCTTTTTTGTTTGTTTGTTTGTTTGTTTGTTTGTTTGCATTAGCGTATCATGACTAAGAAACTTGCTGAAGTTACTCAGTTTTCATTTGCACTGACACTGACCATTCCTAACTGGAGATTTACAGAACACACAAGCAACAAAGGGATGGAATCCTCAGTGAGCATCAGGAATGCTGTCAGACAAATCAGTTCTCTTTTCTAGATATTTTATATATATCAGCTAGCATATTTTTGCTGCTGTACATTTTGTAAATGAGACTGATTAATAGAACTCTCTCCCGGCAGCCAAAATTGTGTAGTTAGTTTCACAGCTAAACACAAAATGGCTGCTGTCACAAGCTTTAATTATCTGTGACATTCACTAGAACGGGGTATCCCAAACTTGGGTCTCCAGCGGTTTTTGGACAACAACTCCCATCATCCCTAGCAGCTAACAGGACCAGTGGTCAGGGATGGTGGAAAATGGACTCCAAACACAACTGGAGACCCAAGTTTGGGAAACCCTGCTCTAGAACTTTGCTTCATGCACCCATTCACAGGATATTTGGTTTTTACTTATACCTAGTATAGTGAATCTAGCTAGGCCTGCCAAAACGCCCCAGAATGGGATACCTCATTTTTCATAGGTATCAAGAAAGAAGCTAGCAAAAATAAAGACAAATAACTTCTTTCTTTATATGGACCCTCCCTTTATATATAGCTTTAAGCTAGATTTGTAAATTAAAACTATTTTTAGTAGAGATAACTTCCAATTGACATAAGAAATCTGGAGTGGATCAAGTAAACCCAGATGAGTACTGAGGTCTGCATCAGACATCCCACTGCCAAGGTCAAAAACATTTCTCATACATCTGAAATCAAACAGTTATGCAAACATGGCACAAATTAGAACACTTCTAATCGCAGGATCTTTAAAATGTCTTGCAGGGAGTAGGGAGAAACATATATTGGTATAGTGAAGAACCTTTGGTTGTTTGACAACCAGTTTACAATATGAAATGCAGCAATTCCTGTTCAACATAGTACTGTTCCCAATTCTTCTGGAGAATTTCCTGCCATTCCTTAAAAGATCACAGGTTTGTCTGTGTTGTTTCCATAATTATATACAGTTGTGAAACCCAAAGGCAGAAGGAACTCAGACAGTAAAACCATACAAAGCAAATGGAGAGGGGAAAAATGCAGGTGTGATGAAAACCAGACCAAAGGACACAAAATATCATGAACGAAAGGATTAGACAGAGGAATTTTAAGACAACAAGAATACAAGAATGAAGCATTCACGGCTGTTATAGTTACAGTTGAACTATATCCCCAGTTCAACTCAACCCATATCTTTCAAACCAATGGTCAGTGGTCTCTGCATGGAAAAAATAAACATTCTCTGAATGTAAATTGTAAGTTGGCTATTAAATAATGTAATGAATAATGTAATGAAAATAATGTGATAGATGTAAGTTGGCTGTAAATAATCAGCTGGATCTAACTAACACTGGTGAATATGCAGGAGCAGAGGGAACATCAACAAACAAGAAAAGCAGCCATTCTACCTTCAAAAAAGGCTCCTGAAGGACTGAGCAGAAACTACAGGCAAATGTAGTTTCAAATAGGGTGCTCAAATATTGTGTTTTACAGCTGCCAGAGGACCTTCTTCCCTGAAGGAGTCCAGTTTAAAGAAAAGATCGCTAAGGCATGAGATCAGAAGTTGCCCATCTACAGTTAGCACCTAGACAGCTGAGTGAGCAGATACGCACATCACCTGGTCAGTCTTTTCCTCTATGGTGAAATGTACCACATTTCTATTTAGATTATAGTGATTGAATCTAAATTTCCATATCTCCACACATGTACAAATCTTACTCCTCTTTTTGACCATTTTGTTTTTAGGTGCTTCTGCACAACCAAACAGGTTTGGAAAATGATTAACAAATGAATAAATAATAATGAGAAAAAATAAGTGGACTCTGAGCAGAGCTGGTATCTGGGTGGCCATCCTTGGGCAATGGCCAAGGTTCCAGCACCCTAGTATGAGTCACCAAAAGCACCTGGAGCCCCCTCTCCACTGCCATCACCACTCACCTCACCACAGGTGGGTGGGTGAATGAAGGAATAACGGGTGATGAGGAGCAGCCACCACTCCTCACCTGTCTTCTCCTTCAGACCCCCATTTTCTTTACCACTGTCTGGAACGCAAAAGTGCTGCATAATGAGGGGGGCAACAGAGAAGGGGGGGTAAAAAATGTGGACCTGGCACTGAATTTGAGGTTCTCAAAGCCCCTTGTATATGTAATTCCATATATCTCCCAGCATGGAATTGCAGAAGATGAATAGGCCTGCCTATACACACACACACACACACACACACACACACACAGGTGCTTTTGATTACATCAGCTCTTTAACGTATGTCAGTGTAAGGTTTTTCTCTTAACATCAAAGAACATATGGGCAATTTGCCAAGGGCTTGAGGGCCACAACCTGAATATAAATCTTCATTTATCTGCAGAAGCCTGCCAAAATGTTTGCTTGAACTTGTATTTTCCTTGAGAGTATAAAACCGTCTTCTTGGTTCTAGACATATGCAACAAGAATGTACTAAATGTGGAAAGTAAGGATGTTACTGAACAAGTCTGAGAAAGCTGCTATAATGAAAGAACTTAAGAGCAAAGAACCATTAGGTTTTATAGCTGTGTAAAAGCAATGTGAGCAGGAGGTCAAGAGTGTTGCTTCATCCTTGAGCATAACATGTAGAAAGAGTCTCTGCTGGATCGGGCCAGAGGTCTACCCAATCCCTTTCCAATAATGGCCAGCCAGATGCTTCCACATGAGGAGCATAAAGGCAACATCCTTCTTTTGTTGTCTGGCCTCCACAAGTGGCAGTCTGATGGGCCTCCAAACTTAGAGGGTGGGTGCATTTACTTCTTATAGCAGGCTTCCTCAACCTCGGCCCTCCAGATGTTTTTGGCCGACAACTCCCATGATCCCTAGCTAGCAGAACCAGTGGTCAGGGATGATGGGAACTGTGGTCTCAAAACATCTGGAGGGCTGAGGTTGAGGAAGCCTATCTAATAGCAAAGTCTCTACCATTCCACCCAGTATCAGTTCAAGTTTTCCTGTGCTCCCACACACGTAGCCAAGGCACACTACCCACCCATAAGTAATCAACCGATTTGGGCTAACCCTGAGGTTTCCAGAGGCAAGTAAAATCTTAAGGAAAAAATTCCAGCGAGAGGACACCTTTCCAAGACAGCTCAATAATAACTCAAAGACAAGGAATGGTGAGCGACTGACACAATGTGTTCAGGCATTCATCTCAAGATGTGAAGTGATGAGTGTACATGCGAAACCTGCCGCCAACACCCACAGGAAGGCTGGCTGCTTGTCAGATCTTTGTGCGATTAGTGCAAAGGTCTGCAGTGGGCCTTAGAGCATATTCAATAGAACACATTTAGGAACTCCTTTTATGATCAGAAACTCTGATAAGTCATGTTTCCATGCACAAGGCGGTTTCTTAAACTTAACCAGGCATTTGCACTAATCATTCAAAGATCTGAAGAGCAGGTAGTTCACTCAAGGACTGGTGGTTCAGGGCCTGTATGTGTCCCTCCTGGTTTAACACTTTGTACAGTCGGCCAAGTTCCAACACACACACACAGAGGGAGAGGCAAAAGCAGCTAATAAATATTATTAATAAATCAATAATTTTATGGCCGACATATTGGGAAATTTTGGAACAAGACGGAGATAGATTGAAACTGCAGAGTTTTGAGAAATTAAAAAACAAAGTGCGAGATTGGCTTCACTATTATCAGATAATGGAGGCATATAATTTGGATAAGAAAATAGGCTTCCAGGTGGAAAAGTCAAAATTAGAAACAGAACTGCTAGAACCCAAAACTAAGAATTTGTCAAGAATGTATAACTTGCTGTTGAAATGGAATACTCAGGATGAAACGGTGAAATCTGCTATTGATTAAATGGGCACAAGATGTTGGACATAATATTATGTTTGCTGACTGGGAACAGCTACGGACCACAGGTATGAAGTTTACGGCATATAATGCCTTAAGAGAGAATATTATGAAAATGATATACAGGTGGTACATAACCCCAGTCAAGCTTGCAAAAATCTACCATTTGCCCGATAATAAATGTTGGAAATATAAAGAAACTGAAGGTACATTCTTTCACCTTTGGTGGACGTGCCCAAAGATCAAGGCTTTCTGGGAAATGATATATAATGAATTGAAAAAGGTATTTAAATATACCTTTCCGAAGAAACCAGAGGCCTTTCTTCTGGGCATTGTCGGCCAATTGGTGCCAAAGAAGGATAGAACTTTTTTTATGTATGCAACAACAGCAGCAAGAATACTCATCGCAAAGTATTGGAAGACACAAGATCTACCCACTCTGGAAGAATGGCAGATGAAGGTGATTGACTACATGGAACTGGCGGAAATGACTGGCAGAATCCGAGACCAGAGAGAAGAGACGGTGAAAGAAGATTGGAAGAAATTTAAAGACTATTTACAGAAATATTGTAAAATTAAGGAATCTTAGAAGGATGTTGGATAGAAACTAAGGGTTTTTTTTAGCTGTAATGCTTTAAGAGATATGAAAAAAGGTTTGCAACTGGGTAATTTCAATGGTAAGGATTTGCTGAATCAACAAATTGAACTGGAATACAAAAAAGGGAGGTATGAGGAGGTCCGGGGAAATAAGTATAAGGAAGATAGGTTATGGAAATTTAATGTCCTTTTAATTGTTTTATTTGGTTTTTTTTTTTTTTTTTTACTTCTTTGGTTATATATATATTTTTAAAAAACTTTATTCTTTTTCTTTCTGTATTCTGTATTTTTTGTATTCTTTTTGAAACTTTAATAAATATCATTAAAAAAAAATCAATAATTTTAATGGACACAAATGAGCACCCCCCAAACCCTAATGGACAGAAAAACAAAAGCCACCGGAGGGGAGGGAAAATGCAATGGAGTGACTAGAACCCTGAATGCAGGCACACCACACACTGTGACATTTGTTGCAGAGGGAGACCCATTTATGTAGGCAGGACAGGAATCAGAGTGTTAAGCACTTCCTCAAGGGCCTTTTTCCGTGTCCCCCCCACCATTTGAAATGAGGCACATAGTAACTGGAGAGAGAACCTTCTCTGTTGTGGCCCCCCCATTATGGAATGCTCTCCCCAAGGAGAATCACCTCATGCCTTTCTGGCACCAGGTGAACAAGCTTTTTATTTTGACTTTTAAAGCTGCTTTTTTTAAACGCTGGAGTCATTTGTTTTATCTTAAAACAAATCTTCTGCTTCTTTATTAATTATGTCTGACATTTTTTCTATTTATAATCTATAAGTCTCTCTGGGATCCTTATGACTGAAGAGGAGGGTAACAAACTGTCAGGGAACTGCCATCAGTACTGGAGGGGGAGAGCAAAAGCCAGAGGGATTCCAGAGAGCGTCCAGGGATTGGGAGCAGCAGCCCATCTTCTGGGGAAGAGAATCAGCGTAGCACCAGTGGAGAAGGGGGGCAGCTGGGGGAAGTGGCGAGGCGGTCTCATGACTCCTTGCCTGGGACCAGCAGGGAGAGTAGAGGTCCTCCGCTGCCTACACCCTCCTTGCGCAGAAGGCTTCTGCGCAGAGAGGGTAGGTGGAGACTAGGCGTCAAAGAACTTCTTTGCTGGAAGAAGTTTAAGAAACGCCCACTCACGGATTCTGCCAGCGATTGAGTCAGCCACGGGTAAGTGGCTGTCCGGACAGAAAAAGGTTCACTTTGGCAACCCAGCCAGGTGTTTGCACCCAGCCGGGGAGATAGGTACCTGCTTACGCATGAGCAACCCCTAGAACCATTACAGCAATCCGTGAGTCCCTGACGTTGCTTGTGCGCAGCCCCGGGGAGGCAGCACGATGAGCCAAACAGGGCCAGCTGGAGAGACAGAGCAAGAAGCCATGGTGCGAGGTCTGGTCGAGAGGAATCGAGACCTGGAGGCACATGTCGCTACCCTGTCAGCGTGGCTGGAGGAGAGGCGGGCTCAGGATGCACAGGTCAGAGCCACCCCGATAGGGAGGAAGGTCCCGGGGCTGGTAAATAAGTTTGGAGGAAAGCCCCAAGACTACAATGCTTTCCGAACGGAAATTCAATACGCTTTGGAATTGCAGAAAAATGACTTTGCTGATGACGGGGAGAGGGTGGCGTACATTGTTGGACATCTGCAGGATGGGGCGCGCGAATGGATCAGGCCCTTGATGGCAACGGGGAATGATGCATTGAAAGATCTTAAAAAATTCTACCAGGCAATGCACGCGATGTTCTCCAGCGAGATTGAGCAAAGCGTGACACGGAGGGAGCTGATGGGGTGCAAGCAGGGGAGCCTGTCCCTCAGAAGCTACTGGTCGCGTTTTGCGATGTTAGTGCACAAGCTTGGGTGGAACCTGGACTCTGAACCGGTACAAATGCTGTTTGGGGCAGGCTTGGACCCCGAAGTGAAAGACAAGTTGTCCAGAGCGCCCCGCCCGCGGTCGATGGATGAGCTCACAAAGACTGTGCTTGCGATTGGTGTACGCCAGGAAGCGCGGGCTCAGGAAAAGCGGGAGATAAGGGGGGAACGTTTCCATGGCAACCGCATTCCTGAAATGCCGAGGGAGCCTTCCCAGGCGGCAGAGCCGATTGAAATTGATGGAGCGCGCGCGAAGTTTCAAACGCTAGTGAAGGCTGGAAAAGGGAGGGGAAGGAGTGGAAAACTACCAAGAAGTGTTTCCTCTGTCAGCGGCCAGGACATTTTGCAAAGGTCTGTCCCCAACGAAAGGCCTGGCAAGGCATGATGGGGGCTGCAGACCACGACGAGAAGGGGGAGGAGGGGCCGGTGCAGGGAAACGAGAAAGCCCGGCTGCCAACCAGCAGGGGCAGCAGCCAGGCCAGCGACCAATAGAAGTGCCCCGGCCTGACCCTCCCAAGGCAGCTATAGCCATTGAAGTGGTGCTAGAACTCCCAAATGGGCACCCAGTCAAGGTGAATGGGCTGCTGGATTCTGGCAGCTCGTGTAATTTCTTCAGTAGAGACTTCGCTCTGGAGCACCAGCTCCACCTGTTGCCACTAGATTTTCCCTTGCAGGTGACCACCATTGACGGCAGGGAACTACTGGGAGGGGAAGTGACACACCAGACACCGCCAATGCGGATGAGTGTTTCCAGGCACACGGAAACCATGGCCTTTCACGTGGCCACGCTGGCGGGACCCCCAATAATACTAGGAATGAGGTGGCTGGCGCTACATGACCCAGTGGTGTCATGGCATCAGCGGTCGCTCACCTTTGGGTCAGCTTACTGTTTAGAACACTGCCTGGGAGGAAAGGAACCAAGAATGACTGTGGCCAGGGTGGCTGGGGCAGCCCTGGAGAAAAAGGGGCGCGTGCCACCGCAATATGCAGATTTGAAGGAGGTGTTCAGCGAGAGAGAGGCGGATAGGCTGCCCCCCCCCCACAGGCCATATGACTGCCAAATCATCCTGCTTCCGGGAGCCCAGTTACCAGTGGGTAAGCTGTACGCCATGTCCGACCGGGAGATGGAGGAGTTGAGGCAGTTTATTGACAAGAACTTGAAAAGAGGCTTCATAAGGGAATCGAAGGCGGTGGGGGGGAGTCCAGTGTTCTTTGTGGACAAAAAATCAACTAATCAGCCCAGACTTGTGGTGGACTACCGCCGTTTGAATTTGGTGTCAGAACCCGTGACTTTCGCAATGCCCAGAATCGACGATATTCTGACACGTGTGAGGCAGGGAAAGATTTTTACCAAGCTGGACCCAAGGGGGGCATACAATCTGATTAGAATACGGGAAGGGGACGAATGGAAAACGACCATCTTCACCCACCTGGGGGCTTTTGAGTATTTAGTTATGCCATTTGGATTACAATCGGGGTCCGCCTGCTTTCAATCCTTTATGCACCATGTGCTGGGGCCACTGCTGTACAAGAATTGCGTGGCCTTTTTGGATGACGTCTTAATATATTCAGAGAATGAAGCGCAACACGTCAAGGACGTTAGGGAGGTGCTACAGAGATTGAAGAAGCATCAGTTGTGGGTCAAGCTGGAAAAATGCCAATTCCACGCCCGGGAGGTCGAGTTCCTAGGATACAGGTTGTCAGACAAGGGACTGGCCATGGATCCAGGCAAGGTGAAGGCAGTGCTGGAATGGAAGGCCCCCAAAAACCGAAAGGATGTGCAGAGGTTCCTAGGCTTCAGCAACTTCTACAGGAAGTTCATAAGGAACTTCACCCACTTGACGACACCCATTACAGATTGTCTTAGTAGGAAAAAGAAGTTCACATGGACAGAGGAGGCGCAGCAATCCTTTGAGAAATTGAAGAAGGTGTTCGCCTCGGAAGAGCAGCTCCTGCACGTGGATCCGGAGAAGCCCATGAGACTGGAGACGGACGTGTCTGACCGCGCCATTGGAGCAGTATTGTTGCAACCCGGGTCCAAGGAGAACTGGAGACCGTGTGCCTTTTCCTCCCGGAAGCTGAGTAAGTCGGAGCAAAACTACATGGTGTATGACCGAGAACTGCTTGCGATTTACTCGGCATTTTGTCAATGGAGACACCTCTTGATAGGGGCGCGGCACAAGATCCAGGTCCGAACTGACCACAAGAACTTGGAATACTGGCGGACCGCGCGAGTGCTTAACCAGAGACAGATCAGATGGTCCCAGGAGTTCGCCAAGTTTTTCTTCGAGATACAATACGTGCTGGGGGGGGGGAATGTTAGAGCGGATGCACTCTCCAGAAAACCGGAATACCTGGAGGGGGAAGGGCCTCCGGAGGCCAGGCACGTGTTCCCCGAGGACCGGTGGGTGTGGGGGGGGAACGTTGGTAGGTAAACGAGCGCTAGCAGGGCTCACCCGAGACGATGAGTTTGCTCAGACTAAAATCAGGGAGCTCAGAGGTGGAAAGGGGGAATGGGGGGTTTTCGGAAAAGGAAGGGCTACTGTACTACAAGGGGGCGCTGTATGTACCAGGAGAGACGTTGAGGGGCAAAATACTGAGGCAGCTCCATGACAATCCAACAGCTGGGCACTTTGGACACAGGACTATGCTACTAGTTACCAGGCAATTCTGGTGGCCAAAGGTGAGGGAGGACGTACGAGAATATGTATGAGGGTGCGACCAGTGCCAGAGGGCAAAGGGGGAAAGGACCGCCCCTGCAGGGTTACTGGAACCCTTACCAACACCGGAAAGGCCCTGGGAGGTGGTGTCCATTGATTTTATGACAGATCTGCCCAAGTCAAGGGGTCATGGTGGTGGTCGATCTGCTGACTAAAATGTGCCATTTCGTAGCGTGTTCGCACGCAGTGTCGGCAGAGGAGACAGCCAGGCTGTTTGTTGACCACGTTTTCAGGCTGCATGGCACCCCATTGAGGGTAATCTCAGATCGCGGAAAACAATTTACTTCCCGATTCTGGCGGAGGCTCATGAGCTTGCTGCAGGTCGAGGTGAGCTTCTCGACGGCACGGCACCCAGAAACCAACGGGCAGGCCGAAAGAGCGAACGGTATACTCCAGCAGTACCTACGCTGCTATGTCAGCAAGAGGCAGAACGATTGGGTAGAGAAATTGGCTTTGGCTGAATTTGCGTACAACAACGCTGAACACGTGTCCACGGGAATGAGCCCTTTCATGGCCAATTATGGGTGTCACCCCAGGGCCTTCCCAGGGAGGGGGGAGGAAGGATGGAGTGTACCTGCGGCCGAGCAATTTTGCCGAAGAAATGGAGGCCTTACACCAGCAACTCAGGCTGAACTTGGAGAGGGCTAAGGAAGTTTACAAGAGGCAGGCAAACAGGCACCGTCGGGAGGGAGAGGCCATACGGGTGGGAGACCGGGTGTGGTTGTCATCCCAAGGGTTGCCCCTAAAGGGAGGGTGCAAGAAGTTGCAGCCTAGGCGACTGGGGCCTTTTGAGGAAATACAGCAGGTCAACCCAGTGGCATTCAAACTCAAGTTGCCCGACAGCATGAAGATACATCTGGTGTTCCATAGGTCCCTACTTTCACAGTACAGGGAGAGGCGGGAATTCCCAGGAAGGGAGGGAGGGGTTACCACCCATCCGCAGGCAGAGGAGAGGGAACTCTGTAACGAAGCCACGGAAATACTCGATTCGAGGTGGCGGGGTCACCAGGTAGAGTACTTGGTAGCCTGGGAGGGAGAACCCAGGTCGGAAAACACTTGGGTCCCTGCTGAATCAATCACGGACGGGTATCTGGTGGAAGAGTTTCATAGTTTGTTCCCGGATAGACCTAAACCACTAGCTAGATTCTGGGAGGAAGAATTCGGAACCACAGATGACGAAGGGGACTTTGTGGGGTTTCCTGCCTCCGAGGAGGAGGAGGGGGAGGTGTCCGAGGGAGAAGAATCAAGCTGGGAGGCTCGACCAGCTGGAAGAGATACGAGGGGATGGGAGGCCGATTTTGAATCCTCAGAAGATGACAGTTCTTTCAGGGGGTTCCCCGCATCGTCGGTCGATGAGAGAGAGGAGGAGGTATCGGAAGATCGTACCGGGGGTGAGGGGGGTCCTGAGGAGGGGGTGGATGTCAGGGAACTGCCATCAGTACTGGAGGGGAAGAGCAAAAGCCAGAGGGATTCCAGAGAGCGTCCAGGGATAGGAAGGAGCAGCCCATCTTCTGGGGAAGAGAATCAGCGTAGCACCAGTGGAGAAGGGGGGCAGGTGGGGGAAGTGGCGAGGCGGTCCCATGACTCCTTGCCTGGGACCAGCGGGGAGAGTAGGGGTCCTCCGTTGCCCACGCCCTCCCTGCGCAGAAGGCTTCCGCGCAGAGAGAGTAGGAGGAGACTAGGCGTCAAAGAGCTTCTTTGCTGGAAGAAGTTTAAGAAACGCCCACTCACGGATTCTGCCAGCGATTGAGTCAGCCACGGGTGAGTGGTTGTCCGGACAGAAAAAGGTTCACTTTGGCAACCCAGCCAGGTGTTTGCACCCAGCCGGGGAGATAGGTACCTGCTTACGCACGAGCAACCCCTAGAACCATTACACAAACTTTTTTAATAAATAAAATAAGGAAAGGAGAAAGTAAAACACCAACTATGAAGAAGTGTGCAAGGGGAGCTCTGTTTATAAATATCCAGAGGAGCTTTATTTTATATTTAATGAAATGCACAGTTGGGGGGTGGGGTGTGTTGCACATGAACAAGCTCTACTTGACATCTTATTTTGATAATCTATTCCTAGAATCTACAAGAACCAGGACCAATGTTTGGCAAGAAGGAACAGGTTTGTGGACAAGCAGGTTTTTCTGACTCACCTGCACGGATCAATTGGAAAAAATAAAAAAGGGTAGCGGGTGGAGATTACAGACAAGGGAGAAATCGCAGGATAAAGTGTGAGTAATGGAGCTGGCACTGAGCCTTGCCACACCACCACTGACTTCTGAGCATGCCAGTCCCACAGGCGTAGCTTTCTGGCAGGATGAAGGGAACAGGAGGAAGTACAAGAAATGCTAAGAGTTGTATGCAGCTTACTTGGCGAGCTCTTTGGGGAACAATGAAGTGGGCTGGAGGTTTCATCCAGTCACATGTCAATCTTTATGACTCGGGAAGCCAGTGTTTCTCATAGTGCCCAGAATGCTACAGATCATTTATATGTTAGATTTTTCACGTGAAATCTTTCACTCCCCCCCCCCCACTGCTTACTCCAGTATCTGAGACTTTAAAATTTAGTATTAGAACTGAGCTGAAATGTCTCCGAATACTTTTTCCCCTGAAAAATGTCCAGAGTTTTTCGCTCTCTTGCTCCCTTGAAAGAAGGCAAAAGGGAGGCAAAAAGTTGGGAAAAAATAAATTAACTGTGCAACTGCCACTGATCCCCACCCCCTATTAACTGCTAGATAAATTTTCTTCCCCCTGGAGAAATGAAGTGAAATGGTCTCTCCAATTGTTCTGCCCACAAAGAGGGTGGAGAATTTCAAGGTGTCGTTTGTGCACATTAGGAATAATGCCTTCCCTCCTGGTATCTATAAATGGTGTGTGTGTGTGTGTGTGTGTGTGTGTGTGTGTGTTTGCTGTTTGATGTTGAACTCATTTGCACTGTTTCCCATTGTTGTATCTGTTGGAAGAGAAGGCCAGTTTTATGCTGGGCTTAAAATCCATTTTCAATGTTTTAAATCTCCTACATATTCAGTTTATTTGCATGGAGCAAATCCCATACATTGCAGCTAAAACTAGTATTTCAGGTATCTTAATAGCTGAGGGGCACCCTGTTTTAGAAGGGCAAGCAGATGAACAACCAGGAGACACATTCAAATATACCAAACAGCAGTTGGGTTATCCGATTTCTGGTGCACATTCACTCCAAAAATATTTCATGCTATTTATTTAGTGACAGCTTTAGAAATCAATTCTATCAACTATGACTCACTGAGCTACTGTTATGTAATTAGCATGAACATAAAAAGATACCCTTTGTTCCGACATATAAGGAAGTGTAAGAAAGCTTATACTGAGCCATATGGATATTTATCTTCAGTCTTTATTCCTGCCAGTAAATTTCACAAGAGGGGTCAACACAGCCAAAGTTCCTGTAATCCTGTGCCCCTTGGTTCCACACATTTTTCTGAGAAACTATACCAACCAGAACACTGCCATATTAGATGTGGCCATAAAAGTGAAACGTGTAGTGGTGGCGCTACTGAGAAGGAACATGAACCGATGCAGACTCTGCAATCATCATGTGAGGCCCTTTTCCTGCACAAGAGTCTTGAATGGTGGCAACATGAGTAAAGGCCTTTTCTGCAGTGGCTCCCCGTTTGTGGAATGCTCTCCCCAGCGAGGTTTGCTTGGCATCACCATTATATATCTTTGGATGCCAGGCAAAAACATTCCTCTTCTCCCAAGCCTTTGGGTAATTTTACAATCTATGGCATTTTAATCTCTCTCTCTCTCTCTCTGTGTGTGTGTGTGTGAGTGATTTTTGTTTGTTCTTACATTATGCATTTTTTGTGATTTTCTATTGTAAACAGCCCTGTGATCTTTGGAGGAAGGTCAGTATAGAAATTTAATAAATAAATAATCAATATATTTACTTGGAGGCTGTTTTGGGCTGGATGGGGACAGTTTGAGGCAGCAGAGGAAGGTATATTAGTTAGGCTAATATCCCAATGGCTTTTGGCATTGACACCTTGATCCCTGTGAGATTAGCTCTTGAGTGGCAATGTTGCCTTAATTTCCTTGATTTTTAAAACAAGGATGGGGATTTATGGCCCCCTTGAAGGTGTTGTACTACAACTCCCATCACCCCCCCCAATACAGATAGTTTTAAAATACAAGTAACAGATTTTTGTATTTTGCCAGATATTTGGTTGATGGGTCTTTATTCTTCTAGTTAACAAATCTGCTGGTTGTTCTGCAGTTTATGGAATTTAGTAAGTGATTTCATCTATCTCTATCTATGCAAACACAAGCCTCAACACACACATATTCATGCTGATTTTAGCCGCATGTAAGGACATGGGTGGTGCTGTGGGTTAAACCACAGAGCCTAGGACTTGCCGATCAGAAGGTCGGCGGTTCGAATCCCCGCGATGGGGTGAGCTCCCGTTGCTTGGTCCCTGCTCCTGCCAACCTAGCAGTTCAAAAGCATGTCAAAGTGCAAGTAGATAAATAGGTACCGCTCTGGCGGGAAGGTGAACGGGAAGGTGATCGCCAGAAGCGGCTTAGTCATGCTGGCCACATGACCCGGAAGCTGTACGCCGGCTTCCTTGGCCAGTAAAGCAGGATGAGCACCGCAACCCTAGAGTCGGCCATGACTGGACCTAATGGTCAGGGGTCCCTTTACCTTTACCTTAAGCCACCTTAGGCTGCATCTTGTAGGAAATGTGGATATAACTAATAAATAACTAACGAATTTTTACCAAAACAGTTGGAGAACGGAGACTTTTAGCTTGAGTTAGCTGTAAGTAGGGTAAAGCCTTAGAGCAGACCACAATACTTTTTATGAAACTAAATTAACAGCTGTTCCATTCTAGGCTTAATCCACTCTGCAGGGGCTCCTGTGCAGCAGTAGACAGCGTGGTGGGGCTGCATCTCGTACCTAACCTCCTTTTGGCTGATTCACTGCTGCATGCTGGGATGGAAAGGGGAAGGGCAAGGCAGTGGCAAGTTTGGTGTGGTGTAAATGTACCAGTGGAGCCAATCCAGTGCTCCTGCTGGTGGGTTTCAACAGTGCTGATCTTGCCCCACCTGCCCTGCTATGGAGTAGCAGCTTAGCAAGAAGGTGATCAAGTAAATAGTGCAGCTCTACCACACTGTTCACTACTTCCCATACCTACAAATTTCATCTGCTTCTGCCAAAAGCAGAAAAATTATACCTGTGTTTGGATTCTCCATAGGAGTGAATGGGGAGCACAGAGCTTCATTTTACACACAGTGAAATGGAACCCAAACCACAGATCTAAGCAATCAGTGTGGCTCAGAAACAGATCAGAATTTTTTAAAATACAGATACAAATACAAGGTGCATCTTGGGGTCTGTGCGTACTTCTGCCTGTAGCTACATCAGGCTATATTCCTGAATACAGTTATTGACTTTATTGTGCTTTACTTCCCATTCAGTTCTCATTGAGCACTGATGCTACAATTTGCACCACAATCAGCATATGGTGAGGTAGTGTTTTGAGCAGCTGTAAAAAAAACAAAAACCCAAACCAGTTGCTGTTAATCTTGGAAGGGGTCCAATTATTTTATTAGCTGCTTTATATTTATGTGTGCATGTGTTTGTAATTCAGTTTTATAACTTGCCGTTGTTAGCTACCTGGAAGAAAAGGAGGGATGCAAATGTTTTGATTTTAAAAAAAACTTTTGTAAAAATTAAGGCAATGCTTCAGAAGTGGACTTGAGGCCCTTAAAATGCCAACAGCAACGTTAGAACACTAGGAATTCCCAGGATATAACAAAGGGGATGGGAAGAGAGAGACCTCCTGTGACCTTTGGTACTGATGGGAGTATGGCCATCTTGATCACCGTGGAGTGAGGGTTAGGGACTATGTTCATATGATTACCACATACCATATTTTTTGCCCTATAGGACGCACTGTCCCATAAGGCGAACCTAGTTTTTTTGGGGGGGAAATAAAGGGGAAAAAAATTATTTCCCCCCCAGGCATGGGGCTGGGGCAGGGGAAGCCCGAGCTTCCCCCGACCCCAGCCCCCAGAGCAGGCAACTCTCCGCAAGGCGCGGGAGCCCAGTGCCGGGCTCCTGCGCCTTGCGGAGAGCTGTGCAAAGCATGGGCGCGCTGAGCTCAACGTGCCCAGGCTTCAGCATGCAGGCAACTCTCCGCAAGCTGCGGGAGCCCAGTGCTGGGCTCCCGCGCCTTGCGGAGAACTGCGCGAAGCCTGGAGAGCAAGAGGGGTCGGTGCGCACCATAGGACGCACACACATTTCCCCTTCATTTTTGGAGGGGAAAAAGTGCGTCCTATAGGGCGAAAAATACGGTAAATATGTTTATGAGCCTCCAAGAAGGTTTCTTTCTCTTTCCTTTTCAGTTTTTTAATTCCTCTCTGCTTTGATGTATGTCACCCTCAAACAACTGCCTTTGCCTAGGCCTCCAATGCTCATTTAGCCCTATAAGGACCACAGCCCTGCATTTAATTATGAAAATATAAATATTTTATTTTATTACACAGAGAGCAGGGAAACTTATGTGTCTGTGCCTGCAGCCAGAGCAGCATAATTAAGCAAAACCTATGTATACAAATGACCATCCTGTGTAACCCATTGCATAGTCAATCTCCATTACAGGGCAAGAAGGCTGAGATACAGGGCGGGAAAAGGCCACACTTATCAAACAGAGAAATGGGGAAACTGCCAGAGAGCAGAAATCAAGTTAAAAGCTCTTCCCTAAGACGGGAAGCCTGCAGGATAAAACTTCTTTGCCTTGTGTGTACAATAAAATGTAGGTGTGTGGGGAATGTCAAGCAAAGTTCACAACAGGTCCAAGTTCAAGACCTAGTTTTCTTTTGGCTCCCGTTAAGGAGCTCAGCTTCTCAGTATCAGTAGCACAGCATAAAGCCATGTTGTCCCATATATGTTGGCCGAAATATTGGGAAATTCTGGATCAAGATGGAGACAGAATAAAATTGCAGAGCTTTGAAAAATTGAAAAATAAAGTGCGAGACTGGCTCCATTATTATCAAGTAATGGAGGCATACAATTTGGACAAAAAAGTTGGTTTCCAGGTGGAAAAATCAAAATTGGAAACAGAATTGCTAGATACAAAAATTAATTGCTAGATACAAAAATTGTCAAAAATGTATAACTTGCTGTTGAAATGGAACACTCAGGATGAAACGGTGAAATCAGCTATGATTAAATGGGCACAAGATGTTGGTCATAACATAATGATGGCTGACTGGGAACAGTTATGGACCACAGGTATGAAATTTACGGCATGTAATGCCCTAAGAGAAAACTTAATGGAAATGATTTATAGGTGGTACATGCCAAAATTTACCATTTGCCCGGAAATAAATGTTGGAAATGTAACGAGACTGAAGGCACATTCTTTCACCTTTGGTGGACATGCCCAAGGATTAAGACATTCTGGGAGATGATCTATAATGAAATGAAAAGGGTATTTAAATATACCTTCCTGAAGAAACCAGAGGCCTTTCTCCTGGGCATGGTCGGCCAATCGGTGCCAAAGAAGGATAGAACTTTTTTTATGTATGCAACAACAGCAGCAAGAATACTCATCGCGAAGTATTGGAAGACACAAGATTTACCCACCCGGGAAGAATGGCAGATGAAGTTGATGGACTATATGGAATTGGCGGAAATGACTGGCAGAATCCGAGACCAGCGAGAAGAGTCGGTGGAAGAAGACTGGAAAAAGTTTAAAGACTATTTACAGAAATACTGTAAAATTAATGAATGTTAGAAAAATGTTGGAATGAAGTTATATGGCTTTAGTAGAAATGTTATAAGGAACTAAGTACAGATAGGTTAACAGAGCATTAAAGGAAAAATAAGGTTAGAATGAGTTAAGATAATTATAGGATAGAAAACAGAGGAAGATGGAAAGGAATTGCTGAAATAATTAACAGAAGTGGAATACAAAAAGGGAGGTGTGAGGAGGTCGTGGAAATAAGTGAATTAAAGATGGGATAATGAAATTGTTTGATTTATTTTATTGTTTTTGTTTTGTTTTGTTAATTTGATGTGTTGTACTGTATTGTCTTTTTAGTGTTTAAGTTTTTGGAAAAATAATAAATATTATCTAAAAAAAAAAAGCCATGTTGTCCCATATAAAGTTATCTGTAGCATGCTTCAACATTTGGGCGTTGGTGATTTGGGCTTCAAGAAGGGTTCTAATGGGGTGATCATTTATCCTAAAAACACTACTGACATGCATGTTTCATTGAAATCAATGCGGTTCACTTCCAAGATATCTGTTTAGAATCAGTGGGAATGAATTTTAAGAGAAAGAAGCATAAATTTAAATATTTTCTTGGGTTGTGGAGTGGGATGGAAATTCTCGGCTTTCGTTTTGTGCTCTCCAACTGAGAAGTAAAACATTGTATTGAATCTCCACATCTCCTGTAAATCTAATTCTTTTACCATAGTTCCATCTTTACATGCTTAAAGTAACGTCAGTAACTAATACTCCCGTCTCAGAAATTCTGATCTTGGCTTACATTTTGCCCAATGCTGTGAGAACAAACAAAATAGTGACTCATGATATGGAAGCTTTTTTATGTGCTCAACTTATAAAGGACTGACCAAGATTACAATGTGAATGACAGCATACAGTAATTCACCCTAAAATGAGGCAGTCTGACTTCCATCTTGCATGGTTCAACTTTTTTTAAAAAAATAAGTGAAATCCCTATGGTCCACAAATATGTTTTAATTTAGAAAATAAGGATGCATACTCAGAATCTGTTGACAATAAAAAGTAACTAATCTGTATTCACTAATACTAGAATATATGTTCTAGCTGAAGAACATAAAAAGTGATTTGCTGGATCAGAGCAAACATTACTTAATCCTGTATTTGTAGCAAGAATAACAGAAGCCACCAGGCACTATGAGATCCACAGAAAAATTGGTCAGTGGTTCAATAATAGACCGTTCCCCATCTCATCCCCAAACGCTGGATTTGTGTACAAGTCTGTTTGATATTCAGGATAGCCTTCACATGGGGTAAAGACCACCTGGGAGTAACTTAAAGGTAAAGATTGTCAGGTTTACATTTCTTGGTACAGAAAGTATTGGCTTAAAGTGTAGAGATTTTTCCTGTTCTAATTAATTCAAGAGGGTTATGAAAGCTTCTCTGTGTGATACAAGCTGGTGCAAGCTGGAAGTTTCTAGAAGCTTCTATTCTGCCTGGAAACAAGCAAAAGGTTCATAATTTGGGGGGTTACTCCTTCAGAAAAGCTGAACAGCTGCTTCAAACTGGTTCTGTTATCTCTTTCACTCAAGGTCATGCTGATTGTAATAATAGGCCAGAAGGAGCTTGGGCTTCACTTTCTGTCTTTCTTTCTGGCATGGTGGTCTGTACATAGTACTAAGTGTATGTTTTAGTCTTACTGAAGTTTAAGTTAAGTCTGATGCAACCGGATTTCTTATGGACTGTGCCAATCCTGAAGAATTCGATTTGTGACTGTTATGCTCATTTACCTTCAGTAATAAACTCTGCTGAATGAAGTTGATTACCTCTGAGCTGTTTTTTGGGGAACCCTGCATCACGTTTATGGTTTTACTCTGCTAACAATATGTTGAGGTCTGCTCTGATCAGTATGGAGCACAATCCATGACAAAGATATCATGAAGAAAGGAATGTTTAAGCCATTCATAATTTGAGTAGTGGAATAGTTTCCCATAGTGAGAGAAAATACTACCTAGTTTAACACCTATTCAAAATGTTAGATGTGGAATCTACCCAAGAAAAACAATTTCTAGAAGGGGTCCTGTGCTGGTCTTCTGAAGCAAACACAGCAGTTTTGCGGCACCATAAAGACTAACTTATTTATTATAGCTTAAGCTTTCATGGACTAGTCCACTTCATCAAATGCATGAAGTGTTATTCTGAGTAGCAGGCACTTTTAAACATGATTGTGGTGAGTTAATTGTAAACAGCAAGATCAGAAGAGAAAGGAATTAGGTAATTATCGCTAGGTGTACCTTTTTGCAAGCAGAAACTGGACCATGGTAATTTGACGTTCAACTTCTGATACAAGAAAAGACATTCTCTGTGCCAGTTTAGGATGAAAGTTCAAAATCAAAAGGCAACAGAGGCCAACTGTTTTGTTATGATGATGTTATCCCCTGTGTACTGGAATATACACCTGCACCTGAGTAGTCTGTTGCTTAGATGATTTATTTCTTCCTGCATAGCTTCGTAACTTTTTCCTATGATGCAAATACCATGATTTCCTTTTTTTTTTAAATGATATTTATTGAAAATTTTTAGAATTACAAAAAAGAACAAAGCAGAAAAAGAGAAGGAAAAAAAAAAACAAATCACATCAAACAGTACAAATTCAAAAAACAAAAATACACCACAAACACTCAAAAACAAATCCATCATTCTCAAATCCTCCACTGTCATTACCTTCTTTCTTTGACCTCCTCCTCCTCCCTTTTTTTGTATCCTAGTTGTTAATTGTCGCAGCAAATCCTTTCCATATTTCATAATATTCTGTCATTACATTACCTTAATCTATTTTAATCTTATCTTACTATAAAGAACCTTAAAGCTTAAAACTTAAATCTTATTTTTACCAACTTCTCATAACCATAATATTCTTACATAATTCTTTAAACATTTTTGCTAAAGCCAAGTAATTACGTTCCAACATTTTTCTAACATTCGTCAATTTTATAAAGCAATCCTAGTAGTAAAAAAAAGAAATAAAAACAATCTAATCTTCATCCAGCGTCCCTTCCTCCTGGTCCCGGGTTTTGTCAGTTCTTATTATCCCATCGATCTAGCGCATTAACCTGGTAACCTTGCGTCCGAGGCCCTTAAGTCTCTTCCATGTCCCTTCCGCAGCTCTTCTTCATATTTATAACTGTATTTTCCTTTGTCTCCTGCTCCTTTCACTCGTGGGAACTCCAGCTTAACAATGTTTTTGACCCTTCTCAACAAATCAGCCCCTTTTCCATAGTCCACACTAAACTCCATGTGGTATTTAAGAACATGTTTCAAAATCCCTCCAAAATTAAGAGCCCCCACAACCCCAAACATCTCACGGCCCATTGCCAGACTTGAAAAGTCCAAACATCCCTGCAAAGGGCGGTCTATCCAACCCCCATTTCCAAACCAAACCAAACTTTATCTTTCCAAATCTGGCTTTTTCCAAGTTCATTTGTCAAGTCCAAAAGCTCATGTTCCTGCTGGGCCACAGCTCCCTTCATCTCTGGCGCCCAAGATTCAGCAACATCCTCTTCCCTCATCTGTTCTGTCAGGGCACACTCCTGATTTAATTCCTGGATGGGCTCCATATAATTTCCCACTGCCTGTTCAAAATTTCTGATCGCATCAGTCATCAAGTCCGTCTTCTCATGTAGCTGTTCCAGTAGGGCATTTGTTTTACGGAAAGCACGCAACAGAGCTTCTGAATACATTGTCCTGCAAGGTCAGAAGTCTATTCCCACGATTGTAATCTGTAACAGCTGCAAGCTCCCCGGAGTTAGTTACAGTTTCACAGTCTCCCTCTAGGGGGAAAACTTCTATTTGTTCTTTCTTTTAAAGACAAGTCTAACAACAAAGTTTCCTTTTTCAGATATTTTGTCAATATTTGTTCCTTTAAAATGCGAAGGGGAACAATGGAATCAATGTTTCTCTTCTTATAGCTATCTGTCAAAAACGTTTGTCTCTGGTCAATGAGCTTCAAAAAACGTCAGTCCTGACACCCCGCTCCAGGATCAGGACGGTGGAAAGTTACTTTACTTTACACTCACTTCTGCAGGTTTAAACAGTCCGAAAAAATCCCCCCTCTTCTCCTGCTTCCGAAGGGGGGTTCAACAATTTTAAATGATGAAAGTTAATCTTTTACAAGCGATTTTCTGAGCTCTAGTTTGCCATGTCTTTGCTTTAATCTATCTACAAGAAACGGAAGGCTGACTTCCTGTTTAGACCTTCCCGTTTCAGTGCCAAATTGAGGTAAACTTTTAAGTCCAATTTTCCTTTCTGCTCGCAAGTCCTTATTTAAAGTCCAATTGTCCAAAATTTAAGTACTCACGGGTGATTATTTTAGAAGCCAAATTGTCCCAGGAAAAAGACAGCGCTCTCCGGCAACGGCTGTGCGGCTTCGCTCCACGGAAGAAGCAGTTGACTCTCAGCACCACGCCCCTTCCCCCTCTTCGCTCCGGAGCCCGTTAATGGGTTCCTTTGCGGGTTGGGGGGGCGCTAAAGGTGCCCGCCGAGTCTCATGGTCACAGGCTTCATCCGCCTGTGATTTTTGAAAGGGTCCCTGCTTCGCCATAGCGGAAAAGACCCGTTTCATGTGGAGCTAGTCCCTCCAGATCAGAGGGAGTCCGCCATTGCCGATGGCGCCACCCCGGAAGTCCTCAAATACCATGATTTCCTATGATGTTAAAACTTAAAACATTATTTCTATTTTAGAACAAATGTTTATCATTATCAGTGACAAAGTGATCTAGAACACAGAGGGTCCAACCTACACTTGCTAGAGTGTACGAAACAGATCTTTAGGGTTAAACAGCTGGGGTTTGGTTTATGACTTTCCACATCTAGTGGGGAATCTTCTGAAGACTTTCCATTTCTTAAAACATAAAGAACACTCACAATATTCTATTTCTAGTTCTTCAACAGTAATTTGAAATATTTCCAACGCCTAACAGTTGTGTCTTACATCTCGCATACACATCAGTAACCTCACAGTTGTAGGACAGATCAGAAAAACTAGCTTGGGAAGGTTTTGAACCTCTGCGTTTTTCTGATACTTGGGGATTACTGAATCATAGATAATGGTGGGCTTAATACCTGAAGTGCTGAAGTTACAAAAAAAAATTCTGGTTGACATTATCCAGGCCTGGAACCGTGGGGTCGGGGTGGGGCACAGAAAGCTTGTCAAGAGTCTCCACAGAAGTCTGTTTAAAATAATGTCTCTTCCTTTGGCCTAATGGAATCAATTTTCCTTGGAACCATTAAGCTGACATCATAATTTGGTGGATCCATTATTGTGCCTGTCCAATTTATGTGTGAAGGGCACAGAAATACAGTTTTTGCAGCATTCAAGACTGTGGAAATTTTAGCCACACTCAGAAAACCATATATTGGTTTAATAAGCTGAGGTACGGATAAGCCATTTGCCTGCACGCAGAGTCCCTTCTTGCTCCCTTTGAGCTCTCGCCAAGAAGCAGTGCTTGCTTCTTTGTAACAAATACATAAATGACACCTGTCTGCCTCTAGATCAGTAAGCAAATTAGTAGGACAAAGGAGCCACAGGTAAAAGGTGAAAGCCACGCCTTGGCCAGATTCAATCCCTGGCATTGCTGGCCTAAAAGGATTGCAGGCAGTGGATGTGGGCAAGATCCACCCCAATACACGGGGAACTGCCATTTTAGTAACTCAGCAATCCAGGCCACTGTGAAAGAGAATCCTGACTGAAATCCTGAACAGACACTGTCAGTCAGTATAGATAATAACTCGCTATAAGGTAGCTAGTGATGTATGTTCAGTGCTTTTAAAAGCACTGCAGTTAAAGAGCAGGCATTGTAGACTCACCCGAGTGCGTCCTGAGGTGTCCTGTGAGGGCATCCCTTCTCCGGCAAGCATAGCTACAGAAGGGACATTTGAACGGTTTCTCCCCAGAGTGTAATTTGATGTGCCTCAGTAGATTCCCCTTCTGTGTGAAGGAAGCTCCACATTGGTTACAGTGAAAGGGACGTTCACCTGCAGTGGAGAAGACAACGGAGAAAAGGTCTGAGAAACCATGGCCAACAAATATACATGCCCAATCTCCCAATATTCAAACATGGGTGCTCTCATAAATATAATATCTGAGACAATGAAATCCAGGAAAGCTTCGAATCTACCCCTCCTGAAATGCTACATAATAGCAGAGAAAAACTTTCAGCAGCAGCAGCAGGCGCACACTTTGGTAATATGGCCCCTGGGTGAGGACCAAATCACACACCCATTTCTTATTTTCACAAAAATTCATTTTGGTACTGTTGCTTTTTAATGGATCTTCTCCAAATATAGTGTCAGGAGCTGGACTCAGGAGCAGGTCAACAATAAAACACCAGTGAAGCTAACTCTTCATTCAAAGAAACCAAAACAATTCAGGCCTAGTGATCACAGCAACTCTTCCCAGCAGGTCTTGCCCCAATGAGGCAGTTGCAAGGACTGAAGGTCACCACTCTCTAAGGCTCCTCCCCCCTGATCCTTCCCCAGCAACCTAACGCTCCTTCGTCTTGTCTCTCTTTGCTCCACCGTCTTCATCCCACTTTGTGTTTTGGCAGACCAGGGAGGTCAACAAAACAGGAATACACTGATGCGGGACACTTCTGTGGCCACCATTTATGTTTTATCACCATAGCTGGGGCTACCAAATAATTATGCAGTCCCACCCACCCATACTCATTTAGACCACAGGTGATCAGCAGAATCAGCAGCCATTGGTTTATTAATAGTTATTTATAAAAAATTGTATCCTGCCCTTCCTCCCAAAGGAGTTCAGGTGCACAGCAGCAAAAACAGAAATCGTAAAACAAATAAAATATCCACAAGCAATTCCAATACAAATGCAGATAGGGAAATAACTCTACTTAAAAAAAGCTTGTTGGGAAAGGAAGGCATTCAGGAGGCACCAAAGAGACTACGGACACTACATCTCTCTAATATTTAACCAAAGGGTTGGTACCACAACACTAAAGGCCAGATTCCTAGACTGTGCAGAGCAGACACCCTGATAAAATGCATTGCACAGGAAGCCCCGCCTGCAGAGCACATGGATCATTTGGGAGTACAAGGGGAGGGAACGTCTTTCAAGCATCCTGACTGCAAGCTGCATAGGGCTTTATATATGTATTCAGACAAACGCAGGTATCCCACAACGGGCAGAGTCACACCATACATTTAAAGAACTATGAGTGCTCATTTAAAGCATATCAGTTCCCCCAAAGAATCCTGCGAAGATCAGTCTCTCTCTCACAGCTATAAACTACAGTTCCATGATTCTTTGTGCTCAGTCATGTGCTTTAAATGTACAGTGCGGATCTGGCCACTGTCTAAAGCACACATGAGGGATTTCCTGTATTGACTTCATAAATATGGCAATTAAGTTGTTCCATATAACAGTCGTGCTTGCATTATATTGCAGCTGATGGGCATATAAAGACCACATTTTTCTTATACACAGATAACATGTAAAGTGCAACCTGCACATTGCCAAAGAAGTCTCTCTCACACACAACAATGTCACAAGGTGTTTGACAAGTGAATAGATGCTGAACTCAGGAACAGAAGGCGGCAACATTTCTGCTTATTGTTGGGTTGTTTAAATTTAAAGCAGCTCCATAACTGGGTAGGCTAACAATGAAGCACCTTCAAGTTTCTGAGCAGTAAAGCCCTGATTATTGATAAACAAATGGCAGAATTCAGCTACAATTTTACACACATACACATATAACTCCATGGGACTTACTTCTGAGTAGACATTGAGCCTAGGGTTGAGCTTAGTTCTTAAAAGTTAAAGCTAAATTGTAAATGTAGATCTTAAAAACTTTTAAATTCAACAAATTCCAGAGTCAGTATTCATTATTCTACCTCAGTTGGAACTTTCAGGGTAGCCAGCTTTCCCTCTCATCTGACAGAATGCTTTAATTACTCATGTCAGAGTCATCCCCATCATTTCCCCCTTCTCACATATGTCATCTGCTGAATAGTCGTTTAAAACTACCTTAATAGGGAGATTAATTAGCTTAACTGAGCAAGTGGATTAATGCTTTAATATTCTCAATCAGGTTTCCAACAGTCATACCCTGATAGTGCACAGTTGCCTTCAAAGGGAAACCTTTATACCTGCCTAGAAGATCTGAACTGGGAAGCATCATGTTGTGCTAAGCAGACCAGGGGAATCTGAAGTGAGATTTATCTTGACCCCGAGGCCCTCTAAACCCTAAACCCATATCAGTGTGAGGGTGGGTGGGTGGTTGCTATCCTTAGTGGGTGGGGAAGTAAAGACTGCATAGGCTCAGATTCATTTCCTTTTATAGCTGCCTCATATTTTCCAAGCCTTCGTACTGGAATACATCCTTTGTCTAAACCCTGGTTCACATCAAGCCCTGCTGACCAAGGAAGCCTAGCTATGCCACCTAAACCAGGCCTTCATATTTCCTGTGCTGATTTGTTTCATGCCCTGATCAGGCAATCTGTGCAGCACCCATCCTGAGTACTACCTTCCATATAAATAAAGGTCTTCTGAATCTAGTGAAACTATTTGCCCTTGCTAAAATAATGACCCACCTGAAGTAGTGTTAGAGCAAGTGATGCACATAGCTTTGCATAAACTTTCATAGAATCAGTGTTAGAAATATAAGCTAGGTGCAAATGACACCTTCAACCTAGGTTTCAGTCGTCCCAACGGAATGTCATTGAGGGGGGTTGAGCTAGATGGCCCTTGGTGTCCTTTCCAATGCTACAATTCTATGATCCTCTGATCTCAACTACATTGCTTGACTGCAGCTTGCTCTCACAACAGTTCATTTGCCCCAGTATGCAAGAAGGAGAAACCCACACAGGGAAAATGGAAATGGCACTAACTATGAACTACGGCAGAAGTTTTTTAACTGTGGTCGCCAAACTGGTGCCCAGAAATCTCTTCAATAAGCCTCACAACAAAAGCCTGATTCTCACCAATGAACAAAATCTGAGTCCAGGCTGTAGCACTTCAAGCTACAGCTGTGGCTCACACAGAGTTGAATGCTCGTTAACACCCCCCCCCAACACCCACAATGTAGAAAACTAGCATGTGAGGGAGAAGGGTCCAGACCAGACTTCTTCAAACCCTAGTTTTCTGTGTGCAGAGACATGTTTTACACGAAACAGTATTCAGTCACACGAGTCCTTATCTGCATATGACACAGTCCATATGCACAGACCACCTCTGTGAGAACTAGGCCAAAGAGTACCTTAAGTATTCAGTGACAATATTACCTGATTACCTGGCTATTGCAATCACGAAAAATTCTATAAAGTAGGCTGTGCAATGCAAGTCTTCGAGTAATCAAGAAGTTAAGTTGAAAAGTGGCAAATCTGATTTGGTACTCCTGTGAAACAAACTGTAGAACAGCAGTTTTACATGTTATCTACAGTTTCACATCCTTCTGTAAATAAAACTTCTTTGATGAATGATGGTCCATAGAAAGCTTGCATTTCATGATCAATGATTGTAAAGGCTACGTCAAAGCATTTTGGAAATGATAAATGGATTAAAAGCCCATTGGTGGGAGTAGTAGTTTTAAAGGAGAAAAAGCAAGAAAAGGGGGAAGGAGGAAGGAAAGGTCTTGCCAATTTTAGATAGGTTTTTGAGATCATGATATGTTATACAAGTTTTCGATTTTTCTTATAAGCCTTCTTGCGAATTACCATCCTGTGCACCAGTTTCTTAATAGAACAGTGTGTGTGTTGGGGGGGTGCTGATTTGTCTCACATATGGAGCACAAATCCACTGAACAGAGAATCTTAGGCCTCAGCCCAAATGACCCCTGATTTTTACAATCCCATTTGGGAAATGGGGAGGAATCCCAGACCTTAGATGGGGGGAATGTTTCCAAAGCTCACAATCAGGAAATCAGTTTAGAATTTGTGAAACATTCATAAGTTACGGTCAAAACCCAGAAATAATATTTATAGCATCCTAAAGATTAAAATGTGTTGTGTTATAACCTTCCCTCCACCACAACTTCATTAAGCACAATTAAGGTGTTGCTCCTAGACAATAAGGCCAAATTAAGACCAATTTACAGATTCAAATGAATCAAAAAGGTAATCCTTTCAGAAATTACCATTATGGGTTGCGCTGGAGGCTCAGGGTCACTGTGAGTTTGCATGTTCGGATCTCAAAACAACAAAAACCAAACACAAACAAACAAACAACAACAACCCCACGCCACCTACAGCAAACAACAAGCTGAATCTTTCTTCCTAACATTTCAGTTCACTATTCAGAAAGAGGGCTTTACCCCTATGGGACAGAATTCAAACATGCAATCTCTTCCTGGCCCCAACCTGTGGGCTGAACTAGTACAGTCCAGAAGAAGCATTATCACTTGATTTGGTTTATGGTATAAGGTGATCAAGGTATAAGATTGTTTTTTGTACCTTCATATGTACCTAAAGCCCTATAAAATGAAGAGCAAGATGGAAGGTTCAAAAAGCTAACTAGGAGTCTACACGAGTCTTTTCAGGAGCATCCTTTCTCACAACTATTCCTCATCTTCATGAGTAGCTTTCATGAGAATGTAGTTTCAAGATCCAGTAGTGCAGTGTCCTAGTCATAAGGCTTGTCCCTGGCTCAGGGGATATTTCAGGTTTCAGGCTCCTGCTCAACCTTAAGCTTTAATTTTTAATTATTTTTTTTTAAATCAAGGATTAAATAACTTCCTGTATGTTAGGCCATCTGCTTTTATGGCCTGCCTGTTCTGTAATTACTCTCTGCCCCTAGCAGCTCCCACCTCACAAAATCCCTGGCTAAGAGCCAGGAACAGCCACTCGTGCTATAATTCCCCCTACAACAGGAGTAGGGAAGTTCTGGTCCGCCAGATATTAGAATCATAGAATCATAGAGTTGGAAGAGACCACAAGGGCCATCGAGTCCAACCCCCTGCCAAGCAGGAAACACCATCAGAGCACTCCTGACATATGGTTGTCAAGCCTCTGCTTAAAGACCTCCAAAGAAGGAGACTCCACCACACTCCTTGGCAGCAAATTCCACTGTCAAACAGCTCTTACTGTCAGGAAGTTCTTCCTAATGTTTAGGTGGAATCTTCTTTCTTGTAGTTTGGATCCATTGCTCCGTGTCCGCTTCTCTGGAGCAGCAGAAAACAACCTTTCTCCCTCCTCTATGTGACATCCTTTTATATATTTGAACATGGCTATCATATCACCCCTTAACCTCCTCTTCTCCAGGCTAAACATGCCCAGCTCCCTTAGCCGTTCCTCATAAGGCATCGTTTCCAGGCCTTTGACCATTTTGGTTGCCCTCCTCTGGACACGTTCCAGTTTGTCAGTGTCCTTCTTGAACTGTGGTGCCCAGAACTGGACACAGTACTCCAGGTGAGGTCTGACCAGAGCAGAATACAGTGGCACTATTACTTCCCTTGATCTAGATGCTATACTCCTATTGATGCAGCCCAGAATTGCATTGGCTTTTTTAGCTGCCACGTCACACTGTTGGCTCATGTCAAGTTTGTGGTCAACCAAGACTCCTAGATCCTTTTCACATGTACTGCTCTCAAGCCAGGTGTCCCCCATCTTGTATTTGTGCCTCTCATTTTTTTTGCCCAAGTGCAATACTTTACATTTCTCCCTGTTAAAATTCATCTTGTTTGTTTTGGCCCAGTTCTCTAATCTGTCAAGGTCGTTTTGAAGTGTGATCCTGTCCTCTGGGGTGTCAGCCACCCCTCCCAGTTTGGTGTCATCTGCAAATTTGATCAGGATGCCCTTGAGTCCATCATCCAAGTCGTTGATAAAGATGTTGATTAAGACCGGGCCCAAGACAGAACCCTGTGGCACCCCACTAGTCACTCTTCTCCAGGATGAAGAGGAACCATTGATGAGCACCCTTTGGGTTCGGTCAGTCAGCCAGTTACAAATCCACTGAGTGGTAGCATAGTCAAGACCGCATTTTACCAGCTTCTTTACAAGAATATCATGGGGCACCTTGTCAAATGCCTTGCTGAAATCAAGGTAGGCTACATCCACTGCGTTCCCTTCATCTACCAGGCTTGTAATTCTGTCAAAAAACGAGATCAGGTTAGCCTGACATGACTTATTTTTCAGAAATCCATGCTGACTATTGGCGATCACAGCATTCCTTTCTAGGTGCTCACAGACTGTTTGCTTAATGATCTGCTCCAGAATCTTCCCTGGTATTGATGTCAGACTGACTGGGCGGTAATTATTTGGGTCCTCTCTTTTCCCCTTTTTGAAAATAGGGACAACATTTGCCCTCCTCCAGTCTGCCGGGACTTCGCCTGTTCTCCAGGAATTCTCAAAGATGACTGCCAGTGGTTCTGAGATCACATCTGCCAGTTCTTTTAATACTCTTGGATGCAGTTCATCTGGCCCTGGAGACTTGAATACATCTAAACTAACCAAGTATTCTTGTACTATCTCCTTAGTTATTCTGGGCTGTGTTTCCTTTGCTGAATCATTTGCTCCAAATTCTTAAGGTTGGGCATTGTTTTCTTTATCGGAGAAGACTGAGGCAAAGAAGGCATTGAGGAGTTCAGCCCTTTCTGTGTCCCCTGTTTGCATTTCACCATCTTCTCCTCTGAGTGACCCCACTGTTTCTTTGTTCTTCCTTTTGCTACGAACATACCCATAAAAGCCTTTTTTGTTGCTTTTAACCTCTCTAGCAAGCCTGAGTTCATTCTGTGCTTTAGCTTTTCTGACTTTGTGTCTACACGTGCTGGCTATTTGTTTGAATTCCTCTTTGGTGGTTTCCCCCCTTTTCCATTTTTTGTACACATCCTTTTTTAATCTTAACTCAGTTAAAAGTTCTTTAGATAGCCACCCTGGCTTCTTTAGGCACCTTCCATGTTTCCGTCTCATTGGTATTGCCTGACGTTGTGCTTTTAGTATCTGCCTCTTAGCAAACTCCCAGCCATCATGAACTCCCTTTCCTTTTAGTATTATTGTCCATGGGATCTCACCCAGCACTTCCCTAAGTTTTATGAAGTCGGCTTTCTTAAAGTCAAGAAATTGAGTCCTAGTATGCTTGGCTGCTCCTTTCCGCTGTATAGTAAACTTCAGAAGAGCATGATCACTCGTGCCTAATGATCCTTCCACTTCTACCCCACTAACCAGGTCATCAACATTGGTTAGGACCAGATCTAAAATGGCTGTTCCTCTTGTTGCTTCTCCCACTTTCTGGACAATGAAGTTGTCTGCAAGGCCAGTGAGGAATCTGTTTGACCTTATGCTCTTGGCTGAGTTTGACATCCAACAAATATCCCGGTAATTGAAGTCCCCCATTACTACTATCTCCCTTCCTTTTGCATGCTTGGCCATCTGTTCCAGGAAGGCATCATCTATGTCCTCCGTTTGGCTTGGGGATCTATAGTAAACTCCCACAATGAGGTCACTGTTATTCTTCTCTCCCTTAATTTTGACCCAAATGCTCTCACTTTGGCTTTGAGGTTCTAAATCTTGGATCTCTTCACAGGTATACACATCCCTGACATATAACGCCACTCCTCCTCCTTTCTTGTCTGGTCTGTTTCTCTGAAATAGATTGTATCCCCCCATTATTACATTCCAATCGTGGGACTTATCCCACCAGGTTTCAGTGATGCCTATTATGTCATATTTAGTTTGCTGTACCAAGAGCTCAAGCTCATCTTGTTTATTTCCCATGCTTTGTGCATTAGTGTACAGACATTGAAGTCCATTAATCATTCCCCCGTGTTTCTTATTTAAGGATTTTTTCCTCCCACCACTAGGTCTGTGTGCTGTTTGCTCCATTTGGTCTATGACATTTGGATGATCATCTTCATCAATTGATAGACTCCTACCTTCAGGAGCACTGTCTCCCTCCCCCACATTAGTCAGTTTAAAGCCCTCCTGATGAGGTTTCTGAGATTTTTGGCAAAAACATTTCTCCCAACCGTTGTGAGGTGCAGCCCATCGCTTGCCAGAAGTCCATCTTCAAGAAACTGCAGTCCGTGATCTAAGAATCCAAACTGTTCCTGTTTACACCATTTGCGAAGCCAGCTGTTCACTTCCACTATTTTTCCCTCTCTCCCTGGGCCACGTCGTTCAACTTGTCAAGAATGCTGCTAGCTAGTGAGGGAACAGCACAGACCTCCACATTATCAGTCCACGACATGCTGGGGGAGTGCCCTTTTGTAATCCGAGGAGAAGATCCCTCCACTGGCCGGATCGTGCCCATATTCGGGCTCCCCCAGGCTGGAGGAGCCGCCTTTCTCCTCGTTGTAAGCTTGGCGGGTTGGACATGGCTGCGAGGAGGAAAGCTGGGCGGGCTGGAGCGCCTTATGGCGGGGGGAGACTGGAGCGGGGGGGGCGCGATGGCAGCCCCGACAGCGGGGGATATTGTTGGACTTCAGCTCCCATCAGTCCCAGCTAGCGTGGCCAATGGCTGGAGATGATGTGAATGGTAGTCCCCTGATATCTGGAGGGCCACTGGTTTAGTTCCTGCTTTAGTTCCCTCATCTACACAACCATCAAAGGCACAGGAGACCTGTCCTCTTTGCATTTGCCCCTTCCCCCTGTGTACAGTAGGGTTAGAAGTTACAGTCTGAAATTTAGCCTGTTCCCAAGGGCTCTAGATGGAGGAGTGGAATCTTAGGCTGAAGGACCTGAATGAAGGTGAAGGGGTATAAGCTGCATAGCTTGAGAGTTTCTGTTATTCATTACACACACATGGCCCTCACGCCTCCAGAATGAGACCCCAAACACATTCAGGTTTTTTCCACCACCAGGAACAATTATCTGCATCAACCCATCTGGCCCCTCAGCAGTTTTCATCCCCCAGATGCTCCAGGCACCACTCCTTCCCCTCCCATGCTCCATTCTCTGCCCCCCTGAATCTGAGCATCAGATGACTGGGAGCTTCAAACATCTACACAGCTCTGAGTCTGCTGGGCAATGCTTTTAGGGAGCTTCCTTTTTAAAAAGAATGAAATACTATGCTTGGATACGCACCAACACGTATCTGTTTAGACAAACTATTTTGTAGGGTTTGGCAGCCAAGTTTTGTGGTATGGAACAGTTTCGCAAAAGGCCAAGAGGTAATTCATGGTGCACATTAATATCATTCCCAAAAAGGCTAGCCAGCTAATTATACTTCCCAGTCACAATTACTGCTTACTTATCTGCTTACTCTGCGCCTCTTACATCACAAGAACTGTATCCAGCAGATGAGGTAGGGTATTTTTATTTATTTTTTTAAATAAAGTTAAGCTGTTCCTCCCCTCCGCACCTTTCAGTTTTAATTCTCATGCTGTTTGATGCACCACAGGCTTACAGGGTTATCAGTATGTTTTTTGGTGCTTATTTGCAAGGAGATTTTAATGCATCAAAATAACATATCCAGTGTTTTAGAAGATTCAAAGCATCTGAATTATTTCAGGCCAGGTCAAAAGAGGTGGTAAAATGGGCTGTACCACTTCAAACTGTGGGGTGGGGTGAATACCATTTCTGAATGTTCCACTAGGTAGAATTACTCCCTAGAAGTAAGAAATGGAATAGGCTGGGTAGAAACAATTGTACGTACTGGTTTTTAATTGTGCAGTGTTTTTTCTTATGGGGTCATTTTTTTAAGGGATCACAATTGCTTTTTGAAGTCGTACAAGTCTGACAACTCCACCACCACATTCTACGTCATGCGTAGACTCTGCCTGAGTGATCCTTACAACTGTCCTATTAGAGGTAACAACATGATTATCCCACGTTGAAGATTCAGCTTTACCTTTTATAGGTACCATTTCTAAACATGTACCGGAAAACCTCCCCCACAAAAAAGAAAACTTCCATATAATAAAATAGCTAAGCAACATCTGGGGTCAGCCAAAGTAGAGAACAAAGCTACGCACAGAAAGAGAAGTCATTTCTATATGCTTGAGAACATCTGAATGGCCAATGCATCACTGCCTTTTTCAGAGAGGGAACAAGCACTATTCCTCAATATAGGAACTCTAATGGCTCTCACAAAAGGACAGTGTCTTATGTAATCTCTTTCTCTTTCTCTTTTGGGTCACAATGCTATGGGGCGGAGGGTGGAGAGCCAACAACTCTGAAGTGCCTAAAGTGTAAAATGTCCAAATTGTCTCTATATTTACTGCCGCTGTAATAAATCAAATAATAATAATACCTGTGATTTACCTCCATGTTCAGTTCAGGGTCAGGTACTTTACACTCCCACTCTATGCATGCACACACACACACACACACACACACACGCCCCTTAAAACATAGGAAATTGCCTTATACTGAGTCAGACCATTGGTAATTCTAGCCCAGCGTTACCTATTCTGAAAGGCAACAGCTCTCCACGCTCTCAGGCAGAGTTTTCCGCTAGCTCTGCTTCCTGAGATGTCAAGAACTGAATCTTTCTGCATGCAAAGTATGAGCCCTAATACTGAGAGGTGGACCTTCCTCGCTTGCACCAGTCGCACCCTAGTTGAAGACAATGAGTTTTTAACAGGATTTTCCCAACTTGTTTTTTCTCATATCCCTCCTATTATCACCCCCAACCTTTTTTGTTTTTGTAATTGTTCTTCTTCCTTGCCTCCTGTTCCCCTTTGCTAATTATTTTTGAATCTGATATGTAGTCATGCCTCAGGCTATATCATGTAGATTTATGAACAGGTTTTTTTTCAGATGCTGAGTGCTGCCAGGTCATATCACAAGTTAGGTGCCAAGGCCCTCATGGCAGTGCATATGCCACTCCACCAACACTCAAGAGCCTGGGAGAGGTTTTGCTTCTAGCTACTCAGTTAGGGAGAGCCAGGCAGGAGCCCAGTTTCCAAGACCCTCCTGCTTCTGTTTGGGTGCAGGACTTTGAACAATACGAAAGTTGTTGCTTCTTATTAAACAAGCAAACTATTTATTTTTAATGCATAAAAAAGGGAGGGGAGCCTCCCAAGGATGTCATAATCAGCTATTTCTATTCAACATATCTGAACCACTTCTGCCCTACCTTAGAAATCAGTTTTTCCAGGTTTGGATTTACCGTTAGACAAATGCTATTGTGAAAGTCATACTGGGAATATGTCAACTTTGGAGGGCAGACTGAACACCCACACTATCCAACCTATGTTTTATACTGCAGTGCCCGCAGAGCTCAAAACGAAGGTTGCAGTTCTGAGCGCATCTACCAGTATGTAAATTCCACCAACACTAATAGAACACACTTCCATGGAAGTATGTTTTGGATTAAACCCAGTTACAGAACTCTCGCTCAGCAGACACACCTAAAGACAACTGAAACCCAGCAACCTGGTTGCTTTTATCAATAGCAGCGTGCATTTAGAAGGGGGTTCTCTTGGGAGTTCAACAGCCCTTGGTGATTCAGGAGTGGCATTTGCTGTGGCAGCCCCTTAGCTGTGGAATTCTTTCCCCAAAGAAGCACATCTGGCACCTTCATCATACAGCTTTCATATATGCTGAAGACACACCTCTTTACCCTGGCCTTTGACACCAGTGAGAGGTATTTCATGACCGACCTTATTCCTTAGGGCTCCACACTTAATAGTCGCATTATTCATTGCATTTTCTCCTCGCTTACTGCAGTAAATGTCTCGAGGTGACTTACAATTACAAAAGCATACATAATACAAAATTTTAAATACATCAGAAATATAAAATAATACTATTGACTTAAAGTGCTCATCCTTCAATAAAACAAAAAGGACAGATCCTACCCTACCCTACTAAAAGATGAACAGCAATCCTGGCTAGGCTACCCTAAATAAGAGCCAAGTGCCTGGGTGAACAGGAATGTCTTCGCTGGCCCCTAGAAGCTGATACTGATGGTGCCGGGCATGTTTATGTGATCTAGGAAGCAGGCATGGTCCTGCTACTTCCCTGGAAGTTTGGGGAGGGGGTGAGCTTACAAAAAGCTTTAGTCAAACAAAATGGGAAAAACAGCAGAGGCAAACAGGTGCTCTCTGGCCAATGTACAATTTTCGTTTCTACTAGGCTTTTCACAAATATGAATTGTTGAGTCCAACATAATTTCAAGCCATCCACTGGGTTCTCCAGTGTATTCAGACAACTCCAAACATGGAAGCTAATAGTTGGTATCATGGCTGATAGCTACTGAAAGACCTAGCCACCATGAAGGCCAGTCACTTTGCCATGTGAGAGATGTCCTGATTTTAGCAAAGACTCTTACTTACACTTTGGTGTGAGCTAAATGACTTGAGAAACAGGAGGTGAGGGCTTTGTAAAGCTACTGAAAAAAGAGAGGTCAACTTTTAAAGAGCTGGCTTAGGATGTCCCTTCATAGTGAAGGACACTTGGCAGGGGAATTTTTTTCTCTCAAATGCATTCATTACCGTGAAGTAGGTAAGTCTAGAAATCTGTGCTATTAAGATTCTCCCCAATTAGTCAACAGACTGACATATTTTGAAAGGATTTTTGAATATATTCCTTACTGCACTTGATTATCATTGGTGAATCAAGAAATGCAAGAGAACAGATGTCAGGTAATATCAACATCAGATGCCAAAGGCAGTCATCACGTTTTCTTTCAGCTGCTTACCAGTGTGACTCCTTTTATGTACCATAAGCACATTGGGCCCAATGCAAACCATGCCACAGACGTCACATTTCAGTTTACCATTCGGAAGCCGGATTCCTCCCTCGCCTGACAGCTCCTGAATTTTTCTGTTCTCCACCATCTCGTGGTTCTCAGTAAGGGGCTCTTCCAAGCTGCTCCCTTCATTATGACCCCTGATCCCATCTTCCCGCCTCAGGGGCTTCCTGTCAGAATCCTCATCATCACTTTGCATTTCTAGCTTTATGGAATTTGCTGCGAATAAATAAATAGCACATTAAGAAAATTAACTTTTGTTTCATTAGCGACTATAATAAATAGCAACAATACTGCTGTGTTAGTTTTAAATACTAATTTCAAAAAGGTTCACAGGACGTCTTCCATTTCCTGCAACCTTTGTTTAACTTGAAAGTTTGCTGATCTGCTATAGTGGCCCAACCAATCAGGAAACAGAAATACAAATCAGCAAATGTGGAACACATTGTGTGCATAGTCATGTAAGCAAGTCAAGAACTGACACAGCAGGCCCCCAAGAAGCAGCTGTTGCTATATAATATTAATACCCATTGTTAGCTATTATTATTCTGAGATGAAGGGCAGAATAGAAATGTAATAAATACACAAATAAAAAAAGAATTTCAGCACCATCTGTGTACATATTGCTTTACAAAGAACAATGGTGATAAGTCTCTATCCCATAGCAGTCAAAGTTATGGTCAGCAAGATGTCATCAAGGCATGTCAAGGCTCTGAGCAATTCAGAATTACAAGACCCCTCTGCTCTAGTGTTTGAATTGGCCAACTAGACACAGGAGCTAGACAGGACCAGCAAGCGCTCTCCCACCCATTGGTATCTCCTGCCCCAGTGCTGTGCTGCCTAGGACAGTAATTGTGTGAAGGCTCCCGCTGACCACATAGGAAGCTGCCTTATATGGGGCCAGATCATTGGTCCAGCTAGTCCCAAAGTATCTACTCTGGCTAGCAGTGGCCAATGGATGACAGAGGCATGACTACAAGGTTTCAGACATAAAAGCCGTTCTGAACCTCTTTTAAGTGAAGGGAGCTGAAGCTGGAACCTGCTGCACCCAAAGCACATGGTGGCCCATCACTCAAAGCTGAACTCTCTTCCTGTACTGGACTTGAACTATTAAAGAAGCTTCCCCAGCCCAACCCCAGCTGCCCCAATAAATAAAAACAAGATGCAGGTGTAGGAGAGGGGCTGTTGGACCCTTAAAGCCTTTTGCACTGAAAGTGTTTATGCCTAAAAGTTAATTATTTATTTAACTAACTAACTAACTAACTAAGGAAAGATTACCTAACTAAGCAAAGAATTGTGTGCCTAGTGAGAAGGCAAGCAAAGGCATATTTTTCTTGGGAACATACATCTGTATTTTGCTCCCAAGGTTGTTCCCAAACTTTTTGTTATTTAAGAAATGAGGCTGGGGTGGGGGCATCTGACTCCTTAAATAACAAAAGGTTTGATTTTCAGAAGAGGAAGCCCTGCTGACAACAGAGCTGACATGAAACGTGTATTAGCAGCAGCATCTTGACTTCACCTGTGATATTAAGCGCTCCCTTCTGAACCCTGGCGAGAATCCAGTTGGATCCGCTTGTAAAAACCAGCAAAACAAAAGATTGCCAGTTAGCTTTGAAGTACAGCCTTTCACACACGCAGATTGTTTGAACGCAGTGCATTGTAAGACTCCCACACGCTTGAGGAATAAAAACTGCCAGGTTTCATGCTCCACTGCAAATCACCTTGGTCACTAAGCAAAGTTGTGCACACAGTTTTAAAAATGTCCATCCTCCCCTTTCTCAGTCCTTACCATCGTCAGGAACCTGCCATTAGAGCTTGTTGCTGTGTGAAGATTTCCTCTCCATCTGGGACTAAGAGAAGAATTGCAGGTCTCCAAGGAGGGAAATGCTGCTACAGCAGGGATCTCCTCAGCTCTTGACAAGTAGCCCTGCTGCTTAGGGAATTCCCTCTGCCTTAGCATTACTTCATACACACATAGGCACACACACAGAGAAAGAGAGAGAGAGACGAGGGTCTTATTTATTTGAGGTACAGCTACTAAGCACTTTGGGCATCATCTGGTGGTGATGGGGGAGATTTTAGTATCTTCTGAATCACTGGGAAGTCACTGTGCTCAACTGTGGCTGGATCAAGACCAGAGTTATAGTCTTTACATTCAGGATACAATTATATCAGTGCTTACCTGGAAGTAAGCCCCATTGAACTCAATGGGATTTACTTCCTAAACATGTGAATTTTGTTGCATTCATTATTATCTGGTTGACCCTGTTTGGCTGAAGAAGAAGAAGAAGAAGAAGAAGAAGAAGAAGAAGAAGAAGAAGAAGAGGTGTGAGACCGTGACTAACCCAAGGCCACACAATGGCCTGGTTTGCACCTACTGGGACTGGGTGAACATGCAGGCTGAAGGAGAGGCGCTGCCAGTGGTCCTTTCTGCTGCCGCTTTGCTTGAGCAAAGCCACAGTTTGTCTTAGAGTGTTGTCCAAACCCACACCATGCATTTAAAGCATATGACTTCCCCCAAAGCATCCTAGGAACTGTAGTTAAGGGTGCTGAGAATGGTAGCTTGGTGAGAGGTAACCACAGTTCCCAGGATTATTTGGGGAAGCAAAGTGCTTTAAATGTATAGTGTGCATGCAGCCCCCGCCCCACGCTTGCTTTTAATGATGAGCTGTAACAAAGAACAAACCTTGGCTCAAGTCATAGTTCAGAGTTTGGCTTGGCTTGGCTTGGCTTAGCTTGGGGCAGCAGCAAGAATGAGCAGGGGATAAGTAAAGGGGCTGGAAGTTTCTCGCCAGTGGCCCAGACCTTTCTTATCTGTAAGTTCTGGAAGATATGGCCAGCCTTCTTCCACCTGGTCTGGGGGGGCCCTTACTGACTCAAAACTACAAAAGCTGAGGCTGCTGAACAGACTCTTGGGCTGGGCTGGGGATAGGGGGTTGCTGTTATTGATACTTTTTGTATTTTATATCTTATGATTTATGTGGAAATGTTTCAATTTTGTTGTGCACTTTTTGTTGTGTTTTATTTATTGTTTATGACATTTTTTGTTATTATGTGAATCTTGTTATGAGCAAGCTTTTAACTATAGAAAGGCTGCAGACAAATAAAACTATGATGCTACATTTGTGCTGCCTCCCTCAACTAAATTTTGGGTTAGAGTGTTGTGTGAACAACCAGGGGAAACATTCATGATGCTAAACAGGGTAACAAGGTCACATTTTTAATTTTCATTCATCCCATAACAGAATTCAGGCACTTATTCAGATAAGTGAGTGCTGCTCCTGAGTCTAATGTAAATGAAAAACAGAATTTACCAATAACATAAAAGTTCAGTCTAAAACTCAGGACAACTTGCTCTCAGTGGCTGCATGTGGATGTTAAAAGCCACTACAAACATGACTGAACCTCATAACCATAGAGCAGGCATAGGCGAACTCAGCCCTCCAGCTGTTTTGGGACTACAACTCCCATCATCCCTAGCTAACAGGACCAGTGGTCAGGGATGATGGGAGTTGTAGTCCCAAAACAGCTGGAGGGCCGAGTTTGCCTATGCCTGGACATCCAGTCTGATCCCTTGCTAGAGGTAGAAAATCCAGGCTAGAGCATCCCTAACAGATAACAGTTGTCCAGCCTCTGCTTGTGGTACTTTGCAGAAACCCACAGTACAAATCTCATGAGGAGGAGCTCTCAAACTCTCTACCCCTAGGACATCTGAACATTACTGAGGCCCACCAGTCGCAAGTGGGTGATGTAGGGCAGCCGCAGAGCCAGTCACAAAATGGTGGCAGCTGGCAGCAGAGTGTGACATAACTGGTCCTTCTATGCATTTCTCTTCCCTATAACAGCTTTTCCCTCTTATCACCTTCCTTTCTATTCCTTGCCTAGCTATCTATTTATTTTAACAATAAATATTAACCTTTCATCTTACTTTCTAATTTCCTCCAACACCACCCTTGCTTCCACTCCCCCCAAAACTTATCTGTCTCCTGGCCACCTCTACTCAGCATGCAAGGGATTTCTGATGCTGGCTTTCTTCCAGCCAAAATGCTATGGCAAGGCTAGCGGGTGGTGTGGGCAAGTGGAGGCTGCACTGGGCAGGCTGTGGCACTGAGGCCCACCTGACAGTGGCCCCCGCTTGGCAGCCATAGCATTTGGGTTGAGAAGCACTGCCATCAAGTAAAACAGCAATTATCCAATACTATCCATTGTGCTTGGTCCATCAGTTAGGAGTAGAACTGCCAACGAACTGAGCAGCCTATCCGTAGCCACTCTTGCCAGCCCATAAGTATCTAACTATCAGTTGAATCAAAAAACAAAAACACTAAAGAGTTATCTAAAATTACTAACACCTCGTGAGAAGAGAAGACTCCCTGGAAAAGATCTTGATGTTGGGAAAGATTGAGGACACAAGGAGAAGGGGATGACAGAGGACGAGATGGTTGGACAGTGTTCTCAAAGCTACCAGCATGAGTTTGACCAAACTGCGGGAGGCAGTGGAAGACAGGAGGGCCTGGCCCATAGGGTCATGAAGAGTCCAACACGATTAAACAACTCAACAACAACAAAATTACTAACAGGGAAATGATAGGGTTAGTCTTTCCAATATTTGGTTCATGTTAAAGACCCCACTCTCAGACTCTTCTTGTGGTTCCTCCATTTTCCTATTCAGTTATGTGCTTGCTGGCTCTTTAACAAATAACCTGTGATCTGGGGCCTGCAAAAGTGAGTAAACTCTGCCTTCTTTTGAATAAAATTAATAATAGCAGTGAGAAAATCTGAGTGTGTCATCCTATGGAAAAAACAAGGAACTTAATCCAGAGACTGGGAATGGCAGCAATGGGGAGATGGGGCCATCATTTTCTGGCTAATGAAATCATTGATGGAAACAAGCAAAGAGCCATACTTCTCAGTGTATGTGGCAGGAAAACATGTTCCCCTTTGAGAAGTTTATTGCAGCCACAATAGCCAGGGATAAAAGTTTGGCAGAGGTGCAAAAGTTCTTGTCTGAAAACTGTTGTCCAAAGCCAAGTACAATTGTGGAATGCTTCAAATTCCATAGCAGAAAGAGAATAGGCCTGATTTCAATAAACTCACTGAACACTGTTCTTTTGGGAATGTTCTGGAGGACATATTAAGAGGCAGATTTGTTTGTGGAGCTGGTAGTATTAAAACCCAGAACCAATTACTGACAGATAGGGATCTGATTTGAGACAAAGCTGTAAAGGTGGTAACTGCCAAGGAGATAGCTGTGGGGGGAAATGACAGGATTTACACCTAAACCAGGGGTGGCCAACTCCCAAGAGACTGCGATCTACTCACAGAATTAAAAACTGGCAGTGATCTACCCCCTTTTTTGAGGTTCAGGTCAAAGTTGTTGCATTTTTTCAGGGAGGAGGTAAAATGTTGAGCTTTTTTTAGGGGAGCCACAGTTGTTCAGCTTCTTTGGGGGAGCCAATGATCTACCAGGGATCTACCGCAGATGTCCAGTGATCTACTGGTAGATCACGATCTACCTGTTGGACATGCCTGACCTACCTCATACCCTCCAACATTTCTCCAATGAAAATAGGGATGTCTAATTTATTATTACTTATATAGAATATAGGGGACGCAGGTGGCGCTGTGGGTAAAACCTCAGTGCCTAGGACTTGTCGATCATATGGTCGGCGGTTCGAATCCCCGCGGCGGGGTGAGCTCCCGTCGTTCGGTCCCAGCTCCTGCCCACCTAGCAGTTCGAAAGCACTCCTAAGTGCAAGTAGATAAATAGGGACCGCTTTATAGCGGGAAGGTAAACAGCGTTTCCGTGTGCTGTGCTGGTGCTGGCTTGCCAGAGCAGCTTCCTCACGCTGGCCACGTGACCCGGAAGTGTCTCCAGACGGCGCCGGCTCACGGCCTCTAGAGTGAGATGAGCACGCAACCCTAGAGTCGGACACGACTGGCCCGTACAGGCAGGGGTACCTTTACCTTTTTATATAGAATATAGAATCTATAGAATATAGAAACCCAAACAGAACTCATAGATAAATGCAAAGGCCACAACAGACATTTAGAGACCTAAGATGTATTTCATTATTGCCGTACTCCCATCATCCCTGACCACTGGCCATTCTAGTTGGGCTAATGGGAACTATAGTAACATTAGAGAGCCACACAGGTTCCCCTTCCCAAAGCACAGCAGAATGGCTGAGCACTCTGAACCTAGTTAATTGGAACCATCCAAAAACACTTGCAGTCAGAAGGTCCTCAAAATAAACAAGGAGTGGCATTATCTAGTGAGAGAATGAAATTAAGTCATATGAATACTGTAGTCTAAAGTTGGACTCTTTTGTTCTAACCCAATTTAGTGAGAACTTAAAATGTAATCCTATGTTTTCTCATTGCTACATTCTTCCCTGTGTGAATTAATATTCACAACCTAAACTGTCTTTCCAGTAAGCAGCACATCATCTTTTTCCCTTCTCAGTTCCACGTTTGTTCTTCAGTGAATGGACTATGATATGGAGCTTAGAAAAAGTGTGTAAACTCCACCGCTTTCAAAGCAAGGAATTTCACAGTTAGACTTCTCCTGCCAAGCTCCAAATGATGCTCATCTCTGCCCCCAGAGCCAATAAACTAATCTCTATTCCAAATCCAATTCTGAATGCAGATTGGAACAGGTCTAGAATTTAAATTTCATCCACAAACCCTCTAAACTACTTCAGCACGCCCAATGCAATCACACTTCCTAAACATGAGATATTTGAAATCGGGCTGCAGTTGTTGAAATCAAACAGATTAGATGAAGTCTTTTTTAAAAAATCAAGCATACATAGCCAACTCTTCAAGACCACTGACGTTTCTTTCTGTTGTGAAATGTTACATACAATCAGTAGGGAAAGCGTGGTTGCTTCCTGAAGACATGGACAGATTACAATGCATCTATACTTCCACTAAACAAATATTGAAGAAATCTTGAGGTTCTTCCCTCAGGGACTATTAATACCATTACAAGTTGGCCAGGGTGGATGTAGTAGTGGGAAACAGGGACAACACTCCAAATCAGGCATCCCCAACCTTTGGCCCTCCAGATGTTTTGGGCTACAGTTCCCATCATCCCTGACCACTGGTCCTGTTAGCTAGGGATCATGGCCAAAACATCTAGAGGGCTGCAGGTTGGGGATGCCTGCTCCAAATCAATGTAGTGGCAGCTCATTTTCTTTTTAATTTAGAATAAAATCACACCACAACCTCTGGATTAGTCAATTCAAAGGTAAAATGCTTGTTCAATGAAACTGTTTTTTAATCCATTGACAACCTTAGCATACCGTATTTTTCGCTCTATAAGACGCACCCGACCATAAGACGCACCTAATTTTTAGAGGAGGGAAACAAGAAAGCAGCACAAAGCCTCTTGAGCGAAGAGGGAGGAGCGCTCCGGCTGAACTCAAGAGGCTTTGCGTGGCTATCCCTTAAGCCAGAACAGCAAGAGGGATCGCTGCGCACCAATCCCTCTTGCTCTTCTGGCTTCAGCAACAGCTGCGCAGCCTGAATTCGCTCCATAAGACGCGCACACATTTCCCCTTACTTTTTAGGAGGAAAAAAGTGCATCTTATGGAGCAAAAAATATGGTAAATACAGTGGTACCTCATGTTACATACTTAATACATTCCGGAGGTCCGTTCGTAACCGGAAACCACTCGTAACGGAAGGCGCGCTTTTGCTAATGGCGCCTCCTGCTGCTGCCGCGCCGCCAGAGCAAAACGTCCGCTCGCATCCTGGGCCAAAGTTCGCAACAAGGGGCATCTACTTCCAGGTTAGCGGAGCTTGTAACCCGAAGCATTCGTAAGGGGTACAGTACATAACATGAGATACCACTGTATAAAAAGTTAACACAATAATAAGCAAAACTAGCTGGAAAGTGCCTGGGTTTTTCTTCACAACAGTTGTTGCAGCTGCAGTCACAGAAAGTGCTCTGCTGTTGTTATTTGTGGTGTTCCACCAACATATCCAACATGGTGATGATATATCTGGCCTCCTGCATAGCACTGAATCTGATAGGCTAGGATAGTCAATATGGTGCCCCCCAGAAGTTCTTGGACTCCAACATGGCCAATGGTCATAGTCAAGCACCATCTGAACAACGCCATGTTGGATAGTCCTGATATAGGACTACACCTAAGCTTCCCAAACCGTATGGGAATCTTGTCAATTTTTGACACTGATCTACTGGAGGTAGATAAAGGTCCCCACCCTAAGATTTCATTGTAAAGTAGAATTCCAATGTGTGCGGCCAGCACAACTAATCCTGCAAAAGTGTTCCTGAGGTGAATGTGTACCTACGGTAACACAGCCAGGGTAAATCAAAAAGGGTACTCAAAAGCCACAGTTTTCAAATCTGAGTCAAATCATTAAGATCATGCAGTTGAGTTGGGGAGGACACAAACACCTAATTCAGTACACACATATTTCTTTCCAGCGAAGGAGATCCACACGCATAAACACCCTTTCCCACCCAGTCACGTGTATCACCTGACTAAACAGATGTGGGCAGATCTGATGCCCATCTAAGCCTTCTTCAGGGTGCACATCCAAATTACAGTGCCCGCTATGCACACTGCCCTGTTTTCACCTGGATTGATAAAAGCATATTTAAATGCACATTTCCATTCTGGTGCAGCTAATTGTCTTGCCAAACATGTAAATAGAGTTGGATTGGGGCAATCAATTATGTGATCCAGCAGATTTTCCATGGCCCTTTTGCCTTTCTGTCTCTGTCTTTTGGGAACTTAAATGTGACATTTACCATTTCTTTGTCAGCCTGTCCCCAGACTGGGGTTTAGCAGCAGGCCAAAAGTCAACCCACTTGCTCTTTATATTGTCACAATAACCCCCAGACAGGATCAAGCCATTTTGAACTTTGATTACTGTAAGAGGCACAAAAAGTGTTCCAAGAGGGAGAGTGTGAAGGGAAGCAGATACAGGGATCAGCAGCAGAATACAGAAACGTAGAGTAGCAACATTTCGAGAGCAGTTGTTGCAGTAAGAGTCGCACAACATTAAGTGGGTTGTTACACATTTCACACTCATCTGGTATCATCTTACAAAATCTTCAGATGAAAACCTTACAGTTTTCTGTTTTCTCCTGCTTTTGAGCCAAGACCACTTCAGATGGCTGGACTAGGCCTTACATGCACCAGCTATCACACATTGAAAATATGGAAATAAATTGTCATTTTATTTTATTTATTTATGCCCATAACTTTCAGGCTTCCTTGCTATGGCAGTTTTCTGTCTGTAGTAACAGATGGCAATGCAAAAAATATAAAATAGTTCAGAATGCAAACTTTTCTTCAGTTCCATGTGTGTCATAGTCCTTAGCATAAATAAATGGCATTGTGGTATCTCATTAAATCTATACATCTGTGTAGCAACTTGCAATTTCTCGATATTTTCTGACATAATGTTCAAACCAACAGCTTTTGCTCACATGTTTCTTTTCTCACAATGGCATCTTTAAGCCACAAGAAAGGCAAACAAAAGCAAAGCCATACCGTAAATATTTCTGAATTGCTCATACAGAGTATTTGTCATTCATCTTCTCGGCTTTTCTTTAAAGATAATATGCCTAGCTGCAATTATGTCTTCACTAATCCAAATGTTTAGCTGAAGAAATCTTTACTTAAAAACAACAACACCAAACCAACCAACACACGCACAAACACACTTATGTACTGTACATAACATCCAGAACAAAATTCTAAAGCTGTTCTGCCTTATTGGCAGCCCTTAAAATAATTCAGAGTTTCCACATTTCAGACAAATCAACTGCTTTTGGAATATTTTTTGTGTAAATGTAGCATACAAATAAAGGGATGGTGAGGACTTTCAATATTATCTCCATAATTAAAAAAAGTAAAGCAACTCAGAGTACAACCCAACCCAAACTTTGATATTCAATGGAAGAGATAAATTCAGTCAGGGTTGTGGCCTGGTCCTCAAAGCGCTCGGGCACAGGCCTACAAAACAAATTACAAACTTGCAGCAGGAGAATAAAAGAGCCCTCGTCTCCCTCCAGCACATGGAATGAGTTGAATATTTCTTTGGATCGTGGCCACGGCAAGCCATTTCATGACTCTTGCACAACATGAAAATCAACCCAAAGTGACTCAGCAATATGACCTACTAACCCCCCAAGATATCTTGTTATCACCAGAAAGTACAGGATGGGTGCTCCAGGGCCAACAATTAGTACAAGAAATTCCAAATATGGGATCATATGAGAGATAAGACTTGTCTTACTTCCTGCTGAATGAAAGTCTATTCTACACCATTTGCTTTACTGAACTGGAACCTTTCCATAAATGTGTGTCATATGGGATATAATCTGCTGTCACTGAGAACAGGGCCATTAGAGTAGGAAAACCCCAAATGGAAATAGCCTTGAGAAGGCAAAGTTCCACAAGGAGCAGTTTATAAAAGAAGTGATTCTTATGCATTTCATCTCCCTTTTTGCTTAATTTTCAGATTAACACAGCAAACTGCCTTCCTTCTAGCACTTCCTTCAGTCTTCAGGGACGTTGGTTTGTTTGCATTTCGTACCTCATACCCAAGACTCAACAGCGACAACAGTTTAGAAACTAAGTAAATACTCCTCCAAAACACCAGAATAAAAAAGCTCCGTGAAATGAGAGTGTGCAAGAGAAGCGTGGTTCGTTAGCAGAGCAAGAGATGAGCCAGAGATGAGGCAGTCTAGACAACCGTTGCAGGTTGCAGCCAGTCCTTGGCAAAATGTCTATGACTCACTGAGGCTTGATCAGCGCCAAAGAGTTAACATAGGGCTTGTGGACTACTCATCTTAAAGCTCTGGTGATCAACTATCCTATAAGAGCCTGGGCTGGCGTGCAACTGTTTTACTCAGAGTACACCCACTGAAATTAATGAACCTGAGCACATTAGAGCCATTAATTTCAGCAGGTCTGCTCTGAGGAAAACTTAGTTGAATACCACTTCTCAACTGTGGGGTGCTGTTACCCTTACAATATATGAGATTTAAAATAAGGTGTTGAAGGCTATCTGAACACAAGCATAACTGGTCAACATATTTCTCTGCTATTTTTTATATTCTATTTTACAGGCCACTCCTTACTGAAAAGTAAGCCCTACTAAGTTCAAAAGGACTTACTGTCAGGTAAGTGTGCACATAGCATTGCATCCTAGATTGATTCATATATATTTATACTAGCAAAAAAATAAAAAATAGTGGAGCCTTGAAGAGATGTCTCAGGCAAGAGAATTTGTGGGAGAGATATATGGCATTACTTACTGTTTTACCAGAAATATGTATAAATTATTCTGCCGGACCAGGGAATGATACTATAAAAGCACTGCAGAAGCTACATGTACCGTGAGAGAGAGCAGAGCCAAGTCCTTTTTCTTGGCATTAATTGATTGAGCTAAAATCAGAAGAGGACAGTATTCCACCCAGGGGTGGGGTGGGGCGGGGCAAGGAGACTTGTCTGGGATGCAAGCATTACATTACATTTCTTTGCATGAGACTGGAAAGAAATTGAAAGCGCTTGGGTATCATAGCATTTTATCAAGATTATTCTTGTATGCAGCATTTTCTAGGTACACATTTCAAAATTTAAATTTCTGAAATTTGACCTCTAAAAATATTTCAGATATGTACTAGTGTGAAAACATGGAACAATTATTCTGTTTTATTAATTCAGTTTATGCAATCTATGGGTCAATGGTTCAACTGTTTTTTGAATGTTAAAGTGTGTTGAGAAAGGCGGTTCTCAAGGTAAAATAAGTCTTGACTGAATGTTCCCTGCTGCACTTGTAACATTTGGGCAGAGTGGCGGGGGGGGGGGGGAGTAATGAAGACAATTACACTAAGGGATAAGATTCCTTTCTTTCATTCTCTTTCTGAGTGACTAATTCCCTGAGTGGAGGACTGTTGAAAGATATGACATCCCAAACAAATCATTCATATTAACATTTCTACATTCCCAACATTTGCATTTTCGCAAAATAAATAAAGAGCTGCCATGAGGGCACAAGAAAAGACATAGCTAATTAAAGTGTTAGTAAAGCTGTGCAGAAGGATGTGGTGAAAGGGCAGAAGGGTGTGACACGTCACTTGCACTTGAATGCTGGAACTTTTAGCCAACAGTTTTCTCTCTCTCTCTCTCTCTCTCTCTCTCTCTCTCTCTCTCTCTCTCACACACACACACACACACACACACATATATATAATGCAATTCCGTTACCATTAGCAATAAAAACTTGTTTCATTATAAACAAAACCAAGAGATTCTAAGTGCTCACATTCTATGCCAAAAAAATACTGGATTGTTGGCAAATGGGTATATTTGCATGCAAAGTATCACAAGCGTTGAACCATGAGATCATCCAGTAGGGTCCTTGGCACCTAATTGGCAACACACAAAAATTCCTTCAGGGGTGAGTTTGTCGTTCTCCTCTCCTTTGACTTTGCTGCTCTTCTCTGGTACCACTATTCTTTCTTTCTTTCTTTCTTTCTTTCTTTCTTTCTTTCTTTCTTTGATTTCACACATTCAGCACTTTTATGAAAGGAAATGGGGTCACATTATCTCACCATAATCAAATGAACCAAGATCAAGAAATTCCCCTAACTTAATGTCTTCAACAGGAAACTACTTTTCTATTAATCTGTAATAAGAAGTTCAGTTAGATCATTGGTGCAATCTATTCTGGAAGCAATTATTTAATCTTAGGCTTTTCCCCAGCCCTGCTAGGAAGCCCTACCAAAAGCCTGTCTTTGAACTGAAGATGCCAGGGACCCAACCAGGGTCCTTCTGTGGGTGCTGCTGTGCCACTCAGCTACTAACCCCTCCAAATATGGTGCATCTGTTTCAGCCTACTTAAAATAACATAGAAATGGAATAATGCCCAAATTCTATTACATTCTTTTCTAATCTCATTGCCCTTGGCAGATCAGAATTTGGTCTAGCAGATGAAAGGGTTATTTTTCAGGAATGTAGTCATTTAGGAGCTGATACCAGGAAAAATGTCACTAGGAAACAGAATACTCAATTGCCTGAGGTGGTGTGCAAATAATTTCTTTGAATTTCTTTGACATTTTCCTGGTTGAAACCAGTTTGCCTGGGGATGGGCTGGTTGAACTGCTGCTCACTCCTGCTTTCCCAGCTTTCCAGATGCTGGTATGATTTTCTCTTAACTCCCTGCTGCAACTGGGATTAACCAGCAAAATCCAGGCAACACACAGAAACTCCCCCCGCCTTGTTCCCTACAATCAGCACGGCAAGAGGAACAAAGGACCTCTTGTTTTCAAATGATACCAGAATTCCATGACTCCCAGTATGTTTCTAAAAAAAACCAACACCCCATGGGAGCAGTCCAAAAGAGCAGCAGATACTTTTTTCAAGATTCTATCCTAACTAATTTCTGCACTAAAAAAGTGCAAATTCCTTCATTAGAAAATCTAGATCTTATAAAATGAAATTATCTGAGACAGATAAAATTTTATGAATCTTCTGATAAAAATGTGTGTTTTTTAAAAAGTTCCTTTTTTAAAAGAAACCTCAAACACAAACAAAATAGAGACTTTTGGAATAAGGCTAAGTCACTTGAGATGTTCATTCAAAAGTCTACTTAATATTTGGTTTTAAGCAAATACTCCAGCGGTAGGTTTTTTGTCTTTGTTGTTTTTGTTTCCCCCTGAAAAGGGCTAAGAAATAAGTTTTTAAAGAAACAAAAGCAAACCCTGCAGGCTTGGTGACGTGGGCATGTGTTGGAACTGCACAGGAGCTTCCCAAGTTTGGATTCTATATTGCGTTGCAGGCACACTAGTGGCCACACTCCTTCCTAGTCCTGGCCTTCTATTTCTTCTAAAACTGGGACTCAAGTAGTCTAAACAAATAAATGTAAAGCTTTCTTGATTTATTTTATTCTATTTTTCGTGCTGAGGCCATCAGAGGGAGAGGAAGTGGCCGTCAGGCCAACTCCACGGCGTGTGGAGACAGCTCCAGCGAAGAGGACCCTACTTCTCTCTAGCTACCACCTGCCATCACTGGGGAAGACGAGGCAGCAGCTCTTCCACCACTGCGCTTTGATCCAGCTCCATGAGCTCCAATTCCTTTTGCTCCACCAAGATGAACACTGTGGCAGCTCATGTAGAGTCTCATATGTGGCTGGTTGGGGGGCTGTGAAATTCACAAGTTGTGCAGGCCTGTTCAGTACAATATGGAAAACACTCACCCCCCTTCTGCCTTGGTTAATGGCCTCAGGCATTATTTAAGTTTTAATTATAACTGTAGTTCTTGAGAGTCATTTGCCAACATTGAGGTTTTGCCCCCGCAGCAAGACATGCATTCCTATCCTAAATTATTGACACTGAAATGACACCAAGAGTTCAGGATTATGAGCAGTGTGATAGGCAACAATAAGAAAATACACATAATGATCATGATCACCAGAACCATATGCACCAGATGGGTACAAGCCCATGAGATTTTACTAGTTGCAGTAGCTCTCAGATCAAAGCCACTTCTTATACTCAAGAGAATATAGCTTACTTGCAAAAGCAGGAGTAAAAACCTGTGTGTGTGTGTGTGTGTGTGTGTGTGTGTGTGTGTGTGTGTGTTAGAGAGAGGGGGGGGATGTATTACTGGCTCCTTTGGATCAGAAACAGTAATCTCAACTGCTCAATATTGCAATTTAATAAAATAATAGATAATAGGAAGGAATAAGTCCTATGATCAGAAATCACTATGGTATCAGAAAACAACATTTTCCACTTAGGGAAAATTGACCACAGTGCATTGTTTTCCTTTGTTGTCAAGACTGAAACACAAAAGCAACATTATGTTTCCAGATCCTGCATGTTTAAAGATGCACCAAGGCAGAAACCCACAATCACGAGTCACTGCTAAATATCTTGTGTTTCTTATGAACACGTTACAGCTATTATTAATTATTATTATTATTATTATGTACATTAATATAAATCAAAATAATCAATACTATCTACAATGGGAGGGGAGAAGGTATGCAGAAATGGCAAGATCTTCACTGGTCTTTTAAAAGGAGCACAGAATTATAGAACTGTAGATTTGGAATGGACCCCAAGGGTCTTTTAGTCCAAACCTTTGCAATGACTCTGGTGAGCTTCTTTCAGAAATGTGAAATAGAGGCTATCATCATCATTCTAGTAGATGATGATAGCCTTGCAGAATGGTTTCTGAACTAGAGGAGTCCGTATGGGAGAAGGTATCCCCACAAATGGTACTGATGGAGCCATCACCAAGAATGTTCCCATAGTTTTAGAAAAAGCCATTAGAAAGTGATAGCTCAACATGAAAGCCCACTGACTGGTGGTGGTTGTTTTTAAAGAAAAATATTACTGTATTGTACCTTTGCATGGTGCATCCAGTTGTGCTGAGAACCACATCTGTTAGTTTCAGCAATACTGAAGCATAATGTTTTCATACACCATTCACAGGGCCCAAATAACTCTCAGTTATTAACAGTAGGCCAAGCAACTGGGGAAAATAGTGGTGCCTGTGGGCTTTCTGGATGGTATCTGGTTGGCCACTGAGATCACGATGGTGGACTAGATGGGCCTTTGGTCTCATCTAGCAGGGCTCCTTATATCCTTATAGCCCTGTTAGCCCAATCTAATGCAAACAGACCTGCAGTCTTGACTCACCAAGCTGCACGCAGCCACTACCACCAGCAGCTTTCTACCGTGGCCTGCCATGGAGAGGTCCGCCTTCCCCAAGGAGGCATCAAACGCAAGCAGCTGAGTCTAGGGCAAAGTGTCATGCTTGGCTTGGCTATCTGTGTCCAGCTTTGGATGCCACATTTTTGTACATCTGAATTGGAATTAAGGTGACAATGATAATCATTCCAGTACTCAGAATAAATTCTTTCTCCTTCTGTTTAACAAGCTTGTTAGAGCTTAGTTGACACTGGCTATTTAATGAACATTTGTCCTGATTTGCTTGTGGGAAGATTAGACAACTGCTTCAAGCAAATGTGCAACCTCACACTTTCCAGTGCATTTCCCCATTACTTTTCTAAATAAATAAATAAATAAATGCAAGCCAATCTTTTGAGGGAAAAGGATTGTTTGACAAGAGCTCTAAATCAGTTTCAATTACAGTGTCTGAATTTGTCAGGATATGACTGAATCCCACCTGAAAACAGTGACGATCTGGAAATGACCTGAGATTGGTTAAACATAACTGTGTGTTTTTGGGTGGTGGGAATCAAGTGCTCAGTAAATCTTCTTTCGCTGCCTGGCTGGCACTGCAAAAGTAGGGAAAGTTGGCCAAGCCCCTGCCTGCCAGGCACAGTAAGGTGCTGAGATTGGGTGCTCATTCCATTTGGTGGTCACAAATCACGAAACTCAGCAATAGTACTCACGAGGACCACTTGGGCGTGGGGGGAAGGCACACTCAAATACTGTTGTAATCTTACGCTGATCTTTTACAAAGTAATACCAATCAGCTCAGTGATGGGCAGGCAGGGGGCTAGAAGAAGGGCTTTAAGTGCTCCTGGTCCACAGTGCTCAAACTACAAACGCAGTTTTGAAAATTGAAAAGTCAGCCCTAAGAATGCCAGATGCTTCTCCGCTGTGGTGAAAACAAGGCCTTTTGTTTTCTCCCATTCCATTGGGAGGACTGTCTAGAGGGAAACAACAGAGAAGAGAGAGAGAGAAAGAGATGCACACACATTTTTAAAGCCTTTCTAGGAAAGCCCTAGTACAGTTTCATCTCTTTCCAAACAAACGCAGCAGCAATGATAATTGTTTATAACATTATAATTATTAAGAGGGGTGAACAATGAGATGTCTGTGGGGAGGCTTTGTGGGTAACGAAGCCCCAGCCTATTAAGATTAGATATACTGTATTTTTCCATGTATAAGACGCCCCCATGTATTTTTGTGGTCTCCAAACTGAGAAAAGGGGGGAAGATTGTATCCGTGTATAAGACGACCCACAATTTTGAACATAATATTTAAATATAAAAACCTAGTCTTATACACAGAAAAGTATGGTACTCAGTATCAACACACTCTACAAAACCTTGTAAAAACAATGACTTATTTTAAGACCAATCAAAAAATTGCAAGATAGAGTGAAAATTTTCAGACTCACTGGTATTCTGCTTCAGAATGAATGCTAAGAGGATGGTAATGTTGGGGTGAGACAATGGGTACACTGGAATACCTTGTTGGTAGAATGGGGAAAACATTTCAGCAGTTAATTGTGTTATCCCAAATTACTGATATGGCGCCTTTTGGAAGATAGGTTGGAAGAAGTACTTGTTCACTTAACAAGATCCACTGAAAAACGTCTATGCATAGCTCTCTGCTTTTCACGTTAATGTGCAAAACGTGTTCCTTTCCAACTGAATTGGTAGTTAATTAGCATGAACTTCTATCAATTAATTGCTATTCTTCACAGGCAGCAGTGATTGGTTTTGAGAAACGGGCGGTGCAGGCCTGAGTGCTGCCCCCAGGCTATGCAATCTAGAAATTCTCCTAATCCTAATTCCTCAAAGATGTTTAAGGGGAGGAGTTGTTACTAACCAGTATGGAGTCATTGCTCTTGCCATGCTCAGAAGTACTCTCTAGTTCAGTATTTCTGCACATTTAACAGGGCAGTAGCCAAGTTCCAAATTCCACATCACAGGTCTTCTCACATGTAACAAGGATGGGATTTAAAGGGAAATTTGGCCTCTCTGCTAACACTTCGCAGCATCACATTAAAATTAGTTCACAATTAAAATGAGGGAAATTCACTGTTCCATGCATGCCACAAATGGAAACAGGTGAATTGAGCATAGATTGATCTGACAGTTTGCATCACACAAGGACTGCCTGCTTTCATCCAGCAACTCCAATCAATTTCCACTGTCAGCAAGATATAACATTTTAATCTGTCTCACTAATGTTCTTTAAGTGCAGCTCCTTGGCTGAAGGTAACTGTCGGTCACTTTTATTTCACAGCGGATGATAAATTCATGTATCACCCAGATCTCCCCATGGACCTTCCTGGCTTTCTTATGGCAATGACTAGTGATCAATCAAGTTCCACTAAGATTTATATTCAACACTTCGCTTGAAACAGTTTACAATGCTGCACTTCGCTTTTCACCATTCCAAGTCTTTATTGTCATTTTTTGTGAGGGGGGAGGATTTGGCCACGAGCCAATAAAACATGATAGTTTCCAAGTGTAGTAACATTGTTAGAGAAAATAATTTAAGAGTTTGTTCACACAATGTGTTGTACTGAGAAACCAAATCCTTTGAATGAATTCACACAAGTAATTTTCATCACTTGATGGCCGTAACAGTAAGTGATGACAGAGCTTTCACATGGTGGCATATAAAAAACACCCCACGTCACTTTTCAACAAAGCCAGTTAGAATCATAGAATCATAGAGTTTGACGGGATCCCAAAGATCATCTAGTCCAACCCTCTGCAATGCAGGAAATCTCCCATCCAATTTGAAACCATACTGGACCCTGCTTAGCTTTGCAAATGTGCCAGCAGTTTTATTGCCACACCATTTTACAGTACATGCAGTTTGCAAATTTAATGCTAATGGCCCATGGGAATGTGGGAAAACAGCTCCCTGCTGCCAATAACTCTCCCTGTACAAGAATTATCAAGAACTATCAGGTTGGATCACAGCTCGGGCTGATATAATAATATTGCCAAGAGGGAAGTCACTCTCATGGCCCTACAAAAAAATTCCAGTCTACATTGCCCTATAATTCAAGGAGCTTGGAGCAAAATATAAATTTTAACTGAATGACTGGGAAAGGTAGTTCAGTATCAGATTCTATACTGTTTAAAATAAGGTATATTTATTAGATTCAATAACACGTTATCCTAGCATGACAAGAAACTGAAGGAACACAGAACTGGCATAGGCTTTACATCATCTACAATACAGCCCCCGCTGTATAGAGAGCAAAAGATATTCAGATTTTATATGTTCACATTTCAAACACTTAGCTCTATGGCCGTTAGTACATGATAATCCAGTACATAAATGACCTTTGTGTTGAAATTGCCTCCAGAAAGCAATTTCTATGTCCGTACTCCCCTTCCATCAATCTGTGGGGCAGGGAGCACATGAAGTGTTAAGAAGATTGCCTCATGCTCAGTCCTGCTGGATGAAACATTACAAAACACCATGGGTTGGATCCAGACTCTTCCCCACCCACCCCAGCCAGCAAGAGCATCCCATCCGCGGAGCTCTGTCACCTTCTGTTCACAGGAAGCAAAACTGGCTCCCCAGCCAGCCCCTTTGACCATTTTCAAAGCAGGAATAAAGGGCTAATGCCAGAAGTGGCGAATGAAGCCTGTGGATGAATAGAGACTGATCTGACAAATCCATGGAGAAGCTTATGATAACATCCTTGATATAACATTTCTGAGCTGAAAACCCACAGCATTTTCATCCATTTAGGCAACTATTCAACTTTGTGATTTAGTTTCTACAAGCTCATTGACTTTTTTTGTGAAAGCAGCAGCAAAGATATAGTTAAGCCTGAGCATCCAAAGCAAGCCGTTGAGCAGAGGCAAAGCTGCCCAAGTCCAGCCCAGCCCTGATTCCCTTCTACACTATCCCAGATCTCTGAAGTCTCACAGGCCTGAGGCCAAAAGTGTCATCTTACTCTCATTGTGAAAGGGGGGAAAGTGTTTTTCCCACCCCCCTCGCTGGTTTACATCCATCCCTGAGTGCAATCTTCCTGTTTTTCCACATTTTCTAGCAGCCTGAAATCATCCCAAGGGCATATCCGCAAGGATCTCGTAAGAATGATGCTTTCTCAGTTTACAGTTCATCCTTATAATGATGTACTTATCTCATTAAAAGCTCAGTTAAATGATACACATAGCATTTCATTCAAAAAGGTGCCTTTAAACATCCCTTTCCCCCACTTGAATAAATTGCACCATGAAATAGGTCAAAAATTATGCTGAGCGTGGGATAATGGCCTTCAAGGTTTCCTAGTTATAGACAGTTCATTTTATACTGAAAGAAGAAGACTCAATTGTGAAACAATGAAATAAATGTGGCATACCTAAATAGGATTCCTACAAGTCAAGGGACACATAATAGTGAAGGGGCACGTGGGACCTGTGACAAAATATTTTGCAGTGTGAAAGGCCTGCTCAGGTTTTCAGCCATCTCCATTCTGTTCTCTCACCCACCCATTCCAGTTCTCCATTTCCCCCTCAAACTGTCAGTCATTGAGCATGCCCAATCCTTGTGATTCTTTTTACTAATTATCTTATTATCGGACTCCCACAGACTTCAGGGTTCTCCCAAGCCTACTTTCCTCTGGTGTTTGGTTTCCTCTGGTGTCCCCAGTTCAGGCACCCACAGCCTTGGATGTCAGAAAAAGAGGGAATGTGTCTTTTACTTGTCTAAATTTCATTAGTGGAAGATTATGCACACTTCTGAGCTGCTCAGGAACCTTCGCTAGACAGAGAGTAAAAGAAGCTGCTTCTTACCTACACATGGTTATTAATTGCTTGCATTCATAACCAACTGCTTATTAACGCAAGCAATATGGACAGTCTGGGGAGGCTTTTAGCACTTGAAACACACATGAAACAAGAAACTCAACAATGGAACATTGCAGACTGTGGTGAAAGCCCAAGAATACCTTTTAAATATATTGTGTAGACTTTAGCTACGTTTCCTTTCTGCTTGATGAAGTATTCCGTATCACTTGAAAGTTTATAGCTTCCTACCCACAGCACAAAGTAGGGTACAGTGGTACCTCAGGTTACATACGCTTCAGGTTACATACACTTCAGGTTAGAGACTCCGCTAACCCAGAAATAGTACCTCGGGTTAAGAACTTTGCTTCAGGATAAGAACAGAAATTGTGCTCCGACGACGCGGCAGCAGCAGGAGGCCCCATTAGCTAAAGTGGTGCTTCAGGTTAAGAACAGTTTCAGGCTAAGAACGGACCTCTGGAACGAATTAAGTACTTAACCTGAGGTACCACCGTACTAACTATTTTATATCTTTGATCCTCTGAGGAAAACATAGCAAAGGCATTTACCTCAAAAAGTCAAGTCACTCAGGGCCAGTTGAAATATTATTTTCCCTCCATGTGCCTTTAACTTATGAATAAGCAGGACTAAGTTGAAATTCCAATTATTTACAATAACAGAAAAACAGATGCTAGAAGTCCATCAGCTGAATGGGCTATTACATACATTCTCTATTCTTGTGTTTTTAAATTGTACAATTTCACAGCATTGATAGATCAACTTAGATATGCACACACCTGCCCAATTTTAATAACAATAATAAACAACAACAACAATTCCACTATTTATGTCTCTGGTAATACAGAACGTGATATTTTGAGTTACAGGTAGGTAGCCGTGGTGGTCTGCTGTAGTCGAAACGAAACAAAACAAACAAACAAAATTCCTTCCAGTAGCACCTTAGAGACCAACTAAGTTAGTTATTGGTATGAGCTTTCATGTGCATGCACACTTTAACATGAATAAGGCATGTTAAGCTTTTCTTGCCATTCCTTTTTACAAAGTGGAGACAACAGAACTAGTTGAAGTGGAGCAGGAGTCCGAGTCCCTCCTCAGTGCAAGTAAGATTCAGAACATGCAGAGGGCCTTCTAAAAATGAATGTTTACATCAATTCTGCTTCGGACATATAAAAATATATATTGTTCTCATAGCCAAATGTGTGCAGTGCAAGCACATGTGCTCACACTCATACTAAAACCTACTAGACATTTGTCAGTGCCTTCAGTTCTTTGCACAAATATCTCAAATTTTTTTTGAAAACTACATTATTTAAAACTCAGAACAGAACTCAGTTCAATTTTTTGAACACTGATTGTTACCATCTCCTTAAATAATCTAAATGTTCATGTTTTTTGGCTGATACCTCATAATATTTTTAAAGTAGTACAGAAAAGTAGAAAATAAAAATCACTACAAAACTAATTAGCTCTTCTATCCCTCACTTAGATTATTCCTTTTATAACAACTTTAAAACATAAGAAGAGTCAAAAGAGACAAAAGGCTTATACAGTGTTACCTCAGGTTAAGTACTTAATTTGTTCCAGAGGTCCGTTCTTAACCTGAAACAGTTCTTAACCTGAAGCACCACTTTAACTAATGGGACCTCCTGCTGTTGCTGCGCTGCGGCAGCGAGATTTCTGTTCTCATCCTGAAGCCAAGTTCCTAACCCGAGGTACTATTTCTGGGTTAGCGGAGTCTGTAACCTGAAGCGTATGTAACCTGAGGTACCACTGTATAGTCTAGCATTGTGTTCTCATATTTGACAACCAGAAGCCTATGAGAAGTCACTAGTTTCTTAGTGTGGTCATTTCTGCTGTCAGTGTTGTTCTTTAGTATAAATTTTTTCCCTCTCACAGACATTGGGCCATAGGTCTGTTGTTGAATACTGGAAGCCCTCTAATCTAAAACAGCTACTCACCAGGACCAACAGGCCACACAAGCACACAGACCTGCAGCAAATCCGATACCAACTCTGGTCCTACTCAAGCAACACTATTACAGGACTTAAAAACCTTGACCATAACATCAATTCGCTCATATGCCAATATACCAGCCTTCCCAAAACTGGTCGGGGAAGTTGATATCTCTCTCACCCACCAGCAATGTCCTGCTTTTAGGAGGCCTAAAGGGTGGGACAGAAAGAAATAATGTTGTAGTGACAGCCCCCATGCAAGATCTGGTTATTCTACTCTTGCTCGTGTAAAAAGTCAGCCCAGAATGCTTTTGAGAATGTTCTCAGATGGTTGGGTGTCCCAGAGTTGGCTCTGGATCCACAGAAATGAGCAGTGGAGATTATTTGGCTGAAAGGGAGCCCAGTGTGCCAAGGTTAAAAAATGGGGACAGACGTCTCCAACAAGAGACGACAGCCATAACTTGGCTTTGTCTTATATCTAATTTTCCTGCATTTCCAACCTGCCCAACTCATGGAACGACTACAGATGTACTGTGTTCGGCATCAAAAGCTTATGCCGTTGAGATAGTTTGCACAGATAAACTACTGAGGCTGGCAGCAAAACCACAGACTATACAGAATCATAGAATTGTAGCGTTGGAAGGGTCCCTGAGGGTCATCTAGTTCAACCCTCTGCAATGCAGGAATTTCAACTAGATCATACATGATGGATGGCTGCTTTGCTATGCATAAGGGGGACTGCTGTTAGCAACTATAATTGGTTAAAAACTAGCATATGTTATCTTTAGCTATTCTTCGAAAATAAGGTTGCATTTTCTTCATTATCCCATACTATTTTGCTTTCAGGTCCCCACTGCGCTGTACATCTCAAACAAACAAACAAACATGGCAGTTTTATTTTATTTTGTTTCCAATGCATGCAATTCATGCTGACTTAAATCACCTCGAGGAGCAGCAAAAAGGGAAGATTATTTCTGGGCTTCCTATTCTTCTTTCTCCCATACTAAAAACTCACAGTTCTTTTACTTTGAAAGAAAGCTTATTATGGAAAAGAGGAGCAATATAAGCTTCTGTATTGCGGCCACTTCAATTTTGCCAAGTTATTTTATTCAGCAGGCCTATTGTGAGGACAAATGGAAGATTCCTTGGATAGAGAGCACAAACCCTTTGGCTTTCACCAGCTTTATTTCTGGCCTTAAGGCTTACAACATCTCAAACTCACTAATATTATTAATGCAATACAGGGTGCGTGTGGGGGTAATACATAATGGAATAACCCTCATGAACCCCAGCAGCTCTCTCACTCTTCTCTTTTTTTTAAAAAAAAAAATATTTATTAATAATTTCAGAATTACAGAAAAGAAATTTAAAAAAAACAACAACACTACAATGCACAAAAGAGGAAAAAACGCAAAACATAAAACCAATACAGCAAAAAAAAATTAAAAAAGGGGGAAAAAAACAAATCCCACTTTACATATCTTTAACTTCCATTTGCTTGTTTCGTTGACCTCCTCACACCTCTCTTTTTGTATTCTAGTTTAGTTAGTTATTTCAGCAAATTCTTTCCATCTTTCTCAATTATTATTAAATAATTTATCTTAACAATTTAACCTATTAATTAACTCAACAGATTCTTTCCATCTTTCCCCATATTCTGTTATTCAAATTACATTAATTTATTTAACCTTATCTTACCATAAAATACCTTAAAGCTTGAAACTTAATACTCAGTTATACATAACTCCTGATATCATTTCTACTAGAGTCATATAGTTTCATTCCAACATTTTCCCTAATATTCATTAATTTTAAGCTAATTCCCTAAATAAAAAATTTTTCTTTATGAATTTTCTTCCCATCTTCATCCAACGTCTCTTCTTCCTGGTCTCGGGTCGTGTCAGTCCTTACTGTCCATTCCATCTAGTCCATCAACCTGGAAGTCTTATGTCCGAGGCCCTTAAGTCTCTTCCATGTCCCTTCTGCAGATCTTCTTCTTCTTGTTTATACTTGCACTTTTCCTTGTCTTTTGTTGGTCTCTTTCTTAATTTCTTTCCTTTCTCATTGAGGAGTAGGTCTCTGGGGGGTTCCAACCCAAAATTATCTCCGTCTCCCTTCATCAAACCAGCCCATTCCCCACAGTCCCACTCCCCACAGTCATCAATATAATCCAAAAAATGTTTACGAGCATATTTCGAAGTCTCTCCAAAGTTAAGAGCCTCCTCAGCTCCAGACTCCCCCTGGCCCACTCCAACTTCAATCTTCAAAAACAGCGGCTTATGCTTCTGTAGGGCCTCGGGTCTCTCCATTTGTATTATTTGAGGTGCAGCCACAGCCTCCTCCATTATCTTCTGCACTTGCCCAATCAATGCAGGTTCCTGAGTTGGACCCTGGATGGTTTCTATATCACTATTCACTATTTGTCCACGGTTATTGGCCACAACAGTCATCAAATCCATTTTCTCATTCATCAAATCCATCTTCTCGTGCATCTGTTCCAACAAAGCATTTGTCTTGCATAAAGCAAGCACCAAAACTTCCTTCCAGCTCATATTTAGTCAAGGTCAAAAGGACTAATCCCACGATCCTAATCTCACAGCTGTGGATTCCTCAAGTAGACTGCAGCAACAATTTAGCAAGCTCCCTCTAGAGGAGACAATTTCTATTTGTATCCATCTTTTTAAGGCAAGTCCAACAAAGAAAAATTACTTTCATTTTTCAGATATTTTGTTTCTTTAGAATGCAAAAGGCAACATTGGAATCAGTTTATTTCTCTTCTTTAGCTATCTGTCAAAGTATTCCATTCACAGTCAATGAACCTCTCAAACAATTTCTGTCTCTGACACCCCGTTCCCAGGTCAGAGACGGTGGAAACTTATCTTTCTTCACTCCCTCTCCTGCAGGCGTTACACAAAGTCCCCCCCCCCTTCCCCCCTGCTTCCAAGGGGGTTTCAGTAGTTATAAATGAAGGAAATTTAGGCTTTTTTAACGACTTTCCAGGCTTTAGCTTACAAGGTTTTTGCTTCAGTCTATATACAAAAAGCGGAAGGCGGACTTCCTGTTTTGAACCTTCCCGCTTCGATGTAGAATTAAGATATTTCTTGATCCAATTTTCCGTTTCTACTCACGGGTTCCTAGTTTTAAATCCAATTGTCCACAGGAAAAAGTTAGCGCTCTCCGGCGATGGCTGTGCGGCTTCACTCCGTGAAAGTAGCAGTCAGTTCGCAGCACCGCGTCGCTCACCCCACTTCACTCCGGAATCCCAGAAAGGGGTTCCCCGTGAGTAGGGGGGCGCTCCTGGTGCCCTGCCGAACCCCACGTTCCCAGGCTTCCTCCGCCTGGGATTTCTAGCGGGTCCCCACCTTCGCCGCGGCGGGAAGACCCAGTTTCCACGGAGCTAGTTCCTCCAGTCGGAGGAACTCCGCCATTCGCTGATGGCGCTAACCCGGAAGTCCTCTTCTCTTATTCTAGTTATGTAAGGCAGGGGAGTTTCTGCTAAATTTCATCTCCTGGAGCAGCCTTTTTCGTTTTGAGCAATTTCACAGGTCTCCTGATTTGTGTACTTGTGAGGTGGGGACAACGACACACAATTAATTTCACAATCCGCACACTATGGTACACTTGTATTTTCCTATGAAGCAGTGATCTCCACGTAAGAAAAAGTAATGTGTGAATCAGCCCACAGCGTTCCTCACTGTTTCTTGCTCTGACTAAGTCAAATGCCCTCTATTATGAGATTTCCCCTTGACTTTTGGCTAAGTGCCACAGGATGGTTTTACCAGGGCATAGAAAAACATTTTTAAAAACAGGGGGGGGGGGCCTCTCTCTAGTTGCCTCCTCCTTTACTTCTGACATGAAAGGCATCATCAGTTGCACAGACAGGCTCTCCGGGTAGATACAGTCATATACTGTATATTTCTTCGTAAACAAAATTAACGCAGAGCTTTGCAAACGCCATTCTAACTTTCTTGGATAGGAAACATTGGAACTACAACCCATGTGTCAGGGTGCTGTCGGCAGGTTCAAAAAGTGAGAAAGAGAAACAGCAACCTTTTTCAGTTCTGTTTATTAATACAATTTACAGAGATGAATCCAAGATGAACCGTAATGCTTAATGTTGAAGCTCCACCTGAGTGAAACTCCACCTCCCCTTCTCCACTACTTCCCTATTCATTAGACTCCTCCTCCTGCCTCTGATTGTGGCTGTTATGTGACAGTTGCCTCTGAGCTCTCTGTTCTGCTATGCTCAGCGAACACCTGGTTTGGGCGGAGGGTACGGGTTCTGGGATGCTCTCCAGCAACAGCATCTCATCCAACTGCTGCTCTGGCTCTGCCTGCTAAATGCTATCCAATTCCTCCTCCTCTCTCGTTATTTCCCAGCTTTTGCCCTCATCTCCCTCTGCCTGTGCCAAACCATTCCTGGAGGTCTATGCTATCTGCCCCTTCCTCTTCCCTGGGTGACGCCTGGGGTGGCGGTCTCTACCATTCTTCCTCATCTACCCAGTCCCTGACATCATGTCTTGATTACTGAACAAATGAACTTGTTTGAGAGCAGTGGGGTCTGGGTGATAGTAAGGACTTTGGAACTGGCAATTTTATACCTCAGTTAGACAAGACACTTTCTAGCGGTGATGGCTGGCAGCCACTGGGACTGGTGGAGGGGAAGGTGGGGAGACTAACAGGCCAGAGCTGAGTATAAGAAAGGCAGTGGGCAGGTGGGGCTGACTAAAGACAGGCTGAGGTTGGTGGGGCAGCGTCCACTACTTTCTCGCCTAAGCTGCTCAACAGCAATATTGGAATAAGGTCCTAAATCATAGAGTGTTGTGAGGTAAAGCAGATAAGGGGTTGTTGTGAGGACTAACAAGTTAGCATGTGAAAAGAACTCTATGAAAGATGGGTGGGAAGGTGAAGGAATCTGTTGGTGAACTATAGATCAATTTATAGCAGTTCACCTAGAACCACATAAGGAGAGCCTTCCGGGATCAAGTCAAAGGTCCATCTGGTCCAGCATCCTATGCTCATAGTGGGAAGCACACAATCAGGACCCGAGCACAAGAGCCCTCTCCCCTCCAGGGGTTTCCAGCAGCTGTTGTTCGGAAGAAGCCTGCTGCTTCTGACAGTGGAAGTAGAACATAGCTACCACGGTTAAGAGCTACTAACTAAAGTGTGAAGTTTACCCAGCATCAATTAACACAGATTAGTGAAGAAATTCTGAGGGTACTCTCTTGGTTTCTACCAGACCACCGAGACACAGGGTGGACCACAGAGGTTCTTTTAAATGAAATAAAAGTGGAGCAAGGGAGATTGAAGTTAGCCAGTATATCTCCCATAAATTGCTGAACTAGATAGATAGTCTCTTATGTGTGGGGAAGCAGTTCATATAGGTTTAGTAATCAACAAGGACGTTAGCTGGAAGACCAGTTTGGGGCACAGGAAAAGGCTGGTGTGCCCAGTTCCTTCCCTTGTCCTCATCTTCTCTTGCTGCTTTGTGCCTGGCTGAATCCAACAGTTCTTGGGGACCTAGCTCACCATTAGCAGTGGCAGCAGCAATTGTGCTGGCAGGCTGGCTACCCTTCTGCATCCTCCTCATTGCACTAGACCTATCGCCATCCCATTTTGGAGAAAATTCTAGGGCACAGAAAGATGTTCTGTTGCCAAAGGATGCTGTGCAAGATTGATAGAACTGGGGATATTTTTGCTATGGCCTTTCCTTTCAAAGGATCCTCATAGAGGCTAACTTCAGTCATAACCACTTTAATTATGTAGAATCTAGACCCAATTCCTTTGTTGTTCTCCCAGGCTACAAATGCCTAAATTCTCAACCATTCTTATCTGCCATATTTTCACCTGCTGCACTTTACTTTTCAAATGCCCCATGCTCCTAGGGCCTCAATGAGAATCTACTTGTGATGTTACATTACTGGCATAGGAAAGTTTACACTTTTATAGCACCGAATTTATACATTCCTGGCATCTAAAACGATTCTGTATCGTCTGGCCTTTCCTAGCAACCTCTAAGATATACTTTTTAAAAAATGTGTGTGCGCTCTCTCTCTCTCCCTCTCTCTCAAAAAAGTACCCCCCTACCCATTTCGGGTTGCTTGGCAACAATGTCATAAAACAATGAAGCTATAAGCATGTGAAATATAAATCTATTTATTCAAGGCTGAAAAATACTTTTTAACTTTCTAGCTGGCATCAGCACATGTCAGAACACCCAAGCTTTTCACTTGCTTTGTATTTATTTTATATTTATTTTGAAAACCCGTGCCTGACAAGTTTAGGCTACCAGAATGTGTCGAAATAAAACAATATACTATCAAAAATTTACACAATGTATTGTAACAGAAATCTTATGAGACTTTTTTTTTTTAAGCTTCTTTACCATTAGATCATATTTTTCTTGGTTTGCATTACAGCTTATAAAACCCACCAATCTTTCAGGCTTACGTTGATTCCAATAGCCAGTGCAAATTAAAGCACTGGGAAAACAAACAAGCCAGAGTTATAATAAAATCATGTGCAAAGTTAAACATCAGTCTTGAAACTTTTTGACACTTAACGATACATTTTCAAAAACAGTCCTGCATGGGAGTTACATCCACAAATCCCATTACTTGTAACAGGATTAGTGACTGAAGCTTTGAAAACATCCCAAGAGTTTTAGAGTTAATGCACACATTTACCAGTCTTCTAAACCCCACTGCTCATTCATCTGAGCCAAAACACAGAGACTTAACTTGTAACACAGAACACACACACACACACAACAACAACACACACACAGGCCAACATCCCACTAGGTAGTTTTCTTTCTTTTTTTAACCGTTTGCCTCATGGAACAAGAAGCTGCAGTGGTTGCCTGGATGACAAGTGAATCACCACTGAAACTTCAAATTCTTTTAAAAAATATATATTTTATTAAGGCTTTTCATATATAATACAATAAACCAAACAAGCTGATCTAAACAGAAAGAGAAAGAAGAACGCAGGGTCCTCTCTCGCAGGTAACTCTTGTCTCACACAGAGAGTTGAACCCCCCCCCCCCAGCTCTCACCTGGGAGCTTCCCTTTCTTCTCCCAACCTCCCACCCAGGGAGATCTTCCCTTCCCTTCCTCTCCCACAAGGTCCTTTGCCAAACAGCCATCACTTTAATCTGCTTACAATCCCCTCACTGATCCAGAGCAGAGGTCCACTGCATTTCATCACCCACTGCATCCACTCTCCTGCTCTGGCAGTCCCCCATCTACAGTGGTACCTTGGTTTAAGAACAACTTAGTTTATAGATTCAGGTAGGTAGCCGTGTTGGTCTGACGCAGTCAAAATAAATAAATAAAATGTCCAGTAGCACCTTAGAGACCACACGAAAGCTTATACCCAGAACAAACTCAGTTGGTCTCTAAGGTGCTACTGGACATTTTTTTTATTATTTCAGCTTAGTTTATAAACAACTTGGATTAAGAATGCTGCAAACCCGGAAGTAGGTGTTTTGGTTTGTGAACTTTGCCTTGGAAGCAGAACATGTTCCACTTCCTGTTGAGTGTTTTTCATTTGTAAATTGAGTCCCCCGCTGCTATGGGAAAGCACGTCTTTGTTTAAGAACGCTTTGGTTTAAGGAACAGACTTCCGAAATGAATTAAGTTCGTTAACCAAGGTACCACTGTATATCATTTTCCAAGTGTCCACTTCAGTCTCAGCTTCGTCTAGTTCATTTTTGTCTGCCATTTTATGCATCTCAGCTCTGAGTTCTTTTAACTGCTCATCCAGAAACTTCAAATGCACGAAAATGGACACAATAAATGCAAAAGTGGATGTTTCAATTACTAAAATTAACTTAAATACAGAAAGTATATATAATACCAATACAGAAACCACCCAGAAATTGATACAGGAACCTACTTTGATATGGCAAACTGCGGAGGAAGCCAGGGAAAAAGCTGTTGTTGCTGAATGTAAAGTAACACAACTGGAGAAAAAGAGAAGGAGAGCCCCAGCCCTACAGAGGCAACTTGATGAACATAAGTTGACGCTTGCTATGACTGAACTTAAAGAAAAACAGACGAATTTGAGGATTAGAGTTCACCTTTGGTGGACATGCCCAAGGATTAAGACACTTTGGGAGATGATTCATAACGAAATGAAAAAGGTATTTAAATATACCCTTTTGAAGAAGCCAGAGGCCTTTCTCCTGGGCATGGTCGGCCAATTGGTGTTAAAGAAGGATAGAACTTTTTTCACGTATGCAACAACAGCAGCAAGAATACTCATTGTGAAGTACTGGAAGACACAAGATTTATCTACTCAGGAAGAATGGCAGATGAAGTTGATGGACTATATGGAATTGGCGGAAACGACTGGCAGAAATCCGAGACCAGGGAGAAGAGTCGGTGGAAGAAGACTGGAAAAAGTTTAAGACTATTTATAGAAATACTGTAACAATAATGAATGTAAGAAAAATGTTGGAATGAAGTTATATGGCTCTAGTAGAAATGCTATAAGGAATTAAGTATAAATAGATTAATAGAGTATTAAAGGGAAAAATAAGGTTAGAATATGTTAAGATAATTATAGGATAGAAACAGAGGAAGATGGAAAGGAATTGCTGAAACAATTAACAGAAGTGGAATACAAAAAGGGAGGTGTGAGGAGGTCGTGGAAATAAGAGAATGAAAGATAAGATTTTGAAATTGTTTTGTGTTTTAAATGGTTTGTGTCTTATTTTGTTATGCTTTTTCTTTTTCTTTTTCTTTTTCTTTTTTTCTTTTTTCTATTTTGTTGTGTTTAAACGGTTGAAAATTAATAAATATTATTTTTTAAAAAAACAAAACAGAAACTTCAAATGGAATGCTCAAAGTAAGAGGAGGAAATAAGTAAATGTGCAAGTAAACAACCATAATTGATAAGCCCACATTTGGAGGATTTGTCTATTCATTTAGCATGCCAGGAGCTGCTGGTAAGCATGTAGAATAATGTTATGAGCACTATGAGCATAGAAAGAAGGGGGGAAATGCAGGGAAAGAAAGAATTCAAAATGTCAAAATCTACAACCTCTACATCTTGGTGCTTTTGGGGGAGACTGGGGAAGGTGAGATCAAATGCTGAAACATGGTTTGCAATGTCAAGTCTCAGGCTCACGCGAGCCAATCTCCCGCTCCCTCCTGCCCTTGTGAACCACAGTAACTTCCGGTCTTAGTCAAACGAGTCTGCCAATTCATCCAGACTATTCTTCCAAACTATCCTTTGTTGTTGTTGAATATATAGGTGTGGAGAGCAGCAGACATGTTCCCCCCCACACACCCCTTTTATCATCACAACTACCTTCTGAGGTATATTAGGCTGACAGATAACTCCTGTTCCAAGGCCACCCAGTGAGCCACATCCCAGAGGGGGCATTTGAATCCAGGTCTCTGCAGTCTAATACTCTTACACCACACTAAATTATGCGTTGCCCTTGCCTTGAGCACTGCAATTGATCCTGGTTTGTAGGAAAGCACAAACCATACATTGGCCATTGGGACAAACTGCAAAGTACGGTTTGCTAAGAATCTAAAGTTGTTAACGGCAGCATGCAAGGGCCCGGGGGGGGGGGTAAGGAGAGTGCAAGCAAGACACATTAAATTTGGCATTAAGGGTGGATTTTAACCATCAGGGCTACAAAAAATATCAGTTAAAAATTAGAACCAACCTTCTGCATAACCATCCATTTACAAAAAAATAAAAAGTAAATCGAAAAATAAAGAAAATGTTAGGTAGGCTGCCACAGAAGAGGCTTTTAAATCTAGTTTTGTGGGACAGGTTGTGTTGCATAAGTTATTTATTGTATTTATTTCATAAAAAATTATACACTGCTAAACAACAGCAACAACACCTCAAAGCAGTTTACAAAAGATAAGAGAGTAAAGCCAATAAAAAATTACAACCCTGCTTTAAAACATACAAAGTTAAAATACTAAAATTACCTCAACTCTCTAAGCATCTGGGTAGGTCTATCTAAACAGGAATGTTTTTAGCAGGTGCTGAAAAGAGGACAGTGAAGGCACCTGCCTGATCTCAATAGGCAGGGAATTCCAAAGCGCAGGCGCTGCCGCGCTAAATGATCAAATTCTTACAAAGAAGAGCAGGTATTATGTGGCACCTGAAGTAGTGCCAATTCTGCAGATCAAGGTGGTCAGAGTGGGCACACGAGGGATAAAGTGACCTCATAGGTAAACTGGTCCTGAGTTGTTAAGGGCTTTATATGCTAATAGTAACACTCAAACTTGGCCTGGAGAAAATCAGCAACTGGTGCAGATCTCCAGGCACAGGAGTTCTACGCTGACCAGGCCTGCACTGATTCCAACTTCTGGATCAAGCGCAAGGGAAGCTCTGGATCATGTCTCCCTGCTTCATAATCAGACTGGCACTAACAAAACATCCATGACTGTTTCAGGACCATTGCTATTCACTTCACGCTTATTTTGTAGGTTTGCGATTAATTGTTGAAGGGCATTTTGAGATGTGGGAGGGAAATGAAGAATTAAACACAGAGGCACAAATGCTGATACAACAGTCTTTAAAACTAGTAGCCTAGAATAAGATGCCCCTTAAGATCTGTAGCTTTCAGCTGACGTGCCCCCCCCCCCATTATATGGTGGTTTAATTAGTTGTTTCCATTCTTAGAACCATTCTTGGTTTGGTTAAAGGAACACACTAATCAGCAGCTGAAAACTAAACTGATTATTTCAGAAATTTTAGCTGCTGCATAAACCAGAGCAAAGCAGACGTATGAATGTGTGCATGGGATGAGCAGTCAGAATATTTAAGGAGGGAGGAATAAGCCCACCATATGGCTGTTTTTTTTCCTTTTCCCCCATTTTTTAATCCAGGTCACAGGGACACAGAAAGCTGCCTTTAGGCAGGAGTCTCTCCCAGCCCTACTGAGAAAGGCCAAGGATTGAACCTGGGACCTTCTGCATGCAAAGCAGACACTTTACCACTGAGCAACAGGTATGGTCCTTTCCAGATGGGGCTGGACCAACTTCCAGAGCCCCACGTAGCATGGCCAGCGATCAGGAGTCACGGGAGTTGCAGCCCAAGGCACCAGGTTGAGGCCACTGGGCATCTAGACTGTTTACATGTACACATGGGGTGCTGTTCCAAGGGGTTTCCTTGTTAACCAGAGACCATATGAGTTCTGTGCATCCATTTCATGTGGAAATTAACATGTTGGGGGAAAAGATCAGGACTGTTCTTGCTGGCCCTGTGCTCAAACCTGCCTGTGTTCAAGATGCCATTTGCACAGGGGGCTCCATGCATAAAGACCCATACCCCCCATTGCGACAGGTGTGAATCACAGTCCAAATGTGCCAATGGAAACTTGAACACATGGACGTTTGATCAGTGGCATCGTTCTGGCCCCTCTTCCTATCTACCCCAAATGAATGCATGCACAGAACTTGAGTTTGAGATCAAGCATCTCTCAGTTCATTTCAGAGTGCCCAGTTAGCTGCCCAATACAAACATTCCTCTGCACAGTGGCAAGAGATAAAGAAACAGTTACCTGTTGTTTCATGGGAAATTATCTAGAAAACTGAATAATGTTCTGATATATACAGCCACAGGACTACAAAAAGGCTCTGGGAGTCGTGCATGAAAACCTTGACAGGTATAAAAACCTTCACCAGTGGCAGTACAGGAATCCTGGAAAAATTACAGATGGCTTATAAATTGGCCTACTTTACCAATATCTGCTCTGTTTTACCCAATTCCTTACTCTGCTCTTATCCATAGGGCAACATGCCATGCTCCCTGCTGAGTCAGCACTGCAATGTGCAAATGGAATTATAGAAAGCAATCTTGAGAATCACAGAGATCTTTTTCTATGGGCATATTCATCATCATCATCCCACCTTTTTCCCAGACTTAAAGCAGCTTACAGATAATATTTTAAAAGCTCCAGACAGTGCAACTGAGATATAAATCACTTTGAACACCTGAAATGTGTTACATAAATGTCAAATATTATTATTCCTTCTATTATGGGTCTGAACTCTAAGCTGCTGGTGCAAGCATCTTACAGAGAGTTCACTGTGTAATTGCTAAAATGAAAGCAAACTTGACACTGGAAATTAAGAATGCCTGGTGTGCTCTGGGGGCTTTATTCTTGTTGTTTTTTTAAATATTGACTGAATGTGATATGCTTTAATAAAAGCTCATCTGAAAATATTTTTCAAACTTCTCTAAAAAAATCATTTTGCCTCTAGTTCATCGCACTGCATTGATCAATAGATCTCTGATGAATTACAGTAGCACCAGTAATTATTCTTGGCTACTGTGAACCCTGAGAAGAGAAGACTCCCTGGAAAAGACCCTGATGTTGGGAAAGATGGAGGGCACAAGGAGAAGGGGGAGACAGAGGATGAGATGGTTGGATGGTGTTCTCGAAGCTACCAGCATGAGTTTGACCAAACTGCGGGAGGCAGTGGAAGACAGGAGTGCCTGGCGTGCTCTGGTCCAGGGGGTCACGAAGAGTTGGACACAACTAAACGACTAAACAACAACAACACTGTGAACCCTGGTGGGATTTGCTGTGCTAGAGCAGGACATCAAGGTGGCAAATCAAGGAGTAGGAAGGGGGTGGGTGCGATTCGGGAGAAGCCCAAGTGGAGGGAGAACTTGCAATCCCAGTCTCTCAGAGCTGGGGAGTCCATGGCCCCTCCGAAGTTGGGCAAGTCCCAACTTAGCCCCAGCCACCATGGTCAATGGTCTGGGATGGTGAGGGTTGTGGTCCAGCACAACGGGAAGGCTACAGGTTCTTCATCCCTCTTCTAGAACAATCGCTGCAGAAATACAAGGCTGAAAACTGGAAACTAAATAGGTTAAGTTCAGCTGACCATTCTTGTATTCATCTCTTCTCTGACAAAGTCCAAGACACTGACTTAGAAGAAAGGGGGGGGGGGCCTTGGTGTTCATACACAAGCAGGAAAACAAACTGCATTTCAGGGTAGGGTGATTATTGATTTCTTAATGGATTACTACTGGACAAAATTTACACTCCCGCCAAAAGCATCAATCTTGGGATAATAATTACAAACCTCTCTCAGCGCATTGAGCATCCTGAGGGAAGGGGGGGAAATCTTATTACTATCTGCCGGGAAATGGCTGTGTTTCTATTTCTCCTGTCCCAACCACATTACAGCAACACATCTAAAATATATGCTATTATTATAGGTAAAAAGCTGAAACACATATCTTTGCAAGAAGGTTGCATAAGGAAGGTATCCGGTTGAAAATTTTAGAAAGGTGATCATGTGAACTCGTAATTACCCATTAAATAGGGCAAGCATGTCTTTGCCACCTAGTGACACCCACCGCAAGAGCTGCTTCTAGGGTTTTTTGCTTAAAAAAGAAGAACAAAAGTTACAGCCAGGCTTTAACTCTGGTTTCCAGTATCTTCACTCACCTCAACTGTTCTCATATAGGACAGCAAGCACAGAAAAATGTAACACATGTATGATAACAGTTAACACATTTTAATTATGGTCTATACAATCAAGGCATTTAAAGGGCATTTAACCATTAAAATTAGGGGTGTCAACCAATTATGTCAGGTGAGAAAAAGGCACTTTTCTTCTTTTCTCATAATACAGAACTGAGTCGTGCTTAGCCAATGAAATTAACCAGGAGGAGATTCAAGACAGAAAAAGAAATTAGTTTGTCACACTATGCATAATTAACTTTTGGAATTTTCTGTCACACACAATGGTGATGGCCACTTGCTTAGATTGTTCTGTACTGAGAATAGACAAATTCATGGTGAATACATGGTAACTAAATGAAACCTCCAGATTCAGAGGTAGTCTATCTCTGAATTCCAATTTCTGGTGGGCAAAACACTTTTGAGTTCTAACCTTGCTCTCCTTTCCATGTGGGCTTTCAAGAAATATATGGCAGGCAAGTGTGGGAAACAACATTTAGAAGATTAATATTCCATTTTTCAATCAAATGATCCCCAAGGTAGTTTTACAATAGACTGTAACAACACACACACACACACACACACACACACACAGAGACAACGAAAGGCCCTAGCTCTGGATAGGACCAAAGTGTGCTTCCCTTTAGGTCCAGAGAAGATGATGTTGAGATTAGATGCCTTCACCTGAATCAATAGGGCTATACATTTAAACTCCATTCACTACCTAGATTTTAACTGAATAAATTATTATGCTTTTGTTCTGCAAAACCTCAGGAAAGGTCCCTTTTGTGGATGCTGCAGGATGGGGACTGTTTATCTTCATCATCAGAACATTTACAATTAATGGTCCTTATTACAGTACTAAGGCCCAAGGATTACAGTTTCAAATTAACAACAACAAAAACCCTCAAGGTTCAATTGTATAGTTTAAGATTCAGATGTAAAAAAAAAAGTATCTTTCCTGACTAGTGCAAAACCAAATTCAGGACAGGAGGCAGTTTTGCAAAATACTACAATCAACAGGAGCTCCTTTTGTTAATTTTTCAAGGATGGTTAAAAAGCACTTACATTTTCTGAGAATATCTGATCCCAATATAGGAACCTGTGGCCAAATTCTCATGAGCTTTGTAAAGAAATGAAATCTTTATGATGTACTTTATCTGCATTTTGATGTCATGATTTAAGTTGCAACCTGCCCTGGAATCAGAAAACAATGAAGAGCAGATTCAAAATATCTTCAGTAACTAAACTATGCACTGGAACAATTTGTATGTTTTATTTCTTTGCTCTCTCATGAACTTGACTTATACCAGTGGTCTTTACGCTCCTAAGTACAATTATGTGAAGACTGCAAGTTTGCCTCTGCGATCAGGGGGGTTTGGCTGCAGAACATCTCCTTCACCTTCCACACAGAAGGTCACCTGTGGCTTCTGCTTGCTTTTTGTGCGTGACAAAAGTCATTTTTTCTAATAGCACCCAATCACACATTCTTGACAATCCCTAACTCTAAATGTAACTTCACAGTCAAAACATACTTCTGTAAATCCCATGGGAATATTGCAAAAATTCACACAAGTCTTGCACCATGGCAGAAGGCTAGGCGTGGGGTACTTTTAAAAGGAATAAATTTTCCACAACGAAAGGGGAAATAGGAAGAGCCAGAAATTCTAGCAAGTTAAATTCTATTCAAGTCAGATGGAGAAGGAACTGGAAGAGAAGAACGAACAATAAAAAAGTCTAAGTACCTCAGAAACAAGAAGTCCACAAGAAAGAGATAATTAGATGCTGAAGAAGTTTAAAGCACAATAGAGGAAGGATAATAGTTATCCTCACTGTTTTACTTCTTTTATCACTGCAGAATATGTGCAAGTAATCACTCAAAATGTTAAAGATTAGCACATGATGCATCCAAACAAGTAGGTTAGTAGTGACTTCCAAGAGAGAATATAGACCAGGCGGTGCTTAATTTCCAGAAAAAAGCAATGCTGAGGCTCAAGTCACTCTGGAACCTCTTTCCGCTGATCCCCAGTGTGTGAGTCTTCCCTGTTGTTACTCAACCATGAGAGAAATTGCCTAACTCTGACAGTCATATCTCAGCTCTCTGTACTCAGTGGGACTTATTTCTGAGTAGACATGTTCTAGATTGTGCTGTTAGTTGACTGCACTGCTTATTTTCTCAAATTCTCAGCATTATTCAGTAACTTTTTACTTGACTTGTGTCTCCTTACAAAATGGCAGGAAATAAAGTACCAAGAGCCCCTGGGACCCTACAAAAAGCAGAAAGACATTATTTGAACCATCAACCAATAGGCACCTTGCTATAACAGCTCATTTACAGCTGGAAATATATCACATTATCCCAGCTCTACCTACTGTGTAACACCGAGCAAGCTGTCAAAGATAGCGTTACAAAATAGTTATTGTAAGAGATCCCCTTAAGCAGTAAAATTAATTTGACCTATTTTATTACTGAATTATTACTCCCACACAAATTCTGTTCAGTAGATATTTATCAGTGTTGACATTAGTATTCCAGTTAGGCAATCTCCACAGCAGGCAGTCTTCCTTATCAAAGGTGTACTGAGGAAATCTGATGTAAACGCCCCGACACCAGACTAATCACAACTGGGATGAACATACATGCCCTGCGACCCAGATACCACATGCATCATAAATTATACAACCAATACACAAAATATAAAAATGTATATTTTAAAATTGCTCAGTGCATGACTGATTAGAAATTTATGTCAGCATTAAAACTTTTGCAGAAACTGACAGTCTTGATGCAGTAATAGCAGAAGAAATGTGGGAAATGAGATGCATATAAGGAGAAAGCACTATGATTACAGAGGGCCTCATGAAGAAGTTCTGCTTTGTTCTACACCCATCCAAAGTTCTATTTTGTGACCATCAAGCCATTCTGCAGCAACTACTTGCATATTCCTAAATATATCTTCAGTTACAAAACAAAGTTAAATCCAGATGAAAACAGACACATGACACTGAGAGAAAAATCCAATATGTGCAGAAACATAAACATCATACGGTGCTTTAAATATATATATATATATATATATATATATATATATTTACTAGTAAGTTTGTGTCCTCCACAGGAAAGATCATATTGCTTGGATTTTTCAGAATAAAAATTTCAACAGAAACGAGAGACCTCATGGGCCACTTTGACATGGGGGCAGCATGCCCTCCTGCCAATCTCCTGATGTCACGATGATATCAGGTGACCCAACTTCAAATCAAAGTTTAGGGCTTCAGCTAGTGTCCAGGAGACCAAGGACCACCATAAGACTGCACTCCTTGCCTCCCAGAAAGACCATCATGGCGGAGGGAGCCCCCCCCCCCGGGGCTCTTTCCATTGGCCAGTAATGGAGCAGCTATTCCAACCTTGCTTTTCTCTTTCTTCCCTACTGATGCTTCCTTTACACCCTGTCTCTTGGATTCTGAGCCCGTAGCCAAGGACCAGCTATCTTTTAACAACTATAGAGAAATTTCTGTACACATATTTCTATACATGTTCTGATAACATGTTATCAATTGTCCTTACTGTTTTAAAAATGTTTGTAAATTTTATTTTAGTTGTATTGTTTTACTGCTGGGTTTTTTTTGAGGCGCTGGGCTCATTTGGACGGAAAGGCAGTGCAGATATTTAATTAGTTTCACACGTGTTCATTCATACATCTGTTCCATATTGTTCCACATCAGCCTGTGGTTTTTCAATGCACAAAAAATTATGTTATTCATTTTATTTTTACAAAGTACATATTTTGTATGCATTGTTACCTAAAATACGCATTCTAGTGCTTTTGAGCAGAGAACTGAATCACAAAATTCAGAGAAGTGCAAAAACTAAAGAATAAATGTGTTCTGGTCCATGTTTCAGCCTGAAAAGTATAAACCAGGTCAATTTAACAGCAATAGCTCCAAGGATAAGATAGATCCAACCTCCAGTCCTTTCAGTGTCAATCTGATGGCACCAGAGCTCATATTCCATCCCCTGAACCCTAGAGGGACTCCTCTGCTACCAGACTCCAACAACCAGATCACAGATTCATTGGGAGATCTGGAACAGTGTAAGGAGCCTTCCCAACAGGTTGAAACCCTTTTACGAGCCAGATGCAGCACTCAGGAAGTGAAGTTTCTGTCTAGATTATCTTAGCCCAGGCTATAAAGCTCTGGCAGATTCCCCAAGGTATTGCTGAGACAACTTGTATTTTTCTACGTCAGCTGCAGGACCACTAACTTGGTCCTGAGCCAGTATCATAGTCCTTATCCAAGATCCCAACCTGACCTGGCCTGCAGAGAAATATACAGTGGTACCTCGGGTTACGAACTTAATTTGTTCCGGAGGTCCGTTCTTAACCTGAAACTGTTCTTAACCTGAAGCACCACTTTAGCAAATGGGGTCTCCCGCTGCCGCCGCGCCGCCAGCATGCAATTTCTGTTCTCATCCTGAGGTAAAGTTCTTAACCTGAGGTACTACTTCCGGGTTAGCGAGTCTGTAACCCAAAGTACCACTGTACATGAAATTATGTCTCCAAGCTTATGCTTTAAAGCCAGGATGTTGCAGGGAAAACTACTAGAAGTTTGCAAAATCAAACTTGCGTCTCTAGCTTAAGGGAAACACCAGGATCGGGAGAGGGGAGGAGCACCTGGGCGTGGGAAGAATTTTGCAACAGCAAAACACGTGTCTGCTCTAAGCTTAAGGAAGATGCCAAAATGGAGAGAGGTCAGTGAAAGGGCTCCATTATGGCTGACAGCTGTGATTTAAAAAGTTAGAGACTGTTTCATTTTAGAAAAGATGACTTATTATAGGTGCCCAGCACAAAAGCTCCTGTACCTATTTGTCTGTAATTTGGCAAGAGTCATCTACTTTGCAAGGGCTAGCATGTATGCAATTTTATCCACTTCAAGCAAAGGTGTGCAAGGGGGAGTTATAGTCATTTTTTGACTTTCCAATACAGAAAGGGGGGAAACTGAGCAGATTCCAGCAAATATAATAGCTGCCCTTGTTGGAAAACCATTGCAGATGCCTGTTTTAAATTTGTCAGGATTCATGCTATCAGAATGTCTGCAAATTTTATCCAATTCTGCCCCCAAACAATAAATTTAGAGACTTTTCATTTTTAAAATAAAAAACCAGAATTTAAAAAGGTCCAGTACAAAAGCCCAGACCATATTTGCCAGTAATTTGGCAGGTTTTAACCACCATGATTGCAAATTCGCCAATTTCTGTTGAAAGGAAAACGGTTATAGACGTCTTTTGATTTCCCAGTAGTGAAGGCGGGGAGAGGAAATTTGGGCAGATGAGTCAAATAGAGCAACCTACGAAGCACCTTGCACTGAGGCAAGTTGTTTTACAAAGCGCTGAATCTGGATCTAAATGGAATCTTGTGGTTGGTGAACACCCCTCCTAATGACATCTTTCACAACTGCACTATAATTTTTATTTTTGCAACTATGTCTTATCATATCTCCACCACCCCACCACCCCAATAAATGGAAGATTGTTGCAGAGGTCTGAGTATCTTTCTTAGGTAGCCCTTCGGTTGGAGGGACATTCTCAGTGTAGCACTTCTACTGGATGAACCAGACCATAAAGTTTTCCCCACTGGGAAAATTGCATCCTTTCCATTTCAAACATTGCATCTGTACATGCACTGTAAAAGTTAGCTGTGAAAGTTAGGCATGGGCACCCAACTGGAGCACATTAACGCTTGCCGATCAGAAGATCAATATACGAATCCCCGCAACAGGGTGAGCTCCCGTTGCTCGGTCCCTGCTCCTGCCAACCTAGCAGTTCAAAAGCACGTCAAAGTGCAAGTAGATAAATAGGTACCGCTCCGGCGGGAAGGTAAACGGCGTTTCTGTGCGCTGCTCTGGTTCGCCAGAAGCGGCTTAGTCCTGCTGGCCACATGACCTGGAAGCTGTCTGCGGACAAACGTCGGCTCCTTCGGCCAGTAAAGCGAGATGAATGCGCAACCCCAGAGTCATCCATGACTGGACTTAACGGTCAGGGGTCCCTTTACCCTCTACCTTTTACTATCACTTTGATACTTGTTCACCCCATTTTGTTGGCACTTTATCTTTTTTTCTTTTCATTTTTTAATAATTTGAAGCTGAGAGCATCTCACGATATCATTCAAGCACAGTAGTACATACCCATGTTGTTGTTGTTTTAAAGTGGCAAACCCCAACTGCCACTGTATAGCCTTTTGCCATTTTAATCGTATATATGGAGGCTCTGCCTTGCCCCTTTTCCAGGGCTTTGATGGACAACCGCTATGTAGAAGTAGATTTATAGCCCAATTCTATTTATGTCTACTCAGAAGTCCAATATTTTTAATATTTTAAATGAGACTTAGGCTGCAATCCCAAGCATAGCATACTTACTAGGATGCCAACCCTTATTAAATGCAGTTAACTACAGTTGTGTAGTGCAATCATATGCATGTCCACTCAGAAGTAACCCTACAGATTTCAATGAGACCTCACTTCCTGGCAGTGCTGACTCCAGAGGAAGGCAAGGTTCAAGACAGGTCGAGGCATCAGTATTTCTGCCTTGCATAGAGCATGCAATAAGAACAGAGGCAGTCCATGGGAATTCTGTTTTCATGTTCTTCCAGGTTAGATCTCACTTAAGAGTACTGTGCCTGAACTCCCCTGCCCCCCAGTGAAATCCCAGGGCCAACACCACTCCCATGAGCCTAGGAGTTTTAGGTTCATGTTTAGCGAACAGAAGTACAGTTATCCACAGAGCAAGACAGGATATAGCAGGGCAGGTGGCGAGACTAACAAAGATATAGCGCTAAGAAGAAAAACTGTGTTAATGTCTCACACCAGATGTAACTGACCTGTAGAAAACTCTATGAACTGAAAACAGAGATACTATACAGTGGTACCTCAGGTTACGTACTTAATTCGTTCCGAAGGTCCATACTTAACCTGAAATTGTTCTTAACCTGAAGTATGTAGTTTTGTCATCCATGAAAATAGTTCAATAAAAACTTTTTTTTAAAGAAGAAGAAAAACTGTTTTAATATTGTTACTAGATTTCCCACTGTAATCAGGACTGCATGCTCAATGGGAGAACCTGAAAGCATGCCCTAGTGAGAAAGAGGCAAGCATTTATTTGTGTGTGTGTGTGTGTGTGTGTGTGCGCGCGCGCGCATACTATATAATTTCACATCTATTACTAGTAAGCTGTATTTAACAAGCATTACACCCAGTAATGAAATTTGACAAACTTATGGTGTGAGGGAAGAAATAGTCTCAAACAAGTTTTACAACAATGCTGTACAATTACAGTATGCAAATTAAGTGGAATCATGTCATATGCCAATTGGATGAGTCATGTCTGGTGTAAGGATCCTCCAAGGAAGGCAGTTGCAGATAACTGTATGTTAACTAAATGAGACGCCTTGCCCTTTAGAGACCAATGGGGGTGGCAGGAAATGAATTTAGTAAAGCCATTTTGTAAAAATCAACAGCATGCAGGTTTCTCGCAAGCACCAAAGTCTTACAGGCTGGAAAAAGAGGAGGAAATGTTAGAGGTCTCTCTCATGAACACACACATATCACAGAACATCTGAGTGCCAAAAATAAACAAGGTACTGAAATGGCACCAACCACAAGGGTTATAGTGAATGTGTGCCGCATCGCCACTGGTGTGGACAGAACATAGCAGTACAGTGGTACCTCGGGTTACATACGCTTCAGGTTACAGACTCTGCTAACCCAGAAATAGTGCTTCAGGTTAAGAACTTTGCTTCAGGATAAGAACAGAAATCGTGCTCCGGCGGCGTGGCAGCAGCAGGAGGCCCCATTAGCTAAAGTGGTGCTTCAGGTTAAAAACAGTTTCAGGTTAAGAACGGACCTCCAGAACGAATTAAGTACTTAACCCAAGGTACCACTGTATTTGTGCATTTTTAAAGGGCAAGGCTCCAAATATTGGAGAAAATTCACTTATCGCTTAGAGTACTGACTGGGTAGAGCTAGGAGCCACCCATTGGGAAGAAGTCCAAGCTTGAGATGGTTGATGTCTGTTTATTCACACGCTGAGACAATGAAGAGGCTACATTTCACAACAACACTGTGCCTGCAGGTGGGGAGGGCCAAATAATGCCCCCACCCTTGCTAGATTTCTTTGCTTCAGGCACTCCCCCCACCCCATAGCATGGCTCACTTCTGGTCTAAGGGCAGGTGTGTGAGAAACAAACATGGCTGCCTAAGGTGCCAAAGGAAGCTGTTTAGAAAGCTGAATGAACAGCAAGCTATCTGGTATTCCTCCAGGTGACTGAAGAGGGTGTGGGAGAAACTGACAGGATGACTGTTATGCACACATGCGGGAGGAGAGGGTGTGACAGGTTGTGCTTTATTACAAAGCAATCTTCCCCAAAAAGCCATTAATGTGAATATAATAGTTCTGCCGCAGATTAACCAATGATTCAACTCCACCCTCATTGTAACCTTCAGCAAGAGTGGTCTAACAACTACGTAACTGGCACGTATAGAAGTCTTCCGAGGGCTCTGTATACTTTGCATACTCGCAGGATCACCACCCAAGAATGGAACCTATTCCCTTCGGCAGGGAAGGCCCAGAGCTCAGAGGTAGAGCCAGGAAGGTGGTTTTGCATGCAAAAAGCCCACACTCCAGTTGCAGGATCTCAGGTGCCACAGCTGGGAAGGACTGAGACCTTGGAGACCTGCTACCAGTTGCTACTGTGCTGTTTTGGACCATGGCCTAGCTCAGTTTAAAGAAATGTTAAATTTCAGCATTTTTCTTTTTTAAAAAAAGCAGAGGGAGCCCCAAACCTTTATTCTTTGTTTCTGCAGGAGAATTGCTGGAAAGCATGTAAGGATTATCTCATGGAAGTTGATAGCCAATGGCCAGATTACAGCAACCACACAGAAACTTCTCCAAAACTCTCCATGTGCCGGCTGACTCCAAAAGGCAAGCAGTTCCAGCACAGGGACTCACAATGCAAAATAAGGTCATTTTCGCCGCACTCCTGCAAAACACCCACAAACAAGTAGCATAAAGGAAATCAACAGTGGAGAGCCACTGCATGTCTTTTGCCATATGGAGAAAGCCCACCAGACACAGCAATGTAGCATCTGTAAAATAACCTGCTGGCTCTCAGAAGTTAGAAAGTAGATAGATGGTGGTCCAGAATGGCACTTTAATTCACAGTTCTTCATCCTCCCCCCGCCCTACCAAGTATTTCCTCTTCTCTGTTTTCAAAACCCTGCACTGGAAACTTCAAACTACTGTTAAATTGCAACGATTTTTCCCCTGGAACAGCATTATTCTGAGTTTCAACCATTTAGATTGGAGGCACCACTACAGTTCTGCCAGAGGTGTTGCCTGATGGGAGGTAAGACCTGAATGGTTCTCAGTTATTGCAAGTGCCTTTCCCCTGTGGACGTGAAGGCTACCTGCAGAGCTGGAGTCAGGGCCCTGTGTACTCTGCAGGTGTGGGTGAGCGAAACTATGGTTTAGCATGAATGGGCAAGCACCCTGGCACCAGGAGCAAAAATCACAGCCGCTTCCTTCCACCAAAGCTCCAGCTACCAGGAGCAAAGCTATGATTTGGCTCAGGCTTACATGTGAATGAAGTGTGGCAGTTGCACTGTGCTATCATTTGTTTCCCCATTAAAGAATGTCACTGGGATGATGCTACAGCCTCATGTTGTGTCACTGATAGAAGAACAAGGAAAATTGCAAGTCAGCTGGGCTGCGGGTTGCAGTTTTGCTGCTTCAAGGGGTGACAGAGCTTCTAGATTTGAAGAACAAAATTTTAAAACCACTGCCACCACATAGACTTAAGCTACATCTTCCCCCACCCACCCTCCAACGGTTTTGGGGGTTTTCAGTCTTCCGTCCTCCAGCCCCCACTCCTTTGCTTTCCTTGCCATTATTTTTTTTCAGAAATCAGAACTGAACACTTCAGCTCAGTTCTAGAAAAAAACATTTTGATATATATATATCTATATCTATAGATAGATAGATAGATAGATATAGAGATATATATATTGTCCAAATTGATCAGAACAACCTTGCAAAATACTTATTCCATTATAGATATTTTATAGTTCATACAAAATCTAACAGTACCCTGGCATTTCAATCAACATTATCCAATATGTTTTGCAATAAAATAGAGGATTCATAGTACACATGCAAACATAGCTTATAACTAATTAAAGTTTGCAAACAGACATTTACAACCAATTAAAGTTGTCAATATTAAACAAAGTGACAAATAAAATAGGAAAGATGGGCAATAGATTGGAAAAAACGGATCATGGCTCTTAAGACCCACAGTACGCACCAAATAAAAACAGCTTTGTTATATTATTGTGCAGTTAACTAATGGCCGGGAAAGGATTTAGATATTTAATTATTTTTCCAAAGTTGGAATGGATGAAGTCTTTTTAAAGCCAACATGTTCCAAAAAGGCAGGACACCAGATGAAAACAGATGAAATGGCATTAGTTGAGGCCACTGAAGCGGAGAGCTCGTGTCTGGACTGTACCACTTTAGATGACAGATGGAAGCTCACATGACTACACTCTCTTCCATTCCAAAACATTCCCTGCACATGGGAAAATAGTATGTTAAGGGGCACGAAGTTTTCTATGCACTGGGGATTTTGATGTGGAGGACCATTCAGTCATGTGACTTTCCACCTGCAGTTTGAAGTGGTACAGCCCAGATCCAGGCTCAGCCCCTCAATGAGAACTAGGCCAAGGCACCAAGAGGGGAACCGGTACATCTGATAACTGCTACAGCAAAGCAAAGAGCATCAACTGACCCAAAATCACCAAGACAAGTCACAAGCTACACTAGTCACAAACTAATCTGACCTGGGAAAACATTCTTTCCCATAATAAAATACAGTCATCATTTACAACATGAGGGAGGGTGAACAATCTTCTCTAAGCTTAAGAAACATTGCTCCAAACCTCCTACTGTCCACTCTCAACAGCAGTGTTAGAAACTCAGATATACGAGCTAGGCCCCAAATGGCTCCTTAAACCAAGGCTGCAGTTGCCAAAACGGAATGAAGCCACTGAAACCCAGTGCCTCTGGCATCCATCCCACAGAGTCCGTCCAAAAGGAGACCATGGTATTGAGAGCCACAGAGCGACTGAGCAGAAGTAACAGGGTCACACTCCCCCATCTCCCTCCCAATGAAGGTCATCCATCAAGGCGCCCATGGCTAATTCAGTTCCAAAACCTGATCGGAACACAGATTGCAGTGGATCAGTCTCCTTCAGGAATACCTGCCACTGTGTCCCAACCCTCCTCTCCACCATCCTGCCAGTTTAGTCGCTTCCAAGGGTGATGTTCCAGACATGTACATCTATCTGTGGATTTGCGTGTAAAGTACCATATTGGATGCCACAGAGATAACATCACGGCTACCTGGTGAGAGTGAATTAAGACATAGTCTGTCAAAAATAAACTTTATGTGTCTTAAAAATAATTATCAGTAAAAAAATTATTTTAAGTATTTTGACAGCATTTGTGATTTCTTTCTGAGGAAAATAGGACAAGTGACTATATACTTGTGACTTGTATTTCTCTCTTTGGAGGCTGAAAGAGCACAAGCTTGCTGCATACACTAAGCACACAGAATATAAACAAAAGCATCCAAAATCACCCCAAATAAAAAATAGCTTATTGGTGCAAGTGGGGGCAGGGAGTGGGGTATGGTGGGCACAGGACACAAGCACCACACAAACAGTGCCCTCCTGTTACACCAGCATTGCACAGCAGCTCAGTCAATACGGTGAATCTTCTACAGTGCATCACTGGCAGTCTTAATGGATGCATGAATGGCAGCAAGCGAGGGACCACTACCATTCAGAGTTTTAATAATGCCTACTCTCTTTACTTGGAGTGTGTTACAGCCTTACACCCACTTCCTGAAGTTACTTTAAAAGGCAGTCTCCTTGTGGCTACTTTCTGGGCACAAATTTTGAAGGGAATTGGAATCAGCATTCACTGGTCCTAGACCCCAAATTGTTTCTTCTCACAATTTTACCAGGAATTAACACCAACCTCCCTCTGCAAAATTACCTTTGGTATTTTTCCTTTTAGTTGCAACTAGACTGACAGTAACACAGGGATAGAAGCATGTTTCTGTTGTTACCATGAGCAGCTGGAAAGCTTTGTTCCTAGTCGCTTCTGAAAAATTGACCCATCATCTTAAGGTTCTGAAGGGGACTGCTAAACTAATGGAATTTGCTGCCACTTAAAGGCTATGGACAAACAACATATGAAGCCACTTATACCTGTGAAGTATGACTTCATTTGGCAACCAATGACAGATGACTTTGTTTGTCTGGTCGGCCCAAACCATGCCCTGATACACCCGACCCGGATTAACAAGACAACGTCCCTCCGTTTTGTTCATTGCCTTACGACTCCCTCGCTGCTTTATTCTCACCATTCCAGTGACTGGTGTTTTTTCCCCCTTAAGTACATTCAGAGTTATTGTATTGCAACTTACTACTGCCGTTGTCCTTTCTACATCTTAATAATAAAAGTTTAAAAAGGCAGCCTAGAATTCTCTTAAATAGATAAATCACATGGGTGAGCAACAGTCTCACCAGCCCTTCACCTTGGGTACAGGGCAAAAGGCATACTTTTGGGATAGCAGTATGGGTCTAGGGCAGGCATAGGCAAACTCGGCCCTCCAGATGTTTTGAGCCTACAATTCTCATCATCCCTGGTCCTGCTAGGGATGATGGGAGTTGTAGTCCCAAAACATCTGGAGGGCCGAGTTTGCCTATGCCTGGTCTAGGGCAAGGAGAGGTCAGTTACAGAGGCAGGCTAGGCAGCTGCCTAGGACACCCGCCATGCAAACAGGAGAGTGCCAAATCTTCATGTATGAGCATGGCTGGTTCCCCTCGGAAGCAGGGAATGCGCCCCAAAACCCTTTTGCAACATCACAGTGGCTCACACTGCCAAGAGGGCTTGAAGCTGGATAAAAGTGCCTATTCACTAAATTTGTTTCTCAGCACTCACTTATAAAACTTTCAAGATGGTATTCAAATTGATCATCCACCAAAGAATACACAGTATTTTTCTCTTTCTCTCTCGGAGACACATATTGCACAGTATATATAATATTGTTAGTTAGCAGACAATCTCATGCTGCAAATATCACTGCTCTCTTGGCTTCATCTATAATCTATGTATGCTATATGTAATTATAGATGTGGTAATGAAAAGATGAAACTGACATCTACACAACATGTGCCAAAAATATTTGACCTGCAACCTTTTGGAAGCAAACCTGAAATCATTAGTAGTTTAGCCAAGTCTTACTCACCTGGAATTGCCACAGGCTAATAAATATGAAGGGAAAAAACCCTCTCTCCCAAGCATGTAATTTTACTAGAGTTGGGTGAGAGTGGCTTGTTTCGAAAGCAGTTGTTTCTCTCTCCTGTCTGGTACACACACTGTTTACAGTACACAAAAAAGCCAAGAAAATTGCCTGTTATGGGCTTCTTCCTTGTTTCAACTGGATACAAATAGAGCCAGACTGAGGCAAGGGGTGTAGTCCTAAATTGATCTGTTCAGGAAAGCCACAGTGGAAAAGCTTCTCTTATTCTTTGGAGGAATAAGTCCCAGAAGAGTAACAGAATCAATACTGTTGATTTTGGGGTGGGGGTGGGCATTAGATAAGGAAAAACAGCTCTATATAGCATTTAATCTTCTATTAAAGTTAAAAAGTTAAGCTCTCAGTCCCACACACATTAGTGCGGGACCCCAAGTAGGGCTCCCAGACTCTGAACTTTCATTTTTTCCCCAAAGGAAGTCTCCAGCCCTCCTGGAAAGAAAGTCATGAAGCAAAATGTGCAGGAACCTTCCTAAGTGATTTCTGTGAAATGAGCAAGCCAGGCTGCTCCCGGGGTGATGGATGAGTGATTTGTTTGGACACCAGCCAATAGGAATCTCTGGATTACTCAAGAGTTGCTGGATTCCCCTCTCCTTGATGCACTTATTTTCTAGGCAGAAATTCAAAAGGTTAGAACTTTTCTCATATGGAAATATGATCATGGCTGTTATGCCAACACCCCCACCATGGCAGCCATTTTGTGACTGGTGCCCCCAAAACTCTCTCAAAATTCAAATCCACCCCAACCGTTCAATCCAAAATGTTTGGCAATTCTTGTATTAATGCAACATACCAGCATGAGACAGCCTTTCAGCACAGGACTAAGTTGCCAACACAGGTCAGAAATGCAACAAGCACAAAGAAGTTTCTGTTGCCTTCAAGTACATGAAATGCTGCATAGGAAACAGCCCAAATCCATAAGCCCATCCATACCAGGTGAGCCTAATGATCCAAATATGAATGTCTGAGAAAGTTTTAACCCCACCACTATTGTCTGTTGCCTAGGTCCAGATTCCAGAAACTAGGGCTGGGCAAATATACATATATAGAATCCAAAACCAGTTTGAAGTCCATATCATGATCTCAGTTTCATAATTTTTGGCCTGATGATGATGATGATGTATGTTTGTGTGTGTGTGTGTGTGTGTGTGTGTGTGTTATGCAAAAATCTTGATGCAAGAAAAACCGTGAAGGCAGCCAGTGCCTCCACATAGCTCCATCCTTATTTCAGACATTGTGATAAATCGATATATTGTGATGTTTAGCTGGATATATATCACAATGTTGAAAACCACGTATCGTCCAGTCCTGCCAGCAACACAATGTATCAGAATGTATCGTTGTATCAGTGTATCATGCATCAAAATACACTCAGCAAGCGTCCTGTCTTCTAGTGTCTTGATAGTTTTACATGTCATTATATTTTGTTTTAAACATGTTTTGGGAGAAAGTAGGACAGAATTTCAAACAATTCATTTCTAAATATGAAGTTGAGAAAACAAAAATAGCAGCAGCAAAGAAGCCAGTTGAAGGACTCTCTGGAGGTTTCTGTGGAGACCTTGCTTCAGATGGAACAGATTTTTAGGGATCTGACAGGCATACGCAAGCCCTGCCACCTAGCTGGTTTTAACATAGATTCACAGAATTGTAGAGTTGGAAGGGGCTCTGAGGATCATCTAGTCCAAGCCCCTGCAATGCAGGAATATGCAGCTGTCCCACATGGGGATCGAACTGCAACCTTGGTGTTATCAGCACCACACTCTAACCAGCTGAGCTATCCAGGGCATCTTCTCCAAAGAAAATGCAGAAGATCTATTGAAATAACAATGGGAGAAAGAAAGTACCTACAGTAAACCCTGCAGAGAACCCCAGTCACAACTTGGTTGCAATTACATTTCTACTGAACAGGAATAGAGCACGTGTCCTGCAGGTGTGAGGTCCCAGTTCAATTCCCAACACCCAATTTCCAACAGAGCTGGAAAGCCCCCTGGCCAGAGGATGTGGAGAGCTGTTGCCAGAAGACAAGACTGATCTAGATGGATCAACAATCTCACAAGAAGGAAGCTCTTCTGTTCATAGGTCCTACCAAAAATAAGTAACAAAGTCCATAGGTTCAAACAAATTTTTTTTTTTCAAAATATACAGGAACTGTTCTGTCACCGCTGCTTAAAAACTTGACTCAAAATGTATTTCAATGTACCAAGCACCTCATCTAAAGATTTTTCATAAAATAAATGACAGGAGATTTAATTAAAATCACATAGGAAGCCCTGCCCACACATTTTGGGGCTATCCACTCCCACAGAGAACTGGTGTACTGTGCACGTGTGCACATAGACACACACCAATACACACTCTCTCACACACAAATATGCTTCTTTCATCAGAACACCAATCCATGGATACAAATTGCTGTTGATAAACCTGAAGATGTTACAAATGCTCAGAGCTTTAGAAACTGGTGGCCCTTTCTATCTCCTGATCACAGGAGGCAGCAACTCAGGTATGCTCCACTTCAACGGCCCCTCCTGAACTCCATCCCCTTTGCCTTTCCCCTGCCGCATAAACTGAGCCCCTGGTGCCAATGGTAGTGAAAATGCAGGCGTGGGAATTCAAAAGATCTGTGGTGCTGCTGTGCACACAGCACCCTCTGCATGTTCCACACTGTCAACGGGATCTCTGGTGCAGGTGGCTGGGGCACCTGGGATCAGTGGAAGATTCTAGTGAAGGTCTCAGAATAAACTGCTTTGAGGTTCAAACCCCAAGTCCTCTGTATTCAGGCAAAAGCCCTGCTGCTTGGCAACAGAATTGGGTCTGTATTCACAGGCCAAGTCAGAGGCACAAAGATCTATCCCCCCCCCCCCACCATCCACCATCCTGGAACAGCCATCTATTTTAAATCTAGACAAAATTATGCATTCTACTTGCTGGTTTGGGTTAACAGGGTAGTACAGGGTAACAGTTGAATTTAGATGATAACGTTCTATGAAAGAGCAACTGCCCGATTTCAATATGTTCATTTTCACCCAACAATTAAAAGTGTACTCTTCTCTTCTGCATGCCTACTCAGAAGCTAGTCTCACTGAGTTCAGTGAAGCTTACTCCCAAGTAAGTGTTCACTGAACTGCAGCCTAATTTGGGCAAGCATTCCTGTTGACATAATAAAACAGGAGTTTTCTTTCTCATCATTGATAAAAAAAAGAAAAAAAATTAAGGAAGTGAGCAGTAAAGTTTCATAGCTCAATAAAATGCATATCTGAACTCCAATTCCACAGGTTTGGAAATGTCTAAATGTCTGAATTATGAGAAGCTACCATATAAAGTTCAGTTCAGAGTACTAGCAATCGTATTCTTTTGCAACGTATATATAATAATTGGATATTTCATAGTAACTCTTAAAAGGCTCATAAAACCTGTGTTTTACTCATAACCTCCCGGAGGACAGGAGAAAAGCCTGAGTGTAACACCTTCCTCTCAGCCAGGGGTGATATGAAGATCATACTTTATTATTGCAACAAGTTCATTCTTAAAGCTTCACCTTCCTAGCAGAGCATTATTTGCAAAAAATAAAAATCCACTTTGCAGGAATCCCCAAGCAAATGCACAGTAAGAGTGGGCAGATGGAAAACAAAGTTGTAAATTCAAGTTTCTCAGTTTTAGAGGTCCATTAAGACATTCCAATCAACATCAAAAGCAACCCACAATCCTTAAAAAAATAAAATCATCTCATGCAATTACATCCAGTGGATATTTAATACTCTAAAGGTATGCAGTGTTCGCAAACTTAAAGCAGTCTTGAAACACATTATTTCCCTCAAAGAATTATGGGCACTGCTGTTTACCCCTCAGAGAATTACAATTCCCAGCAGCTCTTAATAAACTACAGTGCCCAGAATTCTTTGAGGGCAGAGGGAAATGTGCTTCCAATGTGCTTTAAAGGCATAGTGTGTATGAAGCAAGAGTCGAAGTTAAAAAGTTTAAAGTGGTTCAACAATTAGAAAGCTATTACAAATAATACCAATTCAGAGGCAGTGAGAGGAAGACAGAACAGCCACAGAGAATAGGGTTGGGGGTTTGTCAAGCCTTCAGTCATTCAGCTCACTGAATATAGCTTTAGAATATTCTTGGCTCTTTGTCTTCATTTTGCCTTTGCTTTGGAATCATGCCTAAATACTGTTTCGATCACAAAAGAAACTAGCAAAGCCTCGGTTTTTCCTACCTGGTTCAGAAAAGTACTAGCCCCCCCCCCCCCCCGGATAACTGAGACTGGCAATCAAGCTCAGATTTAGACAAGACATTAGCATGAACTACAACAAATCTGTCCTGTCCTCTCTTCTTGCATTTGCAAACTACGTAGATCGAACAAGATTGATAAACCTGCTAGGCAAAAGTTGTATGAAAGGTGACTTACTGCTTGTCATGTGACTTGGTGAGGTATGCTGCCCATTGGGTGTGCTTGAGGTGAGGTCAATTGCCATATTGGAGTGATCCCTTTCGGGCGAAAGTTCATTGTCACCTATTCCATAGAAGAAAACCTTCTATCAGCTTCACAGAGGAAAATTGACATTTGTGTTCAAGTAAGAACATGTGCTTGCGAAGGGGAGGGGAGATTATATTTGAAAGCTCAGTTTCCAGCATGATTAGATTCTTCCACAGCTTAGGAAGGGTCATTTTCTGCGGCAAAATATATTAGCTGCTGCTCTGGGACAGATATCACTCTGTACGCACACCCCTTTTCATGTCATACTCAGTTACTTGACTTTGCATAGTATGTATAATTTTAAAAGCAGAATATGTCATCCCGCAGGGAAGCATTAAAAAACATATGGAGTACAAACATGAAAAAGTTACAGTCCACCCTGTTTCCCTTCAATGCACAGATCCAAAGCATATATGCAGTTACACTGAAGTGCCCAATACTGTATTTAGTATTAAGAGTCACTCAACCCATGCTGTCTTAAAACAATGAATTCAATAAGAAGACAAAGAACATTGTGGCCCCTAAGCAGCAAAAGGCATGAAAGAAAATAAAAGCAATACTTACATGGCATGTATCCATCAGTAGCCTCTGCTTCCATAGTCAAAGTGCAGTGCTGCAAGGCAAAAAGTACACTGTCAAAGTTGCCCTCGCTCTGTCAGTTATTAAACATCTGGGCTCCTAAGCCATTTGCCCATTTTCTTCTGCTGCTGCTGTTATCAATTTAATCAGTGTTTGAGCAGCACAAGTGTCTCTGCCTAGGATCTTCCTGCAGGCATCCAAGTGTTGAGGCAGGTAGAAAACTTTAAATGCCAGAAACAACCCTGTGCAGAAGAAAGTGGGAGGGAAACAGACACACACCTGAATCACCGTTTCCCTGTTGTTACTAAAGAAGTCCTATTTGTGTCGGGTGTATTTCAACGAAGATGCCAATGCTTTATCAGTAAACAGCCTCCTATTCTTCAGTCCACAGTGTACTTGCTAGTAAGTCTGACTGAACTCAGGGGGCTTAACTGCCAAGTGAGAACTTTGGGATACTGAGCTGAACGTCTTGGGGATGCCGGCACCGCAAGGTTTCCTGCTCCGCAGTTGTTCCGTGGTGTCCTCGGCTTCAGAACAAGTAGGTGAGTCCATACTTTTTAAAAGCAGAGTTGCAGCAACTATTTTACCCAGGGTCCAGTTCATTCTAACTTACCTATTTCTAGCCAACCCTGGAGCCCCTTCCAAAATACTTTCAGACCACATGCTCTATACTGTAGTAATCTCAAAAAGTTTCTTGAAGCACTTTACTAGCAGAGAACAAGCTATTACTTTCCAGAAACCTAAGTCACTGTATTAGATGACTCCCACTAGCTCAAGACTTGATTAAAAATAAAATGAAATGAAAAGGTTGGTCATCATCACCATATCATTTTAAGAGGAAACTTTAAAATGAAGGGGTGTGTGGAAATAATGGCAAAAGAAGAGTTTCAATTTTTCCTCTCAGTCCCCAGCTCCCTTTTGCCTTTAGTTTCAAAACTCTTGCTACACCAAGCAGTTAAATTATTCACAATGAGCCATTTCTGTATTGATCGCCAAGTATATTTAGACCCAGCTCCTGGAATTTCTCCATTACTTACTGGAAAACAGGCAGCTTCATTTCTTGTCTCCTAAACCACTTCCCTTCACCTCATCCCCCTCTTTTTAAAAAAATAAATAAATAAGATATACACTTTTCTCTGCCTTCTTCCCCCACTCTGCAAACTGCAGATCAAATTCCTAAGACACTCAGTATACATAACGCTTACATTTCAACAGGCGAAGCTGCCATCCAACTGATGCTTGCCTACATGGCTTTAATAATAATGATAATAAATATAACACACGAGCTCAGAAGAGCCGTGACCTCCTGCCTCTTCAAAATTACCTTATCTTCCCTTTCCTGCAGGTAACACACTCGGTAACAAGGGGGGGGGGGGAGTTGTCTGAAAACAACAAGCTTTTGGTGGGGTGGTGAGATACTATCCCAGGCAATGAGATGGGAAGAAAGGAAAGGAAATATACAGGGTGGGGGAGGAGAGAGAGAAAAAGTTCTATGATTAAAATAAAAGTTTGTTCACCATTTCTGGCTTCTGGTGGCAGCTTCTAACCCCTCCTCCCTGCCAAGAGCGAAGAGAGAGGGGATTATGGTGCACTGGAGGTATAGGCAAGATGGGGAAGCGTTTTGAAATAATCCAGCCCCTTCTCCTCCTCCTCTTCTTCTTCTTCCCCCTCCCTCTCGCCTCCCCGCCTCCAGAGTTCAAGGGAAGAGGAAGAAAACTTACAGGTAGGTCACATTCAGAGCAAATGGATCGGTGGGGAAACAAAGCACAAGGCAGGAGAAAGGAGCGTCTCTCTCTCTCCCTCTCTGTCCTCCCCACCCACCTTTTTTCCTCCCCCTTCCCCAGGATGGTCTTGTTGGAATGGCACGTACTTTCAGGAAAGATGAAGAACAAAAAGGAGAGAGAGAGAGGTCAGCCAAAGCGACAAGCAATGCGATTAACTAGACGAGAGAAAACTTGATCCACCGGTTCCTTAAGAATCGGGGGGGGGGGGAATCTTGGGGGGAAAGAAAGGGGGTGCCTGGAAGGCGTGGATCAGGGAGTTTTAAAAGGGAAAGGGAACCAAGCAGCAAGAAACCAAGGCCAGCTTCACAAGAGCTGTTTTTTGGCCCTGGGCGAAATAAAGAGATCTTAATTTCATCTCTCTCTCTCTCTCTGTGCTCCTTCCCGAGTCCATAGCAGAACCTGTCAAAGTAATTTAAGCCCTGCGTTTTCAAATGCAATGTGTGCCATGCCATAAAAACCCTGCGTTTGCGTTCAGAGAAATCTTTGATCGTGGGTTTCCTTGCATGCATCTTGCATGGGAGACTGTTGCAAACTGCAACGGTGACAAGCCCCTGTCAGTTTCAAAGAATGAGGGCGTGGGGGGGGGGGGGAAAGGACTGACTAATCAATTGAGCACCCAAGAAAGCAGATTCCTTGCTTTAAAAAAAACAAAACCCTGACTTATGCTTTAATAGATATTGCCTTTTTGGTCTCTTGAATCGCTCGATCTACACTGAAGAAGAATGTTTTGAAAAATCATCATCATACAGTCCTCTTCGCCTTCCTGCACCATTATAAATATTTGCGGGGGGGGGAGCGGGTAAAAACAGCAACAAGTCATTTGACTCCCGGGGCTCCGGAGATGCTCCATTATTACGCGTTGCTCTGACAGACCTTCCTCCCCTTTCCGGCCCGCTCCCCCTCGCCTTTGCCAAACACAGACACACACAAACACACACAAGATGCACAGAAGACAGAGGTCGCGTTTTGCACACAGATTTTGCAGAGCTGCTCTTGCCCCCCCCCCTTCCAACCAAAATAAGCACCCCCAGCAAAGGTTTACCTCAGCAGCAGAGCATGTTGCAAATCAGTTCCATCACCCTTGTTTGTTTGTTTTGTTAATGAGCTTCTTTAAGCCCCCCTTCCCCCCTCCCTCCTTTTCTTTCCTTTTCTTTTCTCCTCTCCTCCTGCGCGTAACGCTCGTATGTTTGCGCGCCGCAGTTGGTTATGGAAACTAAGGCAGTGGATCTGTAGCTAAGGGTAATCCTGCATGGTGTTTTTTTTTTACTTCCTCCATCTTCAGAGAGCAGGGTTAGCCTGGGACAGCTGGTCAAACCCCGAGAAACCGATCCCGGGAGCTCCGGCGCGCACAGGCGCAGCACACATCCTCCCGGCGCACATCTCTGGCCAGGCGCCGGCGAGGGAGGAGGCGCGGAGAGCGCGAGGTCTGGCGGGCGCGTCGCCGGGAGCCGCTCCGCGGAGCCGCTCAGCAGACTCGGCAATCGATTGCAGGACAAGGGCTCGGCTGCTGCTGCTCCCGCCGTGCGCGCCGCCCGCGCCTCGGCCCGGCTGCTGCCTCTCCGGCACCCCGAGGTGCCGGGCAGATCACTGAGCCTCCTTGGCCCGGCGCGCCGGGAAGAGAGCGGCCTCCATCTCGCTCCCTCGCTCGCTCTTCTTTTTCCCCACCCTCCCTCCCGGAGGAAAGCAAGAGCAGCGCCGGGATAAAAGTTGGTGGGTGTTTTGCTTCCTTCCTGCTTAGCAGGGCTACGGAGACAGGTGCCTCCTATTTCTGAGCAAGGTCCCCCCCCCCCTCCAATTGATTCTAGGCAGTAAACAAAGAAAGAAACAAGCAAATTGCGTGCGTATTCGTTGGTTGTGTGTGTGTTGCATGGAAAACCCAGCAAAGTCCTTGGGCTTTTTAAAAGCTTGAAAGCATCTCATGATGGGGGGGGGTATTTTTATTTTTTTATTTTATTCATTTATATCCCACCTTTTCCTCCAAGGAGTTCAAGTTGGTATACATAGTTTTTCAACTCCTCATTTAATCCCCACAACAACCCTGAGAGGTAGGTTGGGCTGAAAGGCGGTGACTGGCAAGGTAGCCCAGTGAGTTTCACAGCAGAGCAGGGATTCAAGCCCTGGTCTCCCAGCTTCCTAGTCCAGCGCTCCAACCACTGCACTACGCTGCTCAATCTCAGAGGCACCCTCCTTTTAGTACTTCTGCTGTTCAAGTGGTAACTGGCAATAAAAATGGGGAAAATGGGTGCATTTGTAGTTGCTGTGCATCAGTCGTCAGAGCGTATCTCCTCAGAAATCAGCCCCTTTGTGTTAAATTGGGCTTACTCCTGGGGAAATGTGCATAGGATTTCAGCAGCTGCCTTTGCTGGGAAACAGGAATTCTCATTAGGCCTAAAACATTTAATTGAGTATATTGGTTAGATTAATCAATTTTAATTTGTTAGATTAATTTGGCCTCCAGTTCTTTATTGAAAAATACTATTAATCCAAGTATTTTTAAAAATTGCAGAGGGCAAGCACCAGTTTTAAAAAGCTTTCTTCCATTTATCTTACTTAGGAGATTATGCCTCTTCTTATTTATTATTATTCATTACAATTATATCCTGTTTACAAGTCCTTCCAAGGCAGCTGACAAGAAACATTAAAGTGAATTTTTAAAAATACACAATCAACAGTACACTAGAGAGGGTTGAACTATGACCTGGGAGACCAGGATTCAAATCGCCGCTCTGCCAGGACGCTCACTGTGTGCTCCTGGGTCAGTCAGTGCCTCAGCCTAACTTAGCAGAGTAAGGAGAAGATCCATGTGTAGGAGCAACATCTTCTAAGTTTGTATGTCCTATGACATGTAAATCATTTTAAAACAAATTATGTTACTTCAGATTATGTTACTTCAGAACTATTGATCCCCCAACTCAGGATTTGGATCAGCTAAGATAACTGTAATTGGGTGGTAAAGGTACCCCTGACCATTAGGTCCAGTCACGGACGACTCTGGGGTTGCAGTGCTCATCTCGCTTTATTGGCCAAGGGAGCCGGCGTTTGTCCGGGTCATGTGGCCAGCATGACTGAGCTGCTTCTGGCCAACCAGAGCAGAGCACGGAAATGCTGTTTACCTTCCCACGGGAGCGGTACCTATTTATCTACTTGCACTTTGACGTGCTTTCGAACTGCTAGGTGGGCAGGAGCAGGGATCGAGCAACGGGAACTCACCCCATCGCAGGGATTCGAACCACCGACCTTCTGATTGGCAAGTCCTAGGCTCTGTGGTTTAACCCACAGTGCCACCTGCATTTTGTGATAGGCCATCACAAAACTTGCCTTGGACACAGGTCTAGAAAAAGAAAACTGTAGAGGCCTTCCTCGCAGGACTGATGCCAAAGCTACAATCCTAAATATTCTTATTTGGAAGGATGTCCTTCTGAAGTCAAGGGGACTTACTTTAAATTAAGTATAATTAGGCTCAGGATGCAAACGAGATGAGTAAATTAATGCAACTACTTAGAATATTTGAAATGAGATAGAATATGAATATAAATACATAAAAGACGCACACATACAGTGCTTTTTAAAGCCGAAATGCTCTCAGAAATTGTTCTAGAAATTCTCATTTGTGAACATCAGTGTCAAATATTATCCAGGTATTTTCTGAGTGCTCTCTTGTTTATTAAACTTTTGACGTGCAAGTATACCTCATTTCAATATTTGATAGTTGAGTGTTGATACTTGGCAGTATTTGATTGCTGACATGCAACAACATTAAATATTTGACATTAATGGTGGATCATACATCATCATGGCTTTCAGGCTTTCTATCATCACATAGCACTTTCTCCACAGACGTGTCTGTCAAGGAACACCTATGCATTTTTTGAATGCTGCTCTATGTTCTTTTGTTTTTGTTTTTCTAAAAAAAACTGTCTGCAAGTAGGAAACCAGTGAGGAAGGTACTAATTGTGCTAGAACCTTTCAACTCTCACCTGAAACTGGCACCATCCACTTCAATACTTTATAACATATTCTGCCACATATGTAGATCTGGCCTTAACTGGGTCAAGGTGTTGCCTGAAGCTCATAGGAAGCCCATAGAGTGGTGCGGGTGGTTTCTCCACACAAGTTGCACAGCTGAAGTTCCATAAAAAAGCAACTACTGTATACCAAAAAGAATTATTGTGAAAATAAGAAATACTTAAGGGGGCACCAAAGTTTGTCTTCATTTGGGGTGCCATATTACTACCCCTGGTCACATCATCCCTAAACTGTTGGCCATGCTGGATGAAGTTGATGGAAGCTGAAGTTCAATAGCATTTGGATTACATTACAGGCTCTCTCCCCTGCTCTAAACTTCCTCCAGTCCACCTTCTGCAGCCGTTTGGGTGCTGAAACAGGGCTGGATGCATTCCCACAGTGGCTGCACTTTATTCTCTGTACTAGACAATGTAAAACTATATAGGCCTTAATAATCTGTACATTAATCTCTGCCACCCCCACATTATATACTCCTTATAAAGTATTCCATTTTTATGTTTATATGCAGCAGTATCAATAAAAATACCTATAAAGACAATAATGAGCCTCCTTAATATTTGCTGAGCCTGTCTTATTAATTTTTAAGTTGATGCTATACAATGCAATAATTGTTTTCTATTACTATAAATCATTATTTTCATTGAAACCGTTGGCAGTTTGGAAATGTATGTATTTAATTTAGATAGACAGATATACAGAGAGAGACGCTAGTATCGAAAGGTTATTTTTATCTTTCCATTCACCACATTTTTGTCTTAAGAGAGAAGAAAGTTTCCTATAATTGTATGGGAATTTCCCACAGCATGCAAGAGAATGAGGAAGCCCTGGTACGTACAGAGTTCTCTGCACATGATCAGTCAATATGAGCAGACTGTTTGAAAAGTTACCGGTAATCATCAAAAATCCACTTATTGCAGGGTATTCCGCTTAACTGCAAAAAAGTGCTGCATTTTAATAAAACGTGTTGTTAATTTTTACACTTCACAATGACCAGGAGCCAAGTTTTCCTGGACAAATAATAAAGGTTGTGTTGATATTGTGTTGCGTTTGATTTTTGCAATAATGGATATTCTTATTTTTAATCGGCCATGAGGGACAAGAGTCTCAGGAGCACACACAGTCAGCCGCATGAATCCAAGTGCCTTGTCCACGTCCACACCAACCAAAATTCATCCAAAAACCAGTACTAGACTCTATATACCTCTTGAGATTATGCTGTAAGAGCAGAATCAAGGTACCTGTGGGTGCAAGTGATGTTATTCTCAAAATGTCCCAGAAGGACACCGTTGGTTCAACCTCCTCCTTAAGGCCAGACTTTAAAAGGCCCCATATACCTGAAAAGCTCCACCGGATGACACAGCGAAGAGACCACGGAAACAGCAACTGTCATTGAGAAGGCTCAATAATGACCACTCACTAGTTTTCCTCAACTTGTGTTCAAGCCATTTCTCAGCTCCTTTCATTGCCCTCAGCTCTGGTTAATAAATAAATAAATTATTAAATAGCTATTAAAAATACTGAACCACAACCTTTTAAATCTGCATTTTAATTTTCATAGTGAGGCATTGGGTTCATTTAGTGTGACACTAGATGGAGGAGTGGTTCATATCTTTTGTTATGAGCTTGCATATTAAACTTGCTCTTAATACTTCATAGATTATAAGGCTGGAAAAGTTCTGTCATCACCAGGCCTTAAAAAACTTCTGGAGAAAACCACTCACCTCTAGTACAATGGAAGTATTTAAGGCTGTACTGTACTGCCTGTATGATAGTCTGAGTTTAGTCTGTTTAGGTTTGCCAAAGTTTGTTCTATATACAGTGGTACCTCAGGTTACATACGCTTCAGGTTACAGACTCCGCTAACCCAGAAATAGTGCTTCAGGTTAAGAACTTTGCTTCAGGATGAGAACAGAAATTGTGCTCCGGCGGCGCAGCAGCAGCAGGAGGCCCCATTAGCTAAAGTGGTGCTTCAGGTTAAGAACAGTTTCAGGTTAAGTACGGACCTCCGGAACGAATTAAGTACTTAACCCGAGGTACCACTGTAATAGGAAGAAAGTTTGCAACAGTGTGGCTAGAAAACTTGGAATTCAGTCAATGAACCGTCTTGTCACTTGGTATAACTATTGGAGCTGTAAGCATTGAAGCGGATCCCACCGCTACCACCAAAATGTGGCAAACCCCCCTCCATAGACCCTCCATACACTATAACCACCATGGATTATTTTATGGTTTTTGCATGATGTAAAACTTTGGAACTTGGAGACTCTGGGAAGGTGAACAAATAAGGATTTATTTTGCAGAACTAAGTTGGTATAACAAAATGATTTGTCAGGAGATAAAGTTCTTTTAGGAAACAGTTAACTAATAATTATACGGAAACTTGTGGATGTTACAGGCTTCTAAGAAGGTAGTAAACATGCAGCTTTTGTTTAAACTTCAGTTGCTTATTTAGTTATTACTCTTCAGTTAGATCAGAAGTTCCCAAACCTATTTGGCCTACGGCCCCTTAAAAAAAAAATTACTCATAGCCCCCGTGGGCTGGGTGGACTAGGCCCCAGGATTAAAAGCCCATGGGGAGGACTGGAGCGAAGCCTGCCGGCTCAGTCTGATCTGCCAAATAGGCAGGCAAGCTGCAATCCACTTCCTGGGTGAAGCCAAAAAGGGTTTTCCCAAGCCCAGGAAACCCCTCGCCTCCAGCCGGATCCAGGAGAGGCATTGTCGCCGTCCTGGCAGTAAGCGTTATTAAACAACAGGTGAAACATGCATGGATATTTTTTTCAAAATTTTCTTCTCTCTTTATGCTTCTACTGCCCCCCTATTTTTTCCATCAGAAAACCACAGGAAAGAAAGTAAATCAGTTTTTGTTTTCCCCAAATCAACATTAAAGGTACCTAAGACAAAAAAACAAAAACTGCTGGACCCATTTGTCTGAAATTTGGCAGGTTTCCTACCTAGTTCTACCTCTTTCACGTATACTATTTTAATAGGTTAAAAAGATTACCTGTAAGTGAATACTTTAGCCACCCCAAAACTGTGAAAGCCACTACAACTCTCCTTCTGAAATGTGGCAGGAAAAGAGCTACCGTGGCTTAAATTTTCATTCTTTTCTTCCGAAAAAGAAAAAAAGAAAAAAGTATTGGTTGCCTTTCGGGGGGGGGGGGAGGGAGATGAAAGGTGGCCAACACAAAGAACTCTGGATCTATTTGTCTGTAATTTGGCAGGCTCTATTCACTTATGGAGGGACGTGGGTGGCGCTGTGGGTTAAACCACAGAGCCTAGGACTTGCCGATCAGAAGGTCAGCGGTTTGAATCCCCACGACGGGATGAGCTCCCGTTGTTCGGTCCCTGCTCCTGCCAACCTAGCAGTTCAAAAGCACGTCAAAGTGCAAGTAGATAAATAGGTACTGCTCCAGCGGGAAGGTAAATGGCGTTTCCGTGTGCTGCTCTGGTTCACCAGAAGCAGCTTAGTCATGCTGGCCACATGACCCAGAAGCTGTACGGCGGCTCCCTCGGCCAATAAAGCGAGATGAGCGCTGCAACCCCAGAGTCGGCCACGACTGGACTTAATGGTCAGGGGTCCCTTTAACTTTATTCACTCATGAGGGGCTACTATGTCTGCAAACATCAGCCAATCCTGTCTAAAAATTAGTTTTAAAAAAAACATAAACATTTCTATATTTTTTCCTGTATTGAATGGGTGAAAGAAGCATGGAGTGGAGCAGGAGCAAATCCTTAGGACCTTTGTTCACAAGGCATGCAGTTGTGTTTAAAGAAGCCAGGTTGGAGGCTGGTTTCCCTGCAGAAGTTGTCCTCACTCAGGGCACCCTGTTACCAAAGTCTGCCCCTGAAAGAAGTCTTGGCAACAACTCTTTGTAAAGAAAATCACTTTCTGTAGGGAGCAGAATGAAATGTGGATGATTAACACCTTCCCCTGTTTTGGCCCTGCAGATGGCACCCAGTTCAAGTAAGCCCGAAGGCGGCATGAGCTGCTGGTAGTTAACTGGCATAAGAATATTCACAATGTGGTCCTCTTTATTCTGATTGTTAGTCTTTTTCAGATTTACCATTTGAAAGTGAAAGCAATTTACATGATTTGTGTTTTCTCTACTTTCTCATATCCATTGCTGATATTTGGTTTACAACAATGCTTTTGTCCATGGAATTGCACATATTTGCTACTAAGGAAGTAAAGTAATGCTAAGATTAAAAAGTAATCTGGATTTTTTTTAGTTCTTAGTGGGACAGTGTTAGTCTATGATAGATTTATAGAATCATAGAATCATAGAGTTGGAAGAGACCACAAGGGCCATCGAGTCCAACCCCCTGCCAAGCAGGAAACACCATCAGAGCACTCCTGACATACGGTTGTCAAGCCTCTGCTTAAAGACCTCCAAAGAAGGAGACTCCACCACACTCCTTGGCAGCAAATTCCACTGTCGAACAGCTCTTACTGTCAGGAAGTTCTTCCTAATGTTTAGGTGGAATCTTCTTTCTTGTAGTTTGGATCCATTGCTTAAATAAATTTCAGATATTGCAGCTATATCAGAATTATCATTAGAATTTCACTGTGGAGGTTAAAATTCTCAATTTGCAAAAGGTTTTCAACTAGAGACATATCCTTTACAGCTGTTTGCACTTTCTGAATGTAAGTGGCTATCATATCTGATCCAGACACACCGTCTTCTCCTGTTGCATGGTAACAATATTACTGAAATCACATTAGGCAACATGGTATGCGCTGCCGATGGCTACCCACCATGTATTGATTTTGGTATTTTAAAGCTTAGCTATGATTCTCAACATATAAAAAACCCTCTTGTCGTAGAGCGTTTCTGCTATAAATTGCTTTTATGTTAAAAAATAAGATTCACTCTGTAACAATGTTCTGGGATTTCCAAGACCTATCTTACACAATCATGAAATTATTATTAGAATACAAATGTTCCAAGCATGATATCCAATCACCCATTGTTTTATTTTATTTTATTTTATTTTTGTTTTATTTCCAAAACAGCTTTCTGATCTTAGTTGTTCCGTTGATATATTTTGTTCATATCCTTGTAACCCAGACTTCTGCATGGTGTTTTTAGAGATATGAGGCAGTCACATTCTCTTTGGCCCCTTCCTCCCTCAGTCTGTTTATCCCCTCTGCTGATTTCTGATGTTGCAAATTATACTGATTGTCACAACTGACAACCTTTATAGCTGGACGTGACTTGCCCTTGACTTCACCAGCATGATGGTTCAAACAGGAATATTGTTGACAAACTATGACCCCCCCCCAAGCTTTAGAACCTGAAGAACTTTTATTTAATAAAAAGTTAAGAAATAAAATACATACATAAATAAAATGGTAAATTAAGAAATTGGAAAGCCATCACATATTTTTAAATGTTGCTGTACAATTGTAGAACCCAGTCAATATACATGGCCAACACTTAATTGCTTGAATAACTTATGTATCTCCCCAGCTCACTCCCTCCATCGTATTTGGCCCTATGGGGAATGTGTCTCTAGCCATATCATCCTGTTGTAAGTTTTCTCAATCTTTTCATACACCAGAAATGTCCAAGATATTTCTTAACCTGACCTGAAAAGAAACATTTCCAGTTGGAATTCCAGAATTCACCAACCAAAATCATGTTGGCAGAAAGGGGTCATAGGAAGATAGGAAGCAGCCCTATGGCAAGACAGACTATTTGGCTTAGTGTTATGATTCTCCACACTGACCACCACGCTCTCTCCAGAGATTCAGGCAGGAGTCCCTCCCAGCTTTACCTGAGGATGCCAGGGGTTGCGCATGGGACCTTTTGCAACCCTGCCAACTAGTTTTATGTATCATAGTTTTATGTATCAGCCTGTGTAGAGATGGAGGGGGAGTAGGGCAGGATGGGCCCATTAAAGTCTTGTCCATGACAGCTTTCAGAGGGGATGGAACAAATCTGTCTGGTCCCATTCCCAGGTGGATTTTTAAGGGAATTAAGGAAAAAAACACCCTGCCTAAAAATATCCATTCAGAAAGATATATGTAAAAACAACTTAAGAAGTAGTCTGAGCACTGCTTCCACCCACCAACTCAAATTTCCCTTTAAACCAATTGCACATTCAGTGTTTACAAGGGGGCAGACATCTTTTTGCCCCAAACAATTCCCCTTGGGAATAACAGAATGTCACCAAGAATCATTTACCATAGTTTGCTTTCTATCACCTTGTGAAATCAGTCATTGCAGGCCACCCCAATCTCTGCCAAGCAGTTCCATGAGATTCCAGGGGTTCCCGGCGGTCACCCAAGGTCATGTTTCCATTGTGAATTCAGGGCACGGAGGAGGCTGTGGCTTTTTATGCTACACCTTGCCATGCTCCCCGGTCTCTCCATTGTAGCCTCCCCTGTCCCCTGCCCCAAGCAACCCGCATGTCCCCTCTGAGCACAGTCTGCCCCTTCCCTGCTACCTGTCTGCCCAAGGATTCCTCTCTCATGGGGGCCATCAACACTTTTTGTCATGTTAATGCTTCTGTTCCTTTCCTGGCTTGGAAATGAAGCTTAGCCTGCATTTTTCCACTGGCCTGGAATCTTCCCTTCAATACGCCAAATAATACCTAGATCCCGACATTTATTAATTTCGGGGGGGGGGGTGTCTTCCTGCCCCCCAACCTTATAACAGGATTTTCCTATGTTAAATGTTGGGAAGTTATGCTAGTGTGCACATCAACAACACAAGTATGGTTAAGACGCACAGATATTCAGGGGGCGGGATTTTAAAGTACCGTAATCATAAAGACTGCTTAAAAATGATCTGGAACAGGGAAGATTTGGTTCTCTTGGATGTGCTGCTGCATAGATCTCTTTCAAAATTCTTTAATTTTCTATAGTGAAAGTGATTGGGCAAATTCCAGTTGACATTAAACACTTTTATGTTCCATTGATTTCACTGGGAGTGATTTAAAATGTACTCAAATTTCCCATTGATGGGAAATGTGCTGAACTTTGAGTGAATTGTGCAAGGTGTGTTGCTTTGCCTTGATAACTGAAGTTAGAAGACCCTTGTTTTCCTTTGTGTCCAGACATAGATCAAGTTCAACAAAAACTCTGGGCCATTTACTTATTTAATTTTTTAAAAAAGATTTATATATTTCTTTTCACATAGAATCATAGAATTGGAGAGTTGGAAGGGACTCCAAGGGTCATCTAGTCCAACCCCCTGCAATGCAGGAAACTTTTTGTCCGATGGCATAGCAAAGTGGTGGACAACAAAGTTAAACACTATTAAAGCAATATCATAAATTCAATTAAAGCAGTTTGAAATATACAAAAAAAAAATCACACAGTGCAGAAGTGATCTGTTTATTAATGATCAGTAATCCACAAATGCTTGGGTGAACAGAAATATTATAAGATTTTCAGCAGAAATACGATCCTGAAAGTGCCGACTGGATCCTCAGGCAGAGACTGTTCCACAGTCCAGGGCAGCTTCTGAGGAGGTTCTTTTTCCTGGGTGATTCCTGATGGCCCAAGCTGGCTGTGGCATCAGCAGCTTCATATGGAATGGCTATCCTGACCAATGCTCATTTCATGAGCTTTAGATTCTGTATATAAAAAAGCAAATAAACAGAGGATGTTGGTTTCCCCCCCAAAAAAGTGGGGTAGGCTGACAGCAACACAGAAATCTTGTAGTCCTACTCTCTGCATCAGAAACAAGCCACTTGAGGATGTATTATTTCAAAGCTCTATTTTGCAAAAAAAACCACCAAAACATTTACAAGCTCAGCCTTCTTATCACCGTGTTGTTAAATTTTGAGGGTTGTTTAAAATATTCTTTCTGCTTGCTGAGTACAGAAAAAAATATCTAACTACTATGGCAGCTTGTTCTGTGACAATTTGTCAGGACGGCTAACAGCTATCCACCTCTATTCAGCTAATGGAACAATGATGTTCAGACTGTTTAGTAAAGTTTCCTCACGTTCTTTTTGCAGTTAACTTCAAAGGGCCAAGATGTTTCTTTCTATGACATTAAATGCAGTTAGAGGAAGGCTTCCCCCCTGAAGCACTATTGCAACAAATATTATGGACAAACTTTGTAGATATTAGATTTTATTCTCCCTCTGACACTATAGATAATGAAGTTTTATCAACTCCCTTTTATTACAGCTATCTAAAAATGTATCATGTAATAGAATCGTAAACATTTAATGAAACTCAGTGCTGCACTGAATTTTAAAAATGAAATTTTTAGGATAGACAAGTAGATTACCAGGGTGTGTTTTTATATATCTAAAAAGTGCTGTTGAAGTAACTCTTTCAATACTAAACCAAGCCCACTCCACACACAAACCTATTAGAAGTGATGCGCTGTGATTTATTTCAAAGTGTCTCTTTTTTGTCAATTGCTGCTTTAAACCGCGTAAAGGGCCAAGCCTACAGGAGTGAAAATGCAGAAGCTGAGCTCTGCCATCTTTCCAGAACAGAACTCACTTCATCAGGTTTAACAAGTGTTTCCAAATACATTTCTGGTGCATTTTCCTGTACCTAATATTCAGGCGGAGTCAGATCTTACTCTAACAAGGCAGCTGCCGGAGGGATCCTCTGCCTAGCAGCTTTGGCTGAACAGGATCACATATCTTCTTCTGGTCAGTGTTGTCAAATCATTGCAGCCTGTTATTTTCTCTGTTGTTCTATGTTTTTCAGTTATGATTTATTGATATATAGTGTTATGAGTTTAGTAGAGGGGTAGGCTGTATGCCTGAGCCCCTTTCTAATTCCTGGATCCAGCACAGATTCAGTTCCTGGAATAGCTAGGCTAGCTTCCTAGTGAGGTATTGGCCCTCCAAGTATGGGCCATTAAGGTAACAAAGGAAGTGTCTCTGTGCCAGATAGAAAAAGGGTGGGCCCCCCTCCCTCAACTCACCGCTAATTAGAAAGGCAAAAGCCAGAGTTGTGTAAATAAACCATATTTCCTAAAGACACCACAGTCTCCGCTGTCCCTCAGTCCAAGGAAACCAAACCCTGGGTAAGTGCCTGGAACCCCTGGAATCTTGCACTGCTTGGAGACTAGGGTGGTGTGCAACAATATAAGGACTTGTCTGTCCAGTGTGAACAAACAAAGATTATGGGGGCTTTTCAGGGTGTTTATGCCTTTAATTTCCGGCCACTGCTGCTTCCTCTTCCTCTTCTTATCATTAACATGATGGGAGGAGGATTAATAAGGAATACCTTCTTCATTGCCCCTTGAATAGGTAAAGGTAAAGGGACCCCTGACCATCAGGTCCAGTCATGGCCGACTCTGGGGTTGCAGCGCTCATCTCGCTTTATTGGCCAAGGGAGCCGGCGTACAGCTTCCGGGTCATGTGGCCAGCATGACTAAGCCGCTTCTGGCGAACCACAGCAGCGCACAGAAACGCTATTTACCTTCCCACCGGAGCGGTACCTTTTTATCTGCTTGCACTTTGACGTGCTTTTGAACTGCTAGGTTGGCAGGAGCAGGGACCAAGCAATGGGAGCTCATCCTGTTGCGGGGATTCGAACCGCCGACCTTCTAATCGGCAAGCCCAGCTCTGTGGTTTAACCCACAGCGCCACCCGCGTCCCTTATCCCAGTTCTAGGACAGCTTAATTAATAATTCTCTAATTCATAAATATGTTTTGCAGTGCAATCCTAATCAGAAGTGAGTGTTATTGAGTTTCATGGGACTTTCTTCCAGGTAAGTGCACCCAGAATTAAATGTTTGCAAAGACTTTTAGATGCTTCCAGTCTATGACTGGTGCAATGGATGGCTTTAGGCCATTAGAATTCTGGTTCAAATTTCACTTTGTGTCTCTCCCATACACTAACCCATTCTCACAAGGACTTGCCATGACTGATAGATAAAAAGTTCTAAGGCCATAGCTTAATTTATTATTACACTACTTAATGTCAAAATAGGATTCCAAGAGGAGATTTCTAACTCTGTCCAACTGTGTCTTCAGACAACTGGAAGAAATTTAAAGACTATTTACAGAAATATTGTGAAATTAAGGAATCTTAGAAGGATGTTGGATAGAAACTAAGAACCTTTTAGCTGTAATGATTTAAGAGATATGAAAAAAAGGCTTACAATTGGGCAAAAGTTTAATGGTAAGGATTTGCTGAACTAACAAACTGAACTGGAATACAAAAAAGGGAGGTTTGAGGAGGTCCGGGGAAATAAGTTTAGAGAAGATAGGTTTGGAAAATTAATGTCTTTTTAACTGTTTTATTTTGTATGTTTCTTTTTTATCCTTTACTTTTTTGTTATATTTTTTAAAAAATTACTCTTAAAAACAAACAAACTGTGTCTTCAGACAATAGTGTATTTCTGTTGCCAATCTGTATTTGAGCCATTGTCCTAATTGTCAGTATGAACCAGATTACATAAGGATCCTCTCCCACCTAGTAAGCAAAAATGTGGTTCCAGTGAACTGAACTCTGGCTTTATACAAGCTGCACAGTTATTTAATGATTACACTTCACTGTAATATTATCAGAAATTTTAAAGAGTGCATGATTTTAACAGACGTCTCTGCCATCTGTGCTTCTCCAATTAGAAATGCAAACAAATAAGTATTTTACAGTAACATCAGTTAAATGTAACACATGTGATGTATCCTTTCTCCTTTTAAGAAACAAATCAAGCAAAAAGTCTTCCCCCCGTCTTCTTTTTTGAAAAGATGAATGTGAAAAAAAGTTGTTTCTGTGGCGCAAAAGCATCTGCTGCAAAGATCATTTATACTGTTTCACAAATAAAGGGAACATATATTCACTCAGCAAGGGATACCCACATGACCTGAAGGTGCTGCTGTGCAATGCCAGGTCAATGATTCACAAGACCACTGCCATCCATGACTTGATCATGGATGGAGGACTTGACCTGGCATGTGTGACAGAGACTTGGTTGGATGAAGCAGATGGGCCTGTCCTTGCCACTGCTTGTCCACCAGGTTTCTCTTACGCACAGCAACCCAGGTCATGTGGGTGGGGAGGGGGGGTTGCAGTGATTTTTAGGAAGTCATTAGTTTGCACCAGGCGTCCTATTGGGAAGACCCAGTTCTTTGAGTGCATGTTCTGGAAGTTGGGCAAGAGGGGCAGTACAGGATTCCTATTGGTGTACCGGCCTCTCCGCTGCACCAAGGATTCCCTGCCCGAGCTGCTTCAGGTTGTGGCGGATGTTCTCCTGGAGACACCTAGTTTGGTTGTCCTAGGGGATTTTAACATCCATGCCGACACGACCTTACAAGGGGCCGCTCGGGACTTCGTGGAAAGCATGGCCTCCATGGGGCTGTCCCTGAATAAGTCTGGCCCAACCCATAGCCGCGGACATGCCTTGGACCTGGTGTTTACCTCTATGGATGTTGGTGATCTGACACTAAGTAAAAGCGAAACAAAAGAAGTGCCATGGTCAGATCACTTCCTGGTGCAACTGGACTTCTCCGTGACCCTTTCCCTCTGCAGGGAGGTGGGACCGATTCGGATGGTCCGCCCCCGCCACTTAATGGATCCAAATGGTTTCCAGAGAGTGGTAGGGGATGCTTTATCCCATGTTGATGGCCTTTCAGCTGATTCCCTGGTGGCCCGCTGGAATGTGGAATTAACCAGGGCTATTGACTGTTTGGCTCCGAAGCGCCCTCTCCAATTGGAGCCCGGACAGCCCTGTGGTTTTCCATGGATCTGAGGGCAATGAAACAATCGTTGAGACGGCTAGAGCGCCAGTGGCGGAAAACTCATTCTGAAGCTGACTGGACACAGGTTAGAGCTCAATGTCAAGCCTACCAAGTGGCGGTAGCGACGGCAAAGAAGACTTTCTTCACCGCCTCTATTGCATCTGCAGAAAACAGCAGCAGGAGACTATTTCAGGTGGTTCACAATTTAGCGGAACCACCTGCGACATCTGGGCCCAGTACGGGCTACATGATCTCCTGCAATGATTTTGCAAAGTTTTTTGCAGATAAAATCGCCCAGATTCAGGAAGAAGTAGACTCCACCGTGGGCTGGAGGTCTTGGGGCTGGATCATGACAGGTGCTTGTGGCCAGGGCCATCTTACCCATAGTCGCTAGGGGTGCGAGGTACCCGGGCGCCGGGCTCTCAGGGTCGCCAGGCCTAGAGTCCAGGGCCTGGGAGTTGAGTCTGGGGAAGAGCCCGCCTCTTGGGGGAAGAGTGCCGCAGTGGGCTCTTCTGCTGCGGGCGGCTCTGCGCCACGAGTTTGGGGGCGACCCATCCAGCGAGACACTGAGGCGGCTGGCCAGCTCCGCCCGCCTGTGCGCCTTGGACTGGGCAACTTGGGGGGGGGGCACCGGGCTGATCTTTGCACCCTGGCGCCGCATATGCTTAAGACAGCCCTGCTTGTGGCTGCACTCTCAGAAGCACTCTGGTGAGCCACTGCCGACACAGGCTGTGCATCCTCAACTTCTTCAGTCAAGGAGCTAAAGTCCCTTGACCAGGCTGGGCAGTTATGCAATGCCAAACATTGCATTTTGTGCAATGAGTTGTGGTACCAAAGGAAAGGGGAAAAGAGGGTGTTAGTTTGCAAATAGTAATTTATATCCATAACTATGGACACAAATTTAGAAATAATTACTATAATTTAAATAGATATACAATAGATTTCAGTTGACTTGTGTGCCGGTGAGGGCAATTTCCAAGGCTCCTCTGCTCATTTTTTATGGTTCCTTAAGTTTTTTATTTTAAAAAATAATTTTTATTAATTTACTTTTCTCAATATCATTGCTAAACATTTTCCAATTTCCCCTCTCCCTCAACTACCACTTCTATTTTATTATATCAGAGAACACATTCTGCTGTTTATATACAATACTATGTTATCACATTGTTGTACTTCTTGTTCTCTGTAAATAAAATTGTAAATGTTTATTTAAATCCTGCCAGCGAGACCATTTCTTTCTGTTGTTTCTGCAAATATATTATAAAGGGTTCCCATTCTTTTTCAAAGTCACTATTGTCCTTTTCACGCAGTTTGTCCATTAACTTTGCTAACTCTGCATAGTTCATCAACTTTTCTTGCCATTGTGCTTTTGATGGTACTTCTCCGGTCTTCCAATTTTGAGCTATTAAGATTCTTGCTGCTGTTGTAGCATATGGATCCTTAACTTTAAACCAGACTGGGGTTGATTAACCCTCAAAGAGAAGACTGCCTTCTGTAATGATGGTCCCCCTGGCTCTCAGGTCCTGTCACACATCCTTCATGTGCCTCACACATCCTTCCAATCTGATGCATTATGATGGTCCTTCCAACACCCAGACACCAAAATTAGACTCCCTTCAGGGGCAAAGGAACCATTTTTAGGGAGTCTTAAGGATAAATGTATGTTTATTTATATTTATATTCTCTCCCTTCGATATCCACACGTTATTCCCCAGCAGCTTGCACTTTGAATATTGTAACATTATACAACCATATGTCAGTTTACATAATGGCGAAGCCGTTTTTTGTTTTTTTTAAAACCTATTTCCCAAGTGTCATTACATAACATTAAGTGCTCAAAGGAGGTTTGGATAGGTAGCTTTTAGCTCCCTTAGGGTTCCTGGTTCTGGGCCTTGTTGTTACCCGCCTTTGACTAATGGACAAATGGTTAGTTTCTCTGCAAAGACATAAGCAATAAGCATTGTAACATAATGCAGGGGGCCAGGGAGCCAAGTGAAATAAGATTTAATTTGAAAACACAAATGCTCACATTCTCCTAACCATTGTGTGGCTGCATTAGAAATCTACCGTATATCTCAGTGTCCGGGCTGAATGATGGGGGTGGAGACGCTCCTTCAGGTATACAGGACCGAGGCAGTTTTGTTCTCTTGGTTTTGGTAAGACTCAAACATTGCTAGTTTCTCTGGAGTGAGGCAAGTTATTTTTATCCACCAAAGAACTACAGCCACACAATTAGGGATGTGAAGAATTTGAGCCACACACTTTAACAGCAGGGCTTGCCTATCAGAAGGTTGGCAGTTTGAATCCCCGCTACGGGGTGAGCTCCCCTTGCTCGGTCCCAGCTCCTGCCAACCTAGCAGTTCGAAAGCACACCCCAAATTGCAAGTAGCTAAATAGGTGCCATTCCGGCAGGAAGGTAAATGGCATTTCCATGCGCTGCTCTGGTCATGCTCAGAAGCGGCTTAGTCATGCTGGTCACATGACCTGGAAAAACTGTCTGCAGACAAATGCCGGCTCCCTCGGCCAGTAAAGAGAGATGAGCACCGCAACCCCAGAGTCGTCCATGACTGGATATATAAACATGTGGGGATATATAAACATATGGGGAGAAACATGAGCTTGTTTCAATATGAATATGTGATGAAAGAATAGCTTGTGGGTTTGCAGACCTATCCCCCCCCCCATGAACGTGCTTCTCAGTAACACCAATAATTTAGATGGTAGCACATCAAGATAACACTATGAAGGCCTTGCTAGCCGGAATACTATGTATATATATATTACTTAATTCACTTCTATTTGGTTGTCTATACTTTCCCCCATATTAATAATGCCCTCCCTTGTGGAGTAATTGGACTTACGTTATGGAAGCATTCACACACAATTAAAATTCATTACTCAACAGCAGAGATTGTCCCTGAGCTTTGCTAATGAAGAAATAATTCAGTTTGATAGTCATCTTCATTTCAGCCTTACCTTCAGAGGTTAAATTAGTAAAGTACGTGCCTCTCTTTAGTTAATTACACTGTGCTCATATATGAGCTCTACTTCAATTAATTGTAGACATGGTGGAAGGATGCGCACACTGCAAGCCTACGGTGAAATGAAGCTGCATATCTGTGCATTGCATCTTAGAGCCTTCATAAGAACACAACAAAAACTCTGCTGGATCAGACCAAAGCCCCTTCTGGTCCAGCACTCTGTTCTCACAGGGATCAATCAGAGGCATTAGCATGACATGAGAACTATGGCCGTCTCCCAAGGGGTACACAAGGAAAGACAGACTGTCTCTAATGGGGGAGGAAGAACAGAGTCACCAGGGTTGAAGAACAGGGATAATTGGCATGGTATCAATGTGGCACAGTATCACGCTGTTCCACAGTTTATTCAGTATATGCTAGGAATAACTTTGCAACAAAGAACTAGTATCTGCATTCAATTCCCCACCTCTTCCCTTCTGATCACTTTTCCTTTCGTATCATGCAAGTCTGAGCACAGGCCCCGATTATAAGCCTGAGTGCAGGAACTGGTTACTGGTCGTTCTGGAAGTCTTTTTTGGATTAAAAGGTGGGGTTTGGGGGGAAGGGGGGTACCATAAATAAATAAATATGCATTTTTGAAATACCTTTTCTAATTTGATGTAGCTCTATGTCCGTGCCCATCAAGTGTGCTTGTGATCAGTTTGGGCATACTGGGAATTAAGATTGTGCTGACTTTCCATGGGAGCTACCAGGCAGAGTTCAGTGCTCCACCACATGGGTCATCAGATGCCCCACATTCAGCTGCTCCTTCGGACTGCATACACCAGATGTAAGTTCACACCCAGCACACAAATTATCCCATCCCATAAACTATAAGCAACTCTTGCCTTTTTCACTATTGGGCCATTTATCAAAACTGATACTATGGCCCCCAATTCCAGCCTCTTGTTTCACTCAACCTGTTCCACTTGTCAGGATACTTTCGCTCTCACGCATTCCATTCCATGCCCAACCCAGTTTTTTTAAAAAAACTACACCGCCTTTAAACTTTGAAGTTTATGGACATTATCTTTACCTTTATCATTAGCACATGAAATAATGTTTCTGTGCTTCAAATCAAGCTGTACACAAAACTAATCCACACTGGAAATCACGTTGTTATGGGAACTGTTGGCAGCTCTCTGTTTACTGTCCTGCTGGCACTCCTTGTCTCAATACTTGTTAAAACTTTAGCAGGTTCCTGTTTGGGATGCATTTTTGTCTTCAGTGTGTTCTTTCAAGTTGCTAGTCTAGGGCATCATGACTTTTTAGTGCCTTTGGAGTCCCTGTCTGGGGAAAAGGTGTGGGGGGGGAAATAAAGAAAATTAATAATAATAATAATAATAATAATAATAATAATAATGGGTCATGCATGGAGAACTGTTTTTCTGCTTGCTATGTGTTGAGTTTCTGACACCCTTTTCTGCTTCTTGTCCCCTTTCAGGCAAAGGGTGGAGATGTCACACAGGTGTGAGAGGCAGACCTGTGTTTAGAAGCTGTGAATCCTTCCTCCTGCTTTTTTACGCACTTTTTTTTACACACTTTATTGCCAGCCCAGGGAATGCTGTCTGATGATGTAAGCTCTTGTAACTTAACATACAGAAGAATTATTTTTACCCCCATAAGAGTCTCCTTGCTGATGGGTAGCATGCTTATTTATGATATGATAAGGTAAAAATACACAAAGAATTTTTAAATCATTGCAGAAGAAGAAGAAGAAGAAGAAGAAGAAGAAGAAGAAGAAGAAGAAGAAGAAGAAGAAGAAGAATATATGGAGTATGGAGCACATATCAAGATTTATTGGAAAGGACAACACCTTTATGGTTATCACCTATAGAAGCCAGCACCCCAAAGAAAATAAATATGATGGAGAAGTGGGGTAAACATAAAAATATAGAGATGGTCTGAAAAGCCCTAAACGGCCTCGGTCCAGTATACCTGAAGGAGCGTCTCCACCTCCATCGTTCTACCCGGACACTGAGGTCCAGCACCGAGGGCCTTCTGGCGGTTCCCTCACTGCGAGAAGCCAAGTTACAGGGAACCAGGCAGAGGGCCTTCTCGGTAGTGGCGCCCTCCCTGTGGAACGCCCTCCCACCAGATGTCAAAGAGAACAACAACTACCAGGCTTTTAGAAGACATCTGAAGGCAGCCCTGTTTAGGGAAGCTTTTAATGTTTGATGTAACATAGTATTTTAATATTCTTTTGGAAGCCGCCCAGAGTGGCTGGGGAAACCCAGCCAGATGGGCGGGGTATAAATAATAAATTATTATTATTATTATTATTATTATTATTATTATTAAGATGGTCAACTGGTGCAAAATGCTGGGATGTTGGTGGAAGCCAGGCAGTTGGAGCATCCTTTCCAACGTGAAGTGGTCCAAAACTGGGACACCATCTTCCAGGGCGGCATTCTTGCACAAGTCATATGACCTTGCATCAGAGCTTGCAGGGCAGCAGCTGAAGAAGGTGCAAAAAGGGTTTTCTTGTGTGTGTGTTTCTTTGTGGCTGATTAGCTGCTCTCCCTAGCGGCACGCGCAGTTTGATCCATCTTTTAGATTTAGGGGAGCTAGTCTCAAACGTTTATTGGGGGAGACCTAGGGTTTTTTTGTGGGGGGAGTTATTTGTCCTGTCTTCACACTTTTTATGATGGAGGACCGCTGTAGCCACCCCCAACGACACGTTCTCAAGATGGAGGGGGAGGGAACGGCTGCAGCCGCCTGCAGTTCCTGCACAATGTTTGTCATCTTGCCAAAGGTTGCAGGCAGCTTTACCTGCAGCAATTGCATGTTGATTGCCCTCTTAAAAGACAAAGTCCAGCAACTGGAGGAACGTGTAGCTACGCTCCAAAGAATTAGAGAGCTGGAGTTCTTCTTGGAAGCAACAGAGCACACCGTCTCCACCAAGGAGGTGACAGGGGACTCCCCTGAGAAGGAGGCTAGTTCACCAACACAGGAGCCAGATATATGGAGAAATGTGACTCAAAAAAGTAGGAGGCCCAGGGTTCGCTCTGATTGTTTAGAAATACACAATCGCTTTGAGGTCCTCTCCCCTAGCATGGAAGACAAAGAGCATACTCCATTTGAGGATCTCTCCCTCATTACAGTCAATCAGGTATATGAAGACGAGCAGCAAAGTCAGTCCTCAGGGAATGTGCAGGCGACCTTGGAACGGACAGCTCACGGAAGAACCCCAACCAAACCTAAGAGGAGGCGTGTAGTGGTGATAGGGGATTCCCTACTGAGGGGAACAGAAGCAGTGATCTGTGGGCCTGACAAGATGTCTCGGGAAGTGTGCTGTCTCCCCGGGGCTAAGATCCAAGATGTAACTGAACGACTGCAAGGAATCATAAAACCCACTGACAAATACCCCTTCCTCTTGGTTCATGTGGGAACCAATGACACTGCAAGCAATAGCCTCCAGAAGATCAAAAGAGACTACGAGGCTCTGGGCAGGAAATTGAAGCAATTAAATGCACAAATTGTCATCTCATCTGTCCTCCCAGTTGAACGACGTGGCCCAGGGAGAGAGGGAAAAATAGTGGAAGTGAACAACTGGCTTCGCAAATGGTGTAAACAGGAACGGTTTGGATTCTTAGATCACGGACTGCAGTTTCTTGAAGATGGACTTCTGGCAAGCGATGGGCTGCACCTCACAACGGTTGGGAGAAATGTTTTTGCCAAAAATCTCAGAAACCTCATCAGGAGGGCTTTAAACTGACTAATGTGGGGGAGGGAGACAGTGTTCCTGAAGGTAGGAGTCTATCAGTTGATGAAGATGATCATCCAAATGTCATAGACCAAATGGAGCAAACAGCACACAGACCTAGTGGTGGGAGGAAAAAATCCTTAAATAAGAGTCACGGGGGAATGATTAATGGACTTCAATGTCTGTACACTAATGCGCAAAGCATGGGAAATAAACAAGATGAGCTTGAGCTCTTGGTACAGCAAACTAAATATGACATAATAGGCATCACTGAAACCTGGTGGGATAAGTCCCACGACTGGAATGTAATAATGGGGGGATACAATCTATTTCAGAGAAACAGACCAGACAAGAAAGGAGGAGGAGTGGCGTTATATGTCAGGGATGTGTATACCTGTGAAGAGATCCAAGATTTAGAACCTCAAAGCCAAAGTGAGAGCATTTGGGTCAAAATTAAGGGAGAGAAGAATAACAGTGACCTCATTGTGGGAGTTTACTATAGATCCCCAAGCCAAACGGAGGACATAGATGATGCCTTCCTGGAACAGATGGCCAAGCATGCAAAAGGAAGGGAGATTCAATTACCCGGATATTTGTTGGATGTCCAACTCAGCCAAGAGCATAAGGTCAAACAGATTCCTCACTGGCCTTGCAGACAACTTCATTGTCCAGAAAGTGGGAGAAGCAACAAGAGGAACAGCCATTTTAGATCTGGTCCTAACCAACGTTGATGACCTGGTTAGTGGGGTAGAAGTGGAAGGATCATTAGGCGCGAGTGATCATGCTCTTCTGAAGTTTACTATACAGCGGAAAGGAGCAGCCAAGCATACTAGGACTCAATTTCTTGACTTTAAGAAAGCCGACTTCATAAAACTTAGGGAAGTGCTGGGTGAGATCCCATGGACAGTAATACTAAAAGGAAAGGGAGTTCATGATGGCTGGGAGTTTGTTAAGAGGGAGATAGTAAAAGCACAACGTCAGGCAATACCAATGAGACGGAAACATGGAAGGTGCCTAAAGAAGCCAGGGTGGCTATCTAAAGAACTTTTAACTGAGTTAAGATTAAAAAAGGATGTGTACAAAAAATGGAAAAGGGGGGAAACCACCAAAGAGGAATTCAAACAAATAGCCAGCACGTGTTGACACAAAGTCAGAAAAGCTAAAGCACAGAATGAACTCAGGCTTGCTAGAGAGGTTAAAAGCAACAAAAAAGGCTTTTATGGGTATGTTTGTAGCAAAAGGAAGAACAAAGAAACAGTGGGGTCACTCAGAGGAGAAGATGGTGAAATGCAAACAGGAGACACAGAAAGGGCTGAACTCCTCAATGCCTTCTTTGCCTCAGTCTTCTCCAATAAAGAAAACAATGCCCGACCTGAAGAATTTGGAGCAAATGATTCAGCAGAGGAAACACAGCCCAGAATAACTAAGGAGATAGTACAAGAATACTTGGCTAGTCTAGATGTATTCAAGTCTCCAGGGCCAGATGAACTGCATCCAAGAGTATTAAAAGAACTGGCAGATGTGATCTCAGAACCACTGGCAGTCATCTTTGAGAATTCCTGGAGAACAGGCGAAGTCCCGGCAGACTGGAGGAGGGCAAATGTTGTCCCTATTTTCAAAAAGGGGAAAAGAGAGGACCCAAATAATTACCGCCCAGTCAGTCTGACATCAATACCAGGGAAGATTCTGGAGCAGATCATTAAGCAAACAGTCTGTGAGCACCTAGAAAGGAATGCTGTGATCACCAGTAGTCAGCATGGATTTCTGAAAAATAAGTCATGTCAGACTAACCTGATCTCGTTTTTTGACAGAATTACAAGCCTGGTAGATGAAGGGAACGCAGTGGATGTAGCCTACCTTGATTTCAGCAAGGCATTTGACAAGGTGCCCCATGATATTCTTGTAAAGAAGCTGGTAAAATGCGGTCTTGACTATGCTACCACTCAGTGGATTTGTAACTGGCTGACTGACCGAACCCAAAGGGTGCTCATCAATGGTTCCTCTTCATCCTGGAGAAGAGTGACTAGTGGAGTGCCACAGGGTTCTGTCTTGGGCCCGGTCTTATTCAACATCTTTATCAACGACTTGGATGATGGACTCAAGGGCATCCTGATCAAATTTGCAGATGACACCAAACTGGGAGGGGTGGCTAACACCCCAGAGGACAGGATCACACTTCAAAACGACCTTGACAGATTAGAGAACTGGGCCAAAACAAACAAGATGAATTTTAACAGGGAGAAATGTAAAGTATTGCACTTGGGCAAAAAAAATGAGAGGCACAAATACAAGATGGGGGACACCTGGCTTGAGAGCAGTACATGTGAAAAAGATCTAGGAGTCTTGGTTGACCACAAACTTGACATGAGCCAACAGTGTGACGCGGCAGCTAAAAAAGCCAATGCAATTCTGGGCCGCATCAATAGGAGTATAGCATCTAGATCAAGGGAAGTAATAGTGCCACTGTATTCTGCTCTGGTCAGACCTCACCTGGAGTACTGTGTCCAGTTCTGGGCACCACAGTTCAAGAAGGACACTGACAAACTGTAACGTGTCCAGAGGAGGGCAACCAAAATGGTCAAAGGCCTGGAAACGATGCCTTATGAGGAACGGCTAAGGGAGCTGGGCATGTTTAGCCTGGAGAAGAGGAGGTTAAGGGGTGATATGATAGCCATGTTCAAATATATAAAAGGATGTCACATAGAGGAGGGAGAAAGCTTGTTTTCTGCTGCTCCAGAGAAGCGGACACGGAGCAATGGATCCAAACTACAAGAAAGAAGATTCCACCTAAACATTAGGAAGAACTTCCTGACAGTAAGAGCTGTTTGACAGTGGAATTTGCTGCCAAGGAGTGTGGTGGAGTCTCCTTCTTTGGAGGTCTTTAAGCAGAGGCTTGACAACCATATGTCAGGAGTGCTCTGATGGTGTTTCCTGCTTGGCAGGGGGTTGGACTCGATGGCCCTTGTGGTCTCTTCCAACTCTATGATTCTATGATTCTATGACCTGTGTGAGATTGCAGCCCCTCAAAAAGTGATTTTTCTGGGCACAGAAAATGTGCATTTTTGGTGCACTGCCCAAAAATGTGTGTTTTAGGGCACCATGACCGAAGAAAGCACAGCCTGAAATTTTGGCTCCTTAACTCTCACGAGGTGTCCCATTTTTTCCAGGGCAGTTGACGTTGGCGAATGCAATACCTATATTGTACTAGTTTCATTGGTTGCTAGTGCATTTTTGGGCCTAAGTTAAAGTGCTTCAGTCAATATTGTAGTACTCCACAGTTTGTTTTATTTTGTTGTTGTGTGGTTTGGTTTGTACTTGCTATTGCAAAACAGTAATATACATATTTTTTAAAGTGGTGGAGGAAAGAAAGGTAAACACCAGGAGGACAAAGGCGCACACCAACCAATGGCCTGGCTATATAGTGCATTTCAATTGCAATCCCATGCACTCTGAGCTGAGAGTAAGTCCCATTGAACTGAATGAGACATATCAGATGGTGCTCTGTCAGGAAGGTTAGTAATTTATTAAAATTTAATCATTGTGGGTCATTGGAAATGCATGGTACTTGCTTGCCCCAATCCAGCCCCACCTCGTGAGTTCATGCTGGTGTTTTAAATTAGTGTGTGTCAGTTCACTGCTGTACAAAAGGCCTCCCATAATTTCCTAGTCACAAGAATTACTGGTACCTGAAAATGTATTGTGGGCCACTAGTAGTTCATAAAGGCATTTAAGAATTTCTACCAAGTAAAACTCCTTATTGCATTGTGTGTGTGTGTGTGTGTGTTTTATGCTGTTGTTAAATACTGGGGCTTCCTAAATACAAGAATATGCCAAGTGACATTGAACAAGGAATATTATCGGTATTTTTAATTAATTGTTGGCACCTGCCAACATTTTCAAGGACTGAGATAAAATAGTATAGAATCTATACCTCCCTCCCTCCTGATGTCTCCTTGTTCTGTAGTAGTTCAAGCAATCTAAAATACTAGTAGAAAAAAAATATTATAGCAAAATGTCATCAGATATGACAGAAAGTTCCAGGTCATGTTAAATATTGAAGATAAAGCTACTATCATCTGTTAGTTATTGGATTTGAGAGCCAAGTATTTTTATTATGCACTAGATGAGGAATACTTTATAAATCACAATAACTTTTGACATGCAATAACATCCAGCCTTATTAATATAAACTGCAAGGATTTTTTTTAAAAAATGTTGGCAGTAAAACCAGCCTTTTCAGAAATCCTTGGCATTCATTCATACCCTGCAGGTTTGCACATCACCTTTAAGTGCTAAAGATGTTCATTACGTCATACACTGAAGAATTTTTTTTGCAATGGAGGTTCGCATTGCAATGAAATTTCCATTACTACTCTGTGTGTCACTACTAAGAGAGGCTAGCAAGTCCACAGTGACAAAGCCCGACTGAACATGCCAACTGACACTTGGGAAAGACACAGCCACTGAATTCACAAGATAGCCTTGGTACATCATGTGATCGATCGCTCTCTTTAGACAAGACTTATGCGGTGATTAAACCAGGTGTGTACAGTTTTGACATGTGGCTGGCGGAGGCTGCACCAAGAGCCCAGGAGCCATGACTGACTGCTGGTTTGGACCCAAGCTTGCAGAAGCTGTGAGAGGGGCAATAAGAGACACTCTTGGGGTATCATGTTCTGTAGCCCCTCCACTTGAAGACTCCAGGTGTAAATATGTGTGCCTTGGTTTTCCCAACGCCAACACAACCCTGGGTGACCACCTGGAACCCCCTGGGGTCTTGCTACTGCATGGCAGTGTTTAGGAGTGGTGTTCAACATTGTTCTGCTTTCCTGTGGATCACATCAGACAAGTTCTAACATTACTTTCTTGACATGGAATTCTCTTGCTTTCTTTCTTTCTATCTGCCTGTCTTCTTTTCTAGTTCAGAGAATGCACAGTCCTGCCCACAGTCCACTGAAAAGAATCTGGAAAACATCTCAAGGAATGATGAAGGGAGTATTCAGCAGCCTATCTCAGAAGGGAACAACAAGGGAAACTCTGAAAGGGAGGCTAATCTGGGAGAAATCTGGGAGGCTGTACTTTAGAATATTGGAATGTTATGGCAATTTTTAAAAGCTTGAAAGAGATTTTCTGTCTTTCCCCCTCCTTAGGTATATCGTATTTATGCAGCTAATGATTTATTGTTCAAATATATTCAGGTGTTATGCTTCCTTTTAGATTTAAATGAGAAGTGTAATGAATATCCCCCCCCCAAAAAAATTTGCATGTCAAATTGTTTCTATTTCACAAACACTCAAAATCTCAACTGTGAAAGTTCCATTTGCATGTGATAATTTCCACAACGCTAAATCCGAGCAATTTATTTCCACTATGGCTTCAGCTGAAATTAAGGCTGATGTTTCTTGCACATAAAAAGCCCTGCTAGATTGATCATACTAAAGGTCCATTTAGTCCAGTGTCTTGTTTCCAACCATGGCCGGCCTGATGCTTCTGGGAAGCCCAGGGACAGGGCGTGAAATCAACAACCCCTGTCTGCAGCCCCGCAGCTGGCATTTCAAGCTATGTTGCTCCTGAAGGTGGAGGTTCCATATAGTTATCATGTCTAATAGCCGTTGATATATTAGGCTTGATTTATGCCACGGTTGCCCAATTCAAGTGGTCCTCTTCTAGACCATGAGATGTAGGTGAAAAGTGTGTTTTGCCAAATGATGCTGAGGACCATAAATTAACCATCAGATTGCACCCCCTCTCCTTCCTTCTCTCAATGGGTCAGTGTGTCTGGCTGTTAACCAGAAGCTTGGAGGTTTGAGCCCACCCAGGGACAGCTGCACTGCAGGGAGTAGAACTAGATGACCATTGGGGGGATCCCTTCCAAATCCACCATTCTAAGATTCTATGGTTTTCTAATTCCGCTTCCCACTCCATTTTCTATTTAGATGTCATCGGATTCAATAGCAGCAGCCCTTGCCCTCCAAACCAGAATGAGAAAGCCACTTCATTCAGACCATGTGTTCTGGTCATAGTTTGGAGGACAATCACTCAGCAGAAGGTAGAGATGAGTGAATCTGTCAGTTTTGGCTTACTACGTTGCTTGTTTCTGACTTAAATTCAATTTGGCATCAGTTTATTTTCCACTAACATGTGCATTTTTAATGCACATCTTACCCCAGCACACAAATTTTGGTACACCTTACTTGGCTTGAAAGTAGCACTGCAAAATTCAGAAAAACGTAGATTCTGATGTCCTATAGCTATGTTTCAGCTCACATATTTTTTGGAACACTCCAAAATTGCTAATTTGCCTTTAAATGCAAACAGAATTGAATTTCTCTCTAGGAAACCTCCTAAATATTAAGAGCAGTAGAGGGGTCCTCTTGGTAGTTAAACCTTCCTCAGAAGTTTGGGTGTCCTGAGAGAGGGCATTTTCTGTGGCAGCCCCCAAGTTATAGGGTTCCTTCCTTTCAAAGGATCACCTGGCTTCTTCACTATACAGCTTTCAGCAAATGCTGAAGCCACACCTCCCTGTGGCGCAATGAGTCAGTGCCTCTCGCTGCTAAAAAGAGGATTGGTTGTTCCAGCCCACCCAGCGAAGGCTATGGGCAGGATTCTTGCATTGCAGGGGGTTGGACTAGATGAACCTCAGGATCCCTTCCAACTCTACAGTTCTATGATTCTATACCCTGACTTTTGACACCTGAGATGTGTGTTTTCAGGGCCTGTGACTAGAATCTATTTTTAATCTGGTTTTTTTGTTTTGTTTTTACTCTCAATTTTAAATCATGGGACCTGCTCATGATGGGTGGATAAAACAACAACAAAGTAAGCTGCAAGAAAATTTGAATAGTGATACTCATTTTAAGAACTTTGGGAGAGGTGTGGGTTTTTGTTTTTGTTTTAAAAAACTGATCTTTTGCTTTGTAGTGGAAAAGGATGTCTTGAGACAAACTGTTATTTAGATGGTATTTCCCATCCTCATTTGTTTAGCCAGAGATAACAGGGATTGAACCTGGAACTTTTTACATGCAAACCATTGTATGGCTGGTTGATTTGTTTTTGCCACCTAGTGGCTAAAGAGTTTAACGAACTAAGGGCTTTCCACACTTACCTTTTAGAGTGGTATAGTTGCTGTTTGCTCTGATGTTTGTAAGAGTGAATTTGGAGCTGACCATCTGCATTTGGGGTCACATGCTGCTGTTATTAGAAAATGAATGTGGTTTTCCCCTTCCAGACTAATGGTGGCTTGTGCCTGAATTGAGAAAAGTTCCATGGCTGTCATGTTGACCCTTGCATATCCTCATACTCCTTCAGACAGTAAAAGTAACAGCTATGAGCATGTGCATGGGGATAGCTCTTTCATGCTGTTGCTTTTGTGCATTTGTTTATGGTATATAATGCCTGGTATTATAACCTTGTGGGATTAGAAGAGGTGGCATGTGCCTCTACACCTCGTCCCAGAACTCTTGTCGTGATCTGCCTTAGTCTCTTCAGAACATCCCAAACTGAAAGCTTACATTGGCCAGATGTCTCCTGAATCATGCCCACCAGCCCCACTGCCTTCAAAGAGACATCAGGAGAATGCTGAAACTCAGGCATCCCCAGCCTTCGGCCCTCCAGATGTTTTGGACTACAATTCCCACCATCCCTGACCACTGGTCCACCAGTGATTATACCACTATAAAGGCCCGTGTGGAAAGCCCCTGGGACTGAGCATGATCCTAGAGAGTTATTATTGCCTCCCTAAGAAAAATGCCAGAATGTCACTAAATATTGACTACATGGGCATTGTTAGGGGGTGGTCTAGGGGACCGGAGACCCAGTGCTCTGTGCTAGACAACAGATTTCCTGGCTCTTCCCTTAAAAAAACAAAACACACGCAACTTCTTTTTCCTACTTTGCTTACAGGACAGCTGAACCAGGGACCATACAGCCTGTGTTGCCACTTGAGGCAAAACAGAAATTGCCCTGTCACTGCCATCACTTACCCTGCAACATCTGCCACTCAGACAAGTGGCAACAGCCCCGGCTGGTCTCAAATGAGATTGTGCCAATTTCCACCCAGATCCTGTCAAAATCATGCAAGATATCACACTCTCGGTGAGATCTTGCCGGAAATAAGCACAATCTCACCCAAAATCAGAGCAAATGCCAGGACTGCTTCTCTGGAGATGGCAGAGGCAGCAGATGGCATTAGGCACCACCGTGGCTGTGCCGGTCCTGAGCTGCGTGCATGCCCAGTACAGTGCTGGTGAGACCCCTAGCCACCCACCATTTTCATTTGCCCAGAGGCACTCTGCATATGTCTGCCAATGTCTGAAGTGGGTCTTGTCTCAAGTACTAAACAATAACCCAACTTGGCCAGAATGAATGGTTAGAAGTTGCCCTATTCCTGGTGTGATCATCCCTATTTAAAAGTATGTTCTCTGCTCCTGAGTTTTGGGACTTTCTCTGCAAGGTATTAAGCCTTCAGTTATAAGGGCCTAAACTGGGGTGTCTGGGAAAAAGGGCAGTGGGCGCAGATCTGGGCTTTCATCAGAACGTATATTGGGATATGTGCCAATGCGCTGGGAGACAGCATACCACTGGGAAAGATTTGAATCTTTGTGGATTTGCACCTAGTTGAACAGTTCCTTCCCTTAAACAGTAGATGTCACCGTTGTCATTCCAATGAGAGAGAAAAAAGTTAAAAGCAGCTTGTATATGATACCCTGTGAATCTGTTTTGACGCAGAAAATGTTGAATGATAACATGGACATTTTTTAAACAGTCCAAAGTTCACAGTGTACTGTTAACAACAGTTTAGCCAGTATTCCTCACTCTCAACGAATTTGTAGCCAAGATAAACTGCATTTAAAAAATCATCACATTGACAAGGTATACTGTAGATATTGCTTACTGTTTCAACATTAAAGGCTAGTATTCAACTAACTTTTACTCAGCATAGACACATTTAAATTAATGGACATAATTTAATCATGTTCATTAATTTGAGCAGGTCTAACACTGAGTAAAACCTAGCTGAATACCTCCCAAAGTCTTTTACAGCCTTTTACAGTCTTCTCAAACCCAGTGCTTTTTTCTTTAAAAAAATGTTTAGGGGTACTCTCATTTTCCTACTCATATTGAAATGAGGCCAAACTTAGATTCACAAAATGTTTAGGGGTATGCGTACCCCTGTGTTCCCCCAGAAAAAAGCACTGCTCAAACCATTTGCGGATATAATTTATTTTAGTGCAAGGAACATGGGGCAGATGCAAAAAGGGTAATATAGACAAACTGTCATCCACTAAACAAGGCTTTATGTGAATGTGGTCCTGAAAATTGAATTCATGAGCCAAGCACTAAATAAATAGGAAGGCCTGGGATGCTTGACTAATTTATAGCTGAGCCGTGAAAGCCGATTAATAACTGAGCCACAGCCTTTTATCAGAATGCTTAAGATATTCACTTTGCACACAGCACAATCCAGCACATCAGGGCCAGCCCAAGACATTTTGGCACCTGAACCACAAAAGGGCATTCCCCTCCTGCCAGGAAAGAAGGCGTGAGGGAAGAAGGAACAAGGTGGGGGGTGAAATCAACCTTACCTGATGGTTGAAGTGGGAATCAAAGGCTGCCACAGAGTCGGTGAGGGTATACTCATTAATCAAGCTATTAACATAACCTAAGACAACAAGAGTTTCCGATCAGTGCAAATTAGGAAAGGTGATGACTACCGGGCTACAATAACCAGTGCTATTTTTCTAGAAAGAGAGATGGCGGAACTCACCATGAATGCCTCCCTTGTTCTCTTATAATGACAACAGCACCCACCTGAGAGGTTCCAGAACTGAGTTCCAGCAATTTCTGGCTGAAAAAAAGCCCTGTCAAGATCCTGCTTCTTGTGGCACTTTGCAGTAATTTTATGTAGGGATGAATGAACCTGTCAGTTTTGGTTTCTGTGTTTCTCATTTTTCCTATCTCAAATTCAGTTCACCCCTTGTCACGGGCCTTATGGTGCCACCAGGCTCAGGCATAGAGTGGCCGGCAGAGAGAAGGAGGGGGAGCAGGAGGATGAAATGGTGGGGGGCTGAGACCAAGCAACAGTGTCTGGAGGAGGCAGGTACTTCTCTTTCTCAGGATATGGCTGCTCCAGATGGGGAGCAGGACTCCCACCTCCCTCCCTCCCCAGGGAAGCTTCAATGGGGTGTCAACCAACTGCTGCAGGTAGAAGAAATGGATTAAGAAGGGGCGGGTCAGCCCCATCCCTCCCTAATACAGTGCACATCTGGAACTTGACATTTTCACAAGGCACAGGAGTCTTGCCAATGAGCTCACATGGTGAGTGGGCGGGCTAGCCTATTGGGACAACTCTGTTGCTTCTGTGCAGTTCTGACCTCCTTGCCTAAATCTTGGATGCCTTAAACTTGGATTGCTGCTTCTAGCTGAGATAGTTCCAACTTCCCTGTCAGCTAACCTGAGCATTAAGGCTGCTGTGACCCACTACCTGTTGCAGAACCTGCACTTTTAATCAATAAAGATATTTCCCTTCCTCTCAAGGAAGAGCCTGTGTCACCATAGTCTGAGTGGGAGCAGGGACACAGTTCCTCAATCGTGGGGTTGTTGTTTTCTTTAAAAAAGAAGTCCTTGTGAAAATTCATCAACATTTTAGTGTGCATATGTACTAAAACACACAATTTTACAAGCAATCTTCCCTTAATGTTATGAATTTTGTTTATTTTCACTAAATATTTACACTTTTGTGCACACTTTTTGTAGAAGAACTGTATCTCAAAATGTGGAGGAGTGTGAATTTTGAAAGCTAGTTCTTTTTCCGTTCACATAATTTTAATGGTCCAGGTATGAGGCCTTTGCTATCAGTCCCAGGGATCATGTGTCATAAATATCATGGTGTGTCCTCTGCCCCATTGTGACTGTATCTTACCTTCAGTTCAGTGAGAAACAGGACCTGCTTCACTGATGAATTTTTCCATATACATTCATAAAGCTTAGCTATCTTGCCTGGTCATGAATATGTATGTTAGGATATCACACACTGGCATCACACCTGTGTGTGTAAAGCAAAATAAATAAACTATATTCCACAGAAAGGAGTGATTTGTATGCATGCATACAATAACAAACTTAGTTGGTCTCTAAGGTGCTACTGGAAAGATTTTCACAAGATTCAGTTTTCACTGTGAAAGATGCTGTTTCAGGAGTGCCAAATTGTTCACGCAAAAAGCCCTCTACTTCCTGCATTTCACATCTTTTTTCAAGATTGCCCACTGCCATTATTCTTTGTCTGCTGCTCTGTTGTATTCTGCTAACTCTAAGTGTTTATGATTGTTTATGATGTTTGTCCTGGGCAAGCCCTAGTAGTTCGGGGGGGGGCTGTACGCTGAGCATGTGACTGTTATGAATCATTTGAATCTATTTCTCATGGATAAAGGCATAAATATAAAATGCTGTTGGGCACAATTGCTTTTACTGAAAAGACTTCTTCACTTCATTATTTCAACCAATTGGGGCTCACTCAGTGATATGATCATGTAGCCAAATGTGATTCACGACAAGATGCCTTGATAGCATTGTCTTCACCATATAATCCCTGACTACCTTGGGAAGTGTTGTGAAGAAGCCATTTAAAGTTATAGACATGGAGCAAGTACATTCCTTGCATCGCTTCCATCTTCAACACAGGCTAGAAAGAAACACGTCCTGTTGCCTGCATTTGGGGCACCGTCTTGCTGCGCTGGTTTCCTTGGCAGCAGGATTGCACCCCCTCTTGTGCCAGCACTTGCTGCCTTACAGCTTGGCACGTATTTTTTCACAAAGAGTTGTCTAAATGGCTGGAAAGGGGATTGTTTCACAGGTGGAAAAATTTACTAAACGCACAAACACCCATTTCAGTTCATCATTAATGGACATGTATTCCCTGCAGAGATTATTTCTGATAAGAAAAGCAGACAGCTACATGGATTGCAGAAACCTTCACTCATGGCATTTGCAGGGAAATGTAAATGACCCCTTGTCCCTTGAACATCAATGTGTGAACTGATTGTTTATTGCCCTTATTAGTTCTGTTATTCACTAGTTTACCCCACCCCTTTGCTGGTGTAGATGCCAAAAGTTGAAACTGCCTGAAGATTATTGGTGGCTTGCTGATGCTACCCTGTTAAACTAAAGGGTTAAAGAACTGCCTAAGGATGATTCATTGTTACATCTAATGATTTAGGTTCACTTCTTATTAAACAGTCCCCAAGCCAGAAATAAACAATTGCTCTTCCTTTAACTAGTTTAAGTTCTTGCTTTCAACTCTCTCAGATCTATGTATTGGAAAGAAATGTCTAATAAGGCTTGCATTTTGTTGACAATGTCCAATAAAATGTTGCTGATTCTTTAATGGTAACTTTGTAAATTTTCATCAAGAAGCAAGAGGAAAGAAGCAGTGGGGTGGGGGTGGGGGCGAGGGTGCCTGGATTGCAAGACATCTAGAAATTTACCTGACACCTTTCTAACTAGTAATGCTTTAAAAAGGAATTTGAGACTCAATCCCAGACATATCACATCAGCATCAGAGTGGCAGGTGTTAGAATCAGGCTAGGAATCAGTTTAAATCTAAGTACTCCAGCTGGAATAATTTGTGCATTGGATTGAATATAAGGCATATTAAAAGAAGGTAGCTGAACAAATACAATAGGCACCTGGTACCAATCTATTGCTATTACTTCAGTATAGAAATTGAATATAGATAAAGAATCTGTAGCTGCTAGGAGTCCAGTTGAAATCTAAGAAGCAATTTGCTTGTAACATCCAATTGATTATAATTCATGTGGGTGGGTGGAACCATGCGGGGGCTGGCATTGCTAATGAAAGCTGCAGCATGGCATATTGATACTGTAGGCTTAAATGTCAACTGCAGCTTTGAGATTTAAAAAAAAAACCATACTGCTTGTTTAAACAGTGGGATGAGAAAGGGAAGATATTAAATTTGAACTTAGTGTTGCCTTCTAAACTTGGTCATAGTTCTTCTACTAGTATAGCACTTTTGCACATTGCACACATTTTGGCATGTAGGGCGGGTGGTAGCTTTGCATGCACAGGAAATTGTGGGGACCAGACCTGTGCTGTGAAGACTGCTGTCCCTGCACTGTGAATGGGTGGTATAGTCTGCGCTCCAGGAGGGTGTTTGGACTGCATTATCGGCTGCCAACCATTGTTTGCTCCCCCACAGTCTGAAATAATGTGTGCTGTACACTGGCTGTTTGTTGTTCAGTATCCAGTGTTTTTTTGTTTTCTCTTCCAAATGGTTGGTCTTGTGATTTACCGTACTTTTTAAAAGTTTGCATTTACATGATACATTGGCATCATTTTATGTATGACTTGTAACAACAGGTTGTTGACTTATGAGTGGACCCCATTGTACCACAACAGGGTGCTGAAGAGAAGCAATGAGAAACCATGGTGATCTACTATTTTGTATGGAACTAAACCTATTCAGAATTAGTCTCCCACAAATTGCTTCAGTCGCCCATTTAACAATAGCAGAGTAAGGCTTTACACACAACTCTAATTTGTCAGTTAAATTTTGTACTCTAATTTGTACTGTAAATCAAATTAAAAACCCCCAAGGTGAATTTCACACCTGGTCTTTAAGGGTTTGAAATATTGTAACATTTGTTGAAGCAGCATCATTACATCAGAAGCAGCAACATTCATCTGAGTTGCCTGTGGTCCCAGGAAAGCTGTTCTCCAGAAAAGTGCAAATCCAAGTCTGGCAGCCACTCTTAAAAGGTGCAGTCTCTAAATTGTTGACTAGTTAGAGTTGTGTGTGTCTGTGTGCATTAAAATAAATAAATAAATAACTACATTTAGGATTTCCAGTGATGTGTCCCTGCCTTGAGGACAGCCTTGTCTGTACTCTTTAATATTAACCACAAAGGTATTCCATATTGCATATCCAATGTTAATGATTTTTCCTTTGCCAATTTCAATTTGAAAGTCAGCTTCTCGGCCACTGCAATATGCCAGACGTGTTTTGTCCAGTTCCCCAATGTTCAATGGTCAGCCTGCTTCCAATTCTTTGCCATTTCCACTTAGGCAACTGCTAACATGAAACCAATGAATGATCTGTGTAACTCTCCCACCCCTCAGTTTCTTCCTCCCAAATGTTTAACAATGTCAACACTGGTGACGTAACAATAGACTGCTTTCTTATTTTTCCCATTTTAAAAAGTCTCACGGTACATTATCACATATCATCATCATCATCATCATTATTATAGCTGAAACCATTACAAAAGATAAAATACATAAAACAGAGAAAAACAGAATATGAATATATAAAGTGCTTTGTTCACATCATCTGCAGCAGTCGTCACTCCCTGCACTTCTAACATGGGCCACTCTGAGAGGTACCACAGTTATGAACCCATTTTAAGGAATTTTCTCAGTTGACCACTGATAAATAACAAAATGGTAGTTGATTTCAAATTCTGTTCCTGGGACCAGTAGAAATCTGCCCACCCAGATCATCCTCCCTTGCTATTCGCAAAGTGCTGGAGGAAAGTGTTGCTGTCTCATCACAGTCTGTTTTTAATGAAAGCGTCGGTGCTGTGCTGTTTTTACTGCAATTATCTGCATGGTTTTAATAGATCTTTATATCTGCATCTGTATAGTTTTAATTCTATTAATATTTAATTTAAAAAAATGTTATCCCACCCCAGTGTTTTTAAATCTCTCCTTAATTTTATCTGTAAGCTGCCTCAAGTCCCTGTCAGGGAAAAAGGTGGGGATAAATCCCTCTGAAACACACCAATGTCAGGACTCTTGGGCTGGGCTATTGTTGAGGGCGTGTTGCTGGGTTTTGTTGTTGTTGCTGCCATCGATATTCATTTCTTTTGTACTTTTATTTTTAGATCTTATATAGACCCGATCAGGACCGGATTGAGGTTTGATGAAGCCTCAGCTCCTCAATGTAATGGGGCCTTTTATATGTCCAGCTGACCTTTGTCAACAACATACTGTCGCTGTTTTTTGTGTTGAATATATGCTGTATGGACCTAATAGGTATCTAAAGCCATTTGCACAGAACAGAATATATTTTGGAAATGAACATCCAGGTTTTTTCCCTTTAAATTTTTTGGGGGCCCTAAGCTATAGCTTGTTTAGCTTATAGGTAAATCCGGCACGGGATCACCCGATTCATGTGAGTCGTCCGAGCTGGATCACGCTCTTCCAGGCGCTTCATTAATTGCTTAGGACTCCTTTTGCTGCTACCTTTGCAATCGGGTCAAACCTTTTCGTCTCATTTGCCCACTGAGCAGGGCTTCAGAAGGCTGAGGTGACTTTAGATCCCTTTTCGTATTCTGACTTTTGCCCGTTTTCACGACAGGGCTGGGGATTGCTCCTCGGTTTTAATGCCTTTCCTTCGTTAAGTGCTTTGAGAGGTGGGGTTTTTATTATTATTATTATTATTCTGTTTCTACAGTCGAGCGGTGTATACATTTTCTGAGCCAGATAAAGGAGCTGGAGAAGTACGGCTTTCTTGGAATACACGCAGCACCGTCAGGACACGTGTGTGACGCGTGAATTCCCACGTTAGCCGGCCAAGGCACGGGCGCGCTTTACACTGCGCATGCGAGCCGTGCGTGGTCGGGTGTTTGTTACGCGGCCGCGGAGCGAGGGGCGCTGGGAAGGGGCGGGGCGGGGGGCGGGGCCGCGGGGTCGCCGGGGCAACGGAGCGACGCGCGCGCGGCCTGGTCGGCGGGAGAGGCGGCGGCGGCGGCGGCGATGGAGGAGGCGGCGACGGGGACGACCACGGAGGGCACCTTCTGCCTGCAGCGTATCCTTGGGCCGGGCGAGGGGGAGACGCTTCCGCGGAGAGCGCCGCTTGCCGCGCAAACCCAGCAGGACCGTCGCCCCTGTAATTCTCTAAAAATGTCCCGCCTCCTGTCGGCTGTCCTTACCTGTCGCCTTCCCCCTCTCTAGCATCTATCTGTCGCCTATCACTGGTCACCTGTCCACCCTGTAATGCATCCCATAATCTAGGTAAAGAACCCCTGGACGGTTATGTCCAGTCGTGGCCGACTCTGGGGTTGCGGCGCTCATCTCGCTTTACTGGCCGAGGGAGCCGGCGTGCAGCTTCCGGGTCATGTGGCCAGCAGGACTAAGCCGCTTCTGGCGATCACCTTCCCGTTCACCTTCCCGCCAGAGCGGTACCTATTTATCTACTTGCACTTTGACGTGCTTTTGAACTGCTAGGTTGGCAGGAGCAGGGACCGAGCAACGGGAGCTCACCCCATAGCAGGGATTCGAACCGCCAACCTTCTGATTGGCAAGTCCAAGTGGCACAGTGGTTTAGACCACAGCGCCACCCGTGTCCCTATCTTTCTATCTATAAATAGAGGCACAGGGATCAATATGGCTGTAGGCGTCTATGTTCAGGGGGAAAGTTCTTACTGCTTTTATTTAAGCGGGTTTGAGCAAACAAATATAGATTAACTCAAACCAAGTCCTTGTAGGTGGAAAAGTTTGTGCTTTAAGTCCCTTTGGCACTTTTATTCCATTTGGGACACCCCGCCCCCCTCATCCGGTTTCATACTTCTATTTCCCCCAAAAATGTGATGATCCCTGGCATTAATTTGCGTAGTTGTAACAGCGACAAGTGATGTAAGAAAATATGTTTCTCTTAAATCCTGCTTTCTGAACGCCCTGGGAGCAAACCCCTTTTGTTTTGTTTTGTTTGTTCGTAAATTGCTTTGGGTTGCCTTTGGCAAGATAAAGCGACTAACAAATTTAATAAATAATAATAAGGTGATGTCATTTTTTAAAGCACCTTTTATCTTCCTGAACCCTCCTTCAGTCTTCTTAGGATTGCTTTTCCCAAGAGGGGCTGAGTTGGGGCAAAGGTCTCCTTGAAATTTTGCAGCTGGACCTTTTGCATGATAGAAAGGTTTTTGTGGGTTTAGTGGGAGGGGGCTGATCCCAGAAAAATAGGCGCTGGGTTGCAACCTTGCAACTCAGTCCTCAGAAGTAACTACTAAGTAGGTGTGCATAGGTTTGTAAGGTAAAGGTAAAGGACCCCTAGACAGTTGAGTCCAATCAAATTTGACTATGGGGTGCAGTGCTCTTTCAGGCTGAGGGAGCCAGTGTTTGTCCACAGACAGCTTTTCTGGGTCATGTGGCCAGCATGACTAAACCGCTTCTGGCACAGTGGGATACCATGACAGAAGCCAAAGTGCCTGGAAACGCTGCTTACCTTCCCGCCATAGCAGGACCTACTGTATTTTTCTGTGTATTGGATGAGGATTTTTGTCTCAAAAATCGTGTCAAAAAACTGGGGTTGTCCAATACACGGATAGTGGCATGGCGTGCCGCCAGCCATTTGGTTGGCAGGAGCATGGCTTCCCCTGATGCCACAGCAAGCGGGGAGCGATCTGGAAGGTGTTTCCTGCCCGCAGCTGCGTGGTGGGGAGAAGCTGCGCACCGCTGGCCAGCTCTTTGATGGGAGCGCAGATCCACCCAATGCCGCTGTGCGTGGGAAGCACTCCCTGGGTCGTTTCCCATGCGTGACGGCATTGTGGGAGGTTGCACTCCTGCAAACCTGATGGCTAGAGGGAGTGCAAATTCACCCGATGCCGCCGCGTGTGGGAAACGATCTAGGCTAGGGAGTGTTTCCTGCCCACAGCTGCGTGGGGGGAGAGGCTTGACAACTTTGGGCCATCTCCCCTCCTTTTCTTAAAATATACAAGGGGGCATCTTATAAATGGGAAAGTACGGTATTTATCTACTCTAGCTGGTATGCTTTCAAACTGCTAGGTTGACAGAAGCTGGGACAAAGCAATGGGAGCTCATCCCATTGCTCAGATTCAAATTGCTGACCTTACGAATAGCAAGCCCAAGAAGCTTGGTGTTTTAGACCACAGCACCATCCACATCCCTGCATAGGTTTGTACTCTGGACTGAAATGTTGCAGGCTTTGCCATGTAGGTAGAACTCATATTTCCATGTGATGAATGACAGTACGTTCATCTTTCCCATTGATATTAAAGCAAAAACAGGCCACCACAATGTTTGCCAGCTTCCAGGGAGCTTGACCCATAGTTTCAGGGTTTGTAGCTACCCCATTACAGTTCTTAAGGGAAGTTAAATGTAAAGATAAAGGGATGGGGAGCAGGCAGTGACAGCATACCCTTTTATTCTTTTCTGACTAATGCACATGTCAGCTATTTTAGAAGAATGTATCTCTGTAGAGCTAAAGCATAAATACCATCTAATTTCAATAAATATGCCTTGAATTGTGAAATATATTAAACTGCTATTTGAATGACAGTCACCTTATCAGGATAAACTAAAGGCATGCACAATACTCAGGTTGCAACCTGATGGCTTTGGAGTAGTTAATACAGAATTCCCAATGCAAATATGCATGGTATTGTGAAAAGCTTTTGCTTACCTAGTCAGAGCTTATCACAACTAACTAGGCAGGCCTAGCAAGAACCTAGGTTTCTCATACTTTCTTCTTCTAGGTTAGTTATTCAGGATCTCCAGGGAAATGAGTTACATTTGAAGTCTAGGATGCAAAATCACGGTGGGCTTTTATTTTTATAGGACCCAGCTTACCCAAAAGTAAAGTTTAAATCATCACCACCTTTTCCATCTTGTTCCTCCAGTACAATATTTCTCTCTCTCTCTCTCTCTCTCTCTCTCTCTCTCTCTCAGAAAGAGCTTGTGACTCAAGTAGACACCAAGGCAGGTATATAAATATATGTCAAAACACAGTGAAAAGAGATCAGTAATGTGACACTGGATATCAGTTAGAAGGAGAGGTTTGAAATTTTGAAGTGCAACCTTGCTCTGCCACTGCTTCATTGAGTCCCAGGCTTGCGCCTCCATGCTGTGGCTGTTGGGATCTGAGATTTCGGAGATCTGGCAATTCTAAGGACACATTCCAGCCATGCAAAAACAATAAGAGTGCAAAACAGGTCTAGTGAGGGATCTGGCCCAGGAGGGTGTGTGACTTGAGAGTCTGGACGGCCAGATAGTCCTGGAGGGCCACATTTTGCCCCAGACCCTGAGGTTCCCACTCCCTGCTATATAGCATCCCTACAAAGTGTCTTTTTCTTGCCTTAAATGTGTAGTCTCCACAGTGAGTCTACAATGAAGTAGCTTAAAGGATCTGCCAAGTCCCATGCCCTTATAAAAATGTACAGAATGCTTTCTGGTTTGAAGTGCCCTAAATCATCAAGCTTTTTCTTCAGCTGCTCTTATTTGAAATATTGGGTGGATTTGGTGTTGTGACATATTTGTCAGCATTGCAGCATCTTCTAATAACATTTAATAGACATTTCAAAAGGGGGAGGGCAGTGAATGGTACTATAACTTACTTTTGTTGTTGTTTAGTCGTTTAGTCGTGTCCGACTCTTCGTGACCCCATGGACCAGAGCACGCCAGGCACTTCAGTCTTCCACTGCCTCCCGCAGTTTGGTCAGACTCACGTTTGTAGCTTCGAAGACACTATCCAACCATCTCATCCTCTGTCGTCCCCTTCTCCTTGTGCCCTCCATCTTTCCCAACATCAGGGTCTTTTCCAGGGAGTCTTCTCTTCTCATGAGGTGGCCAAAGTATTGGAGCCTCAGCTTCAGGATCTGTCCTTCCAGTGAGCACTCAGGGCTGATTTCCTTCAGAATGGATAGGTTTGATCTTCTTGCAGTCCATGGGACTCTCAAGAGTCTCCTCCAGCACCAGAATTCAAAAGCATCCATTCTTCGGCCATCAGCTGTCTTTATGGTCCAGCTCTCACTTCCATACATCACTACTGGGAAAACCATAGCTTTTACTATACGGACCTTTGTTGGCAAGGTGATGTCTCTACTTTTTAAGATGCTGTCTAGGTTGGTCATTGCTTTCCTCCCAAGAAGCAGGCGTCTCTTAATTTCATGGCTGCTGTCACCATCTGCAGTGATCATGGAGCCCAAGAAAGTAAAATCTCTCACTGCCTCCATTACTTTAGATAACATTATTTGTACCATATTGCATCTCCTTCCTGGCCCCAGTAAAACTTGTGCCTCTCCTATTGTCTTCTTACTACAGACTATACTGAAAGAGTCGACAGCACAGACTGCCTCTTGTTGTCCAACTCTGCTCACCAAAAATGAGGAAGGCTTTGACTCATTTAGTAGCTACTTATAACGAAGAGTCTTGAGGCACCTTAAAGCTTTAGCTTTTGTGGACTACAGTCCACTTCACCAGTTGCATGAAATGTTATCCGGAGCTGTATGCATATCTATCCAAGCATGCGTAATGGGGCAGGTGGTGGTATAAACAGTGAGGTCAGAAGGAAATTAAATGCAGTAAAGTACAGAGAGTAACAGTCATTAGTGGCTGTCCACAAAAAAACCCAGTTATTGTTGATACAGATGTCCAGGCATTGGTGAGCCAATTAACACATGACAGAAATCTTTTGTCTCAGTTAAATTCACAAATGAGAGCATGAAACCACTTGATGAATTGCATTGCGGGGGGTTGGACTAGATGACCCTTGGGTCCTTTCCAACTGTATGATTCTATGAACTGTGGTTCCTTTGCAAATCTCCCCTTGAAGTTCCTTTGTTTAAGGTACAAAGGAACATTTTTTTCATATTGCCACCTGTGATGTCAGATTAGTGCCTGTTTATTGTTTTGTGTAAGGACAAGCCTGTTCTGTGTAGTGTGCAGAAGGGCATTGTTGGCAGATGATAGCATGTATCACATTGGAAATTGAGCACGTGAATGAACCACTGATATTTTGGAATACATTATTTGGTTGCCAGCATGGCTGTAGCGAGGGGTGGGGGTTCAGCTGCTCCCCCATAAAGTAAATAAATAAAAATACTTAACTAAAAGTAGAAATAATCAGAATATTGGAAATTGAAATGTTCACTGAGGTCACTTGGATGATGTTGTGATGCATTCTACCAACACAACTACTGGCAACCTGACTGAGTGATAGGTGTGGCTTCTGCAAACTGACCAATCATGTTGCAGGTAGCTCGGTTCTGGAAGCTTCTCATAGTTTCCATGATTTTCTCCTGAGAGTGCGCACCTGCAAGGCCTGTCAACTGGAAGTTTTCCCCAGGCTATTTATAACTCATTACCTGGACACTTTAGTGTCTTTGTTAGAGCATCATTTCTCACCTGCTTTTTCACTTTTGGCCCTACAACCCTGTATCATGTTGGAGATGACCCTTCAAGATGGAAGCCAAGCAGTTCTTATCAGTTGCAAGACTTTGACTGAAGCTGAACTCTGGGACACCATGTGGAAGGAGAAGAAACTCAGCAAAGAGCAGTCCTAGTAAAAGAGGCAGAAATCTTTTACTCTACTACAAAAAGGCTCTGATCTCTCTTGTACTGTAAGGTGATCATTCAGTACCTCACAGAGAGCAAAGACCTGGCTAAGGTCGACAGTGGCAGGAGAGTCTCAATGGGATATGCTTACTGAGTGTGCACAGAAAAACTGCATCAGAAAAAAGGAGAAATTTGAGAAGGAAGTGCTGAAAAGGTTTTCAGCAAAGCCAAGAAAACTTGTTTTACTTTAGATTTTTAAAAAGTAAAATGAAATATATGTGTTCTTTGTAATTTTGTAAAATATAATCATTAACTGCATGAAAGGTACTCCCTGATGTTAATTTTTTATTTGACTTCCTAATTTTCAAATGAATGAAGACTTTGACAGATTTTTCTGAGCAAAAGAAAAGTAATTTCAAACAACTGCCATAAGAAATTAATTTAAAACAACTGTTGTTGAAACATTTCATTCCTAATCTGCCCACCCCACATAAATTCTGGTCATACCCGTGGTTGCCAGGGTAGTTACAGGGACCCTACAGTTTTGTCCAGAGATATTAGCCCCCTTTTGCATCTTGTGGGTTGCAGTAAACTTGAGAGAGGAGCTTGTAAGTGCAAGTCTGCTGATACAAAGGAATAGCATGATACAAAGAGCTGCTTACCCACCTTCTGGCTTCCGCCAGGCATTGTGAACACTTTTTAAAGGCCCTCTTTCACCGCCCAGTAAAAAGGGCCACAAGTATGCTTTTAAAACACCCAATCAGGATGACTTGTTTGGTTCCGGGGTCAATATATAGCAGACTTCTGTGGCAATTGTGCACTGTGCAGATCAATAATAATAATAATAATAATAATAATAATAATAATAATTTTTTATTTATACCCTGCCCTCCCCAGCCAAGGCTGGGCTCAGGGCGGCTTACAAGCAATAAGAAAAACAAGTTGAATGATTACAACTTAAAAACAAAATTAAAATACATTAAAATATTGAAACATTAAAATATTAAGAAGTTTTAACACCAGAAACACCAAGGTGGAAAATAGTGCCCTTGTGAAGTCTTTTCACCCTCATCCTCTTGACACAGTGCTTCACATCACAGCATCAGTGAATTAGCATTTCCTGTAGAAGTATTAAAAAAATACAGTCCTAATCCTAGTGAACAATATTTATATCTCATAACAGAAGCATATATATATATTTTTTTATAGAAATTTATTGGGTTTTACAATAGAAATAAACATAATAAACAATGTAACATATATCTTAACATAGTTTCACATTTTCTTTGGACTTCCTCACATCTCCCGCTCCCACTTTCATCGTTATAACATTTTGTCAGCAATTTATTATCTTATTTGCATTCTTATATCCCTTCTATGTTTCATAATCTTCTAGTTCTCAAAAAGAGTTATGTTTTCTCAATCTCACTTATTTTCTTAAAATCATCTAAATTAGTGGTGCTCAGTTATTTTGATCTAACATCCTGTTTAGCATTCACTCAAGTTGCAATGTTTTTGTAAATAATTCTTAAATTTCTTCCAATCCTCCTCAGTCCTCTCTTCTCCCAGGTCGCGAATTCTGCCGGTCATCTCAGCCAGTTCCATGTAGTCTATCAGTTGCATCTGCCATTCTTCCAGTGTGGGTAGATCTTGAGCTTTCCAATGCTTTGCGAGTAGTATCCTTGCTGCTGTTGTTGCATACATAAAAAATATCTGGTCCTTCTTTACCACCCCTTGGCCGACAATACCCAAAAGAAAGGCCTCTGGTTTCTTAGTGAAGGTATATTTAAATACCTTTTTCAGTTCATTATAAATCATTTCCCAGAACGCCTTCACTTTAGGGCAAGTCCACCAGAGGTGGAAGAATGTTCCTTCACACTCTTTACATTTCCAACACTTATTGTCAGTCAGGTGGTAAATTTTTGCAAGTTTGACTGGGGTCATATACCATCTATATATCATTTTCATTACATTTTCTTTCAAAGCGTTACATGCAGTAAATTTCAGTCCAGTACTCCACAACCTTTCCCAGTCCTCAAACATAATATTATGCCCAATGTCCTGCGCCCACCTTATCATAGCCGATTTAACCATTTCATCTTGTGTGTTCCATTTTAACAGCAAGTTATACATCCTTGAAAGTACCTTACTCTTAGGTTCTAACAATTCTGTTTCTATTTTCGATTTCTCAACCTGGAACCCTAATTTCTTGTCATTTTTAAAAACTTCTTTAATCTGAGCGTAATGTAACCAGTCTCGCACTTTATCCTTCATTTTCTCCAGACTCTGCAGTTTCCAATTGTCTCCATCTTTTTCTAGAATTTCCCAATATTTTGGCCATTTGGCCTCCATATTGGGTCTTTTTCGGGCCTTAGCTTCCAAAGGTGAAAGCCACCTTGGGGTTTTATTTTCCAGCAAGTCTTTATATTTTGTCCAGACATTAAACAGTGATTTTCTGACAATATGGTTCTTAAAGGCCTTATTTGCTTTAACCTTGTCATACCATAAATATGCATGCCATCCAAAAGCATTGTTAAACCCTTCCAAATCCAGCACGTCAGTGTCTTCAAGAAGTAGCCAGTCTTTTAGCCAGCAGAACGCTGCGGCTTCATAATACAACTTTAAGTCTGGCAGGGCAAAGCCCCCTCTTTGTTTTGCGTCAGTTAATATCTTAAACTTAATTCTGGGCTTTTTGCCCTGCCAGACAAACTTAGAAATATCTCTCTGCCACTTCTGAAAGCACTCCGTCTTGTCCAAAACCTGAAGTGTTTGAAATAAAAACAACATCCTTGGCAATACATTCATCTTGATAGCAGCAATTCGGCCTAACAAAGAAAGTTTCAATTTTGACCAACTATCTAAGTCTCTCTTAATTTCTGCCCAAACAGAAGCATATTTTTGGCAAGCTCAAAAATGACAACCCCCCCTCCCATCAATGAAGTTAGAAATGATAATTGAATGGACAGGTACTTTATGAATAAATACAGATATTTATTGGAAGATGTGATAACTCTTGAGAGTTTGTAACACAGTCAAGCTGAGATTAGAATCTGTTCCAGCATCCCTGGAGAAAATAGCAACCTGAATTCCTGAAGCAAAGCAAAGCAAATATTCACTAAATGGTGTTCATAAATGTTTGAGAGCTAAATTTTGTTGCCAGATGTATAGTGGCTTTCACTGTTGTGTGTGTAGGCAGTCAAGCAGCAAACTGACAGCTCTGAATAGAATTTGCTTATCCCAAGAATTGCAGAGAATGTGTTGCTCAGTAAATACTGTTTGCTGTTTTATACTTAACTTAACATTTAGAGGTTTCAGTAGCAGAAAGCTCTGAAGATGACTACCAATATGAAGAGGTAAGAGACGTTAACACAAAAGTTGCAACCTATTTTATTTTTAAGTACAAATTGTGATATTGATATGACAGAGAAATACAATTTATTTTATTGTTAGCCACAAAAAATAGTCTTACATACTTTATTATTTATAAATGAAGGGCAAGGTCTATCCCAGAACTAGGGAGATATCTGGTTTTCAACATTGTGCTATATCACCAGCTAAACATTGCGATATACCGATATATCACAATGTCTGAAATAAGGATGGAGCTATGTAGAGGCATTGGCTGGCTTCATGGTTTATCCGACATCTTGATTTTTGCCAGTGCCTGTTCTTGTGATTCGCTGCCCCTTGCATGAGGCAGCGGAGAGCTGAGCCGGCTGCAGGAATTGAGAGAAGCATTGGCTGGTTTCACTGTTTTTCTTACATTGTGATTTTTGCATAGCGCGCACGCACACACACACTTCAACTTCAACATCATCATCATTATTCGTGATATATTACCAGGTCAAAAATTATGAAACCGATGTCACAATATGAACTTCAAACCTACTTACAAGACATGGGATTCTACAGATCCCTATTTTCACACACACCTTTTGTGCCCACACAGATTAGAAGGTCTCTGTGCACTGTGTATCTTCATTATCCTCCATCCTGCCCTCCCTCTTGCCCAGATGTAATTTACTTAAACCCTAAACTCAGTAGATCTGACTAGGACAAAATGTGATAAAAGTGTACACTGAACTGATCTTCTGATCCTGTAAAGGTTTTGTTTTGTTTTTGGTTCACTGCATACTGATGTGGAGAGAGGAGAAAACAAGGCCTGGTGTGGTTTTTCACAAGTGCTGTGCCTGGTTTTATTTTATTCTTTTGCAATTCTTTTTTCTCCTTAACTTTATATTTTGGTTTCTAAAAAGACATATAACGAACAATCCCCATTCCATCCATTTAAATGTAAATAATACAGTCAAACATTAAGTAAGTTTGTAAATAATCTGGAAATAGAATTGGCCTGATTTAGGATAGAAAATGTCTGAATGTTTTTAATCTTATTCTTGCACAGTTGGTGCCTGAAAAAAATAGTATGTTGTATCACTGAAACGCTGGTGACTTTACGCAGAAATTTGTTAATTAGTACTATCTTAATTTAAAATCAGTTAAATGCATCCGGTTAATCCATTCTGGGATAGTAATGGCCACTTGGTGCCTGAATGTTCAACTTATATTTTCATAGTTGCAAGTCTACATTTATGTATGCAAGTGCACATAATTTGTAATGTACCATTGATTCTGTTTATCCCAAGTAATTTATAGGCATTCTCACACTGAAAACAGTGCATGCACTTTTATACTTACGTGTCCATGAAAATGAAAGATAATAAGAAATATCCTGCTTATAGTTTTTCCATTTATTCCTGCTGAATAGTAAAAACATCCATGTAAAATTGCTCAGGGACAGGACTCTGATGTGAACCAAATCCTACTGATGCCACAGATAAATATGCTCAGTGACTTCTGAACTTCGGGTAAAACTATGGTCTAGAGTACACTCTCACTTTTAATATCCCATGATTTGGTACACATTTCTAGAACAGTAATTTCATGTAGACTTTGATCCAAAGCAACGTATGTGGAGAAGTTGTATTCTCATGCAAAGGAAAACATTACAGGCATTTTTGTGCATTTACCAAGTTCGCCTGTACAAAATTGGCAACAGTCTTTAATTGACAGAAACAAACAAACATAGTACTCCATTAAACTGGCAACCAAGTGTCCTGATCTAGAATATCGTGTATATATTGCATTTGAATATGGAGTTCTCAGCTCATTTAAATAGATGGACCTTATAGCTTCCCCATCCCATAAATACTTATGTAGATTGGGTCCCCTGATGAAAATGAATAAAGAAGGTATATTAGTTAGGGGTATTAAGATATAAGGAGATATCTTATACTGAATCTGATCTCTGGCCTATGCTGTCTAGCAATACCTCTGCTGGGGTTTCAGATTTTCCTAGTTCTATCACCTAAGACCCTTATTTAGGTAGAGACACGACTAAACAAGTAAACAACAACAACAACAAAAACGAAATAAGTCTAAGTGATACTCAGAGTAGACTCACTGAAATTATGATCTTTAGTTAGTCATGCACATTCATTTCAGTGGGACTATTGTGAGTATGATTTAGTTGGATACAGCCCTGAAGCAGGGATCTGACATATACAAAAAACCATTCCATTGCTGAATTGTGGCAAATAGATTATATAATCTTGGGGACTGAAACAGTTTTCCTCAACTCAGTGGATGTGCTCATTGTATATGTATTTATAATTCTGTCTTAGGTACCAGCCGACGATGAATTTAGCCTGCAAGATGGTGATGAAGATCTGGCAAAGGCTTTATACACTATACAGGAACAGGCTGTTGATGCCCAAATTATGGTAAATATGTTGTTTTTCAAAATATGTGACTACATTGATTCATATGACTTTACAGTTATTAATGTAATATGCATGTGAGTGTGGTGGTTAACAGAATGTTACAGCAAATGCATTATTATTCAAGACTAATGTGAGAGAGAGCAGAGAACTTCTAGATTGAAAAGGGTGACATTATGTTACATCTAAGTGACAAAACTGAACCAAACTAAGTAGTTTAATCGCACCCCCGTTTTCAAATTTTACAATAGTGTTCATAATGAAAGCTGAAATAAACTTGGCATTTTCTATATTTCATATTCAGATATGGTGACTTATCATCTGGTTGCAATAAAAATAATGGGCATCTAGTGGGAATAAATCCAGTGCAGCTGTCATGCAATTTACATGTTATTGGACAGTTTCAAAACACTTTCTTAAGGCAGGCTAAAGCCATTTAACATTCCCAGTGGAAATACATTCCTTTGCATGTCAGACCTCTATGCTTTACTGCAACTGCTTCAGAAACTGCCCTAAGTTTCAACAGAGATGCTATTAAAGGAAGGGAGCATATGCAACCTGAAAGTGTTTCTTTTGATCTAGGACATAAATTATATAGAATCTGTGAGTTGTGTGCATGTGTAATTATATATATTTAAAAGGAACAGATAAAAATGAGCCAACAGGGATAATACTCAAGTCTCATCTCAATGAAGGTGTTAAGTGATCCTTAAGCTCCTTTTTCCTTTCAACTGATTCTATTTTTACTTTTGCAACATAGGCCCCAATTCCTTTCAGAGGGCACACATACTTCTTTTGAAACTTCATGGAATTTAAAAGTAGTGGCTTGAAGAGTGGTACAGAAGAACAGGAAGAAAAAGGCCAAAAGCCGTGCTCTGTGTGCACAATCAAGCTCTCTGTTGTAGTCATAAACCCTGAAAAGCAGAAGTATTTTATCAATTTCCGAGCTATTGGAGTAATTGTTTACTGCACAGTTAATTATTACAATTAATGACGAGAAGTTCATTATGGAATGTAACTATGTGTAGATGCATGCTGTATTTGGATTTGGTAACTCTGTAAACCTTCCTTTTCCCCAAGGGCAACTTTGTATTTCCCTTTATTTTGTTCTAGCCACTGTGTTTTCTTGTTTTGAAACTTTTTGGAGTTGGATATAGTCCTGTGCATAAACACTTGGAACTCAGTGGTGTTAGACTTGTGAAGTCAGTTGGCCCATAATCTGTTACACTGGGCCAACCATCTGTTGTTGATTCTTCATCACACGTCAGTCAGTGTGATCAGCAGAGTATGCAAAGCTCCAGCAGACTCATTCAGTGTTAGCTCACCATGCTGTACTGTCACCATATAGCATGTAACCTTCAGCTTCACCACTGATACCGCACACTTAACTAATGCTGGTGAATGCAGCCTTTGCTTTATACCCACCATTGCACTTATGCACATTCCTTAGAGAACGGGAAGGTGGGTGAGTAATACTTTAGGCCTTCTGGCCTTAGGCTGCTTCTAAAGCCCAGTACAGCTGTATCCAGCTAAGCAGAATCCAGATGTGGAGGTTGGGCAACTCAAGACATGGACCAAGAAGTTAGTGCAATTTCACTCATTATTCTAAATTACACCGACAAGTGGGATTTCCTTCTGTGTAAAGAAGCTGCATAGCAACTGAGCAGTAGTATATCATCCCACTATGCTGGTTGAGCACATTATGTAGGAGGCATGAACCAAAACCAAGAGAAATTCCTGACAGTTCCCATAAAGTTTCCCTAATATGCCAGACCATGATAATTAAACTGCTATAGTTGTCTTGTGCTGTAATTTATGTGATAAAAGAATCCAACTGGCCTGTGATTGAAATGTGCTTTCTTGAAAGCAATAATGAGGCAAACAGGTAGGCTATATTTCTAACAGTAGCTCTTGAATTTTATTTCTAGGCTCAGCGACCAGGTCAGATTGCTAAACATTCCTTGTCTGAAACGCCAGAAGTTGTAGATGACTTTCTTTGCAATTTCCTGATTAGAATGGGGATGAACAGGACACTAGACTGCTTTCAAACTGAATGGTATGCCTTAAAAAAAAAAAAAGTATTCCAACTACAAACCTGCAGAAATAAATATGTATGACATGTTTTGCATCCTGATAGGCAAATAAAGAGGCAGACATGTAAAATGAGGTTGAACTGTGCCACTTTTATTTAAACCTTAAATTATAATCAGCAGAGGGGAATGTCTATGGGGCAGGAACTAACTTCACTGTATATAGCCATTGGGCTTCCTAGACTGCCCAGATTCCTGGGCCACATCCTGAAGGTGGGAAGGGAGGCCTTTCCTTGTCACCCCCCTCCAGGACTGCAGAACCCTAGGTGGATGAGGGAGTTTGGTCTCAAAGAAGGCCCCTATCTCACCCTCCGAACTGCAGAGTCTGAAAAGTGAGCCTTGGGGCCGATTCATCACCTGAAAGACACCTAAGGGGCATCACCAGGCTTAAGCAAACTATTCCCCCCCCCCACCTAAACTGCCCAAAGTGATGAAATCCATCTAGCATTCTGTCAGTGCGAAGTAGGCAAAAAACAAATCTACGATCACCTTGGAAATGCATCAATTGGTACCAAGGATTTTCCTGCTCAGCCTCTCTTGTTCAACAGCCCGCAAATAAGCTCAGCCTTCTGGAACCATCTAGGCCAGGCATTGGCAAACTCGGCCCTACAGATGTTTTGGGACGACAACTCCCATTAGCTAGGGATGATGGGAGTTGTCGTCCCAAAACATCTGGAGGGCCAGGTTTGCCTATGCCTCATCCAGGCCTTTTTGCTGACAGTTTTTTTGGCAAATTATAACTTTTGGAAACCTTAAGTATTAATTGTTGTCTTTATTTTTTCATAATAGGACCTTTCCCCAATGTGAGTGCACATTTTAAGCCTGCACACACACTTCATTTACTGCTAAGTAAAACACAAACATTTTTAAAGTGCGAAGACCATAACATTATTTTTAAAATGTCAAGCCAATTTTCAGTGTTTCTGCCCTATTTGTTCTGCATCCTGAACCAAGTGGTTAAGACCCAGAACTGTATAGTCTGTTCTCAAATAAGTGTCTGGATGATCTAAATTCTAAAATCAATGTAATTATGTTAATTAAGCAGATATATGCTTCTTTGCTTATTTTTCATAAGTTACTCAGTTTTGGCTTGCCATTGGGTGGAAGGGACAAAAGATAGAGCGGGACACCTAACCACTGAAAATGTTACTCAGCTCTCCCTGCGCCTAGCTTTTAAAGTCATATTTCCCCACATTTTGAAACCTATTTTTGTGGCCTATATCTTTGAGAATGACACATATATGCTAATCTGTGACTTACAATGCATGAGCTATTTGACACTGTCAATAAATATTAATTGTTCGCCTTGGTGTTGAGGTGGCTATAGTTCCACACAAGGTATTTTGACAGCGAATTGACTACCAGGTACTTAGGAACCACAGAGCCTGGTGGCGCAGCCAGCCCTGTGCTCATGGGTGTATCCAGAATTTATTTTAGGGGACAGGCTTTATGTTTGGGGGCAGAAGGGAGTTATCTGTGACACAGTTGGTCAGTTAGTTAAGTATTTTTATTTATTTACTTGATTTAGAGGGGCAGCTGCCCTCCTGTATTCTCATGCCTATGCACTTTTGAAAGCCCTTAAGCAGAGGGCTGGCCAAACACATTTTTCTCCCCCCTTCCCAGAGCAGAAAAAAGTTTTATTTTAATTCAGACCTTTTCCTCTACAGAGGGGGAAATACTCTGTTTTTCAAAAGTTCTATTGTTTTTCTGTATTTCTATGAGACTATTATCTTTTAATAATGTTTAGAATGTTGAACAAGAAACTGGGAGACTAGGGTTCAAATCCTCATTCAGCCAGGAAACTAATTGGCTCACGTTGGATTAGTAGTCATAGTCATTCAGCCCAACGTACTTCAATGGGTTTTTGCAAGGATAAAATGGTGAGGGGGGGAAACTGTGTACATCACCTCGAGCACTTCAGAGGAAAGGTGGGATATAAATGTAGTAAGTAAATTAACAGACTACTTTGAGTCTGAGGGTGCACACATAGACAAGTGATTTCTTGATTAGTGTTTATGGTATTAAAGCATCATGTTTAATGGTTTGTGAACTGATGCCCTAAACATGTATTTTATGAATGTTTTTAAATTGCATTTACATTGTTAATTAACATCATTAATAACTGAAAGTAAATTACATTTATCACATTTTCTTTGTGCAAGTATCTTTCTCTTGCTAATATACAGTAGATCCATGCTGTGATCAAACTCTAATGGGATTCAAAATGAGAAAATAATTAATGCTGAGAAAGTTGATTCATTTGCACCTATAAGAGCTCAGCTCATTTATTAAATGACCTCTTAGATATGAAAGCCTGTTTAAGAATTAATCTTTAATTAAATTAGGCAAGGTAATTAATGTGTTTATCTCACAGCTTGAGAATTCTGAGTATTTTGAGTATCTAATTTTATATAAAAGTTTCATCTTTTAACTTTCAGTTTGTTTTAATAGAGGAATAAAACCAAAGTATGAACCAATTAGAATATTTTCTTTATAAAATGAGTGGTATATTGCATAAATTCAGTTTTTTGTCATTTGTACAAATCTATATTTTGCAGTTTAAGACTATACATGGAAATTTACCTATGTGTTGTAATGTTGAGCTTTACATTTCTGTGGATGGGGGTGGACCAAAGCAAAGCCTGCTCTACTCTGGTCTTCTCCCAAGCCCTGCCTACCCAGCCTGGCCTGACTGGCCCAAATTCAAATACCTGGCTGACAGGAAAGTCCACCAGCCAACTGCCGGCCACCCTGCCCAGCTTTGCTTACCCAGGATTTGGGCCTACTCCAACGGGCCACAACTGCGCCCACCCCCAGGAGTGGGTGGGCAGCCATTTCTATGGATTGACAAAATTCCTGTCACATCAGACCCGAAGAATGATGCCTTAGGGTTGATAAACTCTGCAAGAACAGCCCTGCTAAATCAGACGAAGCGCCTACCTAGTCTAGCAACCTCTTTCTCACAGTGATGAATCATGTGCCCATCAGACACCACAAGCAGGAAATGAGGATAATAGCCCCCTTCTGCTGTTCTTACCTGACTCTTACTCAGTATAAGTACCATATTTTTCTGGATATAATAATCCCCCCCCCCCCGATTTTCCTGTATTTTTTTCCATGTATAAGACAACCCCTGTTTTTTTGAACCCAAACTTAAGACAACAAAACCCTAAAATAGATTGGCATTGTTGAGCTTTTTGGGGCAAGTGCCCTCTAAGTTTCCATCATGAGGTGCAGTGTCTGGGGCACCACACACTCCCCCTTGGTGGCAGAGGCTGCTGCTGCTGCCGCAAGGGAGCCAAGGGGCAGGAGGCTCCCGAGCAGGTCGCCAAGGCAGAGCCCAGGGAAGGCGGCGCCCACGCTGCCACCAGATTTGCAAGATTACGCTATGTGTTGTGTGTAGAAATGTTGTATTTGTGAGAAGGGCTGGAATAGAAGGGTTAGAAGAGGGAGGAGTGCATTCGAGAGTCTATAGGTAAAGGCTGAAGAATGTGCTAAATGAAGGAATCTTCCTTTTTTATTGTTACATTTATATTCCACTTTTCCTCCAAGATACATGGTGTTCCTCTTCCCTGTTTTATTCTCCACACTTCCTTATTTTTTTCCCAGCTGCCACTTTGTGCTTTTCTCTCCCAACCCATAATAGTCCTGGTTCTTCTGTCCCTTTACCCAGTTTCCTGATCCTCAGTCCTTGCATTTAGTCTTCAAGAAAGGTTGGACTCATCAAATCATCACAAGTGTTCTGCAGCTTCAGCTTGAAACCCAGTGCAAAGGGCAGCCTAAAACTAGACCCCACCCCTTGCCGCCTGAGTCCCTTGCACATTACTGTACCTTTGGTGGAATCTTTGTAAGGGCCTTCTGGGAAAGTCAGAGGTTTTATGAGACTCAAGCCCTCTTAGTTATTCTACTAATGTGTAAAACCAGCACAAGAATGGTGGCTAAGCATGCTAAGCTCGATGCCCTGTTGTCATCCCCAGCACCCACCATGACTTGGAGAGAAACTTCTAAACTTTGGCACACAGTTTTGAACCCGTCTAAATTGCACAAGGAGCCTCAAATGTTCATCCTCCAACTCATGATGGGTGATAGAGATGGAGACAGGACCTAGTTCAGCATGCTTCTTCCTCACTTTCCCTGCTTGCATATTGATTTTTAAGTGAGTGGAAAGCCTGGAAAGGGCTTCTGTTTGCTTCTCCAGAAATTGTGCACCAAGTGAGAATACTCAAGCCACCAGGTTCTCTGCACATACTCTGCTGGAGATGTGTTGCTTTGAGTGTCAGCTTTTTCATAATCATCATAACTATTTCACATATTGCTTTCCAGATCCCATAGCGCTTCACATGTATTTCTAGTTGTTGTCTTAGTGACAACCTTGTATGGTAAAATCAGTATTATCCCCCATGTTGCAGATGGGGAGGACTGAGGCTGAGTGTGGCTTACAGAAGACCTCCTCATGAGATCTTGGTAGAAGTTAGTTTCAAACTGGAAGCTTCCTGATTCATAGCTCTTAGTCACTTTGTACACCAGCTCAGCTTCCTTTCACTTAGATGAAATCCTATGGCCAGAGCTACACCACCTTTCCTAAAGAAACTTAACAGGCCTTAAAATCCTGCTTCAACCAGGAAGTGAACACACTTATTTTCAAATGATTTCAACTTTTAGACTTGCTGCTGTGTTTGTTTTAACATATTGCTTTAATATTTTCTTCCCATTTAATGCAGCTTTTATGCCTTTCGTATACATTGATTTCTAGGGACATGGGTGGCACTGTGGGTTAAACCACAGAGCCTAGGACTTGCCAATCAGAAGGTTGGTGGTTCGAATCCCCACGATGGGGTGAGCTCCCATTGCTCGGTCCCTGCTCCTGCCAACCTAACAGTTTGAAAGCACGTCAAAGTGCAAGTAGATAAATAGGTACCGCTCCGGCGGAAAGGTAAACGGCGTTTCCGTGCGCTGCTCTGGTTCGCCAGAAGCGGCTTAGTCATGCTGTACGCCGGTTCCCAAGGCCAATAAAGCGAGATGAGCGCCGCAACCCCAGAGTCAGTCACGACTGGACCTAATGGTCAGGGGTCCCCTTTACCCTTTACCTATACATTGATTTGGATACAATCAGCAGAGATGTGTCTGCCTTCATGATGAGGTTCCAAGAAGGTCAAAAGCAGTGCAAATTGTCCACTACCTACTTTAAGGCAAAATTAGAGTGGTGCTGGCTTCATTTAAAAGATGAATGAATTCTGGCTCCATCCCTGTGTTCTTTTAATACAATCGCTGACTCTGTTATTACTTCCAGAATTGTAGTCTGCTTGTAACTGCTTATACAAGCCTAGAACAAGAGCAAATAAAATTTTGCACAAAATAGTTAGCATTCAACACCCACCCACCCCAATAATATGCTTATAAGTTTTTCAGTGTATTTTAACTATGTATTTGTTCTGTTCTGACTTTTGAAGGGTGCTGGGGGTGCTGCAGTTTCAGAATCTAATTAATTTTTATCTCCTGTCATTGAAGCTTTTGATACTTTGATCTGGAGGTCATGCACAGCATGTATAAGAGCAAGTTACTGTTTCATTCTGAAAGCTGAATAAGAGAATCATAAAGTTGGAAGCAATCCCAAGGGTCTAGTCCAACCCCCCACAATGCAGGAATCCCAACCAAAGCATCCATGACTGATGGCCACTGCTTAAAAACCTCCAATGGAGAGTCTACATACAACCTCCTGAGGGAGTCCATTCCACTGTTGAACAGCTCTTACTGTCAGAATGTTCTTCCTGAGGTTTAGTTGGAATCTCCTTTCTTGTAACTTGAAGCCATTGCTTTGAGTCCTACCCTCAAGAGCAGCAGAAAACAACCTTGTTCACTCTTCCATGTGACAACCCTTACTATATTTGAAGATGTATATCACATTCTCAGCCTCCTCCTTTCCAGGCTAAACATACCCAGCTGCTTCAACTCTTCTTCATAAGGCTTGGTTTCCAGACCCTTGATCATATTGGTTACCCTCCTCTGCACATTCAATATCCTTTTTAAATGGTGGTGCCCAGAACTGGACATAGCATTCCAGATGTGGTCTGACCAAGGCAGAATAGAGTGGCCCTTGATCTGGGCACTATATTTCTGTTAATGCAGCTAAGAATAGTATTATGGTTTTGTTTGTTTTTTGCTGCTGCACCGCACTGTTGACTCATGTTAAGCTTGTGATCCACCAAGACTCCTAGATCCTTTTCACATGTACGACTGGCAAGCCAGGTGTCTCCATCTTATATTTGTGCATCTGGCTCTTACTGCCTAAGTGCAGCACCTTGCATCTGTCCCTATTGAAATTCATTTTGTTAGTTTGGGCTCAGTTTATAAGTATAAAAAATGGCATTTTAAGAGCTCTTGTAGTAACCTCTTTGTTCCTAGGAATCAAAGACTTGAATGTGTGAACTGTTTCAGGATCCAGTTTAGGAGTCTTTACATAGCAGTGGTATAAGGGGAAAATGTGTCTCCTGCCCTGTATTTTGTATGGTTGGGCTTAGTTCAGTCTTGCATGGTGTGCCTTTTTAAAAAACCTTAAAAAGTGATCTGAACATGACAACAGTGTTACAGAGTCCCTCCCCTCATTCCAGACCAACAACCTCCCACTTGGTTGAAAATATTGGCTCAAGAGCGTGTGTTGCAAAATGTGTTGGACAATGATTTTTGTGACAGTCCCATCGTTATCAGAATGGCCACCTGCCCAGACACTCCTAACATAGCTATTTAAAACCCACAGGGCAGCATTCTTGAGGGCCTATCAGCCAATTCAGGAAGGGAGACTATTGGGCAGTGGGATGATTGGAACACCAGTGGAATTTGTGATCTGTCTCTCTGGTCCAACACAAGGTACAAACTCAAACCCAGTACCCGAGTGAACTGATCTCCTGGTGAGGCAAAATAGCATCTTTGCTTCCCTTACCCTCCCACCTATTTTTGATCCTGAACTAGATAACATAGACAGAGAAAGTTGGGTCAGATCCTGAGGGTCTTCTAGTCCAAGCCCCTGCAATGCAGGAATATGCAGCTGTCCCATATGGGGATCGAACCTGCAACCTTGGTGTTATCAGCACCACACTCTAACACTCTAACTAAGCTATCCAGACCCACAAAGATGAGTTCCACCCAGCTCATTTCCTCAGGTCTTGGTGACACAGGCCAGTTCAGCCTGCTCATCCTAGCTTAAATCATGGATGATAGTTTTCATGGATGACCTGGAATAACCGGTAAACAGCAGCTCTGCTTTGCTACAGGGCAGGTGAACAAGGCAGCCGCAAACCTGTTGGTTGCTAGAAGGGATAGTTCTTCATCTTGAGTAGAAGCCCCATTCTGGACCAGCTGCAGTTTCTGTATCATTTTTCAAGGCAACTTCATGTACAACACATTGCAATAAAACTAAAAGGGAGGTTACTAGACTATGGTGAACTGTGACCAAGCTATTTCCATTTAGGTATGGTCAGCAGAAGCTGATAAAAAAGCAACCACTTTGAGCCACTGAGGCATTGAGACTCTAATGACAGTGCTGGTTCAACGAACACCCCTAAACTGTGACATGTTTTAATTTTAATGCATTTCTTGCTAAGTGTTCCCTTTCCCCTTGAATTTTCTAAAGCAATGACAACAATATTGTAATAGCTTTCTAGAAAGAGGAAGTATATTGTATTTTAACCTATGGGTCTCCTTCTGTGTTTAACATTCCCATCAAGTAGTAAACTCTATTTTGATCAGTCTACAACTGGGCGCTCCACTCATGGATCTTTCTAATCCTTGTGGCCAGGAGGAGAGGGAGAAAAAGAAACACTTTTCATTTTAATTTCAGGTATGAGCTAATGCAGAGAGGTATACTTGAACCTAAAGACATTGGATTTGTTCCAGATGCATACACCTGCAATCAACATTTGGAAAGGGAAAACAAATATCTCAAGAAGGAAATGGAGAGCTATAAAATAGCAGCCAAGTAGGTTTTTGTTATTGTTAATGGGTCTTCTGTTGTTCACCTGGGGAAAGATCCTGCTGAATTAACCACAATTTCTGTTAATTTCAAGAGGAAAGTTAAGCATGTGTTCAACAAGATTTGAATGTATTTATTTACCGAACTTACAGCTTAAATTGCAAAGAGCATTGAAGTAAAAGTGATTTAAGAGTGCTTATGTCTGACTAGACTGTGCCCAACATGAACATGTTATAATAAGCTGCCAAGTAAGCAGATTTATGGAATTCTAAGAACCTTGTTGGGGCTAGCTGACAGGAGAGAGCTGGGAAAGCCACCACAGTGTACCAAGCCATTACACAAAACTGCAGACCCATCACAATTCATGGGTCTAAACTTGAAGGGATCAAATGGGTTCATGGGGAGAAAGGCTAGTATTCAGGTTGGGCAACCCAGTCAGATGGGCAGGGTGTGTGTGTGTGTGTGTGTATTTGTGGCTGGTAATCAGAAACACAATCAATCCATAAAACAAAGCTTTTGTTCAGCCTTCTGAAGGCGTCCAGGCTTTCCAGTTCAAATGGTTCTTTGCTAATTGTATAATTAAGTAAAATAAAACACATGGACGGAAGATGGCTTGGTACCATGCCTTTTAAAAATGTTATTTGCTACACTTCCTTGCTCTATACAAAGACATATAGTATATCAACTTAAAAAAATATCCAGAACAGGAACCATGTAAAGATAAGCAGTAGTTTAACTGCACTGGGATTGTTATATATAAATAGGTCTAAATAATAACATTGTGGTGCTGAAGTGAATATAGGTGTAAACCACTGCGTTTAGAAAAGATGGCAATTCAGACTGACCAGAGATACATGCCATGTTACTTAAGCAGTTTATGTTTATATGTAACTAAATCCTGTCAATTTTCTGAGCCTAAAAGGTATTGCGGGGTACAAATAGAAAGCATAACTATTTACAAAAGAAATTATTGCATGCTGCAGCCATTTTAATGAATGCATGTATGTTTGCTAAATTTTACATTTCACAATTTTTGAAAGGCCATATTGGATCTATGAGTTGGCTATACAGGAACAGGAACCTTTATAGCATTATTGATTTGCTTTTGAGAATGCATGCCATACAGGAAAAAAATCACAAAACACTAAATAATTTACATGTTTTATGTGAGAGAGGGAGATCTACCGTGTTGTTGAGAGGCAGCAGTAAGCATTTGTCCTTAAAATGTTTGCTGCATCTGTCTTGTATGCTCCTTTCTGACAGAAAATGAAATGCATAGACATTTAAAGGGGGAAAGTCCTGGGCAGTAGTAGTTTTGTGAGCTTGATATTCAAGGTGCTAATATTTCTTTGGAAACACGCTTCCTTGTAGACATTACTATGAGATATGTTGACCAGTTGTCCCTGTTTGTGGTACCCAGGACCAGAAACACACTCAGCAAGGTTAACAAGTATACTGTCAATCAAAATATGATCTAGCAGCTTCAAGTCTAGAGTACTTGAAGTACGTAGCTTCAGTAGGAGGGACAGTAACAGGAAATGGCTGCACTACAGTATATCAGATAAGAGTGTTCAATGTCAGCATGTATTCCAGAAACTGAATCCAGTGCAAAGGGAAATAGGAAAGAGAAGGGGCACAAATAAGGAAGCTGATTTCACCATGATTTCTTTATATATATTTTTTTTATTAGTTTTTTTAACATATCATTTTCAACAGTAATTAAACATACTTTTACATATTATTCAAATTTTTGACTTCCATCAATCCTGTCTGAAAATTTTCCAATCTAATCTCTCAGTATGCATTTCTTATCTTCCCTGTTACATTTCAAACTCATAACTTTGTAACACTTCGTATATTTCTCCTTACAAAACTTCTTGTAGTCCTACTAGCGTAATTTGTTGATTGCAGTTGCTCTTCAAATAATTCATATACTTCTTCCAATTTCTTCTGTAAATCTCTGGTCCCGCAGGTTTTGAATCCTTCCTGTCATTTTGTCCAATTCTGCATAGTCCATTAATTTCGTCTGAGATTTCACCATGATTTCAGTGCATGCTTAAGCAGGTTTACTCAGCAGTATTCCCTGCTGATTTGAATGCATGCTGTTAAAGGTAGTAAGTTAGCAGGGTTGTGTATGGGGAGGGTGTAATAAAAGAACCATCTAAATGAGCTGAAGTGCAAAATGTCAGAAAGAGAATGTCCAAAAGTAGTGTACACCTATAGACTCATAGAATTGTAGAGAGGGAAGGGACCCCGAGGGTTGTCTAGTGCAACCCCCTGCAGTTGCAGGAATCTCGAATGCTATCCTTCATCCAATTTGTTACCATACTATATCCTGTTTAGCATTTCAAATGTGCTAGCAGTTTTATTCTTTTTCATGACAGCTTCAAATCTGAGAAAGTTCCAAATTGATCATGCAAATTTTTAAAAATACTCAAACCTAATAAATATAATTCTAAATACTTAGTTATTGCTCAGATTAATTGAGATACAATTTAGTTACTAACTGCCAATAAAAAACTACCACTAAAAGCAGATCTAGGTGTTAGTGGCATAACTAATAAAAGCAGATCTAGGTGGTAACTGCCATTTTGGACCTACCATTTCTTCTTGCCTGAAGTTGAACAGTTCTTGACTTGAGAGACTCTTGGGGCTGTAAGGCAAAAAATAAAGTGGGATTTAGATTTTCTTGACCATTCTGGTGCTTGTCCCAGCATTATGGCACCCTCCTATCCTCTCTGTCAGAATCTCATCACCAGTCAATGTCCCCCTGCTTTTTTTGTCTTATCCTTATTTCTTCATCCAGAAAGCAGTCATTTTCTTTTTTTTTCTTTCATGCAGCAAAGCTAAAGAAGCACTGTTAAAACTGCAGAAAGAGCGTGACTTCCATCGAATGCATCATAAACGAGTGGTGCAGGAAAAAAACAGGCTCATTAATGACATTAAAAGGTAAACGATTACAAACAGGGTTCTAAACCCACTTGGTTTTCAACAGAAGAGCCAGCATTACCTAAGAATGATATTTATGACATCCCCCTATTTACATGTGTTCAATTCATGCACAACCACTTATATGCACAGCCCTGGAAACCTGGAGGTGGGGGAAGAAACCTGAAAAGCCTCAGCAAAGCCCTGCTGTGCCTCCAGCTCATGCATCAATGGGGATACGCCTGTACAGTGGTACCTCGGGTTAAGTACTTAATTCGTTCCAGAGGTCCGTTCTTAGACCTGAAACTGTTCTTAACCTGGAAGCACCACTTTAGCTAATGGGGCCTCCTGCTGCCACCACGCCGTCATCGTGCAATTTCTGTTCTCATCCTGAAGCAAAGTTCTTAACCCGAGGTACTATTTCTGGGTTAGCAGAGTCTGTAACCTGAAGCATATGTAACCTGAAGCGTATGTAACCCGAGGTACCACTGTATAACAAAGAACTAAGAGGCTGAATTGATACAGGTAGCCTCAGTGGCAAGAAGTATCTTTTACCAACTGCATTTGCCATTCTTGGACTGGGAGAGCCTGACCACATTACCTCATACATTGGTTACTTCAAGATTTGATTCCTGCAGTGTGCTCTATGTGGGGCTTCCCTCGTGTTTGATCCGGAAGCTGCAGTTAGTGCAGAATGCTGCAGCATAATTGCGGACAGGAGTGAGACCTGTGCTCAGATGTCTGCACTGGTTGTCGATCTGCTATTGGGCTCAGTTCAAGGTGTTATTATTAGTATATAAAGCCCTTAACAACTTGGGACTAGTTTACCTATGAGATTGCCTTGCCCCATATGTGCCTCTTAACCACTTTGATCAGCAGAATTGACACTTTTAAAAGTGCCACATGATACCAGTTCCACACCTGTAAAAACCTGATCGTTTAGTGTGGCAGCACCGACACTTTGGAATTCCCTACCTATTGATATCAGGCAGGTGCCTTCACTGTCCTCTTTTCAGCACCTGCTGAAGACATTCATATTTAGACTGAAAAAAATCTCTTAGGAACTGAGTGGAACAACAGGGGCTATGTTCATCTGAACAAACAGCCTAAGGGGCAGGCCTCCCATTAAAAAAAAGGTCCTCATTGATAAGCTCTAGAAGGTTTCAAACACTTTGCAGGCAAATTTGTTGATTGCACAGATTACATGCAGAGGATTAGTTAGATCTAAGCAACCTGCCTATATTAGAAATTGCCTCTCTATGTAGAAGTCAGAAAAAGAATATTGTTACTTTCTGAACTTGTTAAATGATGTGTGCTAAACAGTTTCTTGTGAATTACATAGCAAATAGACTCACCATCCATAATGAAAACTTGACTTTCTACTTAATTTGGTGGAACATTCTAAATTTAGGTTCTGTTGTAATTAATACTAGAGAAATACATTTTAGTTGATCTTTCTTAATTGTAATTTGCTTGGTTGTCAGTTCATATGTTCATTTTGTTTGCACCAGGGATAGACATAACATTCATCTGCAAGAAAGAAACAAAGTTCAATATGGACCAGCATATTTAATTCATTTAATGTACTTTGATAATTTGGAAAATAAAAACTCCCACCTCCATCAACATTTGGAATAGTTTGTTTGTTTTTCATAAGATTTTATTAAAGCTTTTTCATAATACAGTAAGATAAAAGAAACTAATCTAAATAAAAACAAAAACAAAGGAAAGAGAAAAGAAAATGCATAGTCCTCTCTCAAAGGTAGCTCTTAGCCCTTGTCACCCACAGAAAGTGGTGGACCCTCCCAGCTCTCACCTGGGAGATTTCCTTTTTCCTCCCAATCTCTCACCCTGGGAGATCTTCACATCTTTGCCTCTCACTCAGGGTCCTTCCACCAACCGTCCTTGAATCCCAATAATGGCCAGAGCAGAGGATAACAAAGAAGAAAAAACAAAAGAATAGAGAAGGAGAAAAGAAATAAAATAAAAATGACTTCTGATTTTCTGTCTGTCAGTTACATAAAATAAATTATTCAAAACATTCACTCTAGGATGACATCCAACTATTCTACTTTGTGTTAAGCAGTGTTTTTCCAATCTTCAGACCTGAACATTTGGGTTAGTTTGAAAGAACTTGGATTGTATAATTCTTACAGGTAACCAAGAAACGTCTTTCTTCTGAGAATTAAATGCTACAGAATATTTATTGCCTTGTGACCATTGTATAATTTCTTTTCTTTATTTTTTTGTAGACTGAAGACACATTATGCATCATATGAGCCACTGTTAAAGCAGTTGAATGAAAAATATGAGATTCTACTGCGAGAGAAGATGCTCACAAGCTTAGAAAGAGACAGAGTGGTTGGGCAGGTAAAAACCTGTAGTGTGTTTAACCTAGAGATTCAGAAAGCACTGATCTCTTTACTGTCTAATGTAGACTAATGTAGAGTCATGGTTAGAGTGTGGGACTAGGATGTGGGAGACAAGGAGTCAGATCTCCACTCAACCATGAAACTCACTGGGTGACCTTGGGCCAGTCACGTTCTCTCAGCTTAACCCCCCTGACAGGGTTGTGTTGAAGATGAAATAAGGAAGGGAAATAAAGAAGGATCATAATCCTAATCATACTTACTGGTTTAAGTTTCCATTTCTATCCTCAAAAAACAAGGTGGACCACATATAGGTAAAAAAGGTAAAGGACCCCTGGATGGTTAAGTCCAGTCAAAGGCAACTATGGGGTGCGGTGCTCATCTCGCTTCAGGCTGAGGGAGCCGGCATTTGTCTACAGACAGCTTTCTGGGTCATGTGGCCAGCATGACTAAACCACTTCTGGCACAATGGAACACCATGATGGAAGCCAGGGTGCACAGAAATGCTGTTTACCTTCCTGTCACAGCAGTACCTATTGATCTACTTGCATTGGTATGCTTTCGAACTGCTAGCTTGGCAGAAACTGTCAGAACAATGGGAGCTCACCCCATTGCACAGATTCAAGCCACCAGCCTTCCAATCGGCAAGCTCAAGAGGCTCAGTGGTTTAGACCACAGCACCACCTGTGTCCCTACCACAAAGAAAACCCAAGAATATGTAATGCACAAAGAACGTGGGGCATTGGCGATTTTGAGTTTTTCTTGGATGTCAAGTGCACAGAGCTCTTCTTAGTTTAAAATCAATGGGTCATATCACTGAATATAAAATGGAGAGATTACCTGAGGTGTGGGAGGGATAATTCTGTATTCTGAAGAAAGCTGTGCCTTGCTGCTTGCAAGTGCCATCTGCTGGATCTGGTGATTGGCAAGCAGCCACTTCTTAAAGTGAAAGGAGCCTCCCTGTCCATCAAAATTCTCTTCAGAGGTGTAATTGGTAGCTTGTCATTTCTTTTCCAAGTTAATAAACCAATCTCTTCACACACACACACAAACACGCGCGCACACACTACGCCAGACCCCAGCAGCATACAAATTCACAAGGATTTTTTCTCTTATATATCTATACCTATGAATAAAATGAATTAAAATATGTCCTGCTGGCAGCTACTGTTGAATCAACAGTTGCTGGCCAGAATTGCATGTCTCCGAGTTCTTTCTGCCTTCTAGCAGAACTGGATCCATGTGCTGGACTGTGTTAGGCTGTATGCCAATGAAAGAGCTCTAAGAGTGCTGCTGTGCTTGGCCTGCTTCCTTTCCAAAGCCTCTCAGCAAGCTGATATCTGGCTTTTCAGTTAAGACCCTGAAACATGTTTAAATGAGGTTATTTTTTATTTTCAGTTTTGGAAAATGCAAGGTTATGTGTAGGGCAAGTGGTGTCTCCGTCACTTCAACCTACTTATATAGTGGGTAAAAGGATAATATAACCCACTGCATAATGGTTTCACTCTTTCACACTGGTGAATCCTAATATTATTGTCAGCCATGCAGAATCTCCCAAGTGTCACTGCTATGCCGCCTCCATTCATTTCAGTGAGGTTTATGCCTCAAACAAGCCTTGAGAAAATGAATAATGTGTTCTGCTGCTAAATTCATAACACTGTTCTGCATCTAATGTCAAGGTTCTCCCAATTTTGACACAATTAAATAGATGGATAACATTATTTCAAGAAAAGGAGCAGAATTCATCATTCCCTTTATTAGCCTCACTAAAACGATTGAGGCACTTGGTAGATTTTGCAAGAGTTAAAGCCTCAGGTGTCTTCAGTATAAATATGCAAAACAACTGTCGTTATATATTTCATAGAAGTGTACGTGACTACACTTCTAGGCACAGTGTGAGGAATGTATGTTTGATGCATATTATCCCAGTGTGGGACAGATCTGATACATTCATTTCCCTCCTTGTCAGGCACATCTCCTGTTCAGTTGTGGATAGAGCATGGCAAAAGCAGAGGGCCAAGAAGGCAAAGCCAACCTATATGCAATAAGGGCAGATCTCCTCAGTGCTCAGACTGTTTAGCAAGACAGCCCTGGAAGCATTCACAGGATCACTCTGCCTTATTGATACAAATAAAGCATATTTGATTCCCCCCCCCCCCCCAAGAATCCTAAGAACTGTAATTAGCCCCAC